>NC_081552.1:117748718-118450794 GCF_963082655.1 Stomoxys calcitrans | reverse complement strand
GTCTTAGGCCCATAAAAGCCATATTTATTATCCGATTTTGCTGAAATTTGGGACAGTGAGTTTTGTTAGGCCCTTCGACATCCTTCGTCAATTTGGCCTAGATCGGTCCAGATTTGGATATAGCTGCCATATAGACCGCTCCTCCGATTTAGGGTCTTAGGCCCATAAAAGTCACATTTATTATCCGATTTTGCTGAAATTAGGGACAGTGAGATGTGTTAGGCCCCTCGACATCATTCGTCAATTTGGCCCAGATCGGTTTAGATTTGGATATAGCTGCCATATAGACCGATCCTCCGATTTAGGGTTTTAGGCCCATAAAAGCCACATTTGTTATACGATTTTGCTGAAATTTGGGACAGTGAGTTGTGTTTGACCCTTCGACATCCTTCGTCAATTTGGCTCAGATCGTTCCAGATTTGGATACGGCTGTCATATAGATTGATCCTCCGATTAAGGGTCTTAGACCCATAAAAGGCGCATTTTTTGTCCGATGTCGCCGAAAGTTAGGACATTGAGTTAAGTTAAACCCCTTGACATAGTTCTGCATTATGGAACAGATCGGTGAAGATTTGGATATAGCTGCCATATAGACCGATCTCTCGGTTTTGGGTTTTGGGGCCAGAAAAAGCGCATTTATTGTCCGATGTAGCGGCAATTTGGGACAGTGAATTGTGTTGGGCCCTTCGACATCCTTCTTCAATTTCACTCAGATCGGTCCAGATTTGGATATAGCTGCCATATAGACCGATCTCTCGATTTAATATTTTGGGCCCATAAAAGGCGCATTTATTGTCCGATGATGCCGAAAACAAAGAGTTAAGCCCTCCCACATATTTCTGCAATTTGGTCTAGATCGATCAAGATTTGCACATAGCTGCCATATAGACCGATATCTCGATTTCAAATCTTGGCCCCAAAAAAGGCGCATTTATAATCCTATTTAACTGAAATTTGACACATTGACTTATGTTAGGCTTTTCGACATCCGTATATGGTTCAGATCGGTTTATTTTAGATATAGCTACTCAAAAGACCAATATTTTGTTATACATAATTGAATATTGATTGGTACTTATAAGTATTTGGTCCAAATAGGATCATATTGCGATGTAACTGCTATAGAACATAAGGTATGTAATTTTCACTGAATTTTGATGAAGGGTGGTTTACATATATACCCGAGGTGGTGGGTATCCAAAGTTCGGCCCGGCCGAACTTAATGCCTTTTTACTTGTTATACATCAAATTTCGAAATTCGGTATTTTCATGTAATCAAGTTAGGTCTAAATTAATTTATATATATTGAACCCGACCCATTGTATAGGTACAATGAATAATATTGTCCTAATTTTATAAATTGGACCCTAAGATAACAAACTTAGTTTAAAGATGCTCCGTTTTCCAATTTTTTAAGGAAACAATTCTATTGGTGAAAGATTTTTTTACTTCTCAATTTTAAATTGTAGTTTAATATAATTTTAATATTGCATCTTTTTATTAAAGGCAAATTTCTTGAAGATCGAAATATCATCGAAAGTTGGGAAATCGACTTTGTGACAAGGGACAACGGCGGACCTTAGTTAAATTTAGTGAAATGCTTTAGAAATATGAGCGTATTGAAATGTGTAAATTTTAAGTTTCTTAGTTCAATAAAATAATGACGAGAAGTAAAATTAGAAACAATCACCGAACAGTCCCGGCCCGGCACGGGATAACTATCAGCAGCACACAGGCTGGAACTTTGAGCTCCAATCTGTGTGATGTTCTTCGTTATCACGAGGAGTTTAACTGGGAGCTACCGGGCGCCGTCCATAGGTTGCGGAGTACCTGCAATGCAGTCGCGGACAATCAGCAGTATCGAGTGTGGAGAGTATCAGAGACCGGCTCTTGCTTAAATACTGAGTGCCAATGATACTCGATATGACAAGGCGATTTATTGGCGCCGTTAATAACCAATGGCGATAAGGTTCTTGCGGAGATCTTCCTTTAGACCGGAACGGGTTTGCCCACATATGGAGCTTGACGAGGATCGCCATCTCCACATACAAATGTGGTTACAACAACAAATTATTATGCATTAAAATTTGGGTACCAACACTGTGCGACTAAAGCAGTGAAGGATACTCTAACACTGTTGAAAAAATTAAATTGTAAAGTAAAACCCGAACGATCAACTATGTGAAGTAGGTTTGTGGGATAACAACAATGCACGAACCGTACAAAACCACAAGAAGTCGCTAACGCTGTACCTGTGATTCTAGGGTGAAGGTTTCAGTTTTTGGGTTCGAATATACTAATCGGTTTCTTGTCAAAAATAACCGATTTCTTACTAATGGCTAATTAATATTTAGTTATGACTATCGAACTCCACATAATCTACCCAAAAATAATTTTTCGGTTTTTAATAAACCGGTTTCTTAGATTTTTTCATACTAATGGCTCATTGTCAAACCTGATTTTTGATAATAACCAAATTTCTTTTATGACAACATTTTAAATTCTGTATTAAGAAAAAATTTTATCGATTTTTTTCTTTCGAGAAATTATTATCAAAATTTTTTCTATAGAAAATATGTTATCGAAATATTGTATTGAACGAAAATTTCATTCACATTTTGTCTTTGAAGAAGATTTTATCCAAAATTTCCTTGTCATCGATTTTTTTTTTCTTTTGAGACAAGTGTTGTCTTCAAATAGGTATATGCAGATATATATGATTTTGCAGATTTTTGCTTCATCTAACAATTTATTTTTATATTTAAAACAAGATCTCATTTGTTGTTGGAATTGTGTCCGCATTAAAACAATGGGTTTTTGTTTCTATTTAGAATAGAAAACCAAAAGAAACCCTTTAAAAAATGTTGGCAAAATGTGACGTGGCAAAATCTATTGGGCAGGCTACAATGATTGTGATTTCGGCCTTACCAGAGGTCTCTTCGGACAGCTTCGCCACAAAAAGTATACATGCTTCCACATACTCACTAATAAGTAAGCACAGCAATAGTAGAAACATGCCTTTCGGGTGAAAATATGTAGCTGTGATATACTCATATTGAATGGTTATGCCGTTGGCAACCGAAGATTGCTTGTGTATTGCTGATGCTAAATGTCTTTTTGAGTAGAGATGTTGGCTGGTGGCGTTCACATTTTTCTTACAATATGACCCAATCGAAAGAGCATGCGGTTTTTTTTTTTTTAATTTCACAAACCTACCCCTGGGTTTTTAAGCTTTTCATCGCCCTTTATCAGACACCATAATTTACATCGCCATATTTTGAGTTGATGTACAAGTCGAAAGTATATGGAACAATCCAATAGACGAAAAAGTTTCTTCAAATATTGCATTTTTTTCTTCATTATCCAATTTTAATAATTGGATTGCATTAAAATGGGCTGCTTCGACAAATTGAAAGAAATAAAATATTTCTACAAGAAAAGCGTGAGTTTCGAGCTCTATCGAATTCGCTTAATAATACAACTCATCTGTTCACTTATATTTCTGTTCTAATCCTTAGATCTAATATGAAAATGTCGAATATAAATTAGTTGCGATCATCTAGTTTGCACTGTAAAAATCTTTTTAATTGAAAAATTACAAAAATACTTGTTATAAAGTGCAAAAAAAAAATATATGTTAAATTAAAAAAATCCTTTAATAATTATTGGGATACACATCGTAAGAAAGTAAAAATTGGCTAAAAGCCAATTTTCCCATGCACATTTTTTGGCGGCGCAATGCTTATTAAATTATTTTCTGGCATACATTGAAAGAATAAAAAAATTGTTTACCATAGTCAGTTAATTTCAAAGGACTTACAACTTCAAGGTGTAAATGAGACAACTGAATGGATTTCAAAATTAGGAGAGGTCTGGGAAACTTCAATGAAATACTACCACATAATTTCTACCTCATTCTATATTAAAAATGCATTCAAATCAAAAACAGGATTATTTTGTTTGTGGGTCAAAAGGTGGTGGGTTTGAATTCTAAAGAGTTTTGGGAATTGTATAGGGATTTAACGTCGCAGTTCATCTCCAATTACCATACAAATGTTGTGCTGGCGGTGGCATTTTTTACACAATCCCTTTTCTCCTTCTTGTTCTTGTTCTTCCTTCCGGACTGATTCAAAGTTAACAATAGTTAGCTATAAATAACACTTAAAACTAACCAATAGTAGAATGAAATATTCATAAAAATACAGTACAGTCTTTAATTTGTTTTAACAATTTATGTATATATCAATCGATCAAATCAAGTTTCCCGTGACAATGCACGCATTTACACCCAAGGTGCTTACGGGAATATCTCTGAAATTTTTAATATATAAGTTTGCAAAAAAAAAAAACAATGAGAGGGCATATCATGGTGAGCTGGGCAGGCGGGTTAAGAGTGGGGGGAAAAATAGTTGGATGGATATGTCTAGAGCACAGCAAGAAGCGTGTCTACAACATAACGAATGGTTTTAGGTGGGTTTCTTGCCAAGAAGGGTGGTATATATGAACTTGTTCAGTGATTCTCATAGGTGAATAAAAAAAAATATATATATGTATATAAGTATAATAGTAATTTAAGAAAAATTGTACACGGTGATTATTGTAGTTTGGCTTTTTGGTTAAAATCAAAAAGAAATACAGGTACTTTTTTCAATATGAACGCACGCTTACGTCTACAGAAAGTGATACCAAAGATTGTTTTCTCTAAAAAGATTGTAAAGAACAAACAAAGATCCTCCTCTCCTTATCTCGCAATTATTCGCTGATGCTATTGACCATCGGTGGTAGTAGCATCGCATTATCATTTGTTACAAAACAAATTAGTCCATTTGTTTCTTTTACGTTCGTTTCAAATCAATTCGACAAAATTTTTTACTACATTTAAAACAATTATTAAGAATTAGTTAGGTAGCCACACAAACAAACATAACAGTAACAAAATAATAAACAATACCTATTTATGTATAAAGGTTAGCACAAAAAGCAAAAAAAATAATGCATAACATCAAAACGCACAAAAGAACTCAGCGTTAATTCCAGGAAGAGGAAAGCAAACGATGACACAACAACCCTGTCATTTTTCAACTAATTCACTCAGAATATTCAGACCATAGAATATAATTGGATAATGCCGCATAATTTTTGAACAACAAAACCTTACGTCATGCTAAAGGCTATGTCTAATGGACACTAATTTCTCTACTACTTTTGAACGTTAGAAAACATCTCACTCAAATGGCGATCATTCAGCTAAAATTGCTTAAATTCTTCCTAGTTCTTTAATGGAGTGATCACTCTTGATGGCAGGTTTTTAAACAGAAACAATTTAAATACTTGTTTCTAAATGTAGTAAAGGACTAAGATACAAACGAAATTGGCATAATACAGATGTTTTACCATAGACAATATATTGCATAAAATTAGCTGATTCGATAAGCTTAGCATAGGACAACCCTTGTTTATAGTGGTATATTTGAAGAACGTATTTCTGAACTCAAAAGCCAGCCTTGGCTGTTGCTGATTTGTCAAATTCTATTTGAAATTCACCTGTTCTTGGTGGCGGACCAAAGAGACATCTCAGGGAATTGGGAGCAGGCGAGCTTGAAAAATTAGGAAACACCTCACAAATTCCAAGGAAATAAAAATCTGTGGGTATGCTTGTAGTGACATTTTTCGAAGCAGGGTAGCGTCGACTCTCTTAAATCATAAGTGCCTATGATACTCTATATGACAAGGCGAGCTATTACCGCATTTAAATAAGCAATGAACGTCATGTTCCCTCGGTGGTCGGTTCTATGGACCGGACCGATTTTGCTCATCTTGACGAGGATCGCTATCTCCACATGCAAATATGTGTTTACAACAACAACGTTGTTGGATTTAGCCCAAGGGGCAACAGATTCAAGACCATTGAATTGGGGGTTGTGAACACTCTAAGATTATGTGGCCCAATCTAAACTTGAAAAGCTTTACCGCTTCTACCGTAGACTACCAGTAAGACCTAACAATCCCATGGCAGGCGGTTGCACATACCGTATTGACCATTTGAGCCCTTCATCGGCAAGGGCTGCCGCCTCAGTGTACAACACACTGCTACAACAACAACAGCAATCCCACGGCAGCCGGTTGCACGCACCGGATTGATCCAATGGAATCATCATCGGCCGCCACGGTGTACGTGTTCTATCGTCGTTGTTCGTCGTGGGAGAAGCATTCCACGGAGTGTCTTCTCCACACGCATCTGATCCGTGCCGAGATTGAAAAGAAAGCGGACCCTGGTTCTTTTCTGTTTGCCATAACCGCCTCCATCATCGGTCGTTGTCGTTGAGGAGTTACCGGTGCATGGGGTGGCTACATTTCCGATCTTGCTCGGGAGTATAGACACACTGACTATGTTGCAAGGTGCTGTGCGAACATAGACAGCGGTGGGTAACAAATGTCGTCGCCTTCTGCATCCTTGCAATATACACAATAGCATCATCCCAGCCCCAATATTGCCAGACCAGTGCCGTAAAGTGTATCATTTTTGCAATTAAATTGCAACGGTCTCCGAGGCAAGGTCGACGAGATAGTGGATTTTATGAGTCGGAAGAACATATTGGTTGAAGCGAGGAAACAAAGCTGGCCAACACATACAGCCTGCACAGTAACAATGTGCCACGTAAGGATCGCTGAAGGAGTGGAGGTAGGAGCGTATTGGCCTTCGTGATACACCTATCTCGCCTACTCCTGGCGCTAGTAACCCTACATGGAATGTATGGGGATAGGCAGTCAAGTCCGGTACTGCCCAGATAGAGCTATACAACGTTAATATACCGCGGATTGGTTGTTGTGTTCCAACTTGTTGCGGCCCAACATTAGTTACGTACTGTTTGGCCATAATCGCCTGGTTGTCGGTTTCAATGCGCATCGCGTTTCACGACATTCTCCCCTAGGTAACGACCAGCGGGGCATAGCTTTGACAGAGTAGATTGAAGGCTCCAAGATTTGCATGGTAAATGAGGTTGCCCCCACTAGGATTACAAGGAGGTGCAGCAGCTCGCCGGACATTTCCATTGCTCTCTTTTGGGTCAGACCACCTTCCCATAATTCTCACCATCGACCGACCACTCGACTTCATAACCTCTGAGCGCCGGACGTGTATTAATCAGAAGAAGGCCGATTGGCCTGGCTTCAAAGAGTATACCAATCGCCGCTTCAATGAACTGCCACTCCCCTTGGATGTGCTAGTGACCGAGAGGAAATTCCGAGACATCATTAACGCAGCAGCTGCTCGCTTTATACCAGCCGGTCGAATGCCCCAAGTGCGCCCCAACTTCCCGACGCAGGCAGTGGTACTCGCAGACGAGCGTGATGGGATACGTGGTAACCCCAGAATCAGCGAGCTGAATCTGGAAATAAACCAGTGTAGGGATGGTAGGACCTCAGTCACTGGCGACGTAACCACGACTGATCCAAAGATATGCGCCAGGTTGTTTAACCTTCAGTTTATCCCGGTACTGCATAGCCGTGGGCACCACACAGTCTGGAACATTGAATTCCAATCTGTGTGGGGTTCATTGCAGTCACGAGAAGCTTAGCTGCGAGCTACCGAGCGCGTCCACAGGTTACGGCTAGTGGAATGCTCCATACGGAGTAGTTGCGCGGACAATCAGCGGTATCGAGTGGAGAGTCTTAGTTAGAGGCCGGGCGGCACCGGCACTTGCACAAGTACTGAGTGCCTATGATGCTCGAAAATGTGGCTACAACAACAACCGTCAGTTTATTGTGGATCCCGCGAGTGACACAGCTAGGAGGAGAGCCATTCGTCGTATCCGTGGTCTCCGAGCCGATGAACAGCCATCAAAATTTACCGTGGACGAAGTTACGAATGTCATCCGCGGCGCCAAATCATACCAAACGTTGGGCCCCGTCAGAATCTCTACATTGATGCTGAAGAATCTGCATCTACCTGGAGTTGAGTACCATACTACTGTCCTCAGGCTGTCTTTGAACACTCTTATAGTTCCCGATGCCTGGAAAATGGGCAGTGATCCCGCTTCTGAAGCCTGGAAAGGACCCGAGTTTGGGGGAGTTGTACAAACCGATCTTCCTTCTCCCACCAGTAGCTAAGACGCTTGAGGCACTACTCCTCCCGAGCCTCGTAGGAAAATTTCCATTCGCCGAGCATCAGCATGGATTTCGAAGACTGCATAGCACCGCACACATTTGCCGTGGCTTCAATCAGCCCAGGCCATGTGATAGGACGGTCTTCGTGGCACAGAACCTATTGAAGGCATTTGAAACTGTCAGCCATGCCAAACTATTTGAGGGCATCGCTAACACGTCCCTCCAGCCAGGCCTGAATTGTGGAATTTAGGGATAAGAAGTCGAAGGACCGTAGAGTTAAATAGGGAGTTCTCCAAGTCGGAGTGTTATCTCCGGCAATGCTCCGGCAACCTCTAACTATCCTCCATTCCACCGCCTCCTGACGGCATGGAGATCGCTGCGAGAAAATTGAAGATATCTGACACCAAATCTTCAGCCACATTGTTCACTACATACAGGGATGAGGTAGAGAGCTGAAAGTGATGGTCGACCGCGTGACAATTCTAACCATCAAGTGTCTCAAAATACGTGGTGCCAGATTTGACAGCTCTTACAAATTCTCCTCACATGTCACAACAATTTACGATAAAGTCAAAAGTAGAAACAAGGTCCTCAAGTCACTTGCCGGCAGCAATTGGGTTGCTGACAAAGAAATCGTGTTGACCACGTTCTGTGGTCGTTGGCCGGTCTGTGGTAAGTTATGCAGCGCCAGTGTGGTCTCGTCAGCTCTATGACACGCAGTGGAATAATATTCAGATCTGTCAGAATGCCGCCCTTCGACCTGCGTCGGGCTATCTCCTCAGTTCTCATGTGGACCACCTTCATCGGGAGACAAAGATCCTTCCAGTGCGAAGACATAACTACATGCTGTCTAAGCAACACCTTTTGGGCTGTTATCGTAGAGACCATACAAATCACCATCTTGTGGATAGGTATCCACCTCCCAGAAGTCTTAAGGAGATCTACATGATTTAGAGCGTAAGGTTCAGCGCTACAAGAGAGAACCTCTACATCAAGCGGCATATCAAGCGGGTCTAGACAGCATTTATGCAGGCACTGTAGCAGATGCGCTAAATACCTATCGGGTGAATGTAGTCCTTGGAGAATAACCGCCTCCCGAAAGATAGAACACAACAAACTGCTACAACCTAACCTTTATATAGAGCAACCCCAAATCATCTGTTTTGTTTTGTATTGTTTGACCGCTACAGCTGCATAAAAATAATCAATTGACAAACTGATTTGAATGTTTGTGTACCCTCTACCATAGGATGGGGGTATATTACAATAATTTCGTCATTCCGTTTGTAACACATCGAAATATTTATCTGAGGCCCAACAAGAGCACGGTCAAAATTGATTAATAACCTGATACAGATTCCTTATAAACTGATCTCCTAGTTGTACTTCTTGACACTATTACATCCAAACCATGTATAGTCCATATCTGTTCATAATCTGATATGGCTCCAATAGCATGGCATTTGTTATCCATTATCCTCTGTTTGACTATAAAGAGAACTTGACAGATGCAATCCATGTTGGAGGGTATATAAGATTCGGCCTGGCGGAAATTGATACGCTTTTACTTGTTTTTATACCCTCCACTATAGGATGGGGGGTATACTAATTTCGAATTCCAGTTGTAACACATCAAAATATTGATCTGAGACCCAACAAAGTATATATATTCTTGATCGTCTTAATCGTCTTGACAGTCTGAGTCGGTTTAGACATGTCCGCCCTCTGTATACTTTCGAAGGAATAAAGCTAGGCACTTGCAATCGGTTGGGGTCATATCGGTTCATGTTTTGATATAGCTGCCATATAAATCGCTCTTGGAACTTTATTTCTTGAGCCTCTAGACGCCGCAATTCTTATCCGATTGAATTCTTATCCGGCTGAAATTTGCTATGGGGTGTTTTGTTATAACTTCTAATAACTTTGCTTGGTATGGTCAAAATCGTTTCATAACCTGATATAGCAACGACTTCACCTACAACCTTCAACATATGTGCCAAATATGGTCTGTATCGGTTATAATCTGATACAGCACCCATATAAACCGATCTCCCGATATAACTTCTTAAGCCCATATAGGAGGCAATTCTAATCCGATTTAGCTGAAATTTTGCAATGCCTTCGAATGACTTCTACTATGGTCTCCAACATCCAAACTAAGTATGGTTCGAATCGGTTCCTAGCGATCTTGATCGTCTTGACGTTCTAAGTCATTCTGCCCAGGATTCTAGAGGGCGCATTTCTTATCTGATTTGACTGAAATTTTGCACGTAGCATTTTGTTACAACTTCCAACAACAACCATATCTAGCACTATGGTCCAAATTGGTCCACAACTTGATATAGCTCCCATATAAACCGATCTCCCGATTTAGCTTCTTGAGCCTCTGTAAGACGCAATTCTGAAATGTTGTACTGTGACGTTTTTGTGACATTCGACAGATGTGCCAAATATAGTCCGACTCGGTTCAAAAACTGATTTAGCTCCCATATAAACCAATGAACCGATTATATTTCTTGAGCCTCTAGAGGGCGCAATCCAATCTGACTGAAACTTTGCACAATGACTTCTTTTGCGACGTGCAACATACGTACAAAGTATGGCTTGAATCGGTTCAAACCCTGATAAAGCTCCCATATAAACCGATCTCCCTAATGCATTTATTCATCTTTTCCTATACTTCGTATATTTTATATCTCGTCATCTCCCTGTCTCCTCTTCAGCTCAAACCAGGGGGCAAGGTATTTCATCGTCATATTTTTATGGCCTCCGAGAGAACTTCCTTTCAGGGTGGGCTACGCATTCAACCTAAACCTCATACGACAGACATTCGCTCTATTATTGTTGTTGTTGTTGTTGTTTTAGCAGTTTATTGTGTTCTATCTTTCGTCTGCTTGATTCTGTTGAGTGTCAAGACCCAGGAACTCTGCGACTAAGATGGGGTGCGTCCACAGGGATCTGGGTCTGAGTCGAGTGGGTCTGGCCGGGCAGTTAAACAGGTGACGTGTATCGTGCGGTCCCTGGTTAAAATCGGGACATACATCTTGCACGTCGGCATTAGTCCTAGCTCTGTAGGAATTGAGGAGGCTGCATCTGCCGAACGTAATTGAGCCAGAACTACTCTGGTTTGCCGGGGGAGGTCGATTTCTTCAGGTAAAGATATCCACAAGATATCTTCTAAGTAATTAATTTAGGAAAAAATAAAAATTTTTGATTTCTCAATAAAAATATCTATGCTACTGCCAACTAATCTGCCATGTTTGCTTTCCACCTTGCCTGATATTTAATGTGGTGATAAAAAAGGAAACAAAAAGTAAAATGTTCACTTTGTACTTACCTCATATTGATTAAGTATTGTGCCAGAGCCACAGAATCTGGATTGCCACTGATGGTGATGGTGCGATCGGTGTTGCCACCTTCACGTTCTTCACAATTCGAAATGCGTATCATTGCACCGGAGATTTGACGTATTTCGGCAATTTTAGTACCACCCTTGCCTATAATGCAACCGATCAAATCATTCGAAACAGTCATCTCATGTTGTTGCTGTTGAGCACGATTTGTATTTGCTGTACGCAATTGAGAACCAGCCAAGGCAGCCAAAGCTGCGTTTGGAAAAATAATACATACACACGTTATAGACTTGGGGCATTACCACGAGCAACCGCTATAGAAGACTCACCTGTTGGATTAAGACCTCCGGTGTTGGCTGGTGCCATGCCAGCCAAACCCAAAGCAGCCAAACTAGCCAATGGATTTTTAGCCACCTAATGCAAATAGGAAAAGAAACAAACTTATTAGGATTTTCGCAAAATCATAACTACAATGCCAAGAATCAAAAAAATTTGTCCTTTATGAATTCAAATCAAACATAACTGAACACAGAAATGACAACAATAAACAGAGATAATAAATATAATAAAAATGCAATTTCAATATACAACATGTACAATAAAATGTAGTGGATCATATTATGTGGTGTTTAAAGTGTTTACAATTCAAAAATGAAGTTAATGCCAAAGTTGGCTCATATGTATTTACATATTATAAGCTTCTATACACACATTAGCCGCGAATTATTTCACTAAGAAAAAATGAAAAAAGATATCAAACAGTCATCCTTTTGTTTTCACACACACACACACTATTTTACTACGAAATAGCGGAGAAACTTATTCTTTGGTTTTTATCAATCCAAAAAATATGAATAAATAACCATAAGAGGCTATTAATACCTAAAGCCCAGTACTGGCTTGGATTGTGCAGAAAATGTTGCTAAACATCAATTAAATTTTGTGAAATCTCACAATGTTTCCAGCAATGTTGCTAATTTGTTTAATTGTATTTAAACTTTTTTTATTTGGCGTGCAAGCGTTATTTTGATAGAAAACAGTTGTATGTTGACATCATTGTTATCATATGACTGTCAAACAAGCTAAAAACAAAATTTTCTACAAATTGGTAGTTTTAAGTACAAAGCCATCCGTGTAGTTGTTCCAATAGATTCTATGAGGAATAGTGATACTGTACTTTTTATCAAAAAGCGGCTCAGGCTGTGTAATCCATAATGTCGTGGAAATCAAACTTTGTATCAAGAATAACACAGTGTCTATAGGCGCCGCATGGCCAAAGAGAAAGCTCCCTTAGCCTCACAGCAGTGGTCGCAGCAATTTGTCTAGCCACGATATCCAGAGGCATTAAAGGGCGCGTCCAACAGGCCACAACACTATATAACATTATAGGGCTGTAACAATTGCAGTATATACCCAGTGCATGACATGCGATTTAAACCTCCAACTTTTGCCAATAGCCCTCTTGCAGGTGTATAGGGCAAGCGTTGCCTTTCTTGCCCTTTCCAAAATGTTGAATTTGAAGTACAATTTACTGTCCAGCAAAACGCGCAAGTATTTTGCGCTTTCTGTTAATGGAACATTCTCTCCTCCCAAGGAGATAGATGCCACTGTAATAACTTGTATCTCCTGCTGAAAAGACCTACTTATCTTTCTTCTTCTTCTTTCTTCTTATGTCTTGTACGGATTTACGCCTACAAAACTTTCGGTAGCCAATTTCGCTGTCGCACGTAGAGCTTCCTGAAGTATATCTCTAAGAGTGTTGGGAAATGGACATACACCTAAGCCAGTAATCGGCTTGTTGTGCAAAAAAGTAACGTCGAAAAAGAAGATCTAAGTTAGCAATTTCGTGCTACCTACAAACATCTTAATTGTTTTCCATGCCACTCCACTAAGTTGGTTCATATCTGGTATAGTGCTCCCACCCAAGTATACAGACTAGCCTCGTCTTCTCACGATCTGGATCACCCCATAGGACTTTCGCCGTCCTATCGACCGCTTTGCTGTTTCACAGGGTTTCCTGCGCATTCTTCGCCCACGCCCTTAACTCGGACTACATCGACCTGAAAGGTTTCGGGTTAATCAAGTCTATTGACGGCAGTCCTCTGGCCTTTACCGCCAAATCGTCTGTCCTTTCATTCCCCCTTACTCCGTTATGGCCCGGCACGCAAACGATGCGAATTTTGCCATCCACAGAGAAGGCGTTAATCTCCTTCTTACACTGCAAGACTGTTCGTGACCTTACCGTCCTGGTTGTTATTGCCCTTATGACAATTTTACTATCCGTAAGGTGTTCACACTCGTTAGCACCACACCACCTCACGCATTCGTGATCGCACGGATCTCCACCTTCAGGACCATATTATGGTAGACATTTGATGTCGCATAACTTGCCGGGCTTGGGTATATATACCACCCTTGAGGGTTTGGTTATGGCGTGTTCGCCATAACCGGCTTGCCAATATACCTGCTACTGCCAATAAAAAGGAGTTACTAAGAATGAGTTAAGCAAGGACAATTTTTATATAAATAAAATCAACAGCACATTTTAATTACGCTGAGATGTATACTGCTTTTGTATATATTGTTGTTGTTGTTGTAGCATTGTGTTGTTAACTAAGGACTCCATCGGGTCAATCCGATACGCACAACCGGCTGCCATGGGATTGACACTATAAGGTGTTGTAGTCTGGTGAACGGCGCTCCAAAAATCTACCTACTATTCAATACTCCACGGAATTTAAAGGTAAGGTTGTTTTTTATGCTACCTTTACTGCTATACTAAATGATTCTGGACATTGCAAATGCAAATTTTCCCATGAGCATTCCATCAAGGAACTGGGGCAAACTTCTCACAAATCATTAAGTGCTTTCCGATTCAATTTTAAGCTCAATGTAAGGGACCTCCTTTTTATAACCGAATCCGAACGGCATGCCGCAGTGCGACACCTCTTTGAAGAAAAGTTTTTATATGGCAAAGTTCCTGCTGATGTTCCTGCCACGATTCGAACCCAGGCGTTCAGCGTCATAGGCAGACATGCTAACCTCTGCGCTACGGCAGCCTTCATTCTTCTGGACATTGGGGGTAAACAAAATGTTGCGAACATTTCCCTGACGATAAGGAAGCTTTCTTTTTGGTCACTATGTTATCCTCGATACATTGTTCAACAACCCAGACATTGTGGACTACATATTGTCTTGGCCACAATTTGATAAAATTTACTGTGCCTGGCACTGGATAAATAAATAAAAGAACCACACGGGCTGGAACTTTTACCTCCGGTTTGTGTGGTGTTCATCGTTATCACGAGAGGCTTTGCAGGAGGCTCCACTATCCACAGGTTGCGGATAGTGGAATACTCCATACGGAATAACTGTAATTGCAATCGCGGACATTCAGCGGTTCAGCCGGAGTCTCAGTGAGAGGACGGGCGGCACCGCCTCTTGCTTGCCTCGATATGGCAAGGCGAGTTATTAGAGCTTTTTAACAACCAATGGCCATCGCATTCCCGCGGCAATTAGTCCTATGGACCGGAACGACTTTGCATACATATAGAAGCTTAACGAGGACCGCTACCTTCACATGCAAATATGGCTACAAAGATAACAATAACAACATAAGAAAAAGAACAGGCACGGTGTATACCAAGAATGTAACCTGACTGCTGTAGTATCAAATGGACATCCTTGAAATTAAAAATAATGGTGGATATAATGCATAAACGACGCTTGGTATAAATAACATCTCAGAGAGCCAGATGGCCATCAAATCTTTGGGAAATATATTTTTGTATACAAAAGTTGGCGTTTACTATCGCAGATCTCCCAACGAGATGGCTGAACATTTTAAAATTCACCTGTTCTAGGTGCCTGGCCACAGATATATCTCAGGTATTTATAAAGCAGACGTGCTTGCAAGACTAAGTTTTACTTTATAAGTTCTAGGAAACTGAAAGTTATGGTATAAGGCCCAAAGGGCAACGGAAGCCAGATAGTCATGAAATGTTGGCTGTAAACACTACAAGATTATAGGACGCAATCCTAACTTGAAGAGTCTACCGCTTTGTTCTCGTTGGCTAGGACAGAAGTCTCACTCGCCATATCCGCATGACAGGTCATGACGATTGGAAAACATGCTGATAGTCTAATAGGAAAAGGAAACAATTGAAAATCGGACGTGTGCCTGTCCTGCTTGGGCATGAGGAAGAAGTTTCCCATTAGGTTCTTATTTTGAGAACTTGTCCGAATAAGCGGATGTGAACATTTGTACGGTAGAAACTGAAACCAATTATATTCCTGTGGAATCACAATGGACCAAAATGTCTTAACGACTCTGATTGCATACTGCCACAAAAACCTAACTAGGTATCATAGCCGAACGCAGCTGTTTCTTTATAAGTATCCCTAAAAAGGTAAAAATACAGGCCTGATCCGGTTTTCGAATTTTCAAAACGCAAAAAATGGTTTTGCCCATATTTTTTAAGTTCTTCTCCTATAAAATCATTTGAGGTTCCCCTTACTATGTAGATGCTTGACAAGAGTATGCATTCAAACATAGACATTGATAGAAATAAGGCAAAGAAATTCTTTCGTTTTCGAAAACTGGCCTTACAAGGGGTGCATTGACTTCGATTTCGTTTAAGAATCTTTGGTATCGAAATATGTACATTTAAACGATAATGTATTGGGTTGCCCAAAAAGTAATTGCGGGTTTTTTAAAAGAAAGTAAATGCATTTTTAATAAAACTTAGAATGAATTTAATCAAATATACTTTTTTTACACTTTTTTTCTAAAGCAAGCTAAAAGTGACAGCTGATAACTGACAGAAGAAAGAATGCAATTACAGAGTCATAAGCTATGAACAAATTTGTCAACGCCGACTATATGAAAAATCCGCAATTCCTTTTTGGGCAACCCAATAGTTTCATATGAACCTCAAAACCTTCTTCGCAAACCTTCTTCACAAAATTTGTGGTTCAAGTTTAAATGCAACTCTGTATATCTATATCCAGCATAATACAAATTCTTATTGCATGATATTACAACCGTAAATCAGATAATGTCCCTATAATACGAACCAAATTCTCACTAGCGGTTAACCAAATATTTACTGGAATTTCATAGCTACATACTGAATATGCTATAAAGTTTTTAAGTTCTTATAATGGTGATAGTAATGGGGTGCCGCTATCCCCCATTCTTATCACCATTATATATATATATATATATATATATATATATATATATATATATATATATATATATATAATTATCTCTGTCGAAATCACGATAGCGATCGAACGCGTAAAGCTAGCCGCTTGAAATTTGGCACTAATACTTAATATTGATGTTCGGTTCAGATTTAGATATAGCTCCCATATAAACCGATCACCCGATTTGACTTCTTGAGCCCCCAGAAGCCCAAATTTTTTCCGATTTTACTGAAATTTTCAACAACTGTGCGAAGTACGGTCCAAATCGGTCTATAACCTGTTATATCTCCCATATAAACCGATCTCCCGATTTGACTTCTTGAGCCTTTATAAGCTGCAAATTTTGTCCGATTTGGCTGAAATTTTGCATGTAGTGTTCTGTTATGACTACGGCGGCTCGAATCGATATGTAATCTGATATAGCTCCCATATAAAACGATATCCCGATTTGACTTCTTGAGCCCCTGGAAACCGCAATTTTTGTCCGATTTGGCTAAAATTTTGCATGTTGTGTTTTGTTATGACTTCTAACAACTGTGGTAAGTAAGGTATAATCGATGGTGTAGCTCCCATATAGACCGCTCTCCCGATTTGACTTCTTGAGCCCCCGGAAGCCGCAATTTTTGTCCGATTTTACTGAAACTTTGCACGTAGTGTTATTTTATGACTTCCAACAACTGTGCCAAGCACGGTTCAAATCGGTCGATAACCTGTTGTATCTCCTACATAAACCGATCTCCCGATTTGACTTCTTGAGCCCCTGGAAGCCGCAATTTTTGTCCGATTTGGCTGAAATTTTGCATGTTGTGTTTTGGTATGACTTCTAACAACTGTGCTTAGTAAGGTCTAAATCGATCAATAACCTGGTGTAGCTCCCATATAGACCGATCTCCCGATTTGACTTCTTGAGCCCTTCCAAGTCGCAATTTTTGACCGATTTTGCTGAAATTTTGCAAAAAGTTTTCTGTTATTACTACCAACAACTGTGTCGATTACGGTCGGAATCGGTCTATAACTGGTATAGCTTCCATATAAAACCGGTCTCTCGATTATCCTTGTTCCGTTCCTAGAAGCTTTAAATTTTGCTAGTTTGACCCAATAACGAATAAAAGCGTGGAAGTTCGTCCGGGCCGAATATTATATACCCTCCAGTTCTTTGTGTGGTATCTCTTTATCGGTTAACAAAGGATAATGGATAAAAATTGTTATGCTATTGGAGCTATATCAGGTTATGGACCGATTCGGACCATACTTGGTTTAGTTGGCGAAGACCATAGTAGAAGTCATTGTGCTACAATTCAGTCAAATCGGATAAGAATTAATAAGGGTCTCAAGAAGAAAAATCGGGAAATCGGTTTATATACAAACTATATCAGATGATGAGACGTTGGAGCATTTCCTTTGTCATTATCCGATTTTCGTGTCTTACAGATGCCGACACTTGGGTAGGGACACAATACCAGACATGAACCAATTTAGGGGCGTGGCATGGAAAACGTATGTCCATAGTGGCATGGGGCGGATTAATATCCGCATCCTCTTTTCAATTTAACCTAACCTAACCATATCGGGTTATTGAGCGATTCAGAACATACTCGGCACTTATATTGAATGACATTGAAAACGTCATAGTACAAAATGTCAGCCAAATCGGATAAAAATTGCGCTCTTTATATGGGAGCTACATCAAAACATGGTCCGATATGGCCCATTTACAATCCCAACTGATCTACACTTATAGGAAGTAGTTGTGCACATTTTCAAACGCCTTGCTTTATTCCTTCGAAAGTAAACATGCTATGCTTTCCACATACAGACAGACGGACGGCGATCAAGAATATTTACACTTTATAGGGTCTCTATCTATTACAATTATTTCGATGCAGTACAAACGGAATGACGAGGTTAGTATACCCCCACACAAATATATAAAAAATATATAAAATATATTCTACAATGTTTATACAGATATATTATGTTAATGCTTTATCATTAAGGTATTTTGAATTATAAACACTTTATCGTTCAGGACTAGAATGAAAATATATTTAGTGTAAGCATATAACAAAAAAAAAAAAAAAAATAACGAAAGATATAACATATCAACAACAAAATAGTATAAACTTATTAGATGTAAATTAGAGTCTGGGATTATCATAAAAGTTTGTGTTGAGTGATGTTGTAGAGTATGTGTTGAGCTTGGGTCTGTTTTCGGCGTGTTGTTAGCTTGGATTGAAATCGGGACAGGGGAGAACAAAACATAGTTTTCCATAAACACTCATTGAAAGAATTCGAAAAAGCTATAACATAAAGTTGGTTACAAAAAATACACATAGATATGTATATATACAAAACTGAAGGATTTGGCATATGTGGAAACTGATCCAGCTACAAAATAGATACAAGGGCATGGAAAGAAAAGATAGCACTAGAGTAACATAGGGACAAGCAGAGGGCGGGCTATAAAGTGGAACTTCGGGACCGGTTTTGTACACCAATTACCTACAGCACTCTAAAATATTTCAATAAAATAATTGGGATGGGACTAGTTTCATGTTTCGCTATATATTCTAAAGGTTCTACAGACCTAAACTGAAATCATAAGAAACAGTTACATGCAGCAAATGTTTTTTAACCAAACAATAATGGGAAGACATATTTGCAGGCAAATCGACATTTTCGAGGTTATGTTAGGTGACATTATATGGATATATGGTGATCTACGGAGAAAGAAGTTTACGAATGCCCACATACTCCTACAATGTTAAACTACCGCAAACTCACGGAGTCACCTATCTAAGGAAATCGTAAATGATTGTTTAACAAGCTGACCCCAATATTACAAATGATTTTAATATTTTAACTAATGCAATATTAACGTCAATCGCGAATTTTGTGGATTCATAGCTCAATAGATATACTTCGAAATTAAACGGCTCTATTTTTTCCAATTTTCTGAACGTTCTATTTGGTATTAGAATCTTGTATACCCTACACAAAATGGATCTATTATTTGTTAAGGCCTTACTCGATTTTTAGTTTCTTTACAGGATTTTTTTTTATATTTCGGGATCGGTGAAACCTTGTGTTTCAATCTGTCAACTGACAGCTCTATCGTAAAGCTTGACATTTTTGAGGTTATACGTTGTTTACAATAATTTAAAAGATTCATATCGCCCAAAAATGGAATTAAATCGTGAACATTTTCAACAACAGTGCATCGATGAATTTAATTAAATGTTTTGGCAATGAAGTTCCATCAAGGAGCAGTGTTTATTGATGGTATGGTTTAGTTTACTCCAAGCTGATTTTCGTGAAGGTCGTCCAAAATCAGTTGTTGTTCCAAAAACCATTGATGCTGTATGCCTACTGATATTGCAAGATCGTCATGTGACCTATCGTGAGATTGAGAAAATCTAGGGCATTAGGAGGATCAGTATACATTCAATATTGTATGAACATTTGACCGTCAAAAAATTTATTCGCATTGGATCCCACACAATTTGTCAATCGCTCAAAAAAAGGCTCGTATCGATTGGTCCAAAGAAATGCTCCAAAAATACGAAACAACTGCATTTTTGAGCACTCAAAACATCGATTTGATGAGTCATCCGCCGTATAGTACTAACTTGGCACCGAATGACTTCTTTATATTCCCGTACGTAAAAAATAAAATGAGAGGTCAACGTTTTTCGACACCTGAAGCGGTTGATGCGTTCAGAATGCAAGTTTTGGAAATACCCCAATCAGAGTGGCAAAAGTGCTTCGACAAGTGGTTC
The DNA here is from genome assembly GCF_963082655.1 of Stomoxys calcitrans. NCBI lineage: Eukaryota > Metazoa > Arthropoda > Insecta > Diptera > Muscidae > Stomoxys > Stomoxys calcitrans. Next base: position 118,430,345 of record NC_081552.1, on the reverse strand, counting down.
AAACGCATGCAGAAGTGTATAGATCTTAATGGGGAATATTTTGAAAAACAATAAAGCGAATTTCGATAGTTTATCAGCAATTCCATGGCAGCCGGTTGTACGTACCAGATTGAGCCGATGGAGTGCTCCATCGGCAAGAGCTGCCGCCTCAGTGTACAACACACTGCTACAACAACAACGGGTGGTATCAGAGGTGGACTTGTTTCTAAACTGCCTACTCAATCCAAACAGGTGCTACTGTTTGCCAGTATTATTTTTCGCTTTATTTTAAAAACTGGAACGATTCGTTTCGGTTACGGCGTTGCCGGCATAAATTAAGTTGCCGACTACCGCAAAGTTGTGGTTCTCAATTTCTCCATTTTATTTATCTGATCGGTTGTATTTACAAGGAGTTGATACCATGCATTTCGATTTATCTCCATTTACTGATAGACCCATTTTCTCTGATTCCCTTTTAATTCTTTCAAATGCTGCAGTTATTACTTCCGGTGACCGACCTATGATATCGATGAAGTCGGCATAGGCGAGCACCATGTGTTCTCTTGTGAATAGTGTGCTATGTCTATATATCTGTTGTGATCTCCCTAACGTACATACTCGTACATATAACATATAACTATTTTCCGACTCAATATGCGATTTGACCAAGTGAATTAAACACTTTTAAATATTTTTCACCTTTTTCTCCTTGAATAAGAGGATTAACTTAAATATGATCCAGTTTTGCGACATAGGTTCAGATGATTCATTTACCGTACAAACATGGTCTTGTCTTTAATACTCAAAAACTGAGTCGAAATTTTATTTAATTATAATTTATTACCGAATCGTGATGACTGAAACAAACAACCATCTAAAATCTTTCATAAGCTTTGTATATTAAAATATTAATATAACTTCTCACATAGACTGGTTGTGAATATACATAGATAAATGAGAATTATCTTAGAACATGCCGCATGCTGAATTTTGCTCTCAATGGTATGCAGTTTGCGTCATTTGCATTTTTTAAATATGCATTATTTCCTTTCTCGCAAAGAAAACTTTCTCTTCTATGCTTTTATTTATTTATTTTTTTTTTGCTTGCTTCTAAGAAAAATAAAATAATTACCGACACCTATGAGCTTGACATTTGCTGTCAAATTTTGAGAGCACAAAAAGTTCTCCGTTATTTCAAGCCTCTTTGAAACCATACATTTAGTATTACACCTTATAGAAAATTCTGTGAAAATTTAATATCTAGGTTATTTTTCTAAATACCATAACTCCAAAATGTGAGATAAACACAATGTACACTGTTCTCCCACCGCATTAGTTTGCATTTCATCCTTCAGATAGTACCAAAACAACAGCTGTTCTAACAACAGCTGTTTATGTACACTGTTGCAACTAAATTTAAAAAGATATTCTTACTTCAATAATATGAGCAACGCAAAAAAATATAACCCCTCCTTTGGATAGGTTACGATTTCCTTAGCCTATAAAACTTAAAAACAAGCCAAACAAAATATCTATAATCTCCTTGATAGACGACCTCCTACACACATATATACATGTATATACAAACAATCGACTATCTATGATGCATGTGTATACTGTGATCTACCTCTGTATACTTTTAGAACAGAGTGGTGTCATTTATTTGCCAGCACGAAATGTCGAAGGGGAGGGTAGAGGTAAACAATACTAAAACCAAACTACAACATTTCTGTATACAGTTTGAGCAACTTTTTGGTGGGGGGGTGGAGCTTGGGCGTTAGTTGGGGTCGTAAACATTCAAAGTTTTTTCATAACAACATAAAGGTGGAATGGAATAGTGAAAATGCATTATCATTGGGTGGGTGACCACACGGAGTGTTGGGTTGGGGGGGGGGGGGGGGGGGGGGGGGTCTGTTATCGGAATTTAAGGGTGTCTGACAGAGAGCTTGTGAGAAAAAGAGAAATTGGAGTGAGGGGGCGGGCAAGGTACGAGGGTACTAAATAGATGCAATGCAATGCGTTCAAACAATTTCTTTAACCAAAACTCACATCGGGCAATTGCTGTAGGTGATGGTGTGCTGGTACCGCTCCTTGCAAATGTGCGCCCTTTAATAAAGGATCCGTTAAGCCCGATATACCAGCATGTAGACCACCGGTAGCCAAAGCAAGTGGAAATACTGGGCAGGTCTAAAGAGGTGTATATAGTTGTACACATATTTATAGATTGATTTTGAATTTGCAATTAAAAAAGTGTAGTAGTCACAGTAGGTTGGTTGCAGTAGAGTAGTCGGTGGTGTGATATTTGTTGTCATCGTTTAATAAACGAATTCCAATTAATGAACCAGAGACCGAGAGTAAATTGAATACATTTCAGTGAAATTCGAGTTTAAAGTTGTAGTAATGTTGTGTTTTTGTTCATATTGTATTGTTGTAGTTTTTGTCGTTGTTTTCGAGTTTGGTTGTTTATGATGATGTTGAGTGGTCATAAAGTATTGAGTTTGGTTTGTTTTTTATTTTCATCGGTTTTTTGTATTATGGAATAGAGTTTTCATTTGAAGTTTGATAAATAAAAGTAGATGAAAAAAACAAAAAACAAACAGTATGTAAATAAAGGACTTTTTGGAATATAGAAAATCGATGAAAAAAATACACACAAGTATCAAATGAAATTTAACAAATATTAGAAAAAAAAGAGTCATCAGTGAATGTGTTTGATGAAACTCGTTTTTCAGCGATAGAAATTGATTCAAGTGCTCAAACATAATGCTTTTTCCGCGAAAATCCAATTTTAGGGAGAGGAAAAGGGAATTTTCTACAATATCTGCTCTGTTGTTTTTACTCTAAACCATATCTGTGGTACATGGTATTATCACTGATGCATTTGTTTTTGGAAAAACCCAAAAGAAAGGGAGATAGACCCATTGATAAGTACACGGATCAGAATCACTGTTGCTTCGATTCAGCTATGTCCGTCTGTCTGTTTGTATGTCCATATGAATTTATATATAACGTACAGATCGAAAATTTTAGTTGATCATCCTTCAGATTTGTGCGCAGACATTTTTTTTTTTGCTAAGAGGCGAAACCTACAGAAATTGAGAGAAATCGGTTCAGATTTTTTTTGCAATAATGCGTTCATTTGTTAGTCGATCTTTGTGAAATATGTCACCAAGCAATATTGTACGACTCTAGACAATATTGTCGAAATGCATCGAATTTAAGATTTAGATATGCAATTTTGCAAATGAACACTCCATTCAAATTCATATTTAAGCTCAATGGGATATCCTTTATGAGAGCTATATCTGGGCCGATTTTGGTTGAATTTTGAGAGATAAAACACTTCATGCCAAATTTCGTGCGAATCGGTTAAAAATTGGGGCAACTACGACCATTAAAGTCAAAATCGGGCGATATAAATATATGGGAGCTTTATCTAAATCTGAACCGATTTTCGCCAAAGTTAAAAGCTTTTGTCTTTAGGCCAAAAAAGTGATATGTGCAAAATTTCGTGATGATTGGATAACAAATAGTACCTATACCTTGATTACAAAAAAAGATTTCAAGGATACGAGGATATCCCATTGAGGATTCAGGAAGTTATAAGAAACCTAAAAATCAGGAAGGCGTAAGGTACGTGAATAGTTTGGATTTCGAAGAAAGCACAACAGCATTCATCCGTTGGTTCGAGTCAGAAATATTGTTAAGTCAAATTTTAACTGGCAGAATTCTACTGGAATGATTATTTTTGATATTAAAGCCGCATTTGACTCCATATGTCATAATGCATTGATATACAAGCTAATCAGCTTACATGTTCCGATTTCTATAGCGCACTTTATAAGAAGTTCCATTATTTCTCAGACGTTTAGAGTGCATATGGGGTCTGTGATGTCAGGCATATTCGAAATGAAGGCGGGCTGCCGTAAGGGTTCTTGTTTATCGCCGATTCTCTACAATATTTACTCTGCGAATATTCCTCGTTGTTAATAGAAGTTAATTCTGACAAGTGTCAGGCTATATTTTTTTAGGAGGAAAGGGTATACTGTTTTCTCCATCAGGACAATATATATGTGAGTGGTAAAGAAGTTGAATGGGAAAATCATGTTAAATACTCAGGCATAGTTTTAGACAAGTAATTAACATTTAAACACCACATTGCTCATATTACAAGTCTGACATCCTACTTAGAACATTGTACTCTTTTATAAACGGAGCTTCAGAGTTGAACTTAGAAAACAAGATGCTAATTTTCAAGCCATGATTCTTCGCGCATAGCCTGTATGGGCTAACAGTGCAAACTGTCATTTAAAAAGAGTCCAAGTTATACAAAACACTGGACTGATCCTATGTCCTTCATCGGCAAAGGGTGCCACCTCAGTGTAAGTTTTCGTCCTTTGTTCGTCAAGGCAGAGGCACATCCCGGAGTGCTTTTTCAACACGCTCCTGGCCGTACCGGGATTGAAAAGAACTGCGGATCCTGGTTTTGTTCGGCTTGCCAGAACCGCCTACATCATCGTTCGGTGTCGGTGAGGTGTAACCGGTGCATGGATTGGGTGAATTTCCGATTTTGCTCTGGCGATACGTCACTACGGGAGTATAGTTACACTGAATATGTTGCAAGGTGCTGTGCGAACAAAGACAGCAGTGGGTCACAAGCATCGTCGTCGACGGACTGTGTGAACTCTCCGACCTCTCCCGAGCGGCAATATACGCGTAAGCAGCACCCCAGCTAGAGCTGGCAAACTATAGAGCATTTCAACTTTCGATATTTCGAATAATAAATATCGATGGTATCGATATTGATATCAATTTCCCATCACCTATATTTCAAACGAAAATGAGACTAAAAGCGTGCTAAGTTCGGCCGGGCCGAATTTTGCAAGCCCACCACCATAGATTCTGCCAAAAATTAATACAAACTAAATTTAGTTAAAGGGCATAATTTTATTCTACATACAAAACTTCTGTCAAACCAACAAAAATTAAAGGTTTTAGGATAATCGAGATACTGGATTATATGGGAGCTAGACTGATTTGGACCGTACTTAACACAGTTGTTGACAGTCGTAACAGAACACCGCATGCAAAATTTCAGCCAAATCGAATTGCAGCTTGTAAGGACCCAAGCAGTCAAATCGGGAGATCGGTTTATATAAGATCTATCCAAGGTAATAAACTGATTTTGACCGTACTTTGCACAGTTGTTAGAAGTCATAACAGAACACTATCTACAAATTTTAGCCAAATCGGACAAAAATTGCGGGTTGTTAGGGCTCAAAAAGTCTAATTGGGAGATAGGTTTATATGGGAGCTATATCAGGTTATAGACCGATTTAAACTGTACTTGGCACTGTTGTTGGAAGTCATAACAGAACACTATCAGCAAATTTTAGCCAAATCGGACAAAAAATGCGGCTTAAAGGAGCTCAAGCAGTCTAATCGGGAGATCGGTTTATATGGGATCTATATCCAAATCTGAACCGATATAGGCCATTTACAATCCCCATCGACCTACATTCATAGTAAGTATCTATGCAAAATTTCAAGCGGCTAGCTTTACGCGTTCGACCGCTTTATTGATTTCGACAGGCGGTCGGAAGGACGGACGTTGCTAGATCGACTCAGCATGTCGAGACGATCAGGAATATATATACTTTTTGGGGTCTTAGATCAATTTTTCAAGGTGTTACAAACGCAATGACTAGATTAGTATATCCCCATCAACTTATATAGAAGCAATATAGACCGCATAAAACTAAACGTAACAAAGTCAGTTGGAAGACATGAGAGAAATCATAGTAAACAATTTTGCGCTAGTGACTCTACATGGAATGTACACTCAATCAAATTTGTTATTCAAAACAGTTATACAAAGCATTTCTTACTGCTATTTCAACTAACAAAATCTGCTGTTTTGAGTACACAAGTCTGCTGAAAAAAAAAATTGTACGCTACTTTTTATGGCTGAGGGTGAGAGGAGGTGCAGCAGCTCGCCAGATTACGAGGAGGTGCAGCAGCTCGCCAAACATTTCCATTGCATCGCCTGATCTGAGTGACGTATCCAAGTCAGCAGTCATTTCTTTGGGATCAGACCACATCCCCATAATACACACCATCGACCGACCACATGACTTCATGACCTCTGAGCGCCGTACATTTATCAATCAGAAGAAGGCCGATTGGGACGCCTTCAGAGAGTATACCAATCGCCGCTTCAGTGAACTGACACCCTCTCGAATGTGCTAGTTGTCTAGCTAGCTAGCTAGCTTTATACCAGCCGGTTGAATACCCCTAGTGCGTCCCAATTCCACAGCGCAGACGAGCGTGATGGTATTCGTTGCACAGACTCCACTAACCCCAAAATCAGTGAGCTGAATCTTGAAATTAACAGGGTAGTCTACGAACATAAGCGAATTTGTGGCTGGAACACTTGGAGCAACGTAACTTAGGAACCGGCTTAGACAAGCTGTGGTCTACTGTTAAGTTACTCTCGAACGCCGGAAGAAGGGATGACAGGACCTCAGTCACTTTTGGCGACATAACAGTGTATGGTATGTGTGATATAATTGTGAATATTTTTTTTCTTTTTTTTCATTTTTCACTCATTCGTTCGTCAATTCAATGAAAACTGCTGTTTTCTCTCTATAAAATCATGAATTGATAGGAGAACGAAATGAATGACAAAAAGAAAAAAAGTTAGTCTTGGTCGTTATTGTTTAATTGAAAAAGATTGCATTTTTAATCGCATTTTATAAATATAATTTTTTGAGATTCAATTAAAAAAATTATTGGATCAATTAATTTTTTAATCGAAAATTTAAAAAATTGCAATCAAAATCATAATTGAAAATTATAAACAAGTAAAAGCGTGCTAAGTTCGGCCGGGCCGAATCTTGGAAACCCACCATGAATTCTGCTAAAAAAGTATACAAAATAAATTAAGTTGATGGGCATAGTTTTATTCTATTGTACATACCAAACTTCTGTCAAACCAGTAAAAATCAAAGCTTCTAGGAGCCGAACAAAGATGATTGAGAGACCGGTTTACATGGAAGCTATATCAGGTTATAGACAAATTTGGACTGTATGTGGCACAGTTATTGGAAGTCATAACAGAATCCTACATGCAAAATTTCAGCCAAATCGGGCAAAAACTGCGGCTTGCAAGGACTCAAGAAGTCAAACCGGGAGATCGGTTTATATGGGAGCTATATCAGGTTATTGACCGATTTAGACCGTACTTGGCAAAACTTAAATCAGCTCGCTTTACGCGTTCGACCGCTATCGTGATTTCCTCAGACGAACGGATGAACATATTTAGATCGACTCAAAACGTCGAGACGATTAAGAATATATATACTTTAAGAGGTGTTAGACGAATATTTCGAGGTGTTACAAACGGAATGACTTGATTAGTATACCTCCGTCCTATGGTGGTGGGTATAAAAATGGTTGAATCAATTGATTTCTTAATTGAAAATTGTCAACATTTCAATCAAGATCGTAATTGAAAAAAAAAATCCAGACTCAATTAAAAAATGATCGATTCATTTAATTTTTTAATTGAAAACATTTTTATTTTCAATTAACTTTTTAATTGAAAATATGTCCGTAATATTTTTTTCTGTGTATCGAAGGCATTCGGCCAGCTATGTCAAACTATTTCAGGACATCGCCAATACGTCCCTCCAGCCAAGGCTAAAACGCTGGTTCGCGAATTATTTGTGTGGTGGTCAGTCATTTGTGGAACTTAGGGATAAGAAGTCGAAGCACCATAGAGTGAAACAGGGAATTCCCCAAAGCGAGGTGATATCTCCGGCACTGTTAAAAATCTACCTATTCTCCATTCCACCCCCTCCAGACGGCATAGAGATCGTATCATATGGCATCAAGCCCCCACCAATTAATGACATCTGCAATAGGTTAAAAATCTACCTCAACGAACTTTCCGCTTATTTCGATGTGAGAGGTTTGAAGATATCACTAAAAATATCTGTGAGGTGAATATAAGCTGAATGTGAAAGTCGATGGAGAAACGAATCCGACCATCAAGTGTATCAAAATACTTGGTTGACATTTGACACCTACAATATTACACTTTCCCCCCACATGCCACAGCATTTTGCAATAAGGTCAAAAGTAGAAGCAAGGTCCTCAAGTCACTTGCCAGCAGCTCTTGGGATGCAGACAAAGAAACCTTGTTGACCACGTACAAAGCAATTGGGCGGTCTCTGGTAAGTTGTGTAGCGCCAGTGTGGTCTCGTCAGCTCTGTGACACACCTATTACGGATGCTGACTGAGGAGGAATTTGAACCCGTCTGGTACGCAGACGATGTTATAATACTTCTAACCGGTAAGGAGCCGAACGAGCTATGCAGAATGGCCCAAAGGGTCCTGCAGATGCCACACGACTGGGCTAAACCTAGGGGTCTGCGATGGAGAAAAAGTGCAAGTAAATAGTCTCCCGTGTTCTAGATATCCGACCCACAGACTTACAGATTAAGTGTGAGACAGCCATTGCGGCTATGAGACTTAAGGCGATGGAAGAATGGATTGAGGACAGGAGCAGGCCATACCGTCGCGGTATAATAGAGGTGCCGATAGGAAACCTGGAGGGAATGGAAGAGGTTTCCGATCGGATACCTGAAACGACATTTGAGGTCGACTGCGAGGCACTGCTGCCATCGGTGCAATCTTGGATTGACGGAAACCTAATATTGCAATCTGGAAGATCATGTTATACGGATGGATCAAAGCTAGAGGACAGAGTGGGCCTGGGGTCTACATTGAGAACTCAGGGACTGAGATCAGTTTTAGACTGCCTGACTATAATACGGTCATACAGATCCGGGCTATCACGGAATGCGTGAAGTGGTGTAGTGTTAACGCGTGGACGTCGAGTATGAACATCTTAACGGACAGTAAAAAGGCCATAAGGCCAATAACAACCAGGACGGTAAGATCACGAACAATCTTGGTATGTAAGAAGGAGATTAACACCTTCTCTGTAGATGGTACGATCCGCATCATTTGGGTGCCGTACCATAGCGGAGAAAGGGGAATGAAAAAGCAAAGAATTTGACAGTGAAGACTAGAGGACTGCAGTCAATAAACTTGGTTAACCCGAAGCTTTTCGGTTCGATGCCGTCCGAGTTAAGGGCGTGGGCGACAAATGCGCATGTAACTAGAGTTGGGTAGATCCGGATGGAATTAGTTCATTGGTACTTATCCAAATAAGGAACTGCTGGAACGAGTTCCATCTCTTTCCTTCTTATAGTTATAGTTCTATAGTTCCTTCTTATTTTGTTGTACACTTTTTCTGTGCTCCCTTTTGTTAATTTTTAGGCCAGCTGATTGACATGACATATTTTTCAGCTTCATACAACAACTAAATAAAAGCGTCAACTTTTTTAATGTACAAATACTGCGTACGTTGTGATTTAGGTGAAAGGAAAATAAATTATTGGTGACAATCACATTAACTGAATGTGGTGGCACAAATATTGAAACGTGTTGGCATCCACATATTATTTTTTTTTTATTGTCAACAAATCTAAATTGTTTTGATGCGCCTCGATTCGTGTTTTTTAGCATCGATAATTAATACAAAGTACAAAAAATGAATTGTAAATTCAATTACATATACAGTCTGAATGTTTTTATCCATATATACAATTAAAAATACTCATTTTAAGCTTCAGAACAAAATTCAAAGCTAGCAAATGAAAACGGAGCTAAAGAACTAGTTCCTTTTGTGGAACGGAACTAAAAGGAGCGACCACTAAAAGGAACTAAAATGCCCATCTCTACATGTAACCCTGTGCAACAGCGAAACGATCGGTAGGACGACAAAAATCCTATGGGAGGATCCATATCATGAGAAGACGAGGCTATTGCTGAATGATAAAAGTAGGACGACAAAAATCCTATGGGAGGATCCATATCATGAGAAGACGAGGCTTTTGCTGAATGATAAAAGGAGGCCAGTATAGCTTTCGGATTAATATCCGCAACCTCTTTTCAGCCTAACAAGCTTAACCCTTAAGCTCTTAGAACAATTGAAGTAACGAAATTTTTACCAACTTTAGTTTGTCAATAGGATCATTCTTAATACGAATAGCGTATGAAATAAAATCAAAACTTTATCGAGCGACTAATTCTTCGTCCTCAAAGTGTTTACAGATTTTCTCAAAATTTTGCCAAACACTTTATTCTACGACTACCAACCAAAAAAATATATGAATTTTTGTCGGAATCGGTTCAAATTACGATATAGTTGTCATATATATTTTCATCCGATTTTGACTAAGACTGCAAAAATTTAGTCATTTGTCGATCCTCAACAAATTTGGCACGAAGTTTTATCTTTTGACTCTGTTGTTGTTGTAGCCACATTTCCGTATATAGGGGTAGCGATCCTCGTCAAGCTGCAAGATGAGCAAGCTCGTTTCGGTCCATGGAACCGATCGCCGCGCGAACGTCATGACTTTTCATGTCGAGTATAATGGGCCCTCAGAATTTAAGCAAGAGTTGGTGCCGCTCGATTTTCCTGGAATTGCAGCTAATCTGTATACAAAGCTACTTGTGGACGCGGATAGCTGAGCTTCTCGTTATGACGATGAACACGACACAAATTGGAGCTCACAACCATGTGGTGCTCATAGCTTTCCCGCGCCGGGCTCTTGAGATTATTAGTGGATTTCATAGAAATCGGTTCAAATTTAGATATATCTCCGACATATGCATATGTTTTGCCCGATTTTCACTTTAATACGCTTTCTTCTACGTCTAATACAATATGTACGAATTTTAGTCGGAATCGGTTCGGATTTAAATATACTTTAGTTTACTTTAATTGGCTACAAGAGAACATTTTTTCCATTTGTCACATCCAGAATTGTTTTCCAGGCGCCTCGATCTTTGCGTGCACCACAATGTTTAGAGGACTTCTTCATTCACTGTGACAATTTAACCTAGCCAACGCAATCATTGTATTTTCATACGTTTAACTATGCTTACGTCGTCTGCTTTCAGCTTAGCATGTCCGCCTATGACGCTGAACGCCTGGGTTCGAATCCTGGCGAGACCATCAGAAAAAATTTTCAGTGGTGGTTTTCCCTTCCTAATGCTGGCAACATATGTGAGGTACTATCCCATGCAAAACTTCTCTCCAAAGAGGTGTGGCACTGCGGCACGCCTTTCGGACTCGGCTATAAAAAGAAGGCCCCTTATCATTGAGCTTAAACTTGTATCGGACTGCACTAATTGCCCCTGTTCATGGCGAAATTTGCAATTTTGTTGTATTTATGGCACAGTATCAAAAACAGGTGAATTTTGAATTGTTCAGTCACCTAAAGGAAATATCCGAGATAGTCCAAAAATTTGTCGTACATGAACTTACAATGGGTAGGATCAGAAAGCATTTATGGCGAACTTTTTTAACTCGATTAAATTATCCAAATTATCCAAATTGTATGTTTTGTAGTTTGGAGTCACCCAATATAAAAGAAGTCTTTAATAGACTTCCATATGGGCTACACAAGCCGAATTAAATGAAGGGTGACTTAGCCATTGTCATGTAATAACATAACAGAAACAGACAACCACTACATATGACTTGGATATGAAAAATGCATCGAATGAACGTAGACATTAACAAGGCATATCGAGAACATCTACAATGAGTAGGGCAGTATAAAAGAACCATGTTTTGGCCAAATTTCATATGCGAGTTACATGATGTGATAAAAAACTACACCCATAGAAAAAAGTTTGCTAAAAATGGCAAACACTATCTTCTGAATATTAGTAGTTAATTTTGCTGCTATGGTAGCAGTAGTTCTGCTATTACAGCAGTAGTACTGCAATTTCATAGTACCAGGCTTACTGCTGATAATGAGAAAAAATAGAACACATATGTAAATGTGTGTCTCAGTGGATGTTTATAATCACCACTGAATTTATACTGTCAATAACCTTTTTTATTTAAATTTAGATACAATAGGCCATGCCAGCCATGAGCACATTAGTAGAACAATAACAAAAAATACAAGTGAGCTCAGCCACATTTCGAAATGTATACCAATGGATGAATCAGGTAGCTTCTTTACAGTAATTTTTCACAAATTAAAAAATCTCTTCCAACAAAATTTCAAAAAAAAAAATCTAAAAAATGCCTATGTAATCGAAACAAGTAAAAGGCAAATAAAAAAAAAACTTCATAACATTTTTTCAGCAGATTTTTGTAGTTAAAACAGCGGTTTTTGTTTGCTGATTTAGCTGACCGAAATGTTTGCTAATACAGCAACCCAAATATATATATATATATATATATATATATATATATATATATATATATATATATATATATATATATATATATATATATATTATTTATTTATAAACAATGCAATATTCTTTTCTTTAAAATTTAGCAAGGCATCATAAAAATCTGCATGATAATACATGGTTTAGGTTTATTTATTCAAAAATCTAAATTTATTTATTCGAGCACCATTAATAGCACTTGATTCAATTTTCTTAAGAACAGATACATACATCCTATAATAAACGAAAAAAGGATGAGAGGCAAGGGTTCGATTGCGTGAAGAGTATGTAAATGAATGAAGCTAAGGGAAATAAGAACGGATCAACGTAATCGAGACTAAAGGGTCTGGCAACGAAAACAAAAAATTACAGTGTTGACTAGTGGTTGGTGGCAAAGGTCAAGACGACAACACTATTAAGTAAAAAGGCTCATAGAAGGAGGTAGAAAGGGTAAACGATAATTACAAATACCATATGTCAATACAAATTTTGCATGGTGGCATTTGTTTATTACCGTTAAACAAAAACAGACCAAATGTCTCTCAAGGGCTATAATTTCGAAATCGGCATTTCAAATAGTAATGAGAGATAAGTTGATGGATTAAAAGAAAGAGCATACGATATGAGTTTTGGATTTTCGATTTAATTATTTTGTAATTTCATATTGGCGGGGATCCAAGAGAGTAGAGAGAGAGAGAGTTTATGTATATTGTAGTAGATAGAGCGAGATATAAATAATTGTGTACAGCATAAGATAGAGATGTGAGGGCTCGGGCAGAGGGATTTAAACTGAGACATATTGATTTTAGTTTAATGTACATAAAATTAACATTAGATCTATTATAATGTTGCTTTGTCTTTGTTGGAATAGTAAAGGGCATGATATTTTTGTATGCTATGTGGGAATCACTAATCTGAGTTCACAGAAAAAAAAAAGCTCAATCCAAATACACAAGTATATGTTCCGAAAACAAATACATTAGTAATTGGCACAGTGGCTGCTAGGACTGAAACATCTGCCAAGTGTTCGAGTGCCGGAAATATTACAATTCAATGAGTTTTGTGGAGATGAAGTTTTTATCACCATTATGCCAATAATTTCTGCAGAACAAATCAATAGCACATTGCAATCAACAGCAACCACTGGACAATGTGAAATTTTAGGCTATTGCTTAACGACATTTACTAGTGATTCATTCAATTCAGACTGTTTCAAAATGTTGTATGGACGAGTAGATAGTAGAAGTAAGAACGAATTAAAAAAAAAAACAAAATCTGACAAACGAAATTTACCATACTTTAAATTCTATAAAGGTGTTTTTAAGGGGAATGTCTTGTCTTCGCTTTGCTCAAGAGAGGGGTGGAACGTAGTAAGTACGTACGTTAAAGGTGGGGGATTAAAATATGTTTCCACACAATAGTACATGTGATTATTAATAAGAATACTGAACTCGAGTTTGTAAGTGGTGGCGGGCGGATGGATGGTGGTGGTGGCACAGAAATTATTATTATTTTTGTTGTTTTGAATTTACTTAATGGTAGAGAATTAAGTTGATTTGTTTGTTTGGTTTCTTTAAAAAATATAAGTTCAACATTTCAATAAATCATACGTAAAATTTATTGTTACACCTACGTTTAGCAACTGCACGCGAGCCCTCGCATCCTAGGGTTTAAAATGTGGCCCACTTTATTTTAGATAGTAGTAGTAGTAGTTGAGTTGTGGTGGTGGTGGTAGTAGTAGTGAAGCCTTAAGATTGTGTTTTTATTCATACATTGAATCAAGTCTTATGCTCTCACGGCAGATTAAGGAACTCATTACACTCAGAATGTCCTTCATACAGAGAATTAACATTGATATGCCATCATTTATTTCCGTTATATTACCCGTTAATATCATAATATACAAAGATTTCTTATACTCTTGCAAACTTAACCTATGAGAAAAAGTGCAGAAAGAAATTAAAATAAATGAACTAAAAAAGAATCATTACATCAACGATAACAATACACGTATAACGGAGGTTTGTTATGTTGAGAAAGGGTTGAGACTGGATAAAAATGAGAGATAGGATAACTAGAAAAATAAAGTGTTGCTACAAAAATAAGACTAAACAAGGATATCGTGGTATATCCACGACAGTAACTAAATAAGAGTTCATCAACATATCACAAAGTTGTCTTCATTATATCATGTTTCTTAAATAATTTGACAATGTTACAAGCAATTGCAATTGTTGCGATACACCAAGGTGTATTGGAAAGAAAATCCGATATAAATATATGCTTGTGCTTACGGCCTTAGCCTGAGTGAGTGAAATACCAGTACAAAGCTCTTATCAACTCTTCCAAGAAGGTTCAAACAGAGTACCGCGTATGAACGCAAAGTTTTGCAAGAGCATATAGTTCCAAGAATATTTCATTACTGAGCTTCATATTCACAAATGTCAACGAGTCAATGACTACCATGAACCATACTCCTTGGGATTTTAACTAATTCATCCCCTTATGTACTGTATGGCGGTTTGCCGTGACAAACGATTGGATGGGTATCATTGTGGCAACCTGCATTAAGTCTCACTTAGAGAATTTTCAATCCAAAGCGATACCACAGTTAGAGACGGGCCTTGGAGGTACCAAAGAAGAAACATACACCTAAACTAGTAATCTGCTTGTTGTACGCCCTAAATACTTAAAGTTACCTCGAACAAGAATATCTAAGGCAGGAATTCCTTGCAACTTTCAAATCCTCAACTGTTTTTCATACCACGCCTTAAGTTTTTTCAAGTTTATTTTTGTGTCCTCAACCAAGTGCCGGTGTCTGCTTGCCACGAAAGCCGGAAAGTGACATAGAAAACTTGTTATATTTTAGTGTTTATGAGGAAAACCCGATGATATTAAACTATAACCATCAATTCATTTATTTACGAAGCTAGATAAAATATAATGATTACTGAGATTGCATTGCACACTCAGAAAAATGCTTATCGTAAATATGAGTTGATTACATATTGCACTTTAGTTCATGATAATCATTCACGCTTAATTAAAATTTCATAAAGGTTTACAAAATTAGCTTTCTACAAGTAAAACTACCTTTTCATGAGGATAGGTGAAATATTTAAAAACTCAAGTGGCGTTAGTATTTTTACTTTAACTTATTCCTTTTGAATAAGTAAGCACTTTACCAAGCATAGGTAAAGGCATATTGTCGTCAACGATATCTCCTCTGAAACTTATTATTGAATGAATTACTCGAAGAAATTTGGAAATTTAGTTCAACATATGAGTTCACAATAACATTCTCGGAATTAAGCTTAATTTAATAACTGTTAGTTAGTGTTAAACTAAAATTGAATTAGCTGACTGTGGCATTGTCAACTACAAAAATTTATTTTATTATTTCTTTTGAGTCGCCATAAACGAATGAAATCATTAAAAATCATTTAACTGGTTCGAGACTCGAACTCGGGACCTTTGTATTGAGAAGCAGACACACATGCTCTGTGCCACAAAAATTTATACACTTTTTCCGGTTAAATGTTATTTCTTTCGACCAAGAAAAATCATCAGTGGACGATTTCAAATGGATCATGGTGCTTTTCATACCACCCCAACTAGAATAGGTTGTAAGGCATACATCTGAATTTGAACAGGGCTCTTTAAGACAACTTGCTTCACAAGCGCAATAGAAAACATCTTACTTCCCTTATTCAAATCTTACTTCCCTTATTCAAATCCAACTTATCCAACAATGCCAATAGCAACAAACACAAACATTTTTGCAAAAATCTTTTGCTCTTCGCACGGCGATCACCCAACGGTTGATGCTGCCAATGCTGTTTTTTTTTGTATAGACAGTGATACCTACACCACGGGCGACGTGCCTTTCGTTTGGTTTGACTGTTTGTGCTTTTTTTTTTTGGTCTTCAAATCTTATTGAGATTCCATTGCAGGATATTAGACCATTGTTTATTATATGTTGCCTTACTTTTCCGCTGAATGTCTGCACAATGCCAGGGTTGCTGTTACATCTCCATCTTTTTAAGTTAAAACCGGTCTTCTTGAGAGTGCTCCTACTGGTTGTCTTCCCTGGGTAATTTTGGGGTCGATTTGTGTTTTCCACTAGAGCTGTTGGAGTGTGGAAGTCCTGGAGTAACATATCTAGTGGTAATATGCTGTCTTCAACTTGTGTTGAATCTGCTACATCTGATAGTCTGAGTCTCAGTTGATATACATGAGCTTTGACGATTTTCTTACGATTTCCAATCCAAACTAGCCTATCGTAAGTGATTTGTCCGATTTTACGAAGTATTCTTCCTGGAACCCAAAATGTTTTGTTTCCCTTGAATTATCTTGCGTAGACTAAAACACCGTGTTTGAATGCCTTTGACTTTGTAGATGTTTGGAGTTGTACTGATCTTCCATTCGCTTATTCCTTTTTACCGGAGATGATTTTGGCGTTTTGAGAGCGTCCAATATCGTTCTTATTTTGCGACCAATAAAAGCTTCAGCTGGCGTTGATTCATTCGGTGAGTTGGGGTTGAGTGTAGATCTGTATACCTCCAGAAATGTGTGAAATATTTGTATGGTCGTCCCTTCCCCTTCAATGTTTTGAATGATTTTTACAAGCTGTTAACGAAGCTTTCAACTTGGTCATTTGAGCTCGGATGAAAGCGGACTTTGCGAGTATACTCTTCCTTTGCAGCATTCTTTGAAATTGCTGGAACAGAATTGCATTCCGTTATCCGAAACCAATTGTTGCCGAACTGTTAGCAATAGTCGTTCATTAACTTGTTTGTCTTTTTTTAATAAGTTTTTCTATTAGCGTTGTTATTCGCTATAGTTGTTTCAAAATTTATCGGTAATTTATCAAAGTCGCGAGTGATTTTACATTTAGAATTCAAATTTACAAGTTGAAATAGTCATTCACGCGAGTGGTTGCAGTAATTTTTTTAAAAGAGAGAATTCGTTCCCTTTTTGACTGTAATAACCTTAATTACCACGGAGCGAGTTCTGTTTTTCCTTCCTAATAGTGACGTTGGTTGCGTATTTTGCTTCTTCAGCTTTGGAGTCTGAGGCCACCAGATTATGCTCTCTTCATTATCGATTGGCTTCGCTGTGATCAATCCGTTTATTTCTGCCGTCGAAAAGTTTTGTAATCAGCAAACCACCCAGTAAAGTGTGGTTAAGAAGGAAACAGGGGAATCAATCTTAGTTTACAACGAGATTTTTCCGAGTCTTTGGCTCATCATAACCCTTAAAATTTGAAGGCTGTGAGGCGGCCAATAAATTTCAATTCCCTGATGGTAAAATAATATTCATATAGGTTCGATTTATTTTGCGAAAAAGGGCCCATTGTGTGATTTGCATATTCTACCTAATTCCTACATTTCGAGATAAACATACGGAAGTTTAATATTATTTAAAATCTAATTAAAAGTTAAAAGCTATTTGTAAAGAAAAATGAAAGTGAGATGTAAAGTTAGGTTAGGTCTAAGTGGGAGTCTGCCATCAGACTCACTTAGACGTTTTCGTCAATTGTGATACCACAGGAACAGAAGAAGGAAGATGCCTTCTAGTTCCTACGGTTGAACCATCCAAATCGCTTTAAAAAGCCCAGTAACTTGCGGATCACATCCGCTAAATCAGACAGGTTCTCAAAGAAATGAGAACCTAAAGTGGAACTCCTTCTAACTGCTAGTGCGGGACACACACAGAAGGTGTTCTGTAGTGTCTTCTTCCTCGATGTCCCTACAGCTTCTGCAAAAGTCGTTGCTGGCAACCTTCAGTCTGTCAGCATGTTTTCCGATCAGACAGTGACCTGTCATGACGGACACAATGACTGAGATGTCTGTTCTAGCCAACGACAGCAAAGCAGTAGACCTCTTCAAGTCTAGATTAGACCACATAGTTTTGGAATGCTCACAACCCCCTCCTTGTGACTTTCTATCATTTCTTTTTCATTCACGCGAGTGGTTGCAGAAATTTTTTAAAAGAGAGAATTCGTTCAGCTTTGGGGTCTGAGGCCACCAGATTATGCTCTCTTCATTATCGTTTGGCTTCGCTGTGATCAGTCCGTTTATTTCTGCCATCGTAAAGTTTTGTAATCAGCAAACCACCCAGTAAAGTGTGGTTAAGAAGGAAACAGGGGAATAAATTCCTTAAAAATCTTGGTTTTTCCATCTACAACGAGATTTTTCTTTCCGTCCGAGTCTTTGGCTCATCATAACCCTAAAAATTTGAAGGCTGTGAGGCGGCCAATAAATTTCAATTCCCTGATGGTAAAATAATATTCATATAGGTTCGATTTATTTTGCGAAAAAGAGCCCATTGTGTGATTTGCATATTCTACCTAATTCCTACATTTCGAGATAAACATACGGAAGTTTAATATTATTTAAAATCGAATTAAAAGTTAAAAGCTATTTGTAAAGAAAAATGAAAGTGAGATGTAAAGTTAGGTTAGGTCTAAGTGGGAGTCTGCCATCAGACTCGCTTTGACGTTTTCGTCGATTGTGATACCACAGAAACAGAAGACGGAAGATGCCTTCGAGTTCGTACCGTTGAACCATCCATCCATCCTTTAAAAAGCCCAGTAACTTGCGAATCACATCCGCTTAATCAGACAGGTTCTCAAAGAAATGAGAACCTAGAGTGGAACTCCTTCTAACTGCTAGTGCGGGACACACACACAAGTTGTTCTATAGTCTCTTCTTCCTCAATGTCCCTACAGCTTCTGCAAAAGTCGTTGCTGGCAACCTTCAGTCTGTCAGCATGTTTTCCGATCAGACAGTGACCTGTCATGACGGACACAATGACTGAGATGTCTGTTCTAGCCAATGACAGCAAAGCAGTAGACCTCTTCAAGTCTAAATTAGACCACATAGTTTTGGAATTATTACAACCCCTTCCTTGTGACTATCTATCATTTCTTTTTCCTTCGGGTCTGGTCCTGAAAACTTAGCTTACATGTCGCTAGAGGCATTCCCACAGATTCCAGTGTCCCTGGAGTGTGTAAGGTAGTTTCTAGTCTCGCAAGCTCGTCTGCTTTAGAATTCCCTGGGATAGTCTGTGGCTCAGCACCCAGAACAGAACAGTGAATTTTGAACTGTTCAACCATCTCGTTGAGAGATCTGCGACAGTCGAGGGCGGTTTTTGTGTTCAGAAATACGTTCTCCAGGGATTTAATGGCTGCCTGGCGGTGTGAAAAGATATTTATGCCAATCGTCATAATGACATTATATCTTAGCCATTCCACCACTTCCTTGATTGCAAGGATCTCCGGTCGGGTAACCCCATTGATATGACCAGTTCTAGAACTTTAGAGTACACCCGGTCGTTTTGTTTGGAACCATCCGTATAGAAGTCTATGTAACTTCTGTTACCAGGGATATCGTAGTTCCAATCGGTTCTATCAGGAATAGTGGTACAGTAATTTTTATCAAAAAGCGGCTCAGGTAGGTTATATTCCACACTGCCTGGAACATCGGATATTGTATCAAGTAAAGGGTGATTTTTTTGAGGTTAGGATTTTCATGCATTAGTATTTGACAGATCACGTGGGATTTCAGACATGGTGTCAAAGAGAAAGATGCTCAGTATGCTTTGACATTTCATCATGAATAGACTTACTAACGAGCAACGCTTGCAAATCATTGAATTTTATTACCAAAATCAGTGTTCGGTTCGAAATGTGTTCATTCACCGTTCAGCGATGAGGCTCATTTCTGGTTGAATGGCTACGTAAATAAGCAAAATTGCCGCATTTGGAGTGAAGAGCAACCAGAAGCCGTTCAAAAACTGCCCATGCATCCCGAAAAATGCACTGTTTGGTGTGGTTTGTACACTGGTGGAATCATTGGACCGTATTTTTTCAAAGATGCTGTTGGACGCAACGTTACGGTGAATGAACACATTTCGAACCGAACACTGATTTTGGTAATAAAATTCAATGATTTGCAAGCGTTGCTCGTTAGTAAGTCTATTCATGATGAAATGTCAAAGCATACTGAGCATCTTTCTCTTTGACACTATGTCTGAAATCCCACGTGATCTGTCAAATACTAATGCATGAAAATCCTAACCTCAAAAAAATCACCCTTTATAACAATGTCCGTGGCCGCCACATGACATAAATCAAAACTGTCGATGTCATAGCAAAAGACTTTTACATACATGCAGACTAGTGATTTTAAGTGTATGTACATCCGTACATACACAAAGGTTTCTGCATAAAGCCTTTAAAAAAAGGGCAGTCAGCTTCGTATACCAATCACATTGAAAAGGATCCTGGTAGCTCGGGTAAGTGATTTTAGCTCTATTATCTTTTCTTATCATTACCTTTGGCACTCGCCCTCTTAGAATGTTACCAAGAACCGTTACCTTGCTGAGAGAACTTTGTTCAATAAATAATTAGAGTCATTTAAATAAATTCATTTATTAAAGATTTGTCACTCATTGATTCGAATTAATAATCAAACAATTAAAATTCGAATAGGTATCTGGAATGTCTTTAATATGAAGTAGCAAAAAGAAATTAGATTGCTTCTGAGCGAATGCATACGAAATAGTCAAGCATATACAGTTGGCATCTACCGCACAACAACAAACGCCCATAAGTTTTAAAGTTTGAAAGACACTGCTGTGGAGGTGTGGAGGTAAGGGCAAAATTGTAATGAAATTCAAAGTATAAAAAAATGTTAGTGAATTTGTTTTAAAAAAAATTTTAATGATACTTTTCTAGAGACAAAATTTCGGCGTAATATTCTCTTATGACAAAACTTCAGCACGGGCCGGACCCCCCTCGAAACTATTTTTTTTAAGACAAAATTTCTTTAAAATTTCTTCTAAAGACAAAATTTTTGTAAAAATCAATTTATTCGATTTTTTCTAAAGACTACATTTTAATGATTTTTTAAGGACTAACTTTCAGTGAAAAAGTTTCTTAAGACAACCTAACCTCGAGATTATTTTTTAAAACCAAAAATTAAATTTTACATAAATATTTCAAATGTCTTTTTTATTATGCTTATCTGTCCCAAACAACATTTTCCTAAAATTTTTTCTATAGACAAATTTCAATAATTATTTTTAGACAAAAACGCATTACGCCTGACCCTCGATTCCGTTATCCGATTTTGATGAAATTTTATCTCTATACATAAAAGAGACACTTGATTGACTGACTGATTAACGCCCAGCCCAAGCGGCTAAAGCTAGAGTCATGAAATTTGGCAGGGTCTTGGGTCGTAGGCATGCGATAAGACGGGGTTTTATGATATTTGTACGTTTAGGTACTAGTAGTATGAAATGGTGACTTTTTACCCAGTTTGAGCTAAAATTAAAGAGCGTCTCGAAAAAATAAGATTTGGTGACAAAAATTTCCCAAAATAGTACCGAAAGTGGGAAAAATTTTACGTTTAGTACCGCAATTGGTACTTTTTGGTACCTTGTTTGTTATTTGAGCTAGAGCTTTGAATTTTGGGTACATTATGGGAACCTAAATTGGGAAACCGAAAGAGTTTTTGGACATTTACAAACAAAAAAGTACCAAAAAGGTACGAAATAGGTGAACTTTGCATAGGGCGAAGGGGTAGAGCTAGAACTTCAAAATTTGGCTTACATGATTGTTGTTGCGAAATAAAGGGGGTATATAGACAAAATATGAAAAATAGTAATGGTAACGGAATAAACGTACGTTTAGTACCGTATTTGGTACCATTTCATACTTTCTTTACGAATTGAACTAGAGCTCTGAAAATTGACATGTAGATTCTACTAGGAAATATACGTTGGCTGACTAAGTAATTTTTAATAACCCATACATTTTGGTGCCAAAAGTACGGAATAGCTTATTTACTTTTACAGTGAACGGAAAAAAAAAATAAAAAAAAAATTTAAAAATTATCGATATCTTAACAAATATACGATAAATTGTACCAAATATGAAATGTTGAAATCGTACCAGGAGTGGAATAAAATGTACTTAGTGCTGTAATTGGTACTATTTAGGACTTTATTTATAGATTGAGCTACAGATCTGAAATTTGTGATACAGGCACATCTTGGCAGTATGTACAGGACGACTAAAAGATTGTGTTGATATTCAAGCATGTTGGTACTAAAACGTACAATATGGCACCTTCTTTACGGATTAAGCTACAGCTCTGAAATTTGGAATGCAGTTACATCTAGGCACTATGTACCGAGCGACTCGAATATTTTTTTTTGATATTCGTTCATTTTAGTACTGAAACGTACAATGTGGTACTTAATTTTCAGATTGAGCTACATATAGTTACATCTTGGCAGTATGTAACGGATGGCTAGAAGATTGTTTTGAAATTTTTACATGTAGGTACTAAAACGTACGAAATGGTACTTTATTTACGGTTTGAGCCTAAGGACTCAAAATTGCGATACAGTTACACCTTGACAGTATCTTTACCAATTTCATAATGTCGGTATGCTGCTATGTCCGCTACAGCACAGCGCGACATAAAGTAATTCGGTCTTTCAACATAAAAATGTATCGTATATGACTTCAATTTCATTTGAAATAAAAATAAACTGATTAGTTTATACTTTTGTAAAAAGATTTTTTTACACCCCCATATATTTTCTTCTTAACTTATTGAAATAAATAGCTTTAGTTTTCGATTATAATTGAATTTGCATTGTTAATTTCTAGCTACGAATTGTAGAAGCACATTTTTATGAAGTTTTTGGTTTAATCTTAATTGTAGGATTGAATTAGGGAAAATGCGAAATTCTTGATCCCAATCATGGGATTGAATTAAAAATTCAATCACAAGGCAGTCGGTTGTACGTACCGGATCGACCCGATGGATTCCCACATCGGCAAGGGCTGCCGCCTCAGTGTATGACACACTGCTACAACAACAACAACAGCAGAATTAAAACTTTGTATTTTCAAAATGAAACTTTTTGGTAAATATTTATTAAATAAAGGTCATTTAAGGGCTCAAGCCGCTATGTGCTAAATATACCGTTGTCGTTTGATTTCTTCTAACCGAAGGTGCAGAGGGGATGTGGCATAGTAGGGTCTACCATGGATCTATTGCTACTAGGGAAAATTCTTGAGCCCTTAAAGGCCTCAATTTACATCCGATTTGGCTGAAATTTGGAACAAAGACTTGTGTTATGACTTCCAACATCCATTCCAAGCTTGATTCGAGTCGGTCTATAAACAGATATAGCTCCCATATAAACCGAACCCCCGATTTGACTTCTTACGCCCTGAGAAGCCTTAATTTTGATCCGATTTGGCTGAAATTTGAAACAAAAACTTGAGTTATGACTTCCTATATCTAAGCCCCATATAAACCGATCCCCGGATTTGACTCCTTCAGCCCTTAGAAGCCTACATTCTCACCAGATTTGGCTGAATTTTGACCCAAAAACCTATCTTATGAGTGATACAGGCGTCCCTAAGTACCGATATCCCGATATGACTTTTTGAGACCAAAATAATTCAAATACAAACTCAGTAATTAAGGGTATATTTTTAGCGAAATCCGTGGTGGTGGATACCCAAGATTCGGCCCGCCCGATCACGCTTTTACTTGTTCGAATTTTACTGTAGCGAAGTAAGATAGTGAAATGGCAAGATCCCAACCCACCGCCGAGCAAGTAGACCGGAAAAATATGCGTGCTTTTGCCTTAATCAGCCACAAAAGACACAGTGGTTTAACAAACCTACTATTTCTGGTACAAGTAGACCGTTGTATGCTACATTGGCTATGTTGGCAGGAATGCCTTTCTTTGGCCCAAATTTGGTAAGCAATGGCTTATGGTCCGTGTGCAGACTGTAGTTTTTCTCAGCTGGGGCAGTGAACTTGAAATATGGTATATGGCCTTCATGTTTTTGTCAGGGGAAATGTGGTACATGACGGCACCGATTCCACGACTTGAAGCGTAAGCTGCTACGTGAATCGGTAGACTTGGATTATAATGAGCGAAGAATAAATCCGAAGGCAAAATTTCTCTGAATTTATCCAATGCTGATTGACACTCAGTTGACCAATTGAAACTAGTGTCCTCCTTGAGAAGATCATCTAGAGGTTTTCTCAGATTCCTCGTATTAGACACAAATTTCCCATATTTATATCCAAATCTGAACCGATTTCAACCAATTTGAGTTGTTCTGTCTCTAGGCCTCAATGCGAGCTGTACTTAAATGATATATGATGATGATGTAACCGACATTTTTTTTTTTTTTTTTTGAAAGATAGCCTTCCAGCGATCCCGCGAAAAATCATGTAAACGACTTAAACCCCGATATACTCCAAATATTAATAGTTTGTTTGTCGACGTCGAACGCAGGCGTTCGTTCGGCCTGCAAACGAAAAAAACTGATTTCGGTTTGTGTATCTCATTTTAAACGAAGAATTTATCAAACGACATGTCGAACAAGAACGTAAGCATTACCATACAAAAATGGATTCATGTTTATTGGCAAAGGACCTGTCGCTACCTCTATAAATAACATTAGGGAGGAGGTTTTAGATGTGACAATTTGCTCGGAAAATCTAATCGATGAGGTTCAGGATTGGAGAGTCTCCATGGTACACTCATTTTCTGACCATCGCTACATTTGGTTTAGAATCCCACGGCCAGCGCCGAATCCGATAAGCTTCCGACATAAGTTGAACACAAACTGGACAAAACTCGGAAGACTACTCAGAAGAAGACTTGGGCAAGATAATTTGGATTGTCCAAGCATAGCAGACATTGACGACAATGTCAACAGGGTTACGACTGCACTGGTGGGGTCTTTCGAAGATAGTTGTTCTCTTCGGGAAAGGAAATCAGCCAAAGAAAAGTCTTGGATGATCGAAGAGATTCGCAATATTGGGAAAGA
Organism: Stomoxys calcitrans; assembly: GCF_963082655.1. NCBI lineage: Eukaryota > Metazoa > Arthropoda > Insecta > Diptera > Muscidae > Stomoxys > Stomoxys calcitrans. Next base: position 118,405,153 of record NC_081552.1, on the reverse strand, counting down.
GGTCCGCAGACTTAATAACAGAGCACGTCGTAAAAAAGCGGAAGTTTATTGGGATGTGTGTTACACACGGCTCAAGGAGTACAATAAGACTACCATAGCGGCAAAACGTGCCTCCTGGATGCTTTCCTGCGAACAGGGGCCGAATTACCGCATATGTACGTGATCGAGAGCACTTTCGTATCTGGTGTTTATAAATACATATTATTAATATCATCTTATTTGCCCGGCACCGGATAGCTGTGAGCACCATACAGGCTGGATCTTGGAGGTCCCATCTGAATGGTGCTCATTGCTATCCCAAGAAGCTTAGCTGGGATTGCGGTTAATGTTATGCTTCATACGGAGTAGTTGCAACGGCAGTCGCGGCCAATCAGCGGTATCGAGCGGAGAGGTTCAGTGAGAGGCCGGGCGGTACCAGCTCTTGTGCAAATACTGATTGCCTATGATGCTCGATATGACAAAGCGAGTTATTGGCGCCTTTAAATAACACTGTTCCCGCGGCGATCGGTCTTTTGGACCGAAACGAGCTTGCTCACCTACAGTAGCTTGACGAGGATCGCCACCTCCACATGAAAATGTGGCTACAACAACATCATCTTATTCTAATATTTTTTTATTTATATATAGATTTTGGTGACTTGGGAGCTGAGGATGGAAGACAACAAATGTGGACCTAGATTTTGTGGTATTGCACCCGAAATGCTGGGATTGCTTTTAGCTACGATTCATTTTAAATGTGTATGTATATAAATTACATTTTTTTTATAATTGTCTTTACGAACGGTGTCGCCGACAACGAAGAAAGGCTCAAAATGGAATCGACAATTTTTCGTTTTTTTTAGAATTTTTTAGAAATTTTTTAATTAAATGTACAATTGAACATAGTTTTTTATTTTTTCAGTGTTGGCCCCAAGTCGATAGCGTTAATGACGACGCCAACTGAAATGCAGAGGTCGTTGGTGCCTGCCCTGCGCGAGTTTATATATAAATTAGAAGAATCCTTCGATACCAAAACGTACGCACTGGAGGTTTCCATTGACATCGATAAGGCTTTTAAAAATGTGCGGACCAGAGAGTTGCAGCGAGTATGATTCAAAGAGCGTAAGAAAGAATAAGAGCTGGCGTTAGAGCCCAATACGGGATGACGAGTGACAAATTTTAAAGACACAACATGTTTGAATTGCTTACGATATTTCGTTTTTTCCTTTATTCCAACTTTCGGTTGCAAAGAAACAAAGCAAAATACAAAAAAATGTTCGAACGAATGCCCGAATCAAAACAGAATAACCCGAAAATGTTGCAACCCTCAATGTGATTCCAATTGGAATAGATGGAAAATGTTGTGTCTTTAACGCGAGTTATTTTACGGTACGGGGAAGACAAAGCAGAAACCCTCTCTTGTATTAGATCTTATGCTCTTTGGTATGATTGTGCAGGCTTGATCATATGTTTTGGAAAATAAGAAAAATGAATCATCTGCACTAGTGATACCAGTCTATTCAACTCGCTCAAAAAGCAACGAAAGTGTTGTGATTCAAAAACGAATTGATCAAAGAACTATTGTAGTTTCCAATCGAAAAACTCACATGTTTGTTTTGGTTAGTAGCTTGTGAATGTTTCTGTTGAACGGGACGCTCAACTTTAAAGCTTGTGCTGGATATGATTTTTCTGTTTGTTCTATTTGATGTGATTGGTTCAAAGTGCAAATGAACAGGTCTGATTGTAATCAAGCTACATAAATTGCCCTTCGCTTCAACAAATTAACACAGATTTAGTAAACGAAAAAAACTGTAATTTCATTTGGTTTTATGGCTAAATTCTAAAATTAGAAATTTAATTTCACTTAATTAACTAAAAATTTTACTTGTTCGATATATGGGACACCGAATTCATTGAAAATGCATAACAGCTTCATTAGAATGGTTACCACTCGAAATTCATTGATTTCACGCCTAACACCAAATCAATCATGGGGTCTTTTTGAATGTCAAAATTAAAAAAATTTCGCTTAACATTATTGTCCGTCCACATGTCGAAGATGGCTGCAAAATGCTCCATACAAAACTCCGACCTTTGTATTGGCCAGACGTTGTGTAGTTTCCACCTTGAAAATTTTCAGCCACACTTTCAGTATTGTCGTCCATTTCACACAAAGAAAACACAAAAACTAACAAGATTTTGTTGTTATTTTAAGTGCACATGCAGCGAGTTGGTTGAATGTGCGAAGAACAATCAATTGTTCCGAACAAACTCGAATGGAAAGAAAATGTTCATTCAAGTTCATTCAATTCAGGATAGCTTGTTTGATCATTCCTCGTTACTGAATGAAACGAGCGAGTACGAACATTCATGTCCGATTACCTATGAAGTGATTCGAACTGAATGTTCGGTTCGAGCAAATAAATAATTCCTCCACCCAAATAAAAGCATCAACATAAATCGAGTCGCTGAACAAGTGTGCTTTAAAATTTTGCTATTCGCCGCAGTTCTTCGGTGTGGACCGGCACACTGATCCAATCCACAGACTAACATCGGGTGGACCGGGTCCTTAAAGACTGTATAAACCATATGCTAAGGAACAGGTGGAAAAATTGATTGTCCCATGACATAAGGGAGAAAGTATCACAAGGCACGCCACAAGGGGGCATTTGATCACCATTCCTATGGGTGACAACCATAAATGACCTATTTGAATATGTCTGCTGCGCACACGACGTTATAATACTGCTAAGGGGTAGGGATCCGAACCAGCTATGCCGAAGGACCCAAAGGATCTTCCAGATGGCACACGACTGGGCTAAGACTGAAATCTGTATGTGCACGAGGAAGACGAAGATGGGTCAATTTGACACACCACGTTTCCTCAATAGAACGATTTCGATATTTGACAAGGTCAAATACTTAGGTGTGATCTTGGACAGGAAACTGAATTGGAAGTGTCACATTCGGCAGCGTACCGAGAAGGCTCACAGATATTGGACACTATACAGACGGGCCGTAGGCTCGAACTGGGGCATGAATTCAACGATAGCCTACTGGCTCTACAGGAGCGTGATCAGACCCATACTTACTTACGCCTCAATAGTTTGGTGAACTGCGATGGAGAAAAAGTGCAACGTAAAGACCATACAACAGGTTTAGAGGACATGTTGTCTTGGCATAGGCGGAGCGATGAGGATCACGCCCACAAGAGCACTGGAGACTATTCTAGATATCCGACCCATAGATATACAGATAAAGTGCGAGGCTAAAGGCGATGGGAAAAATTATATCATGGCGGTATAATCGAGGCGACGATAGGAAACCTGGATGGAATGGAAGAGGTTTCCGATCGGATACCTGAGACGGCACTTGAGGTCGAGTACGAGGCACTGCTGCTAGCGGCACAGTCTTGGTTTGATGGAACCTAACTATTGTCACCTGGAAGATCATGTTACACGGTTGGATCAAAACTAGCGGACAGAGTGGGCATGCAAAATCGGTGCGGTAAGTGATAGGGCATGCGGCGAAGATGATGAGACGTAGAAACATTTCGTATATCATTTCCCGGCTTTCGCGGCTAACAGATACCGGCACTTAGGTGACGACACAATACCAGACGAGAACCAATTTAGGGGCGTGACATGGAAAACAATTTAGGATTATGTTGAGCTCCTCCTCGCCCGCAAAAAAAGTAAACGGCAATGGATGATTCTATTTATTTATTATTAAATTATAAATTATTATTAAAAATGTTGAGCATGTGTATGTGATTAAAATAAAGAACATAGTTGCACAATCTCACATACAAATTGGTAGTAGATCAGGAGAAATCGAAAAATACTGAGTTGTGAGCTACCGGGAGCGTCCACAGATTGTGGATAGTGGAATGCTCCGTATGCGGAGAAGTAGCTCCAACTGCCATCGCGGACAATCAGCGCTATCGAGTGGGCCGCCACAATGAGAGGCCCGCCAGCATCGGCTCTTGCTTTAATACAGAGTGCCTGTGATACTCGCCTTTAAATAAGCAATGGTCATAACATTCTTGCGGCGCACCTATGGAGCTCGACGCGGATGGCTACCTCCACATACAATTGTGGCTACAACAATGGAGTTGTCTATATTTATCTACACCTTGTAAAGGGTGCACACTGGCATTATGACGTAAGCATTTTTCTTTTTTATATAATGCCAAGCACTTTCTTCCAAAGCAAGAAACAAATTGGTACATTGAAAGTACCATAACGTGAGAATTCCGCTGCTATTGCACAACGTACAAAATAAATCGCAGGATCCTACCATAGCACAGAGATTGGCGTGTTCGCCAATGACGCGGAACACCTGGGTTCGAATCCTGGCGAGAAATCAGATTATCATTGGACATAAACTTGAATCGAACTGCACTCGTTAATATGTGAGAAGTCTACTCCTGTTCCTTACTGGAATGTTCATGGGTAAATTTGCATTTGCAAGTAAATCACAAATAGTCCTTTTAATCATATGCTGGATTTATGGCCGCAAATTTAAATTTAAACAAAATGAACGCGGACCAATGTACTTAAATAGTTTGAACTAAAAAGAACGTACTCCATCAGACTGAGGCGCCATCTAGCAAAGAATGGTGGCTCAAGACGAAACGGTTAGTATGTTTATTGCACAGAACGGCGATAAAATCTAAACCTTGATATTTTTTGTTCTGGTTTTTACTTTTACTTTTTACATTTGTCACACAATTATGAAATTATCTCTCAAGTAAACAAAGACTCACTTAAACAATTTGTGATACAAAGTACTGAAAGTTCACAGCATCTGGTGGGAGTCGAACCCAAAGTCCCGCAGAGGTAGGTGGAGCTCAACTCAACCACATGTATTGTAAAACATCACAGTGGTGGTTAAGGTTAAAAAAACAAAAAACAGAGAGGCGTTAATCTGTGCAGAATCAAGGCGTTTGCCTTTTCATCCGGCATTGTGAAAAGAATTCATCGGAAGGATAAGAGGGAAGATGAGGAATCACAATGGACCTCAATCGGTCCAACATGGATGTGGACCGATGACTAATGTCTTGGCATCATCATCCGCCAACCCAACCTAAGGTTAAAGTGAGGAACTTTAACCAATTTAATATTTTAAATTTCTTCAAATTTGTTGCTTTCATAAGGCTTAAAGCCAAAAGATAAACCTAAACATATGATTGATACGATGAATTGGAATAAAATCTGGAAACTGATTATAACAGCGTTGCATAACGTAATATTAGCTACCCTGTCATTTGACACAATCTCATGGCAGCCGGTTGTACGTACCGGATTGGCCCAAGAGCTGTCACCTCAGTGTACAACACACTGCTGTAACAACAACAACAACAACAGCACAATTATATTTAGTCCAAAATCTCAGTTGGGGTTGAAATGTTCATTTATATTATAAGTTACACAACATCAGGTTGCAGTTCGTACAATGCTAAAAATTAGGAACAAGATCCAATTGATTGAAATAGGCCCATACTTAATTTGAACAACATTAGTTTGGTGTAGGTTTATCTATACTACGCTGATGGTTGATTACATATACGTTTTTTGTCAAAAGCTGTTAAATACGGCCTTCTGATTCGTATTCAGAACCAAATTATATTGGCTAAAGCGTAAGTGGATGCATAAGCCATAAGTGTCACAAAAAAAATCACAAAGTTAAAAACACTCTGCACCAACATTTTGACACATCAAAAAGAGTTTTAGCTTCCCGAACATGGATTTAATTAAATAGGGCCTAGCCTACAAGTTTCAGGTTTCAATTATCAGCTATTCATTGGTATATATGTATTTAGTAATAATTGCTTAAGAGAGTCATAAACCACAGGAGTTTGATGAAACTTCTGAAAAGTTTTTCATTGCTGTGATTAAGTTTTAATGCATACATACATATATAACTACTTTAAAGAACACTTTGTGATAGTTGATAAAACTCATCATAGAGTAGATCAGAAAAAAACAGAAGGCGGCGGACGATAGAAAATTTTTTGTGATATGGCTTGGGAGAAGAGGAGTTGACGGGAACAACAGAACAAAAAAAAAAAAAAAACACGAAGGGGACAATTATTGTTTCCACCATGTGTAAGCAGCGAAACCCTGCAGGGGAACGATGGACACGGGAGTGGTGGTGGCATTAATAAAGTAGCGGAGAATAAAAGTGTAGCATCCATAGAAAATTAAATATCAGACCAAGGAGACGAGGTGGTTGTAGAGAAATTATAATGTAGTTAAACGCAACACAAACATTAATCGAGAGAGGAGAGTAGAGTAGAGAAGAGTGATTGCAAGAGAGAAAAAGTTGACGGCATGTTGTACATAATAAAGCCAACTTTATGAGCAAAAGGCACTAGTGGTTGTGGGATGTTTGGCGGGGGATTATGGTAAAAAAAAATTACTTTCTTGTACTGACTGACAGACTGGAAAACAGGTTAAGGAGGATTCTAGGAAGTACATGCTAAATTACCTCTTGTGCGGGTACAGCGTAATTGCCCTGTATGGTAAAGGCTTGCCCATTAGCCAAGATGACGGGTCCAGACACTTGTGGTTTTGGCCTATAAGGGATGGTAGCACCTCTTGGAGGCGACTGTAATTAAATTAAAAACAAATATTGTTATTATTAGGTTTGTAATACTGCAAACAGCGAAGCAATGTGAGGTAGCAACTTCGCTAAATGTTTAACTACTTGAACCATAACAGTTTACAAGCAAACAATACGATAAAAAAAGCTAAAGTCGGCATTCCTCCTCCACAATGTAAGCACTTCATTTTCTTTGTTCCTTAATTTTCTTTTCTTAATCTGGGAGGGGGAAAAACACCGACTTCATATGCAAAGTAATCCCACCTCCAACATAACAAGACAAATCTGATAGATGCACTGGGTAATCTGTTCAGCTGTGCCGCTTAGAGTAACGGCACGTTCAGTTGAATTCGGCAACATTTCACTAGCCACCTGAATGGAGCATCCTGTTGTCTGTCGTATTTCCTTAATTTTTGAACCACTTTTGCCTGCGTTAAAAAACAATCAACAAAAAACCACACAATTATTACTGGTCAACTGGTCAATCAAATTTGACCACGAACATACCAATTAACGATCCACATTGACTGGCAGGCACAATCAAACGAATTGGTATCTGTGTTTTACCACCTTTGTTAACATCATTATTAAACTGCGAGCACCACTAATGCAAAGAAAACGTTGTTAGATTTTTTTTTTTTTTTTAACAGCGGTATGCATGATGCCGCAGGTTGTACTACTAACCTCTTCGAACTTCTTGGTGATTAAGGTAAATGCCGAGTAAATTGCACTAGTTGTACCAGACACCGTGACAATACGTTCCGGACATGAACCATCAGATATATTGATTTTTGCGCCAGACTGAAAAACAACGAAATTCAAACACAAACAATGGCACATTTTTAATAATAAAAAAAAAACAACTTCATATAAACTTACCTCTTCTCTAAACCTATTGACAATTTCGCCCTTTTTGCCGATAATACTGCCAACTTCCTGCAATGAGACATCGAAATAGGGAATTAGAAAAAGTTGTATATGCCATAACATGATTTGAAAATAAACAAGTAAAAGCGTGCTAAGTTCGGCCGGGCCGAATCTTTTATACCCTCCACCATGGAGCGCAGTTGTCGAGTTCTTTTCCCGACATCTCTTCTTAGGCAAAAAGTGATATAAGAAATGATTTGCTCTGCTATTAGAGCGATATCAAGATATGGTCCGGTTTGGACCACAATTAAATTATATGTTGGAGGCCTGTGTAAAATGTCAGCCAATTCGAGTAAGAATTGCGCCCTTTGGGGGCTCAAGAAGTAAAATAGAGAGATCGATTTATATGGGAGCTGTATGGGGCTATAAACAGATTTAGACCATAATCAACACGTATGTTAATGGTCAAGAGAGGATCCATCGTACAAAATTTCAGGCAAATCGGATAATAATTGCGACTTCAAGAGGCTCAAGAAGTCAAGATCCCAGATCGGTTTACATGGCAGCTATATCAGGTTATGAACCGATTTAAACCTTATTTGACACAGTGGTTGAAAGAAAAAATAAAAAATAAAAAAGTCATGCAAAATTTCAGCCAAATCAGGTAGGAATTGCGTCCTCTAGAAGCTCAAGAAGTCAAGTCCCCAAATCTGTTTATATGACAGCTATATCAGTTTATGAGCCGATTTGAACCATTTTTGGCACACTTGTTGGATATCATAAAAAAAACATGTCGTGCAAAATTTCATTCCAATCTGATAAGAATTGCGCACTTTAGAGGCTTAAGAAGTCAAGACCCAAGATCGGTTTATATGGCAGCTATATCAGGTTATGGACCGATTAGGACCATACTTGGCACAGTTGTTGAATATCATAACAAAACACGTCGTGCAAAATTTCATTGTAATCGGATAAGAATTGCGCACTCTAGAGGCTTAAGAAGTCAAGACCCAAGATCGGTTTATATGGCAGCTATATCAGGTTATGGACCGATTAGGACCATACTTGGCACAGTTGTTGAATATCATAACAAAACACGTCGTGCAAGATTTCATTCCAATCGGATAAGAATTGCGCACTCTAGAGGCTCAAGAATTCAAGACCCAAGATCGGTTTATATGCCAGCTATATCAGATTATGGACCGATTTGAGCCATATTTAGCACAGTTGTTGAATATCATAACAAAACACGTCGTGCAAAATTTCATTCTGATCGGATAAGAATTGCGCACGCTAGAGGCTCAAGAAGTCAAGACCCAAGATCGGTTTATATGGCAGCTATATCAGATTATGAACCGATTTGAACCATACTTGGCACAGTTGTTGGACATCATAACAAAACACGTCGTGCAAAATTTCGTGCCAATCGGATAAGAATTGCGCACTCTAGAGGTTCAAGAAGTCAAGACCCAAGATCGGTTTATATGGCAGCTATATCAAAACATGGACCGATATGGCCCATTTACAATACCAACCGACCTACACTAATAAGAAGTATTTGTGCAAAATTTCAAGCGGCTAGCTTTACTCCTTCGGAAGTTAGCGTGCTTTCGACAGACAGACGGACGGACGGACGGACGGACGGACGGACAGACGGACGGACATGGCTAGATCGACATAAAATTTCACGACGATCAAGAATATATATACTTTATGGGGTCTCAGACGAATATTTCGAGTAGTTACAAACAGAATGACGAAATTAGTATACCCCCCATCTTATGGTGGAGGGTATAAAAATAAGGCGGTATTGTTAAAATTTTATAGTTCGCTAATATAAATTTTGGCATGCAATAATTTGATATAAAAAAAAAAAAAACTTTTAGAATGGCATCATTTTATAAATTTCGCTCCGGAGTTTCAAGGTGTATGCTCAGGTGAGAGCTTCCGGGCGCGTCCACAGATTGCGAACTGTCCGATGCTCCATATACGGAGTAGCTGCAACGTCAGTCGCGCACAATCAGCGGTATCGAGTGGAGAGTCCCAGTGAGTGGCTCTTGCTTAAGTACAGTACAGAGTGCTTGTGATACTCGATATGACAAGGCAAGTTACTGACGTCTTTAAATAACCAATACCATATGTTATCACGGCGATCGGCCCTATGAGCTGGCTCACCTATGGAGCTTGACGAGGATCGTTCCACATATAAATGTGGCTACAACAATAACAACAACAAGGTGTATAAACTTCGAGTTTATAAAAATTTACTGATTTTATACAACAAGTCGTTGAAAACACAGCAAAATTAAGCGCCTCGAGGTCTCTCCCAACACTTAACCTTTCCATCGGGTTTTTGGTCTTCCCGGTTTGCATATACCACCGTGTTTGCCTTCAAAAGACTTCTTTGTTGGAGCTTCTTCATCCATTCTGATAACATGACCTAGCCAACGCAGCCGTTGTATTTTGATGCGTGTAACTATGTTATCGTCTCATACAGCTCGTGGTTCATACGTCGCCCATATTCTCCATTATCGCAAACTAGTTCATATATTTTGCGAAGAATCTTTCTCTCAAATACTCCAAGCACTGAACTACTATAACAACACAGGTACTATCAGTGTCTTGTATAGTGTAATCTTTGTCTGTGGAGAGGTGGCCTTGTTTCTTGTTTGTCAGTATTATTCTTCGCTTAATCTCAAAACTCGTGTCATTCGTTTCGGTTACGGCGGTGCCGAGGTAGATAAAGCTACTGGCTATCTCAAAGTTGTGGTTCCACACTTTCTTAATTTTCTTTATCTGCTCGGTTGTGCAAGGCGTTTTTGGAGTTGAAACCATTCATTTCGTCTTTTCTCCATTTACGGCCAGACCCATTTTCACTGGCAGCAGTTACTACTTCCGGTGACCGACCTAAGATGTCGATGTCGTCGGCATAGGCGAGTAGCATGTGTTCTCTTGTGAGTAGTGTGTCATATCTATTCACATCTGCATCACGTATAATCTTCTCCAGCAGGATATTAAAGAGATCATACGATAGGCTGTCTCCTTGTCTGAAACCTCGTTGGGTATTAAATGGTTCGGAGAGATTCTTTCCTATTCTTACAAAGGAACGCGTATCAGCAAGTGTCATCCTGCAGAATCTTATTAATTTTGCAGGGATACCAAACTCAGACATGGCTTGAAATACCTTTGAACGTAAAGGAGTATCGAAGCGGCTTTGTAGTCAACGAAGAGATGGTAGGTGTTGATTTGTCCTTCTCGGGTCTTTTCCAGGATTTGGCGCAGTGTGAATATCTGGTCTAGGGTGGATGTACCAGGTCTAAAGCCGCATTGATAGGGCCCAATTATCTCATTGGCTTTAGGTTTTAATCTTTCACACAGTACGCTCGAGAGTATCTTGTATGCGATGCGGAGGAGACTTATTCCTCTGTAGTTGGCACATTGCGTCTTGTCTCCTTTCTTGTGTACGGGACATAGTATGCTGAGGTTCCAATCATCGGATATGCGTTCATACGCTTTATCTGCGTGTCGCCTCCGATCTTAAATAGTTCAGCGGGCAACCTGTCGGCTCCTGTTGCCTTGTTGTTATTTAGTCGGGTCACTGCTACTTGGACCTCATTCTGACTAGGAGGTAAACATTCTATATCATCATCAGGGATTGGTTCTGCGGTATCCTCTTCGCCGCCAACGTCGGACACTAGCAGTTGGGTAAAATGTTCTTTCCATAGCCTCAGCAGGTTATCTGTGTCAGTTACCAGATTTCCTTCTTTGTCTCTGCAGGAGGATGAGCCTGCACCAAAGCCATCGGTTTGATGTTTAATTCGTTGGTAGAATTTCCGGACTTCATTCTGATTCCTGTACATCTCAAATCGCTCACACTTATGTCTTTCCATTTCCTTTTTCTTTCTGCGGAATAGACGTTTCTCCTCTCTCCTTTTCTCCCGATACCTCTCCTTCGTCCGACGCGTTGCTACTGATTGCAGGGTTGCTCTATATGCCGCGTTCTTAGCTTCAGTACACTCTTGGTCGTACCCTGGGTTTCATGGAAGAGGCTTCCGGTATCCAAGTACGGATTTCGCCGCATTTTCCATGGGGTGGGCAATAGTTTGCCACTGCGCCATTATATCATCGGAACAAGGAGTGCTTTCATCAAGCAGTTGGGTCAGTCGAGTGGAGTATGCCGCTGCCATTTGTTGTGTCTGCAGCTTTTCAATGTCCAGCTTCCGTGCAGTGTCAGATTGTACTTTCCTCGCCATGTTCAAATGGGTGCGAAACTTTGCTGCAACAAGGTAAAGATCCGAATCTATATTCGCTCCACGGATCAATCGTACATCTAACACGCTGGATGAATGCCTTCCATCTATTACAACGTGATCAATTTGGTTTCTCGTGTTTTGATCGGCTGAAAGCCATGCGGCTTTGTGAATATTTTTATGTTGAAATCTGGTACTATTAACTATTGTACTATGTTTTTTGCCGCTGTGAAATCTATCAGCCTCAACCCATTACTGGATGTTATCTCGTGGAGGCTAAACTTTCCGACTGTTGGACCAAAAATGTCTTCCTTTCCTATTTTTGCATTAAAATCTCCCAGAACGATTTTAATATCATGGGCGGGGCAGCGGTCATATTCTATCTCTAGGTGCTCGTAGAAAATAACCTTGGTCTGCTCGTCTTTGTCGTCATGCCGCCATGCCGTCGGGGCATGGGTACATATAAGGCTGATGTTGAAGAATTTGGCTTTTATGCGGATTGTGGCTAGCCTCTCATCCACCGGAGTAAAGCTGGAGACAAAGTGTTTCAGTCTCCGACTAACCACAAATCCACAGCCAAATTCAAGCCTCGTGTTATGTCAGCTATAGTATAGTTCGTCACCATTTGATGTTGTAGTGACGCCATTCCCAGTCCATCGCACTTTCTGTAAGGCGTGCATGGGTTTTGTGGGATTGCACAGTAAAATTAAAAATAGCGTCGGCGATAAGATGCACCCCTGCTTTACGCCTTTACCATAGATGCTCCGTTTGTAAAACTTTGAAATATTCATCTGCGATCCTATAAAGTATATATATATATATATATATATATATTCTTGATCGTCATGACATTTTAAGACGATCTGGCTATGTCCGCCCGCCTGACAATCACGTTAGCGTCTAACCGAATACAGCAATTCGTTTGATATTTTGCACAAATACTTCTCATCGATGTAGGTTGTTGTTGTAGCAGCGTGTTGTACACTGCACTGCGGCAGCCCATGCCGATGAAGGACTCCATTGGGTCAATCCGGCACGTACAACCGGCTACGATGTAAATCGTAGGGCACTATAAATGGGCCAAATCGGTCCATGACTATGTATATCTCGCATATAAACCGATCTCCCGATTTAACTTCTTAAGCTGCTATATCTCAACCTATATCCCGATTTGACATCTTGAGCACCTGCAGGAAGCAGTACTTATCCATATGTATAAAAAATCTAAGGGTTTATTGCTTGATCACTCACTAAAATTATATATTGGGTTGCCCAAAAAGTAATTGCGGATTTTTCTTATAGTCGGCGTTGACAAATTTTTTCACAGCTTGTGACTCTGTAATTGCATTCTTTCTTTTGTCAGTTATCAGCTGTTACTTTTAGCTTGCTTTAGAAAAAAGTGTAAAAAAAGTATATTTGATTAAAATTCATTCTAAGTTTTATTAAAATGCATTTACTTTCTTTTAAAAACTCCGCAATTACTTTTTGGGCAACCCAATAGTTTTGACCTATAAAGAGAAACCTTGCATAGAACTGCGGGTATATAAATTGTTATCAATTCCATATGTCGGCAAAAATTTAAATAACTTTTCAATTTGATTAAAACCTTTTCAAATTGAAGAGGAAATAACACGTGTTTGCATCTTTCGATATTGACAAGACTACAGAATGTTGATTTGCTTTTCTCATTTCCACATCAATAAAATCGTGGGAAAGTATGAAAATCTGTGCCTTAATATTTTGAAATTGCAACCTTTTGAAAGAGCAGCGGGTTGCCTGCTTGCCATGCTTGCTGTAACAGGGGAAAAATTGTGCATCATTAGGTATGAAGTAGGGGTAAATAGGAACCTGCTGTTGTTGCCATCGTTTGACGGTGGCATATGACGATACATTTGACTTGGTCGGTTGATCAACACTTGCACTCGTCTCTAGCAACAGTCTTTTGCATGTGTTGTTAATCTGTTGTTGCAACAATTGCTTCGCGATCATTATCATTATTTTTCTTTCGATGCATGACACTTGCACTTGTCGTTCGTTTTAATTTATTTCTGTGTGTCTGCACAGTGGTATTTTTATCATTTGATAATAAATAAAGGGTGATTTTTTTGAGGTTAGGATTTTCATGCATTAGTATTTGACAGATCACGTGGGATTTCAGACATGGTGTCAAAGAGAAAGATGCTCAGTATGCTTTGACATTTCATCATGAATAGACTTACTAACGAGCAACGCTTGCAAATCATTGAATTTTATTACCAAAATCAGTGTTCGGTTCGAAATGTGTTCATTCACCGTAACGTTGCGTCCAACAGCATCTTTGAAAAAATACGGTCCAATGATTCCACCAGCGTACAAACCACACCAAACAGTGCATTTTTCGGGATGCATGGGCAGTTCTTGAACGGCTTCTGGTTGCTCTTCACTCCAAATGCGGCAATTTTGCTTATTTACGTAGCCATTCAACCAGAAATGAGCCTCATCGCTGAACAAAATTTGTCAAAATTTGAACACATTTCGAACCGAACACTGATTTTGGTAATAAAATTCAATGATTTGCAAGCGTTGCTCGTTAGTAAGTCTATTCATGATGAAATGTCAAAGCATACTGAGCATCTTTCTCTTTGACACCATGTCTGAAATCCCACGTGATCTGTCAAATACTAATGCATGAAAATCCTAACCTCAAAAAAATCACCCTTTATTACACGAACATGAGATGGTTAATAATATGAAATGTTCTTCAAGCAATATTTGCACTGACTTTCTATTGCAGCGTAATAATAACAACAAATATAGTAAAACCAAACGCTGAAATACGTCATGTCACGTCTCCTAAACAGAAATGTGAACAAGATTATCACCTTATGAGGTATTGGGCAACATGAAGAAGAAGCATGCAAAAATGCAAATGCAAATTTTAACCTGCTTATGGACAAAAAAAGAATCTGTGCAAAATTTCAGCTCAATATCTCTATTTTTAAAGACTGTAGCGTGATTTCAACAGACAGACGGACAGACGGACAGACGGACGGACATGGCTAGATCGTCTTAGATTTTTACGCTGATCAAGAATATATATACTTTGTAGGGTCGGAAATGGATATTTCGATGTGTTGCAAACGGAATGACAAAATGAATATACCCCCATCCTTCGGTGGTGGGTATAAAAATAAGGCGGTATTGTTAAAATTTTATAGTTCGCTAATATAAATTTTGGCATGCAATAATTTGATATAAAAAAAAAAACTTTTAGAATGGCATCATTTTATAAATTTCGCTCCGGAGTTTCAAGGTGTATGCTCAGGTGAGAGCTTCCGGGCGCGTCCACAGATTGCGAACTGTCCGATGCTCCATATACGGAGTAGCTGCAACGTCAGTCGCGCACAATCAGCGGTATCGAGTGGAGAGTCCCAGTGAAACGCTGAAATACGTCATGTCACGTCTCCTAAACAGAAATGTGAACAAGATTATCACCTTATGAGGTATTGGGCAACATGAAGAAGAAGCATGCAAAAATGCAAATGCAAATTTTGTCCATAAACATTCCACTAAGGAACACCTCTTTGGAGAGAAGTTTTACATGGCATAGTACCTCACAATTGATGCCAGCATTAGGACGGGAAAACCACCGCTGAAATTTTTTCTGATGGTCTCGCCAGGATTCGAACTCAGGCGTTCAACGTCATAAGCCGACTGGCTATCCTCTGCGCTACGGTGGCCTCCCCGTATGTCATGCATTGCCTGTATACTACAGTTGTCAGATTGGTGGAAATCGATTTTAAAGTCCACCTACTGCTCAATACCCTCCAGATCCAAAGAATGACACCGCCGCTCTGAGGACGACGCCATTTGATGCATAGAAGACAATGCTACACTTAAGCCTTTGGACAGTGTGACAAGACAAGTTGAAGCGACCACTGCTGTGAGAATAAGGGAGCTTCTCTTTGGTCTAGCAGCGCTTACGGGCAGTGTGTTATCTTTGTCTTAGCCGCTATTTGATAAAAGGTACTTTACCACTACACCTTATTTAGTCGATAGAAGCTACAATATCCCTTGTAATAGAAGGTTCGTAGACTTCTACACGGATGACTCGAGAGACTGGACGACCATATGGGTTTTGGGAAGAAGAGCTAGTTATGCCGAGAAGAATTGGTTACACCGAGAGGGTTACCCGACAACTGCTGTATGTATCAAGAGGACAAAAATTTTGCAAACTTTGCCCATGAACTTTCCACTAAGGAACAGGAGCAAATTTCTCACATATCAATGAGTGCAGTCCGATTCAAGCTTAAGCTCAATGATAAGGGGCCGCAGTGTGACACCTCTTTGGGGAGAAGTTTTTACAAGGCACAGTACCTCACAAATGTCGCCAGCATTAAGAAGCGATAACTACCGCCGAAAAAATTTTTTTTTGATGTTCTCGTCAGTATTCGAACCCAGGCGTTCAGCGTCATTGGCGGACATTCAACCTCTGCGCTACGATGGCCTCCGTCTGTTGATTTAATTTTAAACATTTGCTATTTAATAGTATAAATTTTTAGTCTAGATTGCAATCTCTATATGCATAAGAATGCTTTCTCTGAATTGATATTTAATACATCGAAACTCAGTAGTCATCACAGTGCAATAGCTGTAAAAACGTACAAAAATGAGACGAAACGCAAAAATAGAGAATCAACAGAAAGAGTTTATGCAATTTAACTGAAAAAAACGCCTCAGACACAAAAAGAAAAAAAACTATTCAAAAGAAACAAAAAGAGTACAGGCAAGTATTATAACATGGTACCATACACCAAGTAAGTCAGTCTGCAGGCCAGACAACCAGTGCAAATTGAATTTCAACTGATTAAGAACAAGTACAGCTCAAAAGCAACACCACACATAATAATAATGCTACAAATACACCTACTATACACTCATAGAATTTTTTTCTAGAATAAACAGCAAAAATGTTTGCTGAAACAGCAGAAAATCTGCTGAAAATGGGACAGCAGCAATTTGTTGCTAAAACTGCAAACATTTTCATCTGTTTTCAAATTCTAAAAGTTAAAAAAGCTCAAAAATTTATATAATTATCTTATTTTTCCATTTTACAAGCATATAACTTAAATTTTTTGTTTTAAATTTTGTTTAATTTGCTACTTCTTGATCGAATTTAAATAATAGTAGCCAAAATAACTGCTACTATTATACCCTTGCCTTTAAACAAAAAATTTGCGCCTAAAATTGACAATTTTTTATTAATATATAGCAAGTGCCTCAATTGTTGTTTAGAAGTTCAAAAACTTTGAATGGATTTATTCAAAAGTGTAAAATCTTAAATTTAATTAATTTTTCTGTGTGTACGATATGTCCTCCACAGCCTTTTCAACTTAAGTGGTTAAGCATACACTGAAAAGAAATTTCTTATTCGTATCTATGTAAAATGTACCATGGGTTGAGGTTAATTTTTATTTTTTACAGGGTATTATAACTTAGTGAATTAGTTTGTAACACCCAAAAGGAAGAGAGATAGACCCATTGATAAGTATACCGATCGACTTAGAATCACTTTCTGATTCGATTTAGCTATGTATGTCCGTCTGTCTGTCTGTCTGTCCATGTTAATTTGTGTACAAACTACAGGTCGCAATTTTCATCCGATCGTCTTCAAATTTCGTATGGGCATGTTTTCGGCCTAGAGACGAAAGCTATTGAAATTGGAAAAAATCGGTTCAGATATGGATATAGCTCCCATACATATGTTCGTCCGATTTCCAGTAATACAGCAGTAAAATAGTCATTTATTAACCGATTCTCTCGAAATTCGACAGGAAGGATTTTCTTATGACTCTCGATATTACTGGTGAATTTCATAGAAATCTGTTCAGATATATATATATATATATATATATATATATATATATATATATATATATATATATATATATATATATATATATATATATATATATATATATATATATATATATATATATATATATATATATATATCGCCCGATTTTCACTCCTAGACCCACTGCAAGCGCATTCATTGATCAATCTTCCCAAAATTTAGTACAACGGTTTCCTCGACGAATTCTACACTATCCATACAGTTTGGTCGAAATCGTTTCAGATTTAGATATAGCTCCCATGTATTTGTTCCTCAGATTTTCGATAATTTGTTGTCATTTGTCAACCGTACTTATTACATTTTGAACATATTTGCTTTGCTCGAAATTTGATACAGGAATTTAATAACCTATCTGGATACATCAAATTTATTTCACAATTAGATGTAGCCCCCCCCTTTTGTGTTTATAGGGTAGGTGTAGAGTATTATAAAGTCGGCACCGCTCGACTTTTGCCTTTCCTTACTGGTTTCGATTTTAGTTTTAGAATCTTCAATACGGAAATGCCAATTCTAAATTTGTTTAATCTAGGTGGTAGTAAATTTTACACCCTCAACCCATTTATATTTAAAAACTTCCTTCATTATCAAATTTGCGATCCAGTTCTCTGTGTATCTTCTCATTTTATTATCTTGGTTAGACCGATGTGTTTTGGTAGTTATAAGTGCAACATGAAATGGTGTAAAATTTACCACACGTCGACGTTTGTGACATTTTTTCTTTGAAATATTTATACCACCACTTTTCCAACAAGATAACTATTCAGAAAAAAATAAATAAATACCCAACGTCACGTTTCAAAAAAATTAATTCGGGAGTCTGTTTGTATGGGAGCTACATTGGTGGAAAAAATAGGGACAACAGTTACCAACAATGATATTGCACAAAAGAGTAAGAAAACATGATTACTTCTGTATAAGACTAAACCTGAAATATTCGTAGACATGTGACACCTTGAACTGTGAACTTAAATTTGATATTAAATCTCATGTAATTCACGGATACTAGTTATGGTGATTGTTTCGGTAAATTCACTTGGAAAAAATAATAGGAACACTTATTAAAACGTTCCAATTACTAATCAACTTTCTTCTTTTTGTAAGAAAAACAAATGGTTACCACTGACTCACATGCTTTATTGCAATATTATTTTCGTAAATTAAAGGATTAGCACCTCAAAATGCTTCTCGGAGTTCAACCACCTGAAGAAGAGAAAAAAAGTGAAGTGAATTAAAAAAAAAAAAACATATAAAAACCGTCAGGTTCCATGATAGCGATAGGCTCTCCAAACTCGGCACAGAAAGCTCTTGGAAGAGAATCCAGCGAGTCAGGACGAATGCTTTGAGTCGTTAACTTACATGAACTGTCACTTAAAATACATTTTTCCTCTGCAAATGGAAATATTTTATTCCCTAAGATATCCAACACAAATTTTATCCCTAGTCCAGAAAATTCGATACGAACCTGATAAGAAAAACACCCGCAAATCACCATTGGGACGCCACCATGTTTCACAGCCTCTTACGGTTGCTTAATATAAAGAAGGCTGTGAAACGGAGTGGCGTCTCATTGATGATTTAGGGGTGTTTTTATGTATCTGGTCCGTATTCCATTTTCTGGATTAGGGACAAAATGTGTGCTGTGGATTACAAGAATATGTTGGGGAATAAAATGTTTCCATTTGCCGAGGAAAGAATTGCCCTAATTGATAGTTTATTTAAGTTAACGACTCAAAGCACTCGTCCTGACTAGCAGAACTTTCTACTTTAAGAACTTTCTGTGCCGAATTTGGTAGGCCTATTGCTAAACCTTATTGAAACCCACTGATGCGTAAAAAAGACAAAGATTTGAAACTTTCCTTATGGTTTTTATGTGTTTTTTTATCACTTTTTCTCTTCTTCAGTTGAGTGAACACCGCGAACCATTTCGGAGGAGCTAATACTTTAATTTACCAAAATTATATTGAAATAAAGCATGTGAATCAGTGATAACCATTTGTTTTTCTCTCCTCTTCGATTTTATTGTAAGTAACAAAGATAAGACAATTTAGTAAGTGCCACTATTATTTTTTCCAAGTGAATTTACCGAAACAATCACCGTTAAGTTTACCGTTCAACGCCCAACATGTCTACGCATATTCAGGTTCAGTCTTATACAGAAGTCATCATGTGTTCTTACTCTTTTTATGCAATATTATTCTTAGTAACTGTTTTCCATAATATTTTTCCACCACTGTAGAAGTAGTAGTGGGACTTCTTTATTTGAATACATTTTTTGATTCATAACAAATATGTTACTTGAAATTTCCATTTTCTGGACATGTACATTTATTCTTGCAAAGAAGTAATATTTATTAGCGACTTTTTGTATTAAGTCTGTCGCATAAACCTTCATTTAATAAAAGTTGCCGACAAGTATAAGCCATACGTAAATATATAGTTAGTTATCCCAATTCTCGACTTCAATTCCGTCGAGTATGTGGAGTACTTCTTCGAAGCTCAATGATGCTTTACTAAAGGCGGCCAATCTAAATAAATTCCTTAGTACCGGACAAACTCCAAGGAAATGGTGTAAAGTTTCTGTTTCTCTTCGGTTGCAAAGCTTACGCACTTTTCCGACTCATTATCTTAAAATTTATTGTAATGCAGTGATATCACTCCACTGCGAGCTTTAAATATCCAAGTAATTTTTTCTGAGGTATATCGATCATTAAGGTAGAGGTAGGCTTTATTGGGATCTAGGTATTTATACACTGTCGGACCAAATAAAGTGCGGTTGTTTACCCTTCTTCATTAGTCCCCAATGTACGTGTATTATTTACTGTTTTTTTATTGTCCCGTTATTTGTTGAAGTGCCTCAAATATTTCCACAAAGGTTTGAAATTTTTCAACTCGTTCGTTCAGGTGTCTAATGTAAAAGTATTGTAGTGTAAAAAAGTCTTCGCGACATAATAAAGTGCGTTGTTTTATAAATCGTGAAAGTTATAATATATTCCTTATTGTTTTTGTGGTAAGTTATTAAAAAAGAATAATTTGTAGCAAAGTACATAACTTTTTCGTTCAATATTACTTAAATATATAGAAAATATTCATGGACCATTACTTTTTCGAAATGAAGCCCTTAACCGAAACTCAAAAAGATATGTTGGTACAAGTTCGCGAAAATGGGATGAAATTGAAAGCTTTGAGTTTCAAGTATAAAATATCAGAAACTGCGGTCAGGACTATTATCACTTTGTATAAAATAGGGAAGTCAAATTAAAGTTTGAAAAAGTTTTGTGTGCAGAAAACGTAAGACGACGAAGCTTGTGGATGATCATATTGCAATTCTAGCAAAGAGAGATTCTTTTACGACAGCCAGAGATATAATAGCTAGGATTAAATATTTCGACTCGAATTGTCCAAAGAAGACTTAATGAACGGGTTTTAAAAAGTGCCTTCGCTAAGAAAAAACCTCTCCTACGAGCAGCCAATAGAAAAAAACGAGTGGCTTTTGGAAAATAGTATATAAATATACCTGAATCATTTTAGTATAAATTTATTTGGACAGACGAGTCAAAATATGAACTAAAAAATTGCAAAAATCGGAAAAGAGTGTGGTGTGAACCAACACAAAGGCTAAAATCGAAAAACCTTATACATACTGTAATACATGGTGGAGGAAGCCTCATGGTGTAGGGATGTTTTTCCTCTTCAGGAGTTGGTAGGCTCGTAAAAATTGCCTCTAAAATGACTGGAGAGCACTATGTAAATATTTTGCAAGAAAATCTTTATAGCAGTGCGCAGGAAATGGGCTTGGGAGAGTTCATCTTTCAACAAGACAACGATCCCAAGCACACGAGTAAGTTCGCAAAAAAAAATTTTTGAAGATAATAACGTTGAAAAATGGGAATGGCCTGCTCAAAGCCCTGATCCAACCCTATATAGTATCTTTGGGCTATCCTAGATGACAAAATCCCGATGGAATCCAGATCAAATTTCAAACATTTTGGGAACAACAAATATCTTGAAGAACCTTGCTTTAAGTATACCGAAAAGATTGAGAGAAATCATAAATAATAAAGGAGGAGCAACTTCGTACTAAATTTTATAATATTTATTAGAAAAGTGTTACTTTATGTTGTCACTTGAAATTCGGAATGTGCAATATAGTTTGTATTATAAATAGAAAATATAAAGTAAGTATTCAATGCTAAGATCATTATTAGATAAAATATTAACCGAATTAAAAATTAAAAAATTATAAATATTTCAAAGCGCACTTTATTTTGTCCGACAGAGTATTATCTATGCTGGATTTCCGTTTTTCTGTGCATTCTACTTTGGTAGAGGTTAAGTTTTAAATTGTTTATGAGTTTCTTAGTGAAGTCATACCATAGGCTTGATGAGGGAAATGTTTCGGGCCATTGAATAACTATACTTGCAGCTAAGGTTTTCAGTTCTTTTGCCCAGAAGACACTAATGACAGTTGCAAGGTTATACATATTTTCAGCCGTTGAATATTTCTTCCGAAATCCTGCTTGAAACTACGTCAAAATCCCATATTTTTCAGCTCATTTATAAAAACGTTCGTTCAGAACTCCCATAAATATTTTGGCTACACAGTTCATAAAGGATATGCCTCTATAGTTTGAAGGTTCATTGCTATCTTCTTTCTATACCCTCCACCATAGGAAGGGCGAATACTAATTTCGCCATTCTGTTTGAAACACCTCGAAAAATGCGTCTAAGACCGCATAGAGTATATATACTCCTGATTGTCATGACATTTTAAATCGAACTAGGCATGTCCGTCCATCTGTCGCAAGCACGCTAACTTTCGAAGGAGTAAAGCTAGGCGTTTGATATTTTGCACAAATACTTTTTATTAAAGTAGGTCGGGTGGGAATGAAAATGGTCCATGTTTTAAAATAGCTGCCATATAAACCGACCTTGGGTCTTGACTTCATGAGCTTCTGGAGGGCGCAATTCTTATCCAATTCGGCCGAAATTTTGCAGGAAGTGTTTTATTTTGACTTCCAATAACTGTGTCTGATATGGTCTGATATAGCCGCCATATAAACCGATCTCCCGAATAACAGAAGAATTTTGGCAAATTTTTTATTCTGAAAAATGTGGAGTGGACCCCCCACAAAATAAAATTCTGGCTTCGTCCCTAGGTCCCATACGAACCAATTCGCGGATTTAACTTCTTAAGTGCTTGAGCCTTCAAAACACCTCAAAACAGAAGTTTGGTCGTTACTTCGAAGATTGCAAAAAGTTGCAGCTGAAATATTACATGTGACATCCTACGATCACCATTGACAATGGAGCAAAATATCAAAAGGGACTTCAAGGGGGAACATTACTAAAACATTACTTGAAGCTCAATTATGTTGCTCTACTTTTAAATAACCCACATAGAGAAAATAAAATTTTGGCAATCTTTTAACTAGTTTTCGAGATATAAAACTTGAAATCGGACCAAAATAGAAAATTGGACAATTTTGAACGGTCATATCTCCCAAACTAAAAATCGAAAATTTCTATACGTACCATTTTTGAAATCTTTTACCTAAAATAGGTTCTTTAAAAATTTCGTAGGCTTACATGAAAGTGTTGAATTTTGCCACCGTTTCCTCTGGCCGTGCCATTGTCTGCATACATATGCACCCGACTGTAAGTCAGTTGGTCAGGAAGATCATTAGCATACATTGAAAAAAGAAGGGGACCAATAATCGATCCTTGAAGAACTTCTTTTACTACTGCTAATTGTTGCGGTCTCTAAGTCCCTACGTACACCGATTGTGATTTATTCGCGAGTTAGCACATTAGAATTCAAGAAAAATCGAACAAATTAAGTTTGAAGAAAAGATTCTGGTGGTCAACGGTATCAAACGCTTTCGAGTGATCAAGGAGGACAATAAAACACGCCTTGTTGTCATCTAATCACCCCTACTAGATACCTAAACTTCTAACAAAGCTGTTGTGTAACTGTGGTTAGTCCTTAAACTGGATTTCACATCATTTAGTGTTATTGTGGGTTGCACATCAGTTAGTTGTTGTCATGTGGAGGTGGCAACGCTCATTAAGCAAGCTGAATCTGGAAATAAACTGGGAAGTCAACGAACATAAGCGGAATTTGTGGCTGGAACACTTGAACAAATGTAACTCAGGCACCGGTTTAGGCAAGCTGTGATCTACTGTCAAGTCATTCTTGAACCACGGTTGACGGGATGACAGGACTCCAGTCACTTTTGGCGACTTAACTGTGGCTGATCCGAAGAGATGCGCCAGGCTGTTCAATCGTCAATTAATTGCAGATCCCGATAGTTATTGAGCTAGGAGGAGAGCCATTCGTCGTACCCGTGATCTCCGAGCCGATGGACAGTCATCACAATTTACCGTGGACGAAGTTACGAATATCATCCACGGCGCCAAATCATCCAAGGCGTTGGGCCCCGGCGCAATCTCTACACTGATGTTGAAAAATCTGAATCAACCTGGAGTTAAGTACCTCTCAACCGTCCTCAACCTGTCTTTGAACACTCTTATTGATCCCGATGTCTGAAAGATGGGCAGTGTGATCCCGCTACTGAAGCCAAGACACTTGAGGGACTACTCCTCCCGAGCCTCGTTGAAGAATTTCCATTCGCCGAGCATCAGCATCGATTTCGAAGACTGCATGGCATAACAACTGATTTGCATGCCATCAGCGCACACATTTTTCGTAGCTTCAATCAACCCAGGTCATGCGTTAGGACGATCCTCGTGGAACTGGACCTATCATAGGCATTCCGCCCTCGACATTGTTCACTATAGATACACGTGATGTGAATAATGGGCTGAAAGTGATAGTCGATGGAGAAACGATTCCGACCACCAAGTGTCACATTTGACAGCTCTAAAACATTCTCCCCACATGCCACATCGATAAAGTTAAAAGTAGACACAAGATCCTCAAGTCACTTGCCGGTAGCATTTTAGGGTTGTTAGATTTGATTGCCGAAAAACATTCTAAAACCTCCTCACGCGAGACACACCAACACTGAATTCGCCAAGTTTGTTATTAGGAGTTCTATCATCAATGCATTAAAATGAGGGATCTGCTTGTACCGTTGGTATGCTGACAAATGTTCTGTTCAGTTCTTCAGGGTCTTCGTGAAAGATAGTTTTCCCAATTCCAATGCCCTTAATTATTCTCTATTTACCTCTGGAGTCTATGGCTGAACTAAATTGATTGGAATAATATTCAGTTTACGCAGCTTTTATCAAATTGTTTACACTTTTCCTCCTTCGTATTACAAATTAAACAGTTCATTTAGTTTTAAATATTATTTTTAAAAAAATAATGCTATTATTCTTAGATAATACAAATAAAAACTAAAATTTGTCTTTAAACAGTTCGTATAAGCTCAAGTTTTATTTCATTTGGCAAAAATGAAAAATGACTACAAAGCCGCTTTCGATACACCTTTACGTTCAAAGGTATTTCAAGCCATGTCTGAGTTTAGTATCCCTGCAAAGTTAATAAGACTTTGCAGGATGACACTTGCTAAAACACGTTGCTCAGTAAGAATAGTAAAGAATCTCTCTACACAATTCAATACCAAACGAGGTTTCAGACAAGGAAATAGGTTATCGTGTGATCTCTTTAATATCCTGCTGGAGAAGATTATACGAGGTGCAGATGTGAATAGACAGCACATGCTACTCGCCTATGCCGACGACATCGATATCATGGGTCGGTCGCAGGAAGTAGTAAATGCAGCCTTCGAAAGAAAAATGAGTCTGACACTAAATGGAGATAAACAAATAGATTGTATCAACTTCCAAAACGCTTTGTAAAGCCGAGCAGATAAAGAAAACGGAGAAAGATGGGAACCACAACTTTGAGATAGTCAGCAACCTAGGCACCAAGAAGCGAAGAATAATATTGGCAAACAGATGATACTTTGGATTGAGTAAGCAGTTTAGAAACAAGGCCACCTCTCGAGAGACGAAGATCGCACTATATAAGACACTGATACCTACCCGTGTTTTTATATGGATCCGAGGAATGGGTACTTGCGAAAGCAGACGAGGCAGTGCTTGGAGTGTTTGAGAGAAAAATATATGGACCAGTTTGCGTTAATGGAGAATATAGGCGTCGTAGGAAACACGAGCTGTATTAATTTTAATGAATTGAGTGTCTGACTCTGTTTTAATGTTTGCCATTTTAGGTTTGTAACATATAATTTATTGGTGTGAGTAACATATCATTTATTGGGTGTAGTTTTCAGAGTCTATCAAGCTGGAAATCATTACAACACATATCAAGAATTGTAGAACCGAATTTAAAGAGGGGTTGTATTGGGTTGCCCAAAAAGTAATTGCGGATTTTTTAAAAGAAAATAAATGCATTTTTAGTAAAACTTAGAATGAACTTTAATCAAATATACTTTTTTTAAACTTTTTTCTAAAGCAAGCTAAAAGTAACAGCTGATAACTGACAGAAGAAAGAATGCAATTACAGAGTCACAAGCTGTGAATAAATTTGTCAACGCCGACTATATGAAAAATCCGCAATTACTTTTTGGGCAACCCAATATTAAAATATTGTATATATTCAACGCCGTCATTGTTTATACTGTTCCTTATCCTTATGAAGAACACAACTTTTTTGCAATTTTTTACTCATATTGTTCCTTGAAATTTAGTTTTTGGTCGATAACGAAGCCGAGATTTGTATTATTATCCAAATTTTTCTATTATTTGTCTGTTTATTTCGAAATTTATCTCATTTGTCATAATGATTTGCATACTTTTTGTCTTCTTTTCATTCAATTTAAGTTTATTCATTCTAAGCCAAACATTCACATTTGTGAAGTCACTCTTAAGGTACTCTTCGAATTGTTCCTCGCATATCTGAAAAAATATCTTGAGATTGATGAAAATGTCATTAAAATCCATTCAGCCATTTGGCCGTAATATGTAGCACAAACTCGCCTTTATAAAATCCTTGGCCGTTTAATAATAAAATTTATATATATATATATATATATATATATATATATATATATATATATATATATATATAAGCATGTCAGCCTATGAAGCCGAACGTATGTGTTCAAATCCCGGGCTGAACATCTGCAAAAACAATTTTCAGCGGTGATCATCCTCTTACAAATGCTGACGGCAGGTGGTGTCTCTAAAGGCTCTATTATACGGAATGTTGTTGTCTTAAGACATGTCAAATTTAACACATGTTGAGTTGTACATGTCGTGTGATACAAACGCAACTAACATATGAAAATTACTTTCCAAAATACCGCTTGTAATTTTAATACAAACGCAACTAACATATGAAAATCACTTTCCAAAATAGCGCTTGTAATTTTTTTCAATTAGAGCGTGCCCTATTCCTTCTGACATAAACAAAGAGAAATCAGCTGTTTTTGTTGTCAGTCGAAAGCAACCCCAAATTTAATTGTTTTCACAAATCTATAATTTAACCAGCTATCTCACAACTTTAACAATTATTACGCGTTAAAAAATCAACTTTTGGTAAAATTTTTAGGTTACGCCATACGAATATAACACACAGATGTGATAGCAAAAATGATGAATCGTATGCAAAATTGACAAGTTCGACAAACATTTTCAATTATATGTGAATATAAAAAGTTCATGATTTTAATTTTTTTTAATATGCTTTTATCTACTTTGCTGAATCACATATTCATCTGGCCAAAAATGAAATATAAAAAAGCTAGAAAACTAAATTAAAAAAGTTTTCGTACACAACCCATATCTCTATACGTTTTCGCTATTTTGTGGGACTTTTGAGGAATTATGTAGCATATATAATAAAGTGGATGTTAGGACTATTCCAAACGATTTCTTCGTAAATCAAATGTATAGTACCCAGGGATAGCTCAAAATATTGTTTCGTTTTTACTGCAGACGTTTTATTTCCAATTGAAACACAGTCCGTTTACAATTGCTTTACTTAACAATGATTAATTGATCTACTTATTTGCTTTACAACTCGCTTGTTTGCTGATACGTTTACAATACGCGTTCTCGGATAAGACTCACTCGTGTTGCGTTGTGCCTCTGCCTTATATACCTCTTGCTGGCCACATCGATGTTTCGAGAATACCCAATCTGGTAACTTCGCGATAAGTACTTTATTGATCTCTGCTTCAGTAGCATGATACTTGACAGGCAAACACATACACTTACATCTATTGAACAAGCATGGGGTGGAGCCAAACGAAAGCAACACAACAGCCATTACGAATAAGAGAATAACAAGGAACTATAAAGAAATTCTAGGGAATACTAGAAACAATAATAATAATAGGAAAACTGTTCCAATTTGAAATTTAAAATAACGGAAATGAAACTAAAGTAACCTTAAAACTAATAAAACCCAATTGTAGCACTACCCCTCGCGTAAGCCTGTTCGATCCGAATAGGCACATCCCCCGTTCAGTATGAGGCTAACCACTCTAGATGTCGCATTTATAGTTTGACCTTGGACTTTCGTTCTTCTGGTACACTGCGTCGTTTATTTTGCTGATGACTCCCCAAGGCCCTTCCCAATGTGTTTGCAATTTCGGACACAATCTTTTCTTTGTCGCACGGTCAAATCGTTCCTTCATATCGTTTTCTTCGGAAATGGATATTTCGTTGTGCTGCAAACGGAACGACAAAATGAATATACCCCAGTGAAACAAAACACGAAACGTGCGTGAGCAGTTTAAACCAGTATTGCCAAAAAAATAACACCAGTGTTGCTAAAAAAACACTCCTAACATTTTGTGCACATCATGTTGTTTTGGTCAACAAAGTCGATCAAATTGATGACTTGCAAGAAATTAGGCGCCTTGTGTTAAATTATGCTTGCCAGCGATCAGGCTGCCATCCTTTATTATTGCAAATATTTTGCTGCAACAGCAGAACTATTGCTAAAATTCGATGAATCTTCACCATGAACAGTCAGCAGATAGTGTTTACTGTTGTGAGCGGGTTTTTTTTTGGATGAGCGTAGCTAAATTCGCTGATATCAGCAAACACTGTCTGCTAATTTACTATAACAAATTTGTGAATATCTAAACCACAGCTAAGGCATTATTTATAAACTAATTTTCTTTTTTGTTCATTTTAGGAGTAGATATTATATCTGCAGTTATTTAAAATCATTAAAAAATAATTAACTTTTGGAAGATTGTGTACTGAAAACCTTTAAAATAGAGAGATGAGATGCAATACCCAAATCCGAATATCCGATTCAAAGACAATTATTAGCGAATTTCGAGCGGATAGCTTCACTCTTTCTAAAGTTAGGGTGTTTTCGACAGGCAGACGGACGGACATAGACTTAAAATGTTATGTCATCAATAATATATATACCGTAGGGGAAAGGACGTAGCCAGGATTTTATTTTGAACCCACATTTTTTTTCAAAATTGAAAATTGTCTAAATTCTTCTGTTAGTGTGGAATTGGTAATGATACCTCAATTTTTTTTTTTTTTTTGAAAATTGTGTAAATTGACCCACCGGCGGCGACATTTGATCATAAAATCAGAGCTGAATTTATAGGCCGATGCAGATTTTTCAAAGTGTGGCTGCCTTCGCGAATAACTTCGTTTTATAGTAAAAGTTTCGGCGAATCAGCTTCAGTATTTTGATGAAATTTGTTCCTTTGCGCTCATTTTCGCTCCCAAACTAGTTTTATGATATCAACAGGTTATTGCTTGTTGGTTTTAAATGACTTTTATTTCTACAAAATTTTACGCAAACAAACTGTAAACATTAAACAACTATAATTGTTAAATATTTCAAAAAATAAATGTTGACCCATCTACATTCTGCTTAAATAATGTCGCTAATTTCTTCTTTGAATCTAATTAAAATCGATCGAAAATCCGATTTTGATGAAAAAGATGTCCGGTAAAAATTGCATGCAACTATTGTCGTATATGGTTATAATTTCCATCATGTCTTTATAAGTTCTAAAGTTTTCCTAATTTATTGAGGATAAAATAAAGAAAAGTGGTAGAACTAAAAATCAGAATCAAAGATTTCTACGTTATTGCTGTTATAAACTTTTTCCTTCTTTGTCCACTATTTGATGTTTCTTAGTGAAAATTAAAATTTTTTACTAACACTTTTTGCAAATAATAGATTTTGAAGCAAAAAGAATTTTTGATTTCATTCACTAGGGCAATTCCATTATTTATGATAAAATTTAAATAAAAGTGTTATGTTATCAGTGATATTTTTGTAGATTTTCAAAAAAGTAATGGTGAAAAACATGGGTATTTCACGGTGCAACATGAACTTTATACCCACCTTCTTGTAAACATGCAATTTGACTCATCGAATTTCATTAAAGTTCTTCATACATAACATATAAGGAAATCATTATTCGCAAAATCCTTTTATTGCAAAAAGATTTCCTTAAACAAAAATCTAAAATTTAAAATGATTTAAATAATATTTCAATGTGCTCAAATCTACGGTCAAAGCCAACAGAACTAACAAATGTCTTCTAAAATTTTCGTCACTTAATCGCTATGAGCTCCTTATCAACTGCCTTGAATACTGTATTGTGATTTGTGGAATTCAAAAAAAAAAACCAAATGGTTTTATATTTTCGATATTGACCAATTTTTTTATGTTATTTTATAGTGGGTTTTCATGGGCTTTATGGTTTTATTTAACATAAATATTTTCAAATGTAAATTAATCTGTCAAGTGGTGCGATTTTATGCCAACATTATAAAATCCAGCTTTCTTCTTCAAATGGTCATTAAATATTCTGAAACTGATTTTATTGTTGTAGCCCCTAGGAAATAAAAAGATTTTTTTCAAAAATTGTTAAAATTCAAAATATTAAAAAAAAATGGCTACGTCGATATAAATTCCCTATATTATGAATAGATAAAATTTCATCAAAGTCGGTCATCGGTATCGAGGGTCAGGCGTAATGGGTTATTATTTTGTCATTAAAAATATTTATTGAAATTTGTCTGTAAAAATTTTCTAGGAAAATGTTGTTTGGGACAGATAAGCATATTAAAGAGTCTAAAAAATGTTTATGCAAAATGTAGTGTGACAAAATGCTAAATTTTATTGAAATTTTGGCTAATCATTAAGTTAGGTTGTCTTTAGAGAGTTTTTCGCTAAAATTTCTAGGGCCCGAGGAAGTTGGCGTTAAAAAAAAATTAGCAGTGTTAAAATTTTGCAATTAGTAATTGGCGCAAACTTTTTTTTAATTCCTTGCTGAATATTTTGCAAGATATTCGTCCAGCTTTAGACCATTAAGCTAAAAATGTTTCTAAAAAGTTTTACGAGTAAAAACGCATTACGTTCGGGTGGGCCGAATCTTTTATACCCTCCACGATGGACCGTATGTGACAAGTTATTAGAATGACTTTCAAATATATAAGGGCTATATGAAGTAATGAGCAGATATGGACCGAACTTTTCATGGTCATTACAAGTCATAAATAAATACCATCTTCAAAATTTAAGCAAATCGGAAGTCATTCAAAAAGTCAAACCACCAGATTGGTTTATATGGTTGGAAGATATTTGGGACAATTGTTGGAAGTCATAACAAAATCCCACGTGCAAAATTTTAGCCAAATCGGATAAGAATTGCTACCCATAAAGTGGGGGCGAAGTGGAACTAGAAGATCCTTTATATTTTATATCAGGTTATGTACCGATTTAATCCATACTTGGCACAATTGTTGGAAGTCGTAACAAAATTCCAATTGCAAAATACCAGCCGTATCGGATAAGAATTGCGCCCTCTAAAGGCTCAAAACATGAAATCAGGAGATCGATTTATATGGGAGCTATATCAGGTTATGTACGGGTTTAAACCATATTTGGCACAGTTGTTGGAAGCAGTAACAAAATTTTAGCTTAATAGGATGAAAATTACGACATCTAGAGGCTTAAAAAGTCAAAGTCGGTTTGTATGGCAGCTATATCTAAATTTGAATCGATTTGGCCCATTTACAATTCCAACTGGCCTACACTAATAGAAAAAGTTAGCGAGCTTTCGACAGTCAGACGGACGGACATGGCCAATTCGAATTATAATGTCATGACGATGAAGAATAAGATGTGTACATTGTTGGGTCTCATACAAATATATCGATGAGTTACAAACGGAATGATGAAATTAGCATACCTCATTTCTATGGTGGAGGGAATAACAAGTAAAAACGTGCTTATACACTCTCCACCACAGATTACACATGTCAAAGAACTTCGTATGTCTTTATAGGCAAACAGAGGATAATGGATATGATTCGCTTTGCTATTGGAACTATATCAGAATATGTGAACCATTCGGACCATACATGGTTTGAATGTTAGAAACTATAGTAGAAGTCATTGTGCACAATTTCTTTCTTTATGTTAGTGTGATTTCGACAGACAGACAAAGGACGGACATGGCAAAACGACTTAGAATGTCAAGACGATCAAGAATATATATACTTTGTTGGCTCTCAGATTTATTTTATACCCCCCATCCTGTGGTGGAGGATATAAAAAGTAAGGCAAATGTTGTTGTGCAAAATGGCATTAGAAAAAACCATTCGCATGCAAAAAAGTCATATGTATTAAAAAATTTATTCAATAATTGTGGGAAAACTATTCTCTTATTAAAACTATCTTTTTTTCGGTGAAGAACCAAACAATTGAAGTAAGAATGCTTCAACCACTTTTGGCATAACGGCATATCCAGTTTTGGAACATATTTATGTCATTGGGTTAATTATAACGATGCCATGATTTAATTTCTTATTGTGTCAGGTTTTATATGAATTGACTTTAATGCAAAATTAAAATTATACTGAACTATTAAACTTCCCATAAACATTCCATTAAGGAACAGGGGATACTTCTCTCAAATCAATGAGTGCAGTTCGCATAGCGACACCACTTGATAATGAGAGGATACCTCACCTCACATTAGTAAGGGTAGAACCACGCCGGGATTTGCAGGCGTTCGGCGTCATAGGCGGATATGCTAACCTCTGCACCACGATAGCCTCCGAATTCAAAAATGATAAGTCACAGTAAATTATTCGGTCGACCCATTAAATCTTTTAAACCCCAAAGGCCGATTCATTCATTCAACTATTTGAATTGAATTCATTCAATTCAATAAAATTCTGTACATAAAGCACCACTAAATCTTAAATGTCAAAAAAAAAAAAAAATTAAGTTAATATTGGCCTAAAGAGGTGTAGGTCCATATAACCCGATCATCTGATGTGATGTAAAAGTGTTGTTACAAAAGTCATTATCTAGTGAATTTGGCTACAGTTGAACTTTAGGGGAGGTACTCGTCCAGTCAAACTTAGCGGCTGTGGACTTGTTACATCACAACATAATTCGAAACTCTAACTTTCCAAAACCATTACAATTTTTCAAAAGCCACTTAATTATATTGACATTGTCATATACATAAGTATACCTAAGCAGAACACATAATGCGTTTTCACTAGGTAAACATAGTCCGTATACGATTTTAATTTAAACCGCTGTGCTCTGAAAGTAAAGTTACGCAGTTTAAAAGTGTTTTTGTGAGATTGGGATCTGGTTTTTTACACTTTTATACCCTCCACCATAGGATGGGGGTATACTAATTTCGTCATTCTGTTTGTAACTCCTCGAAATATTCGTCTAAGACCCCATAAAGTAAATATATTCTTGATCGTCAAGACATTTTAAGTTGAACTTGCCATGTCCGTCCGTCTGTCGAAAGAACGCTAACTTTCGAAGGAGTAAAGCTAGCAGCTTGAAATTTTGCACAAATACTTCTTATTAGTGTAGGTCGGTTAGGATTGTAAATGGGTCATACCAGTCCATGTTTTGATATAGCTGTCATATAAACCGATCTGTGATCTTGACTTCTTGAGCAGCTAGAGGACACAATTCTTATCCGATTTGGCTGAAATTTTGCTGGAAATGTTTTATTATGACTTCCAACAACTACGCTGAGTACGGTTGAAATCGGTCCATAACCTGATATAGCTGCCATATAAACCGATCTGGGGTCTTGACTTCTTGAACCACTAGATGACGCAATTATTATCCGATTTGGCTGAAATTTTGAATGAGGTGTTTTGTTATGACTTTCAACAACTGTGCACAAATACTTCTTATTAGTGTAGGTCGGTTAGGATTGTAAATGGGTCATACCGGTCCATGTTTTGATATAGCTGTCATATAAACCGATCTGTGATCTTGACTTCTTGAGCAGCTAGAGGACACAATTCTTATCCGATTTGGCTGAAATTTTGCTGGAAATGTTTTATTATGACTTCCAACAACTACGCTGAGTACGGTTGAAATCGGTCCATAACCTGATATAGCTGCCATATAAACCGATCTGGGGTCTTGACTTCTTGAACCACTAGATGACGCAATTATTATCCGATTTGGCTGAAATTTTGAATGAGGTGTTTTGTTATGACTTTCAACAACTGTGCTAAGAATAGTTGAAATCGGTCCATAGCCTGATATAGCTGCCATATAAACCGATCTGGGGTCTTGACTTCTTGAGCCTCTAAAGGGCGCAAGTATTATTCGATTTGGCTGAAATTGTTCTACAACGGCTTCTTTCATGACCTTTAATATACGTGTCGAATATGGCATAAATCGGTTTATAGCCTAATACAGCTCCCCTATAAACCGATCTCCCTATTTTACTTCTTCAGCCCCTAAAGTACGCAATTCTGACTATATTTGACTGAAATTTTACACAATGACTTCTACTATGGCCTCCAATATTCAGTTCAATTATGGTCCGAAATGAACCATAACTTGATATTGTTCCAATAACATGGCAATTCCTTTCCTTTATCCTTTGTTTGCCTAAAAAGAGATACCGTGGCAAGAGCTCGACAAATGCGATCCATGGTGGAGAAGGTGGAGAAGAAAGAGGCAGAACTTAGCACGCTTTTACTTGTTTAAAATTACTATAGCTTGAACGCTTGTTAGTGAGTAATTTTCATTTCTGGTATTAAAAGTAATTATTAATTAGAGTATCTACGCTTGAAATATTATTAAATTTAAGCACATAGAATACTTTTGCACCATCAAGCCAAGTCAGAGTCTATGCTTGGATATTAACAAGGCATTAACTAAAAACTGCAAACTACTCCGAGTGTTGGCAGTGCCAAAGCTAATCGTTTTCTTCACCGCCGTTTTGGCAGGTTTCTGATGCAATGTTCCAATTATATACACACAGATTATTTTTCACAGAAAACTGTTTCCATCTGCATTCCCCTGTCCTTCTTAGCTGCCCTTGGAGTGGAATTTTCATGTTAATTACATGAAAATTGAATTATTCGCACACTTTTGTTAATTAGTTTGTGTCGAGTACACAAAGCTGGTGTTTTGTTAGAAGAAACAAAGCCAAAATGAAAATTGCACTTCAAGATTAAATGAAGATAAAGTTTACACGATGAACTTTTCACTTGGCTTCAGATTGAAATTGAAACAAATGGAAAAAAATCCCAGCCGCTGACTGCAGTTTTCGAGCGAGGTTCCTGTTTTAATGTCCCCAGGCAGCCTTTGGTAGCCAGTGGGTATTGAACCAAGAAGAACCTCCCTTCCACCCACCGCCAGTGGCATCGCCACCGTGAAAGATAACAGCCTCGTTTTTTTTACTGGCAATAGTTTCAATTAAATATAAATGCCTGTGGCTCCTTTTATATTTCTAAGAGTGACATGAGTTTTTTGAACGGAAACAAAAGACCGGAAGCGTTTATTTTGTGGCACTAATCAATTTCATCAGTGTACACGATGACAAGATAATTATAGAGAACAAAACCTGGTCACAGAATTACTTTTTCTATTGGAAAAAGTACTTATTTTAGAGACATTTGACATAGTTTTTAATAAATCGATTTAAAAAAAAAAAATATATATATATATATATATATATATATATATATATATATATATATATATATATATATATATATATATATATATATATATATATATTATAGAAATGTGTGTATCAAAAACACCGACGATAAATCGTCATACTGTTTTCAAAACCTAAAAATATTTGCATAAAACTAACCATCTAATCTTGTCATTCCGTTTGTAACACCTCGTACACTCATAGAAAAAAGCCAGATGATAGCGGCAAACACTGTCTGCTGGCTATGTGTAGTTCATTTTACTTCTATTTCAGCAGTAGTTCCGCTGTTGAAGCAAAAGGTTTGCTATTTCAGAATAGCGATAAGACTACCGAAAAGTCTGTTGTTTGCTTAAAATGACAGCTGCTTAATTTATGACGGGTTTGTTGGAAGGAGAGTTAACTAAATAAAATAATATGAAAGAACAATTTCAATTTTTTGCAAGAAAAGACCATAAAACCATAAAAAATACCTAAACTAATCAAAATACATGATCGGTGGCAACAGGCAAACATCAATAACAGTCCAACATTCTATAGATCACGAAACAAAACAACATTCAAGTAATGGAAAATAGCAATAAAAAAGAAGTTTTCATGAAGACAAGGGACTTGTTATTAAGGGACACCAAGGAACAAATGACCTTGTGGTATGTAGCCCAAAAATGAAAAGGGAGGGAGATTTAAGGAAGTTTCATAAATGGGATATTTTCCAGTATGCAAAAGGAGATATGTATGTGTCAGCCTCAATGCAGCTTAGTTCAATAAAACAATAAATGTGCCAAAAGCTAGATTTAAGGAAGTTTCGTGAGTGAGATGCTGATCGGTAGGCCAATGGGAATGTGTGTCTCTGTGGGAATGATTGCAAATGAAAATTTTCCCATGAACATTCCATTAAGGTACAGGGCCAAATAAATATTTCATAATATGAAACTGCTAAAAGTGGCTTCGACAGTTATCAGTACATTAACAGAGCAAACATATTTACGAGCGACTTTAGCCACCGACCAATGGATGCGATGTCGTGTGTAAAAGGAATCTCTTGATCAGGAAATTCGTTTTCAGTCATATTCCACAATTCAAAACCGTCTCTTCCAACATAATTTTTCATTGGCAACTCCATTTGGAAAAGAGGCCTTGAATAATCGAAACACAGGACCGACCTAATAGGCAGACATAAATAAAAGCATAAACAAAAAACAAGAATTTTTTTTTTCAGTTCAACAAAAATATGTTTTCAATATTTTAGAAGAATTTTATATGTTTAAAACAGCAGTAGTGTCTGCTTTCCCATTTTCAGCAAAAAAAAAAAACTGTG
Source organism: Stomoxys calcitrans (assembly GCF_963082655.1). NCBI lineage: Eukaryota > Metazoa > Arthropoda > Insecta > Diptera > Muscidae > Stomoxys > Stomoxys calcitrans. The sequence goes on along the minus strand of NC_081552.1, from coordinate 118,368,304 downwards.
GTAATAACAAATTTCGTTGAGTGTATCATTGGTATTTGCCCATATTTAGCATCATGTCCTAAATTTAGCAAATTTTAAAAAACAAAGAAGATGGCAGATTAAAAAAAAAATCCTGCTGCCTAAACATTTCCCTATTTAGAAAGTTTTCCAATTTTTTTGTCAGCATTTTGGGAATTTGACAATTTTCACCATAGTTATACCGCTTACAGAATTGAATATTCGCAAATTGTTCTATTAAAAAGGCATTTCTATGAGACAATTTGAGCAATTAAATGATTAAATGAAATGAATCATGTGTTTTTATAATATTATAAGAATAAAAAAAGAATAACAATAAAAAGATTTTCTTGAAGGAAAATGAAATCCAAAAATCTTATTTTTTTTTAAATCTTAATCTTTCGAAACATTTTTAATCATATTTTTTTGAGAAAAAAATTAACTTTATGTTGTTTTTTTGGGATTTTGTAATTAATCCCTTAAATAAAATAAAATTATACAGTGGTGATTACAGTAGTGTTTACAGTGGTGTGGTGGCCGCCCCGGCTTCGTCCCTGATGCCAGCTATATCTAAATATGGCCGGATCTGAACCAAATTCGGATCAGATGTCGCGAGTCTCAATGCCAACCACTGTTTAAAATCTCACTGAATTCGGACAATAAATACGTCGTTTATATGCTTAAGCCCTAAATCGGCTGACCGATCTATATGCTAGCTATATTATCCGATCTGGACCTTATTTGGGTTGGATGTCAGTAGTCTTAAAGCAGCTTCACCGTCAAAAATTTAATTAAGTTCATCGATGCACTGTTGTTGAGTTAATCTACGTCGAAAGTTGTAAAAAAATCGCACGGAAATGTTCGCAATTTAATTCTGTAAACAACACAAATAGCGCTCGTATGTCAAAACGTTCTGAGTACGTATAACCTCAAAAATGTCAAGCTTTACGATAGAGCTGTCAGCTGGCAGATTGCAACACAATGGTTGTACAATTCCGAAATATAAAAGGCAACCTTCGTATTACACTGGTCTGCCCCCCTCTGAACTCACTCAATATTATCACTCAAAGACAAACAAATCTGATGTTAATAGCAAATAGTCTGCTAAATATTCGTTACAAACGTGCTTGCGTCTACAGTAGTATATGCTAAAAATGTATGCTGCTCCAAAAATTTTTATATAGCTTTTTCTTTTTATAGTACGAGACTAGAAATTGCCTTTTGCGGAACTTTATGTTCAGCAAGTACACAAGCTGCATAGGATGAATATTCCCTTAAATTTGACAAAGCTGATAAAGAGTTTCTTAAATGACCGTAGGTTAGTAGTCGATGTCAATGGCAGTGGGTCAACGGAACGTCCAATCCCTGCTGGAGTCCCTCAAGGATCGATCCTGTCCCCTTCACTGTATTCACTTTACACTTCGGATTTCAAAGTTATCAATGGTTATAACACGGCTCTCTATGCCGATGATAGTGCAATAATATGTAAGGGGAAAGTTTCAAATTCTATCGTGGGGAGAATCCAGAAGGCCCTAAACTCTACAGTGAAATAATTTTCTAAATGGAAAATAAAAATAAACGAGCAGAAGACTCAACCCATTTTGTTTCCTTTCAATAACTCACCGAAAAGGATCCCCTCTCGTAAACTTTCCTTACGAGGTCAGGAATTACAATTTCAGAATACAGTGAAATATCTGGGAATCATTTTGGATAGAAAATTGAATTTTAGGGATCACCTGAATAGCGTGTGCCTCAAAGCGACCGGATGTGGTCGGGCTTTATACTCGTTATTGAACAGGAAGTCGGAACTAAACATGAGGAACAAATTCCTTTTTACAGACAGGTCGGGCATAAGGCCGACTCTCACTAACAGCTGCCAGATTTGGTATCAGTGTGTCAAAACTCACACTAAGTAGCTACAAGTAATTCAGAGTAATTCAAATGATAAAGGACTTGACAAACGATATGGCTCTGACATTTGACGATAAATGCAGAAGATCATTAAGCTGTGCCCATCTGAGAAGTTTTATTTAACAATTGTTAAATCAAATTTCATTTAACAATTGTTAAATCTTTGTTGTTTTTAAAACTTTTCTTACAATATTTTTGTGATATTAATATTAGGGTAAAAATTTACCCTATTTGCTAAAATATCTTGAATAGAACTCAAAACATTGCAAATAATTATAGTATACATTGTGAATATGACGATATGATGATATGCATGAAAATACCAAAAATTTGTAAGTGGAGTTTTTTGTGTTGTGTTGTTTTCACTACATATTTTATTATTCAACAATGACATTAGTTGACAAATATCAGTTTGGGTTACGAGTAAATCTATATATATAAAAATTAATTTGTGTTTGTTTTTTTTTTGTTCCGTATAGACTCAAAAACCGCTAAACCGATTACCTTGAAGTTTTCACAGATTGTGTTGGTTGGTCTGGAGGGAAACATAGGCTATATAATTTTTTGATATCGGAAGGGGGCGGACCCTCCCTCTTACGCCAAAAATAAAAGTGGACCGATCGGGACAATACGGGACTCAAATGAAAGGTATTCAGGAGTAGAGAACGAATTTTGGTTTAAAAATTGAGTCCAAGTGACTGAGGGGCCGCCCAAACTCCAAAACCCCCTCCAAAAAAGTAAAAAAGGTTTTTCGGACGATCATGACAATATGGGACTCAAATGACAATATGGGACTCGGGAGTAGATTGCGAATATGGTCAGGAAGAAGAAATAGGCTTTGTAATATGTTGATTTCAGAAGGAGGCGGACCCTCCCCCGTTACCCAAAAACACCACCCAAAATCAAAAGTGGACCGACCGGGACAATATGGGTTTTAAATGAAAGATATTGGAAAATAGAACACGAATATGGTATTAAAATTTGGGTCTGAGTACCCATCGGGACGCCCCAACCCCAAAATTCCCCCAAACAGACATATTGGTCGTTCATGACAATATGGGCCTCAAATGAAAGGAATTTGGGAGTAGATTACGAATCTGCCATACAAAATCAGATCGAAGTCTAAGGGGTCACCCTACCCCCCAAAAACGCCTTAAATGGGCATATGACCCATCATGACTATATAGGACTCGGTTTTTTTGTTTGTTCCGTAGAATCAAAAGCGGCTGAACCGATTTTCTTAAAATTTTCACAGATTGTGCGAGTTTGTCTGGAAGGAAACATAGGCTATATAACTTTTAGATATCGGATGGGGGCGGTCCCTCCCCCTTACCCCAAAAACTCTACCCAAAACCAAAAGTGCACCGATGGTCACAATATGGTTATTAAATCAAAGGTATTGAAGACTACAAAACGAATATCGTATTAAAATTTTGGTCCAAGTACCCAGCGGGCCGCATAAACCCCAAAACTCCTCTAAACAGATATAATCGACGTTCCTATCAATATGGGACTCAAATGAAAAGTATTCGACATTAGATTACAAATATGGTATGAAAAATTAGGTCCAATTAATCCAAATACCCCCAAATGGGCTATATGAGACTCAAATGAAAGGTATTTTGGAGTAGATTACGAATATGATATTAAAATTTGCGTTCAAGTCCAGGTGGCGCTTCTTCTCCTAAAAATACGTCAATAGGTTATTTGACCCTCTATGACAATATGGGACTCAAATTAAAGGTATTTGAGAGTAGAAAACGAATTCGATATCCAATTTTGGAGCCAAGTGTTTGGGGGGATATAAAGTTCAGTTTAGGGGGTGCTTTAGGGCGTCACCACCTAAACTGAACTTCATATCCGACTATGGCAAATTGGAGCTCAAATCAATGGTATTTGGGGGTAAAGAACGAATTTGGACAAAGTGCCGGTGGCCGCAAAACACCCTCCCAACGGTTCATATTTACCTACCATGGCAATATGGGGCTCAAATTAAAGGGATTTCGGAGTGTTTCAGTGTTTCACGAATTTGATATCCATATTTGAGTCGAAATGTCTGAGCTGCAATCGCATCCCTAAAAAGCACTTCTCATTACCCTAGTTTTTAAAACACCATATCTCGGAAATTGGTCATGCTATTCGTTTAAAACTTGTTTGCACTATTACAGTCACCAAGGAGTGTAAGGAGATTAAAGCCTCCTCTGAGGATGGCACAATCCGCATCGTTTGGGTGCCGGGCCATAACAGAGAAGTGACAGAGCAGTGAAGGCCAGAGGACTGCCGTCGATAATCTTGGTTAACCCGAAGCCTTTCAGGTCGACGCAGACCGGTAGGACGGAGAAAATCTTATGGGGTGATCCGGATCGTGAGAGGACGAGACTATTAATTAAAGAAGTAAGAAGGAGGTCAGTATAGATTTTGGTATTATAACGGGACACATAAGACTGCGACTTCTTCGTGGTGACTTTTTAGTTTTTAGAGCGCACAACACACTGATTACTAGTTTAGGTGTAGGTCTATAGTGGTATGGGGCAGGTTAATATCTACAACCTCTTTTCAACCTAACCTAACGTAACCTACTGACACCAAAAACAAAACATGGTTTCTATGGTCTGGTGCCTCGGGGGCCGTCCAAAACCCGCCAAATGGGTATATAGACCAATCACGACAATTCAGCGTCATAGGCGGACATATGCTACAATGGCACGAATTCGATATTTATATTCCGGACGAAGTGTCCCCACCCTAAAAAGATATTATAGAGTTAAAGAAGGCGCAGCGGAACGGGCCCGGTTCGACTAGTATAGTATAAAGCATAAAATTTGGCCGTAGGTAACTTTCAAAGAAGCAGCAGGAACAATTGCTCGCCATATAATCACAACCTCCGAAACACGATAGAGACAATCTGGCTGTACCGTTTCGAAGATTGCTAACATACAACTGCTAATTAAGTTGTTTATAAAAACTAGCCAGAAAGGGTGACTAATGAACCAAACCCATGCGAAATAGGTAGCATATTCAAAAATGAGCGCTGCAAAAAGGCTTGTACTAATCTTAGAGGTATCTATCCTCTTATCCCTATGCCTCCTCATATAGAGTATGAAATCATACTTCTGAAAAGAAATGATAGAAACAGTTGAACACCTTTTGCTTCTCCCCTGGCAGGTATTGGACACAGGAAATTGAAAATAGTGTTAATACCTTCAACCACTTGTCTGTATGGAAACTCTTAGTATTACATGCTACTCTTTACTCTAAATACCCTCTGCACATTTGGGGATTTAGATATTGGCCTTTTGATCACTGTGGATATATGCGAGCACATAGAGATTATGTTTGTGGTTCCCAGAAATCACAATATGCGAATTTCTGCATGCCAAGGTGTACGGGCAGAAACAGTCACATCATTAGGCTCCTCATCAAAAATTTAATTAAAGTCAATAATTTTGAACAAAATAATGTGATGTCGTGCTGGTCTGCTGATGCAACACTATTAAAAATGTATGAACTCGAATTCAATGTGCACTTGTGCACTTGCTCGCTCGATTTGTCTGCTGAGTTTAGTTGGCTTATATTTATCGTAATGTACATCGACAGGTGGATTTGCGACAATGCAGCAACACACCAACATTCTCAGTGACAGGCACCCTGCATCCATTTTTCTTTTCATTAATACGTTTTTTTTGAAATTTGTCAATTTCACTGCTTTTTTAAGGAAAAACAGTGTACAAAGAGAATTGTTAATGGCGAAAATACTGCAGTGGTACCTCGGCTAAACAAAAGAAAGGCAGGTTGGGATAAATTTCGGACATTCTGCACGACTTTCCCTTCTAGACCAGAAAAGGAAGTCGAAACTGCGGAGGACATAGACAAAATGGTCAAGCGGATCACGAAGGCCCTGAATGACTCGCCTGTGTCAGCATGTCTCAGTTACAAGCCAAGGGGAAAACAGCGACCGCCATGGTGGGCTCTAGAACTGGTCGGTCTTAGGAAGGGCTACAGAAACATAGCGAAAGCCATAAGGGCACCACACTATTGGGCAGTCTTTATGGCCGTGCTAAGAAAATACAACGGCGAACTGAGAAGGGCCCAGAACAAATCCTGGATGGAATTCTGCAGCTCCGAGGAGGATACATCGGAGGTCTTTAGGCTAAAGAAGATCCTATCCTGGACATCTATTACGGTGGGGTATATTCCGAAGTCAGAGAATGTATGGACAATGTCTAGTGAGGAAACACTAGAACTATTCGTTGATACATATTTCCCGAAAAACTCTCCAACGGACAACGATGCTGCAGAAGTGGTTGCCACTGGTGTGCATTCATTGGAGGTTATTGGGAACATCGTGACTGAGTCAAAAAAACCCTTGGGCGATAAAAAGTTTCGACTCCTTTGAATCGCCAGGCCCTGATGATGTGTCACCGGTTGAAATACATGTAGCGTCCGACAGACTGGCTGCTTGGCTTAAGAAAATATATTCTGCTTGTATCAGCTTGTCAAATATATCTATGGGATGGAGGGACACAAAGGTCGAGAGAGAGAGAATGTTCCATTTACTGAAAGAGGACTGGACAGGAAATTGAACTTCAAATTCAACATTTTGAAAAAGGCAACTCTTGCCCTATACACCTGCAAGGGAACTATTGGCAAAATTTGGGAGTTTAAGACGCATTCCATGCACTGGGTATATACTGCAGTTGTCAGACCTATAAAGCTCTATGGTGTTGGGGTCTGGTGGACGGCGCTTTAAAAGTCCATCTACCGTTCAATACTCAACCGGATTCAAAGGATGGCTTGTTTGTGCATAAAAGCCGCACTGAGGACGACACCGTCTGATGCACTGAATCATGCCTCTGGACGTCGTGGCTAGGCAAATTGCTGCGACCACTGCCGTGAGGCTAAGAGAGCTTTCTCTTTGGTTATGCGGCGACTACGAACAATGTGTTTCCCTGATATAATGCCTGATATTTCCGGCACACATTGCCGGATCCGCTTTTTGATACTGTACCACTATTCCTGAAAGAACCCATTGGAACTAGAATAACCCAAGTTAAAGAAGTTATTCAGATAGTAGAGATACTTCTATACTCTGAAGAACTTGGACTGGTCATATCGAAAAGGTTACCCGACCACTGCAGTGTGTATCAAGCGGAGATCCTTGCAATTAAGGAAGTGGTGGAATGGCTGGAATATAATGTCATAAAGACGATTGGCATAAATATCATCTCAGACAGCCAGACAGCACTAAATCCTTGTAAAATGTATTTCTAAATTCAAAAACCGCACGTGACTATTGCAAATCTTTCAACGAGATGGTGAAACAGTTCAAAATTCACCTGTTCTATGTGCAGAGCCACAGACATATTCCAGGGAATTGTGGAGCGGACGAGCTTCCGAGACTAGGAGCTTCCTTACACATTCCAGAGGAACAGGAATCTGCGGGTATGTCTCTAGTGACATGTAAGCTAGGTCTTCAGGATTAGGCCAGAAGGGCAACGAATGATAGATGGTCACAAAGGGGGGTTGTGGGCATTCCAAAATTATATGGCCTAGACTTCAAGAGGTCTACCGCTTTGATGTCTAGGACGGACGTCGCAGTAATTGTGTCCATCTTTACAAGTCACTGTCGGATCGGAAAACATGCTGAGAGACGAACGGTTGCCAGTAACGACTTTTGCCGAAGCTGTGAGGACGTCGAGGAAGAAGAGACTATAGAACATCTGCTGTGTGTGTGTTCTGCACTGGCAGTCAATTCCACTTTAGGTACTCGTTTCCCTGAAAACTTGTCTGATTTAGCGGATGCGAACATTCGCAAGTTGTTCGGCTTTTTAAAGCGATTTGGATGGTTCAATGGCAGGAACTAGAGACATCTTCCTTCTCCTGTGGTATCACAATGGATGAAAACGTCTAAGTGAGTCTGATGGCAGACTGCCACTTAAACCGATCCTAACCTGGGTCTTAGATCAATATTTCGATGTGTTACAAACAGAATGACGATATTAGTATACTCCAATCCTATGGTGGAGGGTAATAAAGTATTAGAATTAGAACATCTAGTCTTTTTTGGACTTAATTGCTACTACCATCTCCGATGGCTGCACTATCGGTTTACTTTACATAATAGACACCATGCACTGAAAAAATGTTTGTCCTATTTTTAAAGATTCGAGCCAAAGATTAGCAAACTTAATTTAAAGATGATCAATTTTCCAACTTGTAAGGTGAGAAAAACTCACCTTAAGGATTTTTTAAATTGGTTATATTTTTTTTTATAATATTTGTTCTTCGAAAGGTATATGCCACAATAGACACCAGGTCTTCTTATGGCTGTATACTTAATATTTTTATTTTTAGGTATATTTGGTTTTTTTTTACATTAGTGCCTTCCAAAAATGAAAACCAGATCGATGTGCCGCTAAGTGTCTTTATTAACAAAGAATTGGCGCAGGAATGACAATTTTACATTAAGTGTTCTCATCTAAATAGGCTTTTTCAAGAGTCATAAGATTGATCCACATTCATATTTTATAACAACAAATTATCTGCCTAACACAAAAAATGCATGCATAAAAGCAAATGCATAACGTGTCTAACATTAAAACATATAAGAAAGAACAGAGCTTGCATTTAAAACAGGTGAGTTGAAAGAGTTCCGACAGAACGATTCAATCATTCGTAGATTCTTACACGAATCTAGTTAAATTTCACTGTATTTGTGAGATAGATGTGCATTTCCCGCTGTTATTTACGTTATTGTATAAAAGTTTATAACAATGGAATTTGATAACGCGAAATATTGGGTTGCCCAGAAAATAATTGCGGATTTTTTAAAAGAAAGTAAATGCATTTTTAATAAAACTTAGAATGAACTTTAATCAAATATACTTTTTTTACACTTTTTTTTAAAGCAAGCTGTGAAGTAAAACAAGAATCAATCATCGATTAAAATTTGAAACGTATAATCATGTTCATTAGCAAAGGGGAAATTAAATTTAAAGATAGTATCTTTACTTGAAAGTTTTGGTTCTTTGGCTCGTTTTCATTGCTAAAATCCAACAAATAAGGAAAAATCTTAAATTTTCGACCAAGTTTTTTTTTAGTGTAGTTTCAATAACCAAATACTGTCCAATTGAGTCTGATTTTAAACATTTACTAAAACATAACCAAATCTACACAATATGTGACTACAGAAATTTAGCACACAATTTTTTTGCTATTATCAGCAGAATATTTTCCATTAAGAGTTGATTTTTTTTAGAAGCAAATTTCATGACGAAATGTTGTCGTAATGAAAATGCCAAGTTTAGGGAGCAGTTCGATGATGATATATCACTTTAATTGTAATTGCAGCAGCCGGTAATAACAAACAAATATTAGCCATAAGTTAACACGTAGAGTAAGAAATTGGCAAAACAATGTAAAATACTTTTGAAATTTTTTACCATGGTGCAACGACGCCACAGCTCATCAATTCCTCCTCGCACTTTCACATTGAATCGTATGGATAGACGATCTATAAGCTCAGACAAGTGGCAAAGTAAGCTGGGGAGGACTAAAGGGGCAACATGGTGATATGAGCGTCTGAGCAGATACTTATTTGCCGATTAGAAATTAAGGAGGAAAACTGCAACAACAACCAAATTAGAAAATATGCACTTTTTGGCATTAATTCAAAAAGTCCGAGTGTAAAAATATCGCCAACAACAGCAACACCAACATTACCACAAATAAAAGTACAAATAAATAAACGCGAATAAACGAAATTGAAAGACACGAAAGCTCGATATACGTCCCTTTGAATGAGAGAAATGTACATAAATATCTGCGTAAATTTGGATTTGTCTTACAACACATCTTCGAATAGTTTATGTACATTTATATTGGTCAATTAGAGCGAATAATATATCAAATTCAACTGTTATCTTACTTTAGATGGCCATTACAGAAAATGTATTTCTCTAACCGAACGATGTCCAAGCGACTCGATCTTCTGCGCTTCTCCTGTAATCTCTGACACTCAGTTTCGAAATGTCGGTCTCCACTTGGTCACTTCAAAAGACTTCTTTGCTGGAGCTTTTTCATCCATTCTGACAACATGAGCTAGCCAATGCAACCGTTGTATTTTGATACGTCTAACTATGCTATCGTTGTCATACAGCTCGTAGGTCATACGACACCATGCTTCGGGGCCATACAATAGCAGGGGTAGTATCAGTGTCTTGTAATGTGTAATTTTCATCTGTCGAAAGATGGCTTTGCTCCTCATCTGCTTGCTTTATCCAAAGTAGCATCTGCCAGCCAATATTATCCTTCGTTTTATTTCTCAAGTGGTTTCATTTGGTTCGGCTACGGCGATGCCGATCTAGATAAAGTTGCTGACCATCTCAAATTTGTAGCTCTAAGCTTTCTCCATTTTCTTTATCTGCTCGGCCTTACAGGGCTTTGTAGGAGATGATATTATCTCTTTGTCTCACCTCCATTTGGAATGTAGAACGGTAGCAACTAGAAGGCATCTTCCCATGGACGAACACGTCTATGTGAGTCTGATGGCAGACAGCCACTTAAACCTAACCTAATCTCCATTTACTAACAAAAACCATTTTCCTCGATTTCTCGTTCTCTGTTATGACACAGCAAAGATTTGAGCCATGTAAAAAACTATATATAGGATGGGGAATACACCAATCTAATCATTTGCAAATCTATGCATTGCTCCGTCTTTGGATAAGACTGGGATATTGTTAGTGTTTAGTTCGCCATACTCAAATTGTGATTCTCTTTCTCCGTAAGATTTTTATTTGTAGAAAGGCAGAGTCCTATATTTAGTTCGTTTAGCTTTAACAAATCTTTTTTTTTTTGTAGACTTGGCGATAGAAAGTTTTGAGGTTCGTTCTTAAAACTGAATACAACATTGTCTGCTTATTGTTATTCCACAAATCGTTACAAGTTTCGTAGATATACGTTAGGATTTAGCGTTTTTAGTCACTCCATTAAAATATTCACTTAATATCAATGTTTCCCTCCAGTTGCCAATTGATCTAAAAAAATTTCAATGACGAAATGTCCAAAAATGTCAACAACGCTATTCTATATTTATATGTTGCCTCAACCCTACGGTCTAAGAAATAATTCTGCTAGCAAACACTGTCTGCTGATTGTAAGTAGTTAATTTTGCTGCTATTACAGCAGTATTTCTGCTATTACAGCAGTAGTTCTGCAATTTCAGAACATCATGATTACTGCTGCTGCTTAATATATGATGGGTTTGTTAGAAGAAATAGAATGAAAGAGAAGATTTTTGGACAGAAAATCAGGACAAAAATGTTGCAGTCACACACCTACTCTGCATACACCAGGATAACCTTTTGTTGTTGTTGTTTATTGTACGCACTGTTTGCAAAAGAATTTTGAGCACAGACAGCGCACATGCGTTCTATGACATAGTGAAAAGGATCATCGTTATTGCAATCAATACACAGCACACATGCGTCATAAGCATCAAGTAGGTATGAATCACTTATGCGGCATTTCCCTGTTTAAAATACTTTTGCACTGTAGTTGTTCTACTTTATTACACATGAGAAATGGATAAAGGCAAAACATCAGAAAAACCAAACAGATGAGTTTTCTCGCAGAAACGGAAAATAAGAAGGGCAATACTTTGCCATGCATTGCTCACACAGGTTGGAACAGCCCGATTTAAGGAAGTTTTTGAATGAGATGTTGACCAGTAGGCAAATGGAGATGCAATGGAGATAGAGTGGCAATCTGCCATCAGACTCAATTAGACGTTTTTGTCCGTTGTGTGTGAAGGAAGGTGCTTTCTAGTTCCTACCATTGAACCACCCATATCGCTTTAAAAAGCCCTACAACTTGCGAATGTTACCATCCGCTAAATCAGACAAGTTTTCAAAGAAATAAGAACCTAAAGTGGAAGTCCTTATGACTGCTAGTGCGGGACACACGCAGCAGATGTTCAATAGTCTCTTCTTCCTCGACGTGCTCACAGCTTTGGCAAAAGTCGTTACTGATAAACTTCAGCCTGTTTTCCGATCAGACAGTGACCTGTCATGACGGACACAATGACTGAGACGTCGGTTTAGCTAGTGGCAACAAATCGGTAGACCTCTTCAAGTCCAGATGAGGCCACATAGTTTCGAAATGCTGAAATAAATTTTTCATTCAAAAAGTAGCAAATTTCAATGTCAATTTGTTTTGTTAACAACCAAAATTTTTTATATACTAAAATGAATAAATAAAAATATCTCATTTAAAAAAAATCAGATAAACGGTTTCGTAATCTTTAATGGCACTTTAAATATTCAATTCGCTAAATCTGGTTAATTTTCCATACCATATACTGTTATGAATGGAACTCCCAAATTAAAGTAAAGTCCTAAACTCACATTTTCAGCATTTCTATAAATATTTAAAATTAATCTCAAAACTCGTATGTCCTGCTTTCTTACTAAAATGCCAGAACTGGCATAAATAAATCGCCAAATACGTATAAACATGAATGTTGTCAGCATTGATTCTTACGAATGTAATTGCAATCATACTCGGTCCTCGTATTCAACGACTGGTTAAACATCGCAACATGAATTTGTATTTAAGTGAAAGAACGCATGGTGTTTTGAGAATTTACTAATCGCTATCGACATTTGCGAGTAACACCGGAGTATTGAAAAAGCCACCGGTTGCAGTTCTCGGATTGCTATGTGTACAAGGGTCTGTTGATCAGGTAATTTTCTTTCAGTAATATTCCACAAATAAAAGTCTTCATAATTTGTCATGGACATTAGCTCGACTCCCTTTGGAAAAAATGCTCAAAGCAATCATAACACATGACAGACCGTAAATAATAGCATTAAATAAAAGTAAAAAAAAAAATTTCATTTTAGCAGATTTTTTGTTTCAATATTTTAGCCGATGTTTGTATTTAAACCAGCAGGTTTTGTTAGCTGAATTAGCAGTACGAAATGTTTGCTAAAACAGTTCACTATGTTTACTGAAATGACAGCAATGTCTGCTTCCACTTTTTTAGCAAATAAAAACTGTTTTAGCAAACATTTTTGCTGGTTTGAATAACAAATTTCGTGAAGTGTATATATGTTTGCAAAGTTTTCCAAAATGTATAATTGTTGAGATAATGAGGATAACTTCATTTCGAAATTTTGATTAGCTAACCTAAGGAGTGGATGAACGTGGAGCGACGATAGCAATTCGAGGGTAAAATTCATTGATTGTCCAAACATGTCAACGACACTATTCTCACTCAACCAAATTTGCTATTGAAAACAGCAAAAATGTTTGCTAAAACAGGAGTTTCGTCTGCTGAAAATGGGAAAGCAGACATAACTGATGTATCAGCAAACATAGGGCTGCTGTATTAGCAAACATTTCGGTCAGCCAATTTAGCAAGCAAAATATGCTGTTTTATGTACAAAAATCTGCTGGAAAACAATTTCTATGTTTGACGGTTTCTTGTTTTGATTACTTTAGGCATTTTTTTTTTTAATTTTGTTGGAAGATGGTTTTAATTTGTGGAATATTACTGTAAAGAAGCTACCTGTTCCATCTATTTCAAAATGTGGCTGAGCTCGCTCGCATTTTTTGTTATTGTTCTACTAATGTGTCCATGACTGGCATGGCCGTTTGTATCTGAATCTAAAGAAAAAAGATTTTGGAAAGTATACATTCAGCGGTAATTAAAAACATCCACTGACACACACTTATACATCTTATTTTATTTTTTCTTCTAACATCCCCTTAATAATTAAGCAGCAGCCATTTTCAACAAACAACTGACTTTTCAGCAGTAAGCCACTGCTCTGAAATTGCAGAACTACTGCTGTAATAGCAGCAAAATTAATTACTAATATTCAGCAGAAATTCTTTGCTCTTTTCAGAAAACTCTTTCTATAAGTGTAGCACACGTACTAGGACGTCAAATAAAACACCTTACGATAAATTTTCTAAAGATCGGACTAACACTCTGACTTCAACAACCTTTAAACGACATATCGGTCGAAAGATATATTTGGGAGCTATATCTATCATACGTATTGGGACATCCAAGAAAACATCTAGAGCAAATTTTTGTTAAGGTCGCACCAAAATTATGACAACTATGGCCTTCAAAGGTCATATCGGATATAAGATATATATGGGAACTATTTTTAAATCTGAATTTTTCAAAATCAATAGCGCTCGTCCTTGGATCGAAGAAGTGACTTGTGAAAAATTCCACGATACTCGGACAACACATGTACCTTGATTACAAGAACACATGGACAGATAGACGGACATTGCTAAATCGAATCTGGAAGTGGTTGTAAGCCAATCGGTATTTACCAAGGGGTCTAGCTGTTCTCCTTCTTAGCGTTGTATCAAATGCACAAAGTTATAAGACCCTCAAATCACTAGAAACCAAATTGATCATATTGTGATAGATGGAAGGCATTAATCCAGCGTGTTAGATGTACAATTGATCCGAGAAGCGAATATAGATTCGACTCATTACCTTGTTGCAGCAAAGGTTTGCATCTGCTTGAGTATGGCGAGAAATGTAAGATCCGGCGCTGCACGAAATCTGGACAATGAAAAGCTGCAAACATAACAGATGGCAACGGCGTACTCGACTCGGGAGAAAAGTAGAGGAGAGAAACGTCTGTTCCGAAGTAAGAAGATGGAAATGGAAAGACGTAAGTTTGAGTGAATTGAGATGTACAGGAGTCAGAATGAAGTACGGAAATTCTACCAACGAATTAAACATAAAACCGATGGCTTTGGAGCAGGCACATCCTCATACAGAGACAAAGAAGAAAATCTAGTAACTGAAACAGATAGTGTGCTGAGCCTATGGAAAGAACATTTTATCCAGTTGCTAGCGTCCGACGATTGCGGCGAAGTGGATACCGCAGAACCAGTCCCTGAAGATGGTATAGAATGTTTACCTCCTTCAAGCAATCAGTCGACTCAGACCCAGATCCCTCTGGACGCACCCCATCTTAGTCGCAGAGTATCTGTTTCTGGATACTCAACATAATCACGCAAACGAAAGATAGAACACAACAAACTGCTTCAACAACAAAAACCTCGAAACTTGGAGTCAGAGATTTTAGAAGGAGCGCAGAAAATCGAGGCGTTTGAAACGGTATTTAAAGTTCGGCTAGTGGAACAAATGTTTTCTCATAGCCAATTAAAGTAATTTAATGGTGCAAACAAAATCAGTTCACGCATCAGCGGTATCTGGCCTTTTTAATGTAACAAATATTCTGCATATTTTGAATCTGCATATTTGAATAATAAAAATATGGAAAATATGAAAAAAATGTGTGAAATGTGTTTTTAGTGGTGTGTGATGTGCATGGTTTGTTTCGTACGGAGGTCAGCCAATTGCATATGCTTCTTTAGACTATGTATTTTGTATTCATTGTTTTTTTTGTGTGCAAACTGTAATGGGTTTCATTTTATATCATGATGTTGACAATTGCTAAGAACAACTATGATATTGAAGTCATCGTGTTTAAAGATTGAAGCTAACAATAAAAAAGGGAGTTGTAAACGATCCCACTCAGTCACTCAGTATAATAATTTCGTTTATTTAAAGGGGTGGGGGCTATATCTACTTTTTTCTTCTGTAAAAAACTCGTATGTTTGTATAGACTTAAACACTTCTCCTTTTACTCATTTTGTAAAGAGTTGCTTTGTTTGGTACCTACTACAATACATAAAGACTAAAAAACGGCTTGTCACAGAATGCAGGCCAAAACCCAAGGTGTAAATGATGTTTTTCACTTTTAGATATCTAAAGGGGCGGGTTCTTCCCTTATCCTAGTTTTTAAAAACTCTTTATCTCGGAATTCGGTGCACAGATTTAAGATTGAAATAAATAAAAAATACCTTTATGTCTATGCCGCACAATCCTCAAACAACCCCCAACAAGACATGCTTACCGATTTGGGGCAACAGGGAGAGTAAAATACAAATCTGATAAAAAATTTCGTCTGAAGTGTCTGAGGACGCTCCACTCCAAAAACGGACATGTGTGCATCTAAATCGTACAAAATTGTCTGATCGGAAAATAACTATACTGTGTCCTTCAAAGTAATCTTGTTTATTTATTCCGTATTTTTCCGATTTATAACCAACATGTATATAAGACATGTGTACCAACATAACAGAAAAAAATACGAAAATCTGGCAGTAGACCAAAAATGTTGTATATTTTTTATATTTTTGCTTGTTTATTTATTCCGTATTGACTCGAAAGCATATACTAATTTTCTTGTAATTTGTACAGATTTTTTTAATATCTGAATGGGACTCAAAAAATATGGTATTTAGGAGGAGAATTCGAAATATAAATCAAAATATGGGAAAAGCCAAATCCCACCACCGGGTCTAGTTTTCGTTTGTAATGGTGTTGTCTACAGAGAGTGTATAGGTACCCTTTAAAGGTACCAACACCAAAATAGCGGCGTACGCTGAATATTAAGCATAAATGTGAATGCCAATATTTGGGTAAACTGTGCAAAACTTCACTCACAAAACAGCTGATTGTCGTCATAAAAATAAATTTTGTTTGAATGTTTGGAAATGTGTATTTTGTCCGCGTTCTCTGTCTATTATGCAAGAAAAATCAAAACCGGTATTACCAAAACCTAACGCAGCTTTAAAATAGTTTTATTTGACAGCTATATAAAGGAAATAAAAAGTTGAAATTCTAAAAAATAATCAATTTAAATTTGGTTATTTTTTGCTTCCAAGTTTCGCATATGAACATGTTCGGTTGAAAATGTAAAAAGTGCAACACTTTGAAAGGATAGGGGCCACATTTGCAAAATGTTGTTCCGTATAATGGTAACATTTTTATACCCTCCACCATAAGATGGGGGGTATACTAATTTCGTCATTCTGTTTGTAACTACTCGAAATATTCGTCTGAGACCCCATAAAGTATATATATTCTTGATCGTCGTGACATTTTATGTCGATCTAGCCATGTCCGTCCGTCTGTCCGTCCGTCCGTCTGTCTGTCGAAAGCACGCTAACTTCCGAAGGAGTAAAGCTAGCCGCTTGAAATTTTGCACAAATACTTCTTATTGGTGTAGGTCGGTTGGTATTGTAAATGGGCCATATCGGTCCATGTTTTGATATAGCTGCCATATAAACCGATCTTGGGTCTTGACTTCTTGAGCCTCTAGAGTGCGCAATTCTTATCCGATTCGAATGAAATTGTGTACGGCGTGTTTTTTTATGATATCCAACAACTGTGCCAAGTATGGTTCAAATCGGTCCATAACCTGATATAGCTGCCATATAAACCGATCTTGGGTCTTGACTTCTTGAGCCTCTAGAGTGCGCAATTCTTATCCGATTGAAATGAAATTTTGCACGACGTGTTTTGTTATTATATGCAACAACTGTGCCAAGTATGGTTCAAATCGGTTCATAACCTGATATAGCTGCCATATAAACCGATCTTGGGTCTTGACTTCTTGAGCCTCTAGAGGGCGCAATTCTTATCCGATTGAAATGGAATTTCGCACGACGTGTTTTGTTATGATACCCAACAACTGTGCCTAGTATGGTTTAAATCGGTCCATAACCTGATATAGCTGCCATATAAACCGATCTTGGGTCTTGACTTCTTGAGCCTCTAGAGTGCGCAATTCTTATCCGATTGGAATGAATTTTTGGCACCAAGTATTTCGTTATGATATCCAACAACTGTGCCAAGTATGGTTGAAATCGGTTCATAATCTGATATAGCTGTCATATAAACAGTTCTGGGGATTTGACTTCTTGAGCTTCTAGAGGGCGCAATTCCTATCCGATTTGGCTGAAATTTTGCATGACGTATTTTATTTTTACTTTCAACAACTGTGTCAAATAAGGTTCAAATCGGTTCATAACCTGATATAGCTGCCATATAAACCGATCTGGGATCTTGACTTCTTGACCCCTAGAAGTCGCAATTATTATTACCGATACGCCTGAAATTTTGTACGACGGATCCTCTCATGACCATCAACAAACGTGTTTATTATGGTCTGAATCGGTCTATAGCCCGATACAGATCCCATATAAATCGTTCTCTCTATTTTACTTCGTGAGCCCCAATGGGCGCAATTCTTATACGAATTGGCTGAAATTTTACACAGGTCTCCAACATATAATTTAATTGTGGTCCGAACCGGACCATATCTTGATATCGTTTTAATAGCAGAGCAACTCTTTTCTTATATCCTTTTTTGCCTAAGAAGAGATGCCGGGAAAAGAACTCGACAAATGCGATCCATGGTGGAGGGTATATAAGATTCGGCCCGGCCGAACTTAGCACGCTTTTACTTGTTTTTTCTAGAATCGAAATCGTATAAGGTGATAGTAGAGTTCGAATCATACTCCTCAATATATATAGAACAACGTTGATCCAGTAAAACCGTATGGGGCTTTTGTATCGGATATAGGTTACGTTAGGTTGAAAAGAGGGTGCGGATATTAAACCGCCCCATGCCACTATCGACATAAACCTAAGCTAGTAATCGACTTGTTGTGCGCTCTAAATACCAAAAAACAAGTAACCTCGAAAAAGAAAATCTAAGTTAGGAATTCCAAAATCTTAAATTGTTTTCCATGCCACGCCCCTAAGTTGGTTCATGTCTGGTATTGTGTCCCCTTCTAAGTACCGGTGTCTTTTAGCCGCAAAAACCGGGCAATGACATATGAAATGCTCCAACGTCTCATCATTTTCCCCACATACCCTACACGTGTTGTCACTTGCAGCACCGATTTTGCATAAGTGAGCTCGTAGTCCTATGTGTTCCGTTATGATACAGAAAGCTATACTGACCTCCTTCCTACTTCCATTCTGTAATAGTCTCGTCTTTGGTATTTGAACAACACATACGGTAAACAAATAAAGTAATGTAGATCCGAAAAACAACCATGGCTCTGGGCAACAGGTTCATAACATATAAAGAAACATTCAATTTTTAATAGCCAATTTATGGTGTAGCGAAGCACACTGGGCCAGTTAGTACTATTTATACCAGCGGGCTTGTGGCAAAAACAACATGTCTCGAAATATGGCAATTTTCTAGGGCTTTTGTTATAAGTATATATTTTTGAAGACGGTTGTTTCGGTCTTACCCAAACACCAAATCCCCAGGAAACCCCCAAATGAAGAAATTAGCCAATCATGGCTATATGGGGTTCAAATGAAAGGTGTTCTGGAATAAAATGTGTGTCCAAATATCTGAGGACGCAGCGGAGCGGAACGGGCCGAATTCAGCTAGTATTCATATAAAATCTGTTTCTTTCTAAAGTTTCACACTTATTATAGAAATATTAAATATATCCCAACAAAAGTTTAGTTTTTTTATTCGAAGAAATGCCGCTAAAATGTGCTTCCATTTGATCAAAGGGTTCATATTCACAAATTGATGAAATTTTCCGAACGGTGGTACAATTTTACACAAGGGGTCAAAAGGACCGGAAAGTCAATCTAGGTTTACCATATAGTTCTCTCCGTAAAAAAAGCATTTTAAAATAAAACAAGTAAAAAGGCGTTAAGTTCTGGCGGGCCGAACCTTTCGTCATAATCCGATGAAATATGCA
The DNA here is from genome assembly GCF_963082655.1 of Stomoxys calcitrans. Classification (NCBI taxonomy): domain Eukaryota; kingdom Metazoa; phylum Arthropoda; class Insecta; order Diptera; family Muscidae; genus Stomoxys; species Stomoxys calcitrans. Next base: position 118,348,768 of record NC_081552.1, on the reverse strand, counting down.
TTATTTATGCCCCCATAGCAGCTCCATCGATATATGGTCCGATTTGGACCAAATTGGACACGGATATTGAGAGGTATAATAAATACAAGTCATTGTTTAATTTTGAAGAACAAAATTTTGGTCTTTTTGATAGCCATATCCAAATATAGACCGATCTGAATCATATACCTCACGGATTTCGAAAAGCCTAACATAACTCACTGTCTCAAATTTCAGCGAAATCAGATTATGAATGTACTTTTTATGAAGCCATATAGACCGATCTGCCGATTTAGGGTCTTAGGCCCATTAAAGCCGCATTTGTTATCCGATTTCACTGAAATTTAAAACAATGAGTTGAAGTAGGCCTTCTGGTTTCTGAGGCTGAGATGGTCAAGTTCCGACAATTTTTTGATATAGACCGATCTGCCGATTTAGAGTCTGAGCACGTAAAATGTGCATTTATTACCCGATTTCGTTGCAGTTTGAAACTGTTACTTGTTTAAAGCTTCTCGGCACGCAAACCAATTGTTATTAAGATCGGCCTATCTATGGATATAAATATTGATATAGAAGTGCTATAATAAAAAAGAATAATATAAATATCATATGTCAGTTTCACAACAAAAAAACATAATTCGACATAGAATGCAATAATTGCATTTTTTTTGCCTAAAATAAATTTAACAAAACAACATGTATTATTTCCAATTTTTTTTTCAATATTGCTGGAATTTTGAAACCTGGCTAAAATTGATACAAAAAAACTTTTGTATTCTATTTTATGTGTTTTTGCCGCACTCCTGTAGAATTTGTATTTTGGGAATATATTGTTTTCTCAAAAGTCCACAGATATATTTTAAAAGTGAAGATGCTTACATTACAAAATAGATGCTTACTTTGAAAAAGTAAGCATAAGGCGTAAAATAAACCCAATATAAGTAAAAACTGGAAATTTTATAGAATATAGACAATAATGTTGGGATATGATATTCTATAACAGAGCATCATGTGGTCGCGATTTTCTAGTAAGTCGTGCGAGAGTACAATTTTTGTCTCGTGCGTGAATGAAAAATCACTCACGTGCACATCTCTTACCATAAATGATGCGAATAAATTTTAATTAGGAAGATTAATTTTTTGGAAGACAATAAGAGCTCAAATAAAAACCCCATCCCTGTGATGAAATCCCAGTGAATCAAAACGGAAAATTCATCCGAATTCCTAACGAAATTTTAAAGGAACGGAATATAACCAAAATAACCCTCGCGGTATTAACATAATTATCAAAACATAATTCAAAAAGATTGGCTGCCCATAGTTTCCCTAATTTTTTTTAAAGGTAAAAAATTTAAAAAAGTCCTGGTTCAAGAAGTGTTTGGAAGACATGTCCCATAGTCGAAAAATCCTTGGAATAATTCTATAACATCTGTATGCACAGATAAAAATAATTTTGAAAAACAACAACTTTGGTTGAAAAAACCACTACGAAAGTTGTTAATTTTTCTGCAATAATTTATTTTGAATCTCAACGACCCAAAGTACAAATTTGTAGTTGAAAGGCACTCTTTGCAAGCCAACATATAACAACAACAACAACAATATATTCATAAGCAAGGCAAAAAACCATCTAACCAGTGTTTTTGTTCGGGTGGTGGTGTTTTTGTTTTCTTTACTCGGCTCGCTCTGCTTCGTCTCATTGGTTTTACTGCTGCTCTCGGGTTTTATATTTTAAATAATTGTGGTATTGAACTCATGATCTCATGTTTGGTAGACTTGCACGCACCCACTAGCCTACCGACATCATCTTCTTTATGATGAAATAAATCAATAAGTACTGTTGCACAGTAATAAGTGGCTTAATTGAATAAATTAAAAAAAAGGTAAAAGAACACTCTACAAAATCCATATTTTTTATGCCGAATTGTCTGCATAATGAAAAAAAATAAAAAAAATAAAAAAAATTATTGGCCGACCGGAGGACTCGAACCTGGGTTTGCAAGTCATGAATGGCATGAGAGCTTTGTGCTTTTCATGGTAGTACGCCAATTTTTACAACAAATTCAACTGAAGAATTTGTTGAAAGTCAATAAAATGTCAATAAATTTGTCTTTCAAGCCTCTTGTAGAGAATTACTTACGTACTTCAACAAAGAATGTCTTCGATTCAATGCCAAAATTCGTTGAGAATTTAAAGTTTCACATACAAATTTGGTAGTTGGTTTTTACGAGTTATTTTTGTCTGTGCGGATAATAATATATACACGAAACTTGACATCGCGAATGTGGAGATGGTTTCCAATAACAATGCACAATTATGAGTCCCTAGTAGGTCTAGGGGCTTACATGGGGCGTGAATGTAGGTCACCGCTAACATTTCAAATTTTGAAGTGCTGCCAAACGTCATGACTCCGTTTGCAAAAGATAAGAGCTCTATTTCTTTACCAATTGCAAATATGATTATCCCATTACCAAAAAAATGATAGAGATTGCCTTTTCCTATTGAAATTTTTACGCTTCACAACTTGAAATTTCCGAAAAAAAACAACTAAATTGCAAAAAATTATGAAAATTTTAGAGTAGATTTAAAAAAAAAAACAAAATTGAATAAAATTCTTTTTTTATAGTATTTGTTGATAATTTTAAAAAATTAAAGCTATAAAAGTAGAAAAAAGTCTAACATTAAAAAAAAATACTCGACTTAGTTGCCATTTTTCCAAAAATTTTGACTTTGAAAAGCCATAACCAAGTACCTTAAAAGCGTAGCACCCTTAATTAATTAATTTATAGGCTGAGTTTATCTGTCATATGCCGTTTAAATCATTCAATTATCTTATTCGGTTCAATCCGCGCCACTGTGCGATGTCGCAACAAAATGTCGGAAAGAAAGCCGATGTTTTGACAGAATTCTGAACCAGAATTATGGGAAATTCGGAAGAAAATTTAGAGTTGTCGTTAAGACTTCTGACCGAATTCTGACGTTGAATCTTAATGAATACGGATGTGTTTGCCAACTTGTCCCACCGATTTCTGACCGAATTCTGGAATAATTTTTTTTAGAATTCTGATATACATTCCGAATTGCCTTATTGAATTCTGAAATAATTCATATAGAATTCGAATGTGCTCTGCGACGGTTCAAATTGCAAATTTGCTTTTAAACATTCCATTAAAGATCTCCTTTTTATAGCCCGAACGACGCGCCGACTCCTCTTTTGGCAGAAGTTTTTACATGACATAGTATCTCACAAATGTCGCCAGAAATAGGAGGGGATAACCATGACTGAAATGTTCTGATGTCATAGGCGAACATGCTAAGAACCGAACAATGGCGGTCTCCACAAATTTGTTGGGAAACAATGTGTACCGGTAAAAAAATGTGCCACAAAAGGAGAAAAACACCCGACACGTAGTTCAGATGGATTCGCACAGTAGCGATTAGATGTTGTTCGTTGCAAACATCATATCTCTTAAACCGAATTAGATATTTGAATTATTTAAACAGATAAGTGTTCAGCATATGAAATGGGTGTTTGAAAAAGGTGCTATGTCTTTTAGGTGCTTACCAAAGTCATTTGTGGAAAAATATAAACTAAGTCGAGCAAAAAAAAATTTTTCAATATCAGAGTTTTTTCTCCTTTTTTAAATTTTTAATATTTTAAAATGATCAAATATTTTTTCGAATAATTTGTTCCATCTTTTGTAAAATTTTCATCATAATTCATAATTTTGCTTGTTTTAGGAAAGGACATTTAAAAAAATTTTTTTTTTTATTATTATTCAGAGAATTTTGAAACCTTTCCAATGGTAATCAAATTTGCAATTGGTAAAGAAATAGTGCCACATTTCAAAACAAAACAAATAGATATTCCAGAAATGAAGGCATTTTTTTTGTAGGATTTAACGCTCCGTCATTTGCAAAAAGATTCATGACGATTGGCTTATAAATGTTTTTTTGGCAGCACTTCAGAAATTGAATTGCTCGAGGTGACCAACATAAACGCCCGGTCAGTCTCTGGACCTACTCAAAATTTTGCATACCATCTGCACATTCACAATGTCGAGTTTCGTGTAGGTATCTTTTTCTGTTCAAACGTTATAGAATAATTTCAATTTTTTTTGGACTGTGGAATATGTTCTCCATTCAATTTTAAACCATGTCTTTTTTTACATTTTTTGCCTCTAAACGAAAATGGGACAAGTACTGGGACTTTGTATATCGTGATTTGTCTAGAGAAGCTCAAAGATATATTTTTGCTTTTTTTTTAATTCTTTTACACATTTATTAAGTATATTCAACAATAGGAACAATTAACAATCCCTTACCTTGTTTTCGAAATATTACGCTTGCAAATGAAACTATTTACCTAAAAATTGTGTGTTTTTATTTGAATATTGAAAATTGGTCAACTTTGGCTGGAAAGTTATACATAAGATATGTTCTTTAAAAATTTCGAAGGCGTACATGAAAATGGTGATTTTTCCACCTGTTTCCTTTGTCCGTGCCACTGTGCGTCGTTTAGAATTTCTTCCGAACTATAGGAAGAAAAATTAAAAATGCCATACGACCGAACGTTTAGACATCGTTTAGAATGCTTTCAGAACTGTCGGAACAAAAAAGCAGAAATAGTTTAGAATGCCAACCGAATTGTCGGCAAAAAAATTTAAAAAAAAAAAAAACAAGTAAAAGCGTGCTAAGTTCGGCCGGGCCGAATCTTATATACCCTCCACCATGGAGCGCAGTTGTCGAGTTCTTTTCTCGACATCTCTTCTTAGGCAAAAAGTGATATAAGAAAAGATTTGCTCTGCTATTAGAGCGATATAAAGATATGATCCGGTTTAGACCACAATTAAATTATATGTTGGAGACCTGTGTAGAATGTCAGCCAATTCGAGTAAGAATTGCGCCCTTTGGGGGCTCAAGAAGTAAAATAGAGAGATCGATTTATATGGGAGCTGTATCGGGCTATAAACAGATTTAGACCATAATAAACACGTATGTTGATGGTCAAGAGAGGATCCATCGTACAAAATTTCAGGCAAATCGGATAATAATTGCGACTTCTAGAGGCTCAAGAAGTCAAGATCCCAGATCGGTTTATATGGCAGCTATATCAGGTTATGAACCGATTTAAACCTTATCTGACACAGTGGTTGAAAGAAAAAATAAAAAATAAAAAACGTCATGCAAAATTTCAGCCAAATCAGGTAGGAATTGCGCCCTCTAGAAGCTCAAGAAGTCAAGTCCCCAGATCTGTTTATATGACAGCTACATCAGTTTATGAGCCGATTTGAACCATTTTTGGCACACTTGTTGGATATCATAATAGAACACGTCGTGCCAAAATTCATTCAAATCGGATTAGAATTGGGCACTCTAGAGGCTCAAGAAGTCAAGACCCAAGATCGGTTTATATGGCAGCTATATCAGATTATGGACCGATTTGAACCATACTTGGCACAATTGTTGGACATCATAACAAAACACGTCGTGCCAAAATTCATTCAAATCGGATAAGAATTGCGCACTCTAGAGGCTCAAGAAGTCAAGACCCAAGATCGGTTTATATGGCAGCTATATCAGATTATGAACCAATTTGAACCATATTTAGCACAGTTGTTGGATATCATAACAGAATACGTCGTGCCAAAATTCATTCAAATCGGATAAGAATTGCGCACTCTAGAGGTTCAAGAAGTCAAGACCCAAGATCGGTTTATATGGCAGCTATATCAAAACATGGACCGATATGGCCCATTTACAATACCAACCGACCTACACTAATAAGAAGTATTTGTGCAAAATTTCAAGCGGCTAGCTTTACTCCTTCGGAAGTTAGCGTGCTTTCGACAGACAGACGGACGGACGGACGGACGGACGGACAGACGGACGGACATGGCTAGATCGACATAAAATTTCACGACGATCAAGAATATATATACTTTATGGGGTCTCAGACGAATATTTCGAGTAGTTACAAACAGAATGACGAAATTAGTATACCCCCCATCTTATGGTGGAGGGTATAATAAAAGCGCGCTAAGTTTGGCCGGGCCGAATCTTATATACCATCCACCATGGATCGCATTTGTCAAGTTCTTTGAATGACTTTTTCAAATATATATAAGCTATATCAAGTTATTGACCATACTTGTTAGAATACTAGCTGTTAGAAGTCATAGAAAAACACCAGCTCCAAAATTTCAGGCAAATCGAGTAATAATTGCGCCCACCAGGGGCTCAGAAAGTCAAATTTTGTTTATATGGCAGATATATCAAGTTATCAACCGATTTAAACCATACTTGGCACAGTTGTTGCAAACCATATTAAAACGACATATGCAAAATTTAAATGGGGGCTATTTAGGGTTGTGGACTGATTTAGTCCATACTTGGCACAGTTGTTGCAAACCATATCAAAACGACATATGCAAAATTTAAATGGGGGCTATTTAGGGTTGTGGACTGATTTAGTCCATACTGGGCACAGTTGTTGCAAACCATATCAAAACGACATATGCAAAATTTAAATGGGGTCTATTTAGGGTTGTGGACTGATTTAGTCCATACTTGGCACAGTTGTTGCAAACCATATCAAAACGACATATGCAAAATTTAAATGGGGGCTATTTGGCACATTTTCTGGAAGTCATTCCTCAACAATATGTGCAAAATTTCAGCCAAATCGGATAAGAATTGTGCCCTTTAGAAGCTTAAGAAGTCTAATCGGGAGATCGGTTTATTTGAGAGCTAAATCAGGTTATGAATCGATTTGAACCACAAAATATAGACCTAATTGACCGATTAAACATGGTATTACAATGTGATTTGGTGTTTTCCAAACATTCCATTGCGGAACAAATTAGAGGGAAACTAGCTTCTCACATTATCAATTGAGTGCTGCCCGATTCAAATTTTAGCTCAATTATAAGGGGACCTCCTGTTTTATGCCGAGTCCGACCGACGTGTCACTGAAAAATGACACCTCATGGTTGAGAAGTTGTACATGGCTGAAATACTCACAAATGTTGCCAGCATTTGGTGAGGGGATAACCGTCGTTAGAAACATTTTTTAAGGTTTTCTCGCCGGCAGGATTTGAACCCGGGCGTTTGGGCAGGATAGGCGGGCATGCTAACCTATGCACCACGGTGGTATTAACTTATATAAATCTTTTCAAACAATATGTTAATTGCTTTAATTATTTCTGACATAGAAATTCGATATTTTTTGTATCACGGCAAGTAATTGGTAGAGAATGCATACGGTGAAAATATTTTTAAGTGTACTTATTAAATTGCTATTTAATAGTATAAAAAGTGTGTATTGACCATTATTATATTGTGTCACTTTCACACATATATAACGCGAAAAAAGTGCGAATGAGTCAAAAATATTTCCTAGCTTCTATCACATACAGACACAAAGTAGCGTGGCTATACAAAAAAAAAAATACGAAAATTGGCAGTGTGGTTTTTATTATAATTTTAAAGTAAAACTAATTTAATGTGAAAAATTTTGCGTTAAAAAAGTGTAATGCAGAAAAATGGCGTTTGTTAACAAATAGAATGAATAAATTCCAAACGCAACAAATTGAAGGACATTGTAGAATGTAAACGTGATATTTATAAATACATATTATTAATATTGGAAGCCACCGTAGCGCAGAGGTTAGTATGTCCACCTATGACGCTGAACGCTTGGCGGTGGTTATCCCCTCCTAATGCTTGTGAGGTACTTTGTCATGTAAAAGCTTCTCCCCAAAGAGGTGTCGCTCTGCGGCACGCCGTTCGCACTAGGCTATAAAAAGGATGTCCCCCATCGTTGAGCTTCAAATTGAATCGGACAGCACTCATTGATTTGTGAGAAGTTTGCCCCAGTTTCTTAATGGAATGTTCATGGGCAAATTGGCAGATTATTAATATCATCTTTTTTTTTAATATTTTATTATTCTTATTTTTGTATAGATGACTTGGCCGCTGAGGATGGAAGATAAGTTATGTGGATCTAGATTCCGTGGTATTCCACGCAAAATGTCGAGATTGGTATTAATTGCGATTCATTTTATAAAAGTGTGTATTGTTTATAATACTCTTCACATACGGTGTCACCGACAACGAAGAGAAACTCAAAATGGAACCGAAAATTTTTCCAATTTTTAGAACCCTGGCACCATTAAGAAAAAATATAAATAAGCAATATATTTCATGTTTTATCCACTATCCACTGAAATAGCCTCCACCCTATGGTGAAGGGTATAAAAATCATACGAAAAGACGGTCAGACTTCGTTCAGAATTCCTTCAAAACTGTCCGAACAAAAAATTCCCTCAGAATGTCGAACAAAATTCGGAGCGAACTCGGGCCGAACTTGTCGGAAGATTTCATAATTTGTTCAAATTTGTCTGACATCGGACATTTGGTTCGCTGGGAAGGTGAAAACTCACACAAATGAATTTGTAGTGCAATAAGTTGCTAGTGACACTTACCTTTCCTTGCATAATCAGCCTTATTGTTAGTGTAACCGATGGATCATCATGTTTAGTTTGCGTACTTGTGTTATTGTCCTCCATTTTTGCTCTGTCTGTGTTGTTTTTTTTTTTTTTTTTGTTTTGGTTTGGTGGTGGTAGATGTATTTGATTTGCTGCTGTTGCTATTGGTGGTGAAGGTGGAGGTGGAGGCGTTGACGACGACTTCTGCTTTTATTTAAATTTCGATTTCAATTTTAATTCTGTTAAGTTAATGAAAATGATAACTTTTCTTTCCCTTATATTTCCACTTTGGCACACATATAAACGACTATGGACTGTGGTGAGAGATTGTCGTTCTTTTTATTTTTTTGCTGTACAAATATTTCTTTTGTAGCAGTACGAGAAAGCGATGGTATGTGTGAGTGTCCTGGATTATTTTGGCAAATGAGACAACACGGAGAGATAGAGAATGAAAGCTAGAGACACAGGTGCAAAGGACGCGGATGGAGAGTAAGCCGTTCTTCCAGTAGGGCTACTCTCGAGTTGAAATGAATTTGTCCAAATATGAACAAATTCAAATAGCGTTGAGGGATGACGGTGGTGGTGGTGGTGGTGGTGGTTGGTTGGTTCGTTCTTTGTTGTCTTTTATCGTTTCATTTAAGCTCTTTTGTTTGTGTTGTTGTTGCTGCTGTAGCTGCTATTAGGGACTGATTGCCTGTTCGTTTGGATGATAAATATTGCGCTCAAGCCGAAGGTGACTGAATTTTTACTATTAAAGATTATGATTTTTTAATTAAGCAAATAATGCACAATGTAATGATGACGACGACGACGGCGTCGACTATGGGCCCTCCTTTAATATTTTTGCAAACTAAATTCGTGTCTCTTGTGATATTAGCTGCTGATGCTGCTGCTGTTGGTAAACTTTGATATTTGCATCTGTGTAAGCGGGAGAGAAAGAGATATGTATATGTGTCTCTTGAGCGGAGAGCGATTTAAATCAATGTTTGGCTGTGTGTGTGTGTGAGAGAGAGGGGGTAGTCTTCAATCATGAAACTGGCAATTTGTGGGCAATACCGGGAGCGCGTGTGTGTACTTTGGTTGTATATGCAGATTAAGAAATTCTTTTCTCTGTCTTCTCTAGCTCTTCAATTTTTTGGCATTTGGCAAACAAAAATGACGGCTGGGACAAAAATTAAATAGCCTTCACAAGAAATTTCTGATCTTCTGTCCACAGTGGCGGTCTGGTCTTCTTCTGTTTCTCAAATTATGTTGACATTTATTGCTGCAACGAAAAGAAAATCAAGAAATATGCAATTAATTACAATTAATTATGGCGGCTGCCGCGACTAGAACGTCAGACGGCGGCTTCGTGGTCGTCTTATGATAACATCTTCAACATAGCAGCAATAACAATAAGGCGTCCTAACCTACGTAAATCCACTTCGATCCACTGACGCGTACATTAGAGACGCCAAAACAAAAATTGACAAATTATTTTCGAGAATTCAAAGCCACGCGGACAGCAACGGCGGCAGTGATCATGACAATTATAATTCAACATTTTGAATATGTATTGACCTTTTGTGTGTACTGGACCTACCTTCGACCAAGACATTTTTCTAGCGTTACTGATACAATCGCTCTCTCCGCACCGACGCCTGGGTATTAGCAATAGATTGTGATTTAATGAAACAACGTTCCATTTTCAAAATACATAGTAAAAGAACCCAAAAACAAGAATTTGTAACTGGGATTAAGAAACCTGGGGGGAACGCCGCTCCCTAAAAGGACTTGAAGACCGATTAATACAATATGGATCTTAAATGAATGATATTTTGGCGTCGATTATGAAGCTGACATACAAATTTGGCGACGAACGTCTGGAAGGCCGCCCGATCCCCGGCAAAAATTCTTAACGGACGTGCATGCCAATCGCGACAATATGAAACGTCTTTGGGAGAAGAGAACAAATGTGGTATCCGAATTAGATATCAATTTAATATCAAGATTCTAGCGCCGACCTCGCCCCAAACTGCCATTTAGGGAATAGAGAACAAAATGGGTCTGAAATGTGGTATTTAAAAGTGTAGAGTACAAAATGTACATCCAATTATAAAAACTTTATTCAGGAAGGGCCTGTAGAACTGTGAAAATATTGGCTTCGGATATGGTATATATACGCGGTGCACTTGAACTAACATTAAATAAAAAGATCTTACACCTGAAAAAAGGATTAAAGATTCTGAATTTTCAATGTTTATAGATGAGAAGAATAGAAAAACTAAAATAATCTTTGAAAATTCGTGCACACGAAGTACGTGTTTTAGACTGCCTGACCATAATACGGTCCTGCAGGCGGAGATCCGGGCGATCACGGCATGCGTGAAGTGGTGTGGTGCTAACGCGAGGACGTCGAGTGTGAACATCTTTACCGACAGTAAAATTGCCATAAGGCCAATAACAACCAGGACGGTAAGGTCACGAACAGTCTTGCGGTGTAAGAAGGAGATTAACACCTTCTCTGAGGATGGGAAAATCCGCATCGTTTGGGTGCCGGGCCATAACCGAGTAAGGGGGAATGAAAGGACAGAAGCCTTTCGGGTCGAAGCAGTCCGAGTTGAGGGAGTGGGCGACGAAAGCGCATGCAACATTGTGGAACAGCGAAACGATCGATAGGACGGCGAAAATCCTATGGGGGGATCCAGATCGTGAGAATACGAGGCTATTACAGAAAAGAAGCAAGAAAGTCAGTATAGCTATTGGTATCATAACGGGACACATAGGACTATGAGATCACTTATGCAAAATCGTTGCGGCAAGTGATATCATATGTAGGGCATGTGGGGAACACCATGAGACGTTGGAGCATTTCCTATGTCATTGGCCGGCTTTCGCGGCTAAAATACTCCGGTACAGGGGTGTTTTGGGGAATGGGGGGCCCCCAAGCACTATTCTCATATATTTGAACCCCATATTGCCATTGGCCTCAAAATTGGAAATCAAATTCGTTTTCTAATCTCAAATACTATTCACTTAAATCCCTTATTGAAAAAGCCAGCAAATATGTCGGTTTGGGGTATGGGCCCTAAAAACTATGAATATCGAGCTCCATTGTCTTGAAGACCCAAATTGTCTTGGTGAGCAAATACGTCCTACTTGGGGGTTGTTATGGTGGTGGGACGTCCCCTAGACAGTTGGTCCCGAATGTTGATATCAGATTCATGGTCTACTCTCAAATTCCCTTCATTTGAGCTCCATTTTTCCATAGTCGGCAAACATGACCGGTTTGGGGGGTGTTTTGGGGAATGGGGCGGCAACTCGGTGGCTTGGCTTTGAAAATATCTATCAGATTCGTGTTCTACTCTAAAATACCACTTATTTGAGCCTCATATTGCAATGGTCAGCAAATACTTCCTATTTGGGTGATGTTATGGGAGTGCAGTGGCCCCATAGACACTTGGGGCCAGGTAGAGGTAGACCCCCAGAAACTTTGTCCCAAATTTGGATATTCGATTTGTATTTTACTCGCAAATACCTTTCAATTGAGTCCCATATTGCCATGGTCGGTAAATATGTCCGATTTACGGATGTTTTGGGGGTGGGGGTGGTCCCCCAAACACTTGGTCCTACAATTGAATATCAGATACGTTTTCTAATCTTAAATAGCTTTCATTTGAGTTCCATATTGTCGTGATTGGTGTGTATATATACTAGGTAGGTTTTGGGGTGGCGCTATCATAGACCATCTGAACATGTCCGTCCGACTGTTTGTTGAAATCACTCTACAGCCTCAAGTTCAAAGATGCCCTATATCTTAATATAGCACAATTTATACTGACCTCCTGATTAGAAATCTTGACTTCATTTTAGTCGTTATTTTGCCCTGATTTCAATGAACAACAGTGTCGATTTAAGAGCTTGAGACCAGAAATGAGCTTTTTCTCCCCATTTTAGCGGTGCAGTGAGTTGCAGTATCCCTGAACGTCTGAGTATTGACCAGATCTGCCCATATTTGTATGCAGCTGCCATATAGCCCTGTTTTCCGATGGAAGGCGTTGAACGCACAGTAGCCGCATTTGTTACCTAGACGTAATTTGGAAGAGATTCCTTAACACTCGTACCAGTTACAGCGAATATAATATCCTGAAGTTTGAAGCAGTGAGACCTGTTGTAATAGTATATAAAGGGTGATTTTTTTGAGGTTAGGATTTTCATGCATCAAATACTAATGCATGAAATTTCCTAACCTCAAAAAAATCACCCTTTAGCTCCTCGACATGCATCGTTTATTCTGCATGCATTTATATCACGAAAAAACCTACCAAAAGTTGAAGTCAGCCTACCAACCTACCAAGAGAATAAAAACCTACCAATTTTGGTAGGAACCTACCAAAAACGGCAACACTGGTTAGAACACATCACAATTTACAGTTATTCTATAATTACTAACAACAAGAGCGTGCTAAGTTCGGCCGGGCCGAATCTTATATACCCTCCACCATGGATCGCATCTGTCGAGTTCTTTGCGCAGTTTCTCTTTTTAGGCAAACAAAGAATAATGAATATGGGCGGAGGAGGAGGTGGAGCTTTATCAAATTATAGTCCAATTCGGGGCTCAAGAAGCAAAATCGGGAGATCGGTTTATATGGGAGCTGTGTCAAGCTATAGATCGATTCATACCATATTGCACACGTATGTTGAAGGCCATGGGAGAAGCCGTTGTACAAAATCTGTGCCAAATCGGATAGGAATTCCGACTTCTAAAAGCTCAAAAAGTCAAGACCCAAGATCGGATTTTATAGCAGATATATCAGGTTATGGATCGATTTGAAACATACTTCGCACAGTTGTTGGAAGTGATATCAAACCACTATGTGCAAAATTTCAGTCAAATCGGATGAGAATTGCGCCCTATAGAGGCTCAATAAGTCAAGACCCAACATCGGTTTATATGACAGCTATATCAGGTTACGGACCGATTTAAACCATACTCGGCACAATTGTTGGATATCATAATAAAACACGTCGTGCAAAATTGCATTCCAATCGGATAAGAATTGCGCACTCTAGAGGCTCAAGAAATCAAGACCCAAGATCGGTTTATATGGCAGCTATATCAAAACATGGACCGATATGGCCATTTACAATACCAACCGACCTACACTAATAAGAAGTATTTGTGCAAAATTTCAAGCGGCTAGCTTTACTCCTTCGAAAGTTAGCGTGCTTTCGACAGACAGACGGACGGACGGACAGACGGACGGACATGGCTAGATCGACATAAAATGTCGCGACGATCAAGAATATATATACTTTATGGGGTCTCAGACGAATATTTCGAGTAGTTACAAACAGAATGACGAAATTAGTATACCCCCCATCCTATGGTGGAGGGTATAAAAATGGTAAAAATTTAAAAGCCCCTAAAAGAGCAAGAGTGGCAAGTAAATGAAAGTAACGAAAACGAACTTAAAATTAATGGTACGTTGACGGGACCAATATTTGTATTTGTCCCGCTGGTGGAAACAAATTCTAAAAATATGCTGGTGTAAATTATGATAAACATGAAGCACATTTACTGTATATAAGCACACTCCCTGCATATCTTCCTTCATAAAGGAAGCTCTCTATTAATTAATTTCCGTTTTTATATACATTTCTAAGAAAAAAAATTAAAAAAAAAAAAACTTTGCTGAGGAGCTTTATGCATTAATGGGTTAACTTGGCGTGTTATTTCAAAAGAGAAAAAATTTGAATGAAGGTCAAAATTTCTTTGAATTTTAGGAAATGGACTTTGGGGCAAGAACAACGTTGTACCAAAGTTTAAGATATAAAACGCGTTGAGCTTTGTATTTGAGCGTCGCGCTATAAAAATGTAACTCTGCACAAAAATTCCACAAAAGCAACGCGAAAAAGTTAAGGTCGAAACAGAATGAGTGCATTGAGCGTCGCGTTATAAAAATGTAACTCTGCATATAACTTACACAAAAGCAACGCGGAAAAGTTAAATAATGTGCACGCTTTGACGCTTGAAAGCGAGCGTCATTCTGTGCTCCCACACGTGAAGTAGTGTTTTATTTATTAAAGTTAAAAATTATTTAACTTTTGCGCGTTGCTTTTGTAGGATTTGTTTGCAGAGTTGCATTTTTCAACGCAACGCTTCTCAAATAGGAGCGTCTTTAAATATACATTCCAGGGAAACTGGATTTTTAGGACCAGGCCCGAAGGACAACGAATGATAGATGGTCACAAAGAGGCCCCAAAACTATGAGGCCTAATTTGGACTTGAAGAGGTCTACCGCTGTCATTGGCTAGAACAGACGTCTCAGTCATTGTGTCCGTCATGACAGGTCACTGGCTAATCGGAAAACATGCTGACAGACAGAAGGTTGCCAGCAACGACTTTTGCAAAAGCTGTAGGGACATAGAGGAAGAAGAGACTATAGAACACCTTCTGTGTGTATGTCCCGCAGTAGCAGCTAAAGGAGTTCCACTTTAGGTTCTCTGATTAAGCGGATGTGAACATCCGCAAGTTATTTGGATTTTTAAAGAGATCTGGATGGTTCAACGGTAAGAACTAGAAGGCATCTTCCTTCTTCTGTTCCTGTGGTATCACAATTGACGAAAACGTCAAAGTGAGTCTGATGGCAGACTGTCACTTAAACCTAACCTAGGAACGAGGTACTCCGATGCTATTTTGATTGGCGTAAAGTGGCGTAAACAAAAAAAAAAAAACATTTTTTTAACCATCATATAAGGTCATGGTTGGGTGGACAATTGGCTTGTCGAAAATTAGCCATTTTTTATAGCTCAAAAATTCAAACAAAACTTTTCTCAAAATTATTCAGGGTGAGAAACCGCCGTTTTAGTGTTTGATGCATTTGACGGTTTATCAAATCTATTTATGGCGCTTAGCCTATTACTGAACGGCTATATTACGAAAATAATTTTTTTGATAAAAAAATTACACCGTCAATATAAAATGCTCTAAATAAAATATATATGGAATTTCATCACAATCGGATAAGGGAATCGAGAGTCAGACGTTAATGGGTTAAGTTCTCTCATCCAATATATAACCAATTTTTGGTCAAACACCAAAATCGTTGATTTGGTACCGAGCCTAGTGCAATTTTTAAGAAAAGAAACAAACGCCATCGGATGTATGTTGTATCGGACATTGTTCAAAGCTAATTGCTTATTAATTTGCCTTTGTTTGCCAATTGATTGAAGATGATGACCATTCGCACACATACCGCGCTTCCTCTTTCTTCCTGTTGATGAAAAATCAAATCCTATGCACCATTTTGTCTTGTCGCCGGGAATTATGGCGGGCGCCTAAATTTAATTTCGAATGTGTTATTTTTTGTTGTTTGTCTGATTTTGTCCCAATGATGTTGTTGTTTGATTGTCGATATAAAAACAAAAATGTACACAACTTTGAATGAGCGCCAAGTTGTTACGACTCAAATAATTTGTGTCTATAAGTGTCATTTCAGTTCTAATTGTATACCAATGCGTGCGCGTAGTTCTACGACTTGGTTGGTCATCGTCCAATGTTCATCGGCCACATACTTCGGTCACACACGATAAATGTCGTCTAACTGCCATAGAATACAAAGCAGATGCGCCACCAGAGAGACAAAGTGGATATCCTTCCTTGGAATAGATCGCTCGTAACACATTGAACTATTGAGCTTGGATCACAAAAAGTAATATATTCTACATCTTCATGGCATTTTAAATTGACTTGGCACTGCCCACCTTTCTGTCCGTAAAAAAAAGTACATTAACTGTCGAATGAATGAGTAAGGCTAGTCATGGTTCGGTTGAAATTGTAAATGAACAGTAACGGTGCATTTCATTCATATTTTTGGCCTGTTGAGGTGAGGATCATTCTTCATGTTTAGATACAACATCCACATAAGCCCATTTAGCCATTAGACTTATTGAGTCTTTTGGAGGCAATGTATGTCTCAAAAATTCCCAACCTTCATAATGTTGGACAGTAATATCTCGATTAACGTCCTCTCGGTTCTCAATACATTGGGCTTGTCACAGACAACAATTCGATCAATACTAAAAATTGGAGTTAAAATGTGTATTTGGGAATAGTTCTCTCGAATAAATAAAAAATCCTTAAACAGTTTTAGCTAGAAAAAATTCAAAATGCGTTAAGTTCTTGGATATGCAAAAGACTTTAAGCTTGTTCTATAACCTTAAAGCAAGCCTACTTCTCTGTGGTCGAATCACAATTACGACATGGAATCACGGCTTGGGACAAATAAAAGCAATGTAGGCTGCTTCAAAAGTATCAAAACCGGCTTGTAAAATTTCTATACAAAAACAACAAAACCATACAAACCCAAAGAGCATAAAGAGAGGGTTTCTGCTTTATCTTCCCCGCACCGTAAAATAACTCGCGTTAAAGACACAACATTTTCCATGTATTTCAATTGGAATCACATTGAGGGTTGCAACATTTTCGGGTTATTCTGTTTTGATTCGGGCATTCGTTCGAACATTTTTTTGTATTTTGCTTTGTTTCTTTGCAACCGAAAGTTGGAATAGAGGAAAAACGAAATATCGTAAGCAATTCAAACATGTTGTGTCTTTAAAATTTGTCACTCGTCATCCCGTATTACACTCTAACGCCAGCTCTTATTCTTTCTTACGCTCTTTGTACAAACCAATCAAAACACACCAAGGGATCATAATCTTTTTTAAATCACTTGGCATTCTGAACATGGAAGGCATCACCAACGCGACTATTTGTCGTGAATTCTACAACTCTGACTTTCTACAACACACACAACACTCCAGAAACACCCGAAGTAGGCTCAATGGAAAATACCATATACCCAGGCACAATAACGACTACGGCAAATTCTCACTTATCACAACTCTGTTGAATAAATCACCATTAGACATATTAAATACAAACAATAATGCAATAAGAATGAATATGGCCAAGAAGTACTTACTATCACACTAAGAATGAATTAATAGAATGTGAAAAGTATTGTTGTGGGCACAATTTAAATTAGTAAAATTTTGAAGTATATTATTTTTATCCTGCAGACAAACCGAACGGTTTCGTGGGAATTTAATTTCAAGACCAAAATGCACAACTTTTAAATTTTTCATAATGAATAATATTGGGTTGCCCAAAAAGTAATTGCGGACTTTTCATATAGTCGGCGTTGACAAATTTTTTCACCGCTTGTGACTCTGTAATTGCATTCTTTCTTCTGTCAGTTGTCAGCTGTTACTTTTAGCTTGCTTTAGAAAAAAAGTGTGAAAAAAGTATATTTGATTAAAGTTCATTCTAAGTTTTATTAAAAATGCATTTACTTTCTTTAATCAAATCCAATAATTTGGGCAGGGAAAATTTTGAAAAAAAAAATCCTTTTTTAAAAATTCTCTGAAGATGATGATTATGACAATATTGACTTTTGTGTCAGCTAAAGCGTGCTAAATTCGGCTGGGTCAAATCTTGGGAGCCCGCCACCATGGATTCTGCTAAAAACTTCCACAAATAAACCCAAACTTACTTAAAGGGCATATGTGTACGCTACGTGCAAAATGTATGCCAAATCAAACATTGAAGAATCTAGGGGTCTGGGATCAAATTGGCTGTTGAAAGTCATAATGGAACCCTACAGGCAAAATCCAGACGCTTCAGACTTCAAATCGGGAGATCGGTTTTAATGGAAGCTATATCACGTAACAGACCGATTTGACTGGTACTTAGCACGGTTATTGGAGGTTATAATAGAATAAAACGTGCAATATTTCAGCCAAATTGGAAAACAATTGTGGCTTCTAAGGGCTCAAGGAGACTACTTTAGCACCCATACTACATCCAAATCTGGGGCCGAAATACCGCATACGTGAACGAGTAAAATCATTCGAAATCTCTCTATTGTGAATTATGTATCCCTTTATTGAACGGTAATTTTTTAAATTAAAGATCGCGAATGTTTAAATCGAGCAAGTGGTATAACACCCATTAAACACAGGAAGAAATTTCATTCGATACGAAAGCGCATTCCCTAGCCACCTACATCAATAAGAAGTAGATATACCAATTTTCAAGCGGATATTCAGCGCTTTAGTTATTTCCACAGACGGACGGACAAGCTTCGATGGACTTGGAAAGTCAAGACGATCAAAAATATTCACTTTATTGGGTCGCAGATCCATATTTCGAGGTGTTACAAACGGAATGACTTGATTAGCATACCTTCCGTTCTGGTGGTTGGTGGTGGGTATAAAAAGGACATGAAAATATTGTGCAACAAACTCGGAGAGAAGATAGGATCCCATATAAAACAAGTAAAAAGGCGTTAAGTTCGGCCGGGCCGAACTTTGGATACCCACCACCTCGGGTATATATGTAAACCACCTTTCATCAAAATTCGGTAAAAATTGCATACCTTATACTCATATACCTCATACCGATCTGAACTACACGGATGTCGAAAAGCCGAACATAAGTCACTGTGTCAAATTTTAGTGAAATCGGATTATAAATGCGCCTTTTATGGGGCCAAGACTTTAAATCGAGATATCGATCTACATGGCAGCTATATCCAAATCTGGACCGATTTGGGCCAAGTTGTATAAACATGCCGAAAAGCCTAACACAAAGCACTGTCCCAAATTTCGGCGAAATCGGACAATAAATGCCTCTTTTATAGGCCCTTAACCTTAAATCGAGAGATCGGTCTATATGGCAGCTATATGCAAATCTGGACCGATCTGGGCAAAATTGAAGAAGGACGTCGAAGAGCCTAACCAAACTCACTGTGTCAAATTTCAGCGACATCGGACAATAAATGCGTCTTTTATGGCCCCAAAACCTAAAACCTAGATATCGGTCTATATGGCAGCTATATCCAAATCTGGAGCGATCTGTGCGATATTGCAGAAGTATATCAAGGGGCTTAACTTAACTCACTGTTCCAAATTTCGGGCCCAAAACCATAAATTTAGAAATCGGTCTATATGGCAGCTATATCCAAATCTGAACCGATCTGGACCAAATTGCAGAGATATGTCAAAGGACCTAACACAACTCACTGTCCCAAATTTCAGCAAAATCGGATAATGAATGTGGCTTTTATGGGCCTTACACCATAAATCGGAGGACCGATCTATATGGCAGCTATATCCAAATCTGGACCGATCTCAGCCATATTGACGGAAGATGTAGAAGGGCCTAACACAACTCACTGTCCTAAATTTCAGCGAAACCGGATAATAAATGTGGCTTTTATGGGCCTTAGACCCTAAATCGGAGGATCGGTCTATATGGCAGCTATATCCAAATCTGGACCGATCTGAGCCAAATTGACGAAGGATGTCAAATGGCCGAACACAACTCACTGCCCCAAATTTCAACAAAATCGGATAATAAATGTGGCTTTTATGGGCCTAAGACCCTAAATCGGCGGATCGGTCTATATGGGGGCTATATCAAGATATAGTCCGATATAGCCCATCTTCGAACTTAACCTGCTTATGGACAAAAAAAGAATCTGTGCAAAATTTCAGCTCAATATCTCTATTTTTAAAGACTGTAGCGTGATTTCAACAGACAGACGGACATGTCTAGATCGTCTTAGATTTTTACGCTGATCAAGAATATATATACTTTATAGGGTCGGAAATTGATATTTCGATGTGTTGCAAACGGAATGACAAAATGAATATACCCCCATCCTTCGGTGGTGGGTATAAAAAATGGGAAATGTTTTGGATTTGATTCGACACCGGAGATCATCGGAGATGAGCCAGATAAAGTCCTATTTAACATATCTCTTTTTTTATTTGCATGGCAACTAATGCCGTTGTAACAACACACGTCTCTGCTTAAGTGCATATCGAAGCAGAGAAGCACTACAAATTATCTTTAGGTAAACAAACTTTTGTGCCTATTTCTAGAAATAAATACCATTGGTACACTTGTATTTGAATCCACCTCTTGTGGTAATTTTCCAAGTAATCACAAAATATTTGCATAAATTTCATCATATGACTGTATGTACGAATGGGTGAGTGAAGGTATGCAAGCATAGGCCAGACATACCTCACAAAATTCGACATAAATCAGTACCTAGATATTGCCGGCCTGGCTGGCTGCTAGCTTGATTTAGCCCATTCCGGTTTGCTTTTTGCCCAGATTTTGGCTAATTTTAGATATATCCCAATTTGTAAAATGTTTGCTGATGTCGCATTTATCACATTTTAGGCATATTTTCAAATGCACACCAATACACATAGATAGGCAAACAGACAAAGAGCTTCGTCGTAGTCAAATGCACGGCAGCCCCAAAACAAAAAGGAAAAAATGTTTTATGCCAAGCAGATAATGGAAACAATTTGTAATTTGCCAAAAACAAAGAGGAAATAATTTATCAGCTATATTTGCGTACTATTTGCTAAATGAGGTGAGCATTCATTGTAACTAAAAAGTCTGTCAAATTATTAGTGCGTTTTCCAATGACCACAGCTAAAGTCTAAAGTTGACTGTACACTTAAAAATGTCATCATGCAGACTTATACACAAAAAAATGTTACTACAAACTCAAGATATTTTCTTTGAAAGAAGGATTTTGATAATAGTTTTCGCCGAGCCTAAATTTGGACACAACCTTCTCCTTCCTTCCTCAAACTAAGGGACACAAACATTCTTCCTTACAGCGCACGATGGGCCCAATGACCAGTTTCAGATTGCTAAGTTCAAAAAGTTCATTTTTGAACTTAGCAATCTTTATAAAGCAACAACGGTGTTTTATGCCTGTGGGTTTGGAAAGCCCAAAAACAAAATATCGAACCTAGGTGGCTTGCAATTTAAAAAAAAAATACTAATGTTTGGTAAATAATTATTGTATTTGGGCGTAAAATGCAGGGTTTGAATTGCTGACATTCAAAATAGTAACGGCACAGAGAAATTAACTTTGCATGAACTTTTTTCAGTCAAGAACAAAAAATGAAGCTGATTACTAAGGCTGTGACTATGAAAATAAACAAGCAGCAGTAACAGCAAAAGCTAAAAAGAAAAAAAAAAACATAACTTAACTTGACTTGTGAAGCAAACAGTTAAAACATTTCAAACAAGCAAAGCTACATGAATCGGCTTGAAATGCTTAACTGTCAGCATTTAGGTTATAGATATTAGATCGTCGTAAAATTCTAACATATTTGTCCGTAGGTAGTAATTATGCCACAGCCTTTAGAAATTAACAATTAACAATAATTATTGTTGGGCTGATATTTTTATGAAGTTATTGAACGGGCAAAATCGGACCGTAATATGAACTAGCTGGCATATAAACCGATATTCCGATTTTGGGCCTTAAGCCCCTAAAAAGCGTCATTGTTATCCGATCTCCCTGAATTTTGAATTGTGACTTCTATAAGACCTCTCGAAGTAGGCGCCTCATAATAACCAGATCAGGCCATTTGAAATAAATGGACGCAGGACATGATTAATACACGTTTAGCACGTTTTAAACGTTTTTGCTTTAAGTGTTTCCTGTGTATTTGTTCGACTATGCATGTCGAAAAAGAGCAAGTTTAAATCAAAGAAAAATTCAATAAAACTGAGTACTTACAGTTAAGAAGTTCATATTGATTCATATTGCTTGCTTGTTTTAGCTGTTGCTTTTGCTTGTTTACCTTTCATAGTCACAGTAAAAGCAAATAGTCAAGCATTGAGAAATGGTCAAGCAATTCAAATCCTTTTAAAATGTATCGCCTTTTGTATGAAGTTTTCGTAATTTTCGTCCGACCACACACTGACCGCCAACATCTAAGCCACGTATGGTTCAAATCGGGTCATAACCTGATGTAGCTCCCATATAAACCCATCTCCCGATTATACTGCTTGAACACATAGACTATGCAATTCTTTTCCGATTTGGCTGAATCGATCCGCTATGGTTCAAGAAGTATAATCGGGAGATCGGTTTATATGGGAGCTTTATCTAGTTATGGACCGACTTGACCCCGACTTTGACGTGAATGCTGGCGGTCATAGCAGAGGTCAGTATGTAAAATTGTAGCCAAATCGGATAATATTTGCGCCCGGTAGGAACTCAAGAAATCAATTTGGTGAAGGTTGATTCAACGCCCACCGCTAAAAGTAGGCGTGGCATATATCATATTGACTTCTTATATTGTCAGTGTAGTCTTGATGCTCCCACAATCGCTTTTGCAAAATATTAGAGTCTTAGCTGCTTCCTGTGATTATTTGCCTCTAAAATTCCTCATTGGGCCCATAGTGCACCGAAAGAAAAATTGATTAGCCTCGCTATTTTACGAAAACAACGGGCATGGGTGATGTAAAGCGTTAATCCATACCATACGTTAAGAGATGATTATTTTATTGAAGGAGTATGTTGTTGCATAAATTTTTTAGAAAGATGCCCAGTATCAAATGACGTGATTTCTAACTACACGACGGCATCTGCCTCCTTTGTAGGTGAAAAAGTTCCATTTCTAATAGCGCAAAAAGCCTGGATTGTTTGCTGGACAGAAAATTGGACTCTAAATCCGTATCATGTACTGGCTGTATAGAGCAGGTGTCAGGCCCATAATGGTATATGGCGTTGTGGATTATTGGACTGCACTTAATACTCAGTTGAATCCATTGGATGGCTAGTCTGTGCATTGCATCCGCATTGCGGACGTTATCATTATATATAACATTAATATAATACCTCTGGACACAGCAGCTAGACATTCTGCTGCGCCCACTGCCAGCAACGACTGTAATCACTGTGTTATTCAGAATGTTTCAGACAAGAATTAAGTTACATAGAGAAGGTTACGATAACACTGTGTTGTATATCAAGCAAAGCTCCTTTTAGGCCGGGTTTTTCATTTTCCTGTTACAATTTATTACACCGATATTCTTTCTGTTAACATAATTTGTTTTTCTGAATATATGCTAATTGCTTATCCTAAGGATAAGGCAGATGGGTGTCGGTTAGTAACTTATCGTCCCGATAAAGCCAGGACTGTTATTCTCGTCCGACTCATAATGTCGATTATCATGTCACTCAGCCAATTACAATTAAATGGCAAATTCGGTAGCCGAGTTGGTAGCATGTTCGCATTGCCAGTGCGGGGGTCGTGGGTTCGATTCCCAACAGAGGCCTTGGTCTATTGCTGCTGTGGTATCGCAATGGACTAAAATTGTCTAAGTGAGTCTCTAATGTCGTACCTAACTAAACCCGCTCTTACTCTAATTGGTCACAAGCTTGGTCTAACCCTTACTTGAAGAGGATCTTTCGCTTTGCCGTCTTTACAACTAAGGATTTTCGCATTGTGTCCACCAAGTCAGAGCACTATCTGATTGGAAAACATACTCGTAGACTAAAGGTTGCAACGATTTCTGCACAAATTATGTACAGCGCTGGCGCCCATTGACAATAATTAAAAAAAGGGATAACGCGATTTTGCTGCAAAACTCAATTAAATAGTTTAGAAAGACATTATATTTTATTGTTTGAACAATTTTAAGTGCTATAGACCAGCAAAATGTCCAAAACGTGAAGTAAGATATGACATATCAAAGTGATGAAATTTATGATTACTAGCCCACCCAAGCATGCTTCGCCGTGCCCTCTTTTACTAGACACAGAAAAAAATTCTTATATTTGTAATTTAAAATTCTAGGTCTAGTGGTTGCATCATGTCTTCAAAGGTTTGTGTACAATATTGCAAAATAATAACACTAAGAGAGGATTGTTAATGTCTTCACTTCAAAATAACTTTGAATGATGCCCAGTATTGTTATGATTCGATTAAAGGCATATTGGTCGTAATTTTTATGGCCATTTCAGATGTAAAGGAAGCACCAGTTCCATTCACCTGCGGTCTCTATTGCTTATATCGAACTGCATGTCTACTTGAGGGATAGGACGAGTTCTCATAATCTAGTTTCATGTGTCAGTTCGTAATCTACTCCTGAGACCCTTTGAGACCCAGATTGGCATAAACATACTACATGCCCCATTGATAAGGTTTGAGAAACTTGGCCCAGAATTTGGATATCAATAACTTGTCTTAATTAAATAATATAACCGTTAAGCTCTTTTGGAGTTAAAGTCCTCTGAAACTTGGAGCCATATTTTAACGTAAGGTTCGTGCTCTTCTTCTTCTAACACTTCTGCAATTGAGAGCCACCTTTTCATAATTGGGGGTTTTTCATGTTGGGATGACACCCAGGCACTTGAAGCCATATTTCTATGTAAGATTCGCTATACCTTCCATTTGAGATACCATATTGTGAGGATCGCGCCTTTCGTAGCATAACCCTGGACGACCCCAAAATCTCGATTTTTCATCATAGAGTCATTTTTCTCTGCATACATTTCAAGAAAATCTGTAACGTCAGTGCTGAGTCTATATGGATATAAAGGGTGATTTTTTTGAGGTTAGGATTTTCATGCATTAGTATTTGACAGATCACGTGGGATTTCAGACATGGTGTCAAAGAGAAAGATGCTCAGTATGCTTTGACATTTCATCATGAATAGACTTACTAACGAGCAACGCTTGCAAATCATTGAATTTTATTACCAAAATCAGTGTTCGGTTCGAAATGTGTTCATTCACCGTAACGTTGCGTCCAACAGCATCTTTGAAAAAATACGGTCCAATGATTCCACCAGCGTACAAACCACACCAAACAGTGCATTTTTCGGGATGCATGGGCAGTTTTTGAACGGCTTCTGGTTGCTCTTCTCTCCAAATGCGGCAATTTTGCTTATTTACGTAGCCATTCAACCAGAAATGAGCCTCATCGCTGAACAAAATTTGTCAAAATTTGAACACATTTCGAACCGAACACTGATTTTGGTAATAAAATTCAATGATTTGCAAGCGTTGCTCGTTAGTAAGTCTATTCATGATGAAATGTCAAAGCACACTGAGCATCTTTCTCTTTGACACCATGTCTGAAATCCCACGTGATCTGTCAAATACTAATGCATGAAAATCCTAACCTCAAAAAAATCACCCTTTACAAATAAAAAGAAATTAATTATGTTCTGCATAATAAAGATATTAGCACATAACATAATGCAAAGTACTGCATCCTCTTCTTTACTTCTTTAAACTGCCAAATAGCTATTTCGTTCATTGAGAGGATAGTATATATACTCACTTTAATTGAGCAGAATCACGTCACGCAAATCACACCCCAACAACACCCTCACCTTAATAGTGATACTCTTTCTCTTACACATCTACCAGTTGCTTCTCTTATTCTCACCAAGCTTTATCTAAATCGGATACGATTTAATCTAAAATAAGTAAACTAAAGATGGTAACAGGGTAGTCTGAGCAACATTTCTTTTAAATCGAAATAAAATCGTAGGTTCTGTGCTCATACCGTCCAAAACTATATATGGATCTAAATCTGAACCGGTTTGTTCTAAATCAAGCACATTTGTTCCAAATCAAGCACAAATCGAAGCAAAACTGTGGGCTTTGTTGTCACATAGACGAAAATCGACAAACAATTATACATATAGCAGCGATTTTTGCGGGTTATAGTGAGAGGATAAACACCATTTTGTATATTTTAAATTATGTCCCTGACACGAACTCACACCAAAAATTTCAGGCCGGTATATCAACGTTTACTATTTTTCATCTCTTCCCATGTGCTATGGTTGGTTCAACAGCATTAACTATTGGGTTGCCCAAAAAGTAATTGTCGGTAATATAGTAGTAATATAGTCGGCGTTGACAAATTTTTTCAACGGCTTGTGACTCTGTAATTGCATTCTTTCTTCTGTCAGTTATCAGCTGTTACTTTTAGCTTGCTTTAGAAAAAATGTGCGCGAAATTTTGTTTACATTTGTATGTTTGGCGTCAATTTTAATATGGGTACCACATGTATTGAAAGAAATTCATTTAACAAACCGAATCAACGCTTGTGATATGCACCTTAAACGCAATGAATTCGATCCGTTTTTAAAACGAATCATAACTGGAGATGAAAAATGGATTGTTTACAACAACGTTAGTCGAAAACATGGTCCAAGCATGGTGAACCAGCTCAAACCACTTCAAAGGCTGATATCCACCAAAAGAAGGTTATGCTGTCTGTTTGGTGGGATCGGAAGGGTGTGGTATATTTTGAGCTGCTTCCAAGCAACCAAACGATTAATTCGGATGTTTACTGTCAACAATTGGACAAATTGAATACAGCCATCAAGGAGAAGCGACCAGAATTGGTCAATCGTAAAGGTGTCATATTCCACCAGGACAACGCTAGACCGCACACATCTTTGGTCACTCGCCAAAAACTGAGTTAGCTTGGCTGGGAACTTTTGATGCATCCACCATATAGCCCTGACCTTGCACCATCAGACTACCATTTATTTTGATCTTTGCGGAACTCCTTAAATGACAAAACTTTCGGCAATGATGAGGCTACAAAATCGCACTTGGTTCAGTTTTTTGCAGATAAAGGCCAGAAGTTCTATGAGCGTGGAATACTAAATTTGCCAGGAAGATGGCAAAAGGTTATCAAACAAAATGGCAATTATATATTTGATTAAAGTTCATTCTAAGCTTTATTAAAAATACATTTACTTTCTTTTAAAAAATCCGCAATTACTTTTTAGGCAACCCAATAGAAGGTATTTTTCTTTCCTTGTTCTTGGCAGCACCATAATGGTAAATGTAAATGTGGTCAATGTAGTTAAATTTTCTAGATAATAATCGATTTCTTCTAGCACTAGCACTTTTGCTCTAAATGCGTCTAGGCGTCATAAAGTAACAAGCTGATAAATCATCAAATATGGTTCTTTATAATCATTTATCGCACCACACGGAGCTCTAATTAAGTTTGGCTACATAGAGAAAACATGAAAACCAAACCAAAGACGTCATTGCAGACCTCTAGAAACTTGGTTAACAAAAATCAAAGTAGCGTCAGCTCAACTTTTCACATTCAATGAATATTGTGGATAACTTTTCCAATTGTATGACATATATTTGCCACTTATACGGGTTTATTAGGGTCTACTGCAATACAGAGCATTTCTCAACACAAATAGCATTAGTTGATACTTTAAACAGCAGAAATCTGTTTTTAAAAATTTTAGCTGTAACCATAGAAAGTCTGTTGAAAATGGGACGGTAATATTTTACTAGGTTAGGTTGAAAAGAGGGTGCAATTATTATTCCGCCCACTATGGACATACACCTAAGCCAGTAATCGGCTTGTTGTGCGCTCTAAAAACTATAAAGTACCTCTAAAAAGAAAATTTTAAGTTAGGATTTCCGTGCTACTTACAAAATCCTTCATTGTTTTCAATACCACTCCCCTAAGTTGGTTTATGTCTGATATTGTGTCTCCACCTAAGTACCGGTATCTGTTGGATGCGAAAGCCGGACAATGACAAAGGAAATGCTCGAACGTCTCTTCATCTTCCCCGCATGCCCTACACATGCTATCACTTGCCGCACCGATTTTCCATAAGTGAGCTCGTAGTCCTATGTGTCCCGTTATGATACCAATAGCTATACTGATCACCTTCTTGCATCCTTTCAGTAATAGCCTCGTCTTCTCACGATCTGGATCCCCCCATAGGATTTTCGCCGTCCTATCGTCCGTTTTGCTGTTCCACAATGTTGCATGCGCATTCGTCGCCCACTCCCTTAACTCGGTCTGCGTCGACCCGAAAGGCTTCGGGTTTACCAAGTTTATTGATGGCAGTCTTCTGGCCTTCACCGCCAAATCGTCTGCCCTTCCATTTCCCCTTACTCCGTTATGGCCCGGCACCCAAACGATGCGGAGTTTCCCATCCTTAGAGAAGGCGTCAATCTCCTTCTTACACTGCAAGAATGTTCGTGAGCTTACCGCCCTGGATGTTATTGGCCTTATGGCAATTTTACTGTCGGTAAAGATGTTCACACTCGACGTCCTCGCGTTACCACCACACCACTTCACGCATTCCGTGTTCGCCCGGACTTCCACCTGCAGGACCGTATTATGGTCAGGCAGTCTAAAACAGGTCTCAGTCCGTGGGTTCTCAATGTAAACTCCCAGGCCCACTTTGTCCTCTAGCTTTGATCCATTCGTGTAACATGATCTTCCAGATGGCAATACTAGGGTACCGTCAATTCAAACTGTGCCGATGGCAGCAGTGCCTCGCAATCGACTTCAAGGCTCATCTCAGGTATCCGATCGGAAACCTCTTCCCTTCCTTCCAGGTTTCCTATCGTCGCCTCGATTATACCGCGATGGTATGAGCTGCTCCCATCCTCAATCCATTCTCCCATCGCCTTAAATCTCATAGCTGCAGTGGCTGCCTCACACTTAAGTTTTATGTCAATGGGTCGGATATCTAGAATAGTCTCCAGTGCCCTAGTGGGCTTTGTCCTCATCGCTCCGCCTTAGCCAAGACAACATGTTCTCTGAACCTGTTGTATGGTCCTTATGTTGCACTTTTTCTCCAAAGCAGTCACACAAACCACACCTAAGTATTTCAACTTTTCCGATATCGAAATCGTCTTATTGAGGAAACGTGGTGCGTTAAATTGGCCTACCTTTGTCTTCCTCGTGAACAGGCATATTTCAGTCTTCTGTGGGTTAACATTGAGACCTCTGGTTCTAGCCCAGTCATATGCCATATGCAAGACCCTTTCGGCTCTTCTGCATAGCTCGTTCGGATCCTTACCCCTTAGAAGTATTATAACATCGTCTGCGTAGCAGATGGGTTAAAATTCCTCCTCAGTCAGCATCTGTAATAGGTCATTAAAGGTGGGGTCACCCATAGGAGTGGCGATAAAATGCCCCCCTGTGGCGTGCCCTGTGTCACTTTCTCCCTTATATTTATGCTATGCGACACATAATTTATCCACCTGTTCCTTAGCATATGGTTTATCCAGTCTCTAAGGAGACTAAAACAGCAATCATTTACTGCAATTTTCCGAAGGTAAAATGTTTAAAATGGCGTAAAAGATTTGTAAATACTTCAAACATTTTTATGTTCCTAATTATTTTGTAATTTATGGGGCATACGGCGTACATTTTTCTACAATTTTCTTAAATTTTAAAATTTTTTAACGATTTTAATGACACCGGATAAAATAATTACTAGATTATTTTTGAACAAAAATAAAAATGTATGCCTGAAATCCGATTTTTTTGTATCATGGCAAGTGATTGGTAAAGAACGCATACATTGAACATATTTTTAATTGTACGAATTAAATTGTTATTTAATAATTTAATCTATACACATAGATGTCAATTGTTTTGATATTTCTACTGTGTTGGAAAACTTTAGATGTCTCAAAAGTTTGACAGCTCCTGGGCCAGATGGAATCCCAGCATGCATACTGAAACATTGTGCGGAAAATCTAGCTCTTCCTCTTTGCATACTATGCAACAAATCTTTATATTCTGGGTATTTTTCTGAAATGTGTCCTTTCCAATTATAGAGGTATTGCGAAGTTTAATGCTATACCAAAATTATTTGAGAAACTTGTAACAGATTCAGTATCAATCTAAATATCGTCTATTTTATCAGAATACCAGCACGGTTTTCGAAAACATCGCTCGACGTTAACGAATATTATGGAGCTCACTACGATTGTGAACAATGGATTTAGAAAGAAATACCAGACAGACTGTATTTATACTGATTTCAGTAAGGCATTCGATAAGATAAATCATAGATTGTTATTAACCAAGTTGCATTACATGGGATTCGGTCCTCCGTTATTAAATTGGCTAAAGTCGTATCATATTGGCAGATCACAAATAGTGAAATTTGGCAATGCAGTGTCTAATAAAATTAAAGTGAGTTCTGGGGTTCCACAAGGGAGCCATCTTGGTTCTGTACTTTTTACTCTAAAGTACTTATGTATGCGGACGATGTCAAAATATTTCTGTCGTAAAATCTCGAGACGTATCAAAGTTTACAGCAATCTGATCTTAACAGTTTTTTTGACTGGTGCAAAAATAATCTACTGGAACTAAACATTAAAAAATGTAAGCATATGACCTTTTTTAGACCAGGTAGTATACAATCGAGTTATTATTTTGATGGTCGCTTAATTGAATCTGTTTCATCTCTGACCGATCTTGGGATCCTTTTGGACCGTCGACAAGACTTCCGCGAGCATATTTCTGTAATTACTAACAAGGCATATAAAAGCCTAGGCTTTATTAAACGCTGCAGTTAAGAATTCTCAGATCCAATCGTTACAAAGCAGTTGTATATTTCTTTTGTGCGTTGTATCTTAGAGTACGGTTCGGTAGTATGGGACCCAGTTTACCTTATTCATTCCAATACAATTGAATCGGTTCAGAAAAAATTTTTATTATTTTGCCTCAGGAATCGTGGCTGGAACCAGCAGGACTTGCCTAACTATAATTATAGTATGAATCTGAAAATTATCAACTCTGAAAAGTCGTTATGCTGACTTTTTCAATGAACAGTATTCATGGTAAAATATTATCAGATTTTAGTTTAGACAGACTTTATGTATATAAATGTTCCAATCAGACCAACTCGTCATTATCAACTACTTCAAATAAATTATTTTACCACCAATTATGCAAATAATGAGCCACTGCGCCGCCTCTTCCTTGAATTCAACAAATGTTATAATCTAATTGATCTATCAGAAAGTCGTGAGTCGATAAAAAGGAAGTTAATTTTATACTTGACTCAAATGTGGTATTTAAACCTCTATATTCTTAAAAGCTCAAAAAAAAGCAGAAAAAATTAGAAGGTGAACAAATGAAAAAGCTACATTCCAAATGAAACAAATTTGAGGACATGGAAGAAGGTAGACGTGGTATTTATAAATATTATTTTATTGTAATATGTTATTATCCCTATAGAGACTATATTGTCTTGGAAGCGCACGCTGATGTCGGAAGATAACAAATGCAGTATTCCGTGAATGTAGTGAATTTCGTGGTATTGTGCACAGAATGCTAAGAATGGTATTTATTACGATTCACTTTAATATGTATATAAATTATTTTGTTTATTATATCCACGACGATGAAGAGAGGCTCATAAAGGAAAGGCACATTTTTCTTCTTTCTTTCAGAAAATATAAATTTAAAAAATCAACAAGAAAATAAAAAGTTTTTTATTAATGCAAAAATATCAATTGTTTCCTTCTATAAAATTGGAAATAAATGTTATTTGAGAGAAGGACAACTTTCAAATAAATTGGCCTATTTAGTTAGTAACCGCATTAATCTGGGATTTTTGAGATTGTCATAAATTCAAAGTATATAGTTGTTAATCAATAATACAAATTCGGGTATAGGGCCGATTCCAACGAAATTTTTATTTGGATGTAAAAATTTCTTAATTGAACCCTGTTTTTCATTCTTTCTGTGTCAGCAGGTGCGCGAGATGCAGAGGACTAGAAACAAATTTAGAAAATGTAAATAGCATCGGACATGAAGTGATTCTTACAAAAAAATCTTAATTTATTGATTAGAAGGTCGTTTACGATGCCACTTTCATTTAAAATTTCCATTTCTGTATTAAATTGCATATATTTTTACATTTTGTTTTGTAACTAAACGTTCAAAACCCTGATATTGAATGAAACTAAAGAAAATTTACAAATTTACAATCCATAATCGACCCTTAAATGAACTTTGACTGCAGGCATAAACTGCTAAATGATTTTCAGTTAAAACAAGTAAAAGCGTGCAAAGTTCGGCCGGGCCGAATCTTATATACCCTCCAGCATGGATCGCATTTGTCGAGTTCTTTTCCCGGCAACTCTTAGGCAAAGCAAGTAAAAGCGTGCTAAGTTCGGCCAAGCCGAGTCTTATATACCCTCCACAATGGATCGCATTTGTCGAGTTCTTTTCCCGGCAACTCTTCTTAGGCAAAAAAGGATTAAAGGAAAGATTTGCTCTGCTATTAGACCGATATCAAGATATGGTCCGGTTCGGACCACAATTGCGCCCTTTGGGGGCTCAAGATATAAAATAGAGAGATCGATTTATATGGGAGTTGTATCGGGCTATAGACCGATTCAGACCATAATAAACACGTATGTTGATGGTCATGAGAGGATCCGTCATACAAAATTTCAGCCAAATCGGATAATAATTGCGACCTCTAGAGGCTCAAGAAGTTTATATGGCAGCTATATCAGGTTTTTAACCGATTTGAACCCTATTTGGCACAGTTGTTGAAAGTCATAATAAAATACGTCATGCAAAATTTCTGCCAAATCGGATAGGAATTGCGTCCTCTAGAAGCTCAAGAAGTCAAGATCCCAGATCGGTTTATATGACAGCTAAATCAGGTTATGGAACGATTTGAACCTAACTTAGCACAGTTGTTCGAAGTTATAGCGAAAAACGTCGTGCAAGATTTCATTCCAATCGGATAAGAATTGCGCCCTCTAGAGGCTCAAGAAGTCAAGACCCACGATCGGATTATATGGCAGCTATATCAAAACATGGACCGATATGGCCCATTTACAATCCCAACCGACCTACACTAATAAGAAGTATTTGTGCAAAATTTCAAGCGGCTAGCTTTACTCCTTCGAAAGTTAGCGTGCTTTCGACAGACAGACGGACGGACGGACATGGCTAGTCCGTGGTACAAATCGGCCTATAAATATATACTGATCTCTCTTTTTAAGTTCATGGGGCCATAAAAGGCGCATTTAGTACCCGATTTCGCAGAAACTAGGCACATCGGCCTGTGCTAGGATTGGAAGCCACGACAGGGCAGAGTTGTGTCCGTACTAAAAAAAAATTGGACCAAATTTTTAGATTTTTCCTTACTTGTAGAATGATAGTACAATTATTATTTTTGGGAAAATTCTTTCTTTAAACTTAGCATCTTAACCTAAAAAAAAATAAAACATTTAGAGACGCTGCTATTTGAAAGGCTATTTTGCGTCTTTAATTACAACAGATGGTTGTCTTGTCCCAAGGTCAATTTCCTAACATTCAGCGATATTTTGACCTTCATTTTAGATGTTTGTCTTTAATTATAAGACGCAAAGTTGAGGATTAATTAACCTACCATTTAAAATAAAAAATCCTTATAATGAAGGATAAGCTTGAAAAGTTGATCATCTTGAAATTAAGTTTGATAATCTTTGGCTCGAATCTTTAAAATTACAACAAACATTTTATCAGTGCGTCTATGAAGATGAACGCTTGGGTTCGAATCCTGGCGAAAACATCAGAAAACAAGTATACTCAAGAATATGAAGATCGGTTAATATGGCAGCTACATACATGGCAAATTTCAACTAAATCGGATAAGAATTGCACCCTTTTGAGGCTCGAGAAGTCAAGGTCTGAGATCGATTTATATTGCAGCTGCATCAAAACATACATGGATCAATATAACCCATTTAGAATCCCAACCGACCACACCAATAGTAAGTATTAGTGCTAAAATTCAAGCGCCTAGCTTTACTCCTTCAAATGTTAGTGAGCTTTGGGCAGACAGACAGATGGTCGGACATGGCTAAATCAACTTGAGAAGTAAAGAAGATCACGAATAAACGAGTATATACTTTCATGGGTCTCATATCAATATTTCAAAGTGTTACAAACGGAATGAGGAAATTAGTATACGCCATCCTATGGTGGAGGGTATACAAATTTTCAGCGGTTCGATAAATCTTGCAAAATCATCAATTAACTACGAATCGTGTGAGCTGCGAACTCACCCCAAAGACAATGAATAAATCAAGTGAAGAAAGTCATCCTGAAAAGTAATGTTAAAACTAAAGCAGAAGCGTTCACGAACTAAACCAAAGAAATAATGGTTTTTTAGAGTGAAACTTGTTTACATCCGAAAAACCAAACTAAGATTTTGCAATGCAAACATAATTTTTTTCGAACCACCTAAATTCTAATTATAGTAGGTTTCTCCCTAATGTTTTGCCCTAGAGTCAGTATGCGTACACATATTTCAAAGCCTTTGACAATATAGGAAGCAAGCAAAAAATGAAATAAAAACATTATACGTTATTCCTCAACGACTGGTATGAGAAGGAGAAAGTTTTTCAAATCTCGTTTTTTGCTCATTTGAAACTAAAATGTCACAACCAATGCTGAAATGACATTTAATTAGAAACAGATCTATGTATTTGCTTTTTTAATAAGACATCATTTCGATGTGAGTGTAACACTTTTAACTCGGCTGCCCGGTTCGTTTATGACGTGTGTAGCTGCAGCTATCCCCTTGCCTAGACCGTTCTTCTCTGTTCTGTTGCTTGACAGATAATAACGATAGTGATGACAGTATCGATGTAGAACAAAGTACGACAGAACTCCAAAATAGGTAAAAGGTCTAAAAGAAAGAACATCTACGTACAATGTAAATGCAAAGAATACCAAACGAATAAAAGCGCTCTTTCATATATACAGACACAGCAGAAGGACCCAAGGATGATGCGAGGAACACTGGCAGCCAAACATTACAGGTCCTCAATGGAGATGTCAAACACAAACGCCCAAAGTGACTACATGACAGACAGACAGCCAGGCATATGGACGGACAATGAGGACGTTAGATATCGTACACTACAAATGCACAGCTATTGTACAACGTCAAAACAACTTTATCACAGTTCCTTTGTTGCCAAGCAGCCCTGAAAACGGATACAACGGAATAGGACACATATCAGAAGAGCCCTATCTATGAGAATAGATGATGTACTCACTCATGTGGGCCACAAAAAGGAAATGTTCATGTGGTTTATTCAAATTGTCATTTATGGGAACAAAAAACAAAAAAAAAACCTATACCCACAAAAGAATATTGAACTTTAAATGTTTGTGGAAAATACACTGAAAAAAAACAAGAAACCCGATTTATGGAATTTTGAAATGTGATGATATAATTTTTTTTTCGTTAAATTTAGTGAAGAGACACAAAGGCGACTATTTTGATTGAAACGTTACGGGGGGCTACATCCGATGTCTAACATATTTTCGAAAATTAAACAAAAATTTGAATGAGACCGGAAAGACTGGATTAAAATATAAGTACGAAACGAAAATGTAGAAAGAACGCTCAACTTAAGGGTAGTTAGTGGCAGATTCCCCCCAACATTTAAGTCTATAGACCATTTTGTTCAATGCTTTCTATTCAAAGAATAGCACAGCAAAGAACGAGAGAAAAGTATTGTCATTAGCTCCTATCTTGAAGGGAGACTTAGCAGTAGTCGAAAACAATTGATGTCGACTTAAGAGTATTGACCGAAGAAGGCCGGGAAGATCTTCGCAACGATTTTTGGCTAAGAAATAACACATTCATAAAGAAGAAGTTGCAGTTTGAATAGTTTCTGCACCTCTTCTATACACACGAATTTGTTAAATGTGGCTTCTTAAGGGTGATTTTCGCAGAGCTATGGGAAAGTTAAAAAAAGCACATCAAATTCAGAAAAATGCATGAAATCTTTATTTGAATCAATAGTGCGCCTCAAATGGTCCATGCGCTTAGTCCAATTTTGGCATTCTCTTTCCAATATTTCGGCCAGTATCCCACGAATAAATGCTTCAATGTTGTCTTCCAATGAGTTATTTGAAGCTGGCTTGTCTGAATAGACATGAGCTTTAACATAGCCACACAAAACACTGTATAAAGGCGTTAAATCGCACGATCTAGGCGGCCAATTGAAATAAAATGTTCACCGAACTCGCCCCTTCAATAGGTCCATTGTTACGCGAGCTGTGTGGCATGTGGCACCGTCTAGTTGAAACCACATGCCATGCAAGTGAAGCTCTTTCGTTTTGGGTAAAACGAGTTGGATATCATTTCACGGTTGCGCTCACCATTCACAGTTACGTTACGATTTGCATCATCTTTGAAGAAGTACGGTCCAATGATGCCA
Organism: Stomoxys calcitrans; assembly: GCF_963082655.1. Lineage (NCBI taxonomy): Eukaryota > Metazoa > Arthropoda > Insecta > Diptera > Muscidae > Stomoxys > Stomoxys calcitrans. Next base: position 118,312,421 of record NC_081552.1, on the reverse strand, counting down.
CCAGTCCATAAACCGCACCAAACTGTGACTTTCTGTGGATGCATTGGTAGCTCTTGCCATGCTTCTGGTTGATCTTCACTCCAAAATCGACAATTCTGCTTATTTACGTAACCATTGAACCAAAAATGAGATTCGTCGCTGAGCACAATTTTTCGATACAAAAATGGATTTTCGGCCAACTTTCCAAGAGAAAATTCTGCGTTGCGGTAGGTCGTTTGGCTTCAATTTTTGCACCAGCTGTAAGTCTTTTCGCAAAATTTTCCACGTTGTTGAGTAACAGAGGCCAAATTGCTGCGAACGGCGACGAATCGATAATTGACGTTCATCATTAACAATGACCGATACAACAACGATATTTTCTTCAGTTCGCATTCTACGTTGGTGGTTCAATGTCGAACAATGTAAATTTCGTTTCGTGCGAAATTTAGTCACAATAGCCCGAATAGCCGCTTAAGTGGGTCGATTAAACTGACCATAAAATGGAAGAAGCGCACGTTGAACTTTTTTACAGATTTGATAATAAAATTCTATAATTTTCAAGCGTTGTTAGTTTGTAAGACGATTCATGGTTAAATTATAGAGAAACTGAAGATGCTTGATCACTATCAACAAAACACGAAACGTGCGTGGGCTGTTTAAACCAGTGTTGGCAAAAAGTTAATAGCTTAAAATCACCCGTTTATGTATGCAGCGAAATACTTTTTCAAACAAAAATTCTTCCAGTGCGTTCGAAAAAAAAACAAACTAACAATCCTGATGAGCATTGTTCACGACATGTAAAATAGGATTAGAATCAATGAAAAAGAAACGGAAGTAACGATGGTAGATAAAATATTTACTCGTCAATGACATACTAATGCTGTATCAATAACCACAAAAAATGATAACTACATAGCATAACAGAAACAGCAGTTTACCACGCTTAGCAAAATGACCAAATATGATAAAAAGGAAAGATGCAATCAATTGGAAGAAATTATTTTCTAGATCATAGCAAAGGAAATAGACAAAAACATAACGTTTACCCATTAAGCCTTATAACTTCGGCAGGTTTTATGGAATGCGTATAAGACGATTATTTTATGATGCAAATATTAAGAACTTCGAGAAAAGTATATCCGCTGTTCCTTAAGGCAACATTCATGGGCAAATTTGAAATGAGAATGACTTAGACTTTTCCCGAATCGAAGGATTTTGGTAATGATTAGGGAGTTCATTTTTCCCAACTAGGGCCCAAATGATCAAAAAATGAAGACAAATTACACAAGTAATATGTTTTTAAGGTGTTTTAATATGAAAATATTTAATTTTCGATTTTTCGAAAGATCACGAATAATCGATTAATCAAAATCAAGATGCTAACTTTAAATTTAATTTTCTTTATTCTAAAGGACACAACTATTCGAACGCTGGCTGTTCGAGAGATGACTTTTAATTTAATTTTTTTGAATAAACCTTTTTAATAACTTAGCATATTTACTTTAAATATAAGAAAATTTAAAGACGCCATTATTTGTAAGGCTTTCTGCGTCCTTGACCAAAATACAACGTTGTCCCAAAGCCAATTTCCTAACATTCAACGATATTTTGAACTTCCATTAAAAACATTTTTGTCTTCTGTATTTATTTGTCTAGCTGAAACCAATATAGGGGTTGTTTTTATTTCTAATTAGAATAGAGAGCAAAAGTGTGTTTTAGGTAAAATATGGTTGCGATTAATGCATTGGGCAGTAGAGTGTCCCAAAACGCATACCCTCCATTTTTTCCTTATGATCCCATTAAGCGAAATACGAACTTATATGACAATCGGTTAACGACAACACGTGCCACAATCCATTGTATCCATTGGAGGATTTTGTGTCTTAAAAATTTAACCGCTCTTTCAGCAGTATCGTTAAGGGCTCTCAGTGCTTCCACCTTTTTCTTTGCACTTTGAAAGGATATATTATTCGATCAGGTACTAGACAGCTTTTATCAATATTGAGACGGTTGAACAAGTCGTTGCTTTTTTTCGTTACAAAGTCTTCAGGACTTTTTTCTGAAATTAGAGATTGAAGTATATACATAAAAATAAAAAATAATTCACAAAAAATATATACATTTCTCAGACTTACCATAAAGTGACCCAAAGAGTTCCTCTTTCGTAGGTATGTATGTAACGTTTGCAAACAAATACAAAAAAATTTTGCCCATGAACATTCCACTAAGGAACAGGGGCAAGCTTCTCACCTACCAATGAGTGCAGTCCGATTTAAGTTTAAGCTCAATGATAAGGGGCCTTCTTTTTATAGCCGAGTCCGAACGGCGTGCCGCAATGCGACACCTCTTTGGTTTTACACGGCATAGTACCTCACAAATTTTGCCAGCATTAGAAGGGGAAAATCACCGCTGAAAATTTTTTCTGATGGTCTTCCCAGGATTCGAACCCAGGCGTTCAGCGTCATAGGCGGCCATGCTACGGTGGCCTCCATGCAACGTTTGCAGTGGGTAAATTATTTTCTATTCCTTAATTCGCAACCATCCTTGCTATAGTTTCATGGACCACATCATAATCGAAAAGAGACAATATTGACCCATTATCTGCTGCTCTTGGAATATATTTGTCGGGTTTTTTCTAAGCCTTCATGTTTTTCAATAAGTTCAAATCCTGGTAAGGTGATTTTACTGCTATAGGGCATTGCAGCCAGGCTTTGGCATAAGATGTTGCGATAAATAGACAGATGTCCAATAGAGCAGCTTTATCTGTGTCACTTATTTCGAACTGAAAGCTTAATAGTGATATTTTTAAAGAGAAAATTGTTCTTGCCATCCACCTCGTCTGATGCATCATGGCACCTGGTGGTCGAATCCTGCATGTAATATCTGGGTCTCCACCAAGAAATATTTTCGAAAGTTCAATTAATTCTCGATAGTCCCCCCGTTGTAATTTCTTTGGTTAATTCAAGTTGGTAAAATTCGATCAGTCTCTCAATATCTTCAACATTCACACTGGATAAAGATTTTACGCAGCTCTGTATTTTTTTAGGATCTATTTTTTCCAGCTTTCTTGAAACTTTTTGAGTAATGGAATATCCGGTTATATCCTTGACCTTTGCCTTAAATACTCCTTTTAAAACCAATTCAAAAATGTCATGACGACAATAAGCCACGATCCAGTTTCTGTTCAAGAAGGACGCAAGCGCCATTAATACGACCTGTATTGGATGCAGTTGTACGCAACCAAGTATATACATCTTGTCGTCAAGGTTCCAATCACCAATCGGTGTACAAATCGCTTGGGTTTGTTTACGACCCGAAGCGTCGTTCAATTTCGGTACGGCAATAAGTTCTGTATTTTTATAAGTAATAACTATAGGTGGACGTTCTTCTTTAGAGTTGTGTACATCTGATGCCCGCAGGAGACTGCCATCCCAGTGCACAGTTGCAAAGACTGGCACCTTATGCAGGAAAACTTCTTTTACGTATCTTGCACGCTCTCTTCGCATACTCCTGCGAATTCCCTGAATGTTTGATTTGTTTATCGAAAAATCATCAAAGTTATGCGCCAACTAATATTGCAATATCGTCATGTGACCTATCGTGAGATTGAGACAACCTTAGTGGGACCAGCATACATTCAATAATGCATGAACATTTGACCGTCGAAAAAAATTTTTCGCGTTGGCTCCCACACAATTTGGCAATCGCTCCAAAAATGCTCGTGCCGATTGGTCGAAAGAAATGCCCCAAAATTATGAAACAACTGCATTTTTGAGCACTCAAAACATCGATTTGATGAGTCATCCGCCATATAGTCCTGACTTGGCACTGAGTGACTTATTTTTGTTCCCGTACGTAAAAAATAAAATGAGAGGTCAACGTTTTTCCGACACCTGAAGAAGCGGTTGATGCGTTCAGACTGCATGTTTTGGAGATACCTCAATCAGAGTGGCAAAAGTGCTTCGACAATTGGTTCAAACGCATGCAAAAGTGTTTAAATCTTAATGGGGAATATTTTGAAAAACAATAAAGCGATTTTCGATGAATTTTATTTATTTTTGTGTCCTCTAATCCCGAAATATAAAAGGCAACCCTCGTATGAGTTATGTGTAGAGCATATTTAGCAAGGTGCTGTTCCTGCTTCATGCATCTAAGTTGGACATAATGTGTATGTTGGGCCAATTGTATGTCCACATAAGTAGCCAGGTCTACCAGGCTTTCTGTCCTCATCAATCCTTATACCGTTCAAGGCATCGAAATGTGCAATACCAAACAAATTTTTTAAATTTCTAACAAACTCATGACGTTGTAATTCGTTGGCATTGTTTTTCTGTTTGCGGTTTTTTGTACATGCCTCCATTTTTCGCATAGTCTGATTAACTTCTTAACACAATTTGTGGGTATTCTAGCTTTTTCCCAAAAAATGATGCACTAACGAGTGGTTAGATTTGCACTTTCTTTTAAATTCCGATTCACTACGCGAATATTATGTATTAGAACGGCTAATAGTTCCCCATTAGAGGGAAGCTCCAACCCATTTATTTGATGATTAGCGTGTAAAGGAACGATCACTTCGCGCACACTAAAAAAATTATTGAATAGATAAAGTAATATTGTTTCTTTGAACATTAGTCATAAAGGGTGATTTTTTTGAGGTTAGGATTTTCATGCATTAGTATTTGACAGATCACATGGGATTTCAGACATGGTGTCAAAGAGAAAGATGCTCAGTATGCTTTGACATTTCATCATGAATAGACTTACTAACGAGCAACGCTTGCAAATCATTGAATTTTATTACCAAAATCAGTGTTCGGTTCGAAATGTGTTCAAATTTTGACAAATTTTGTTCAGCGATGAGGCTCATTTCTGGTTGAATGGCTACGTAAATAAGCAAAATTGCCGCATTTGGAGTGAAGAGCAACCAGAAGCCGTTCAAGAACTGCCCATGCATCCCGAAAAATGCACTGTTTGGTGTGGTTTGTACGCTGGTGGAATCATTGGACCGTATTTTTTCAAAGATGCTGTTGGACGCAACGTTACGGTGAATGAACACATTTCGAACCGAACACTGATTTTGGTAATAAAATTCAATGATTTGCAAGCGTTGCTCGTTAGTAAGTCTATTCATGATGAAATGTCAAAGCATACTGAGCATCTTTCTCTTTGACACCATGTCTGAAATCCCACGTGATCTGTCAAATACTAATGCATGAAAATCCTAACCTCAAAAAAATCACCCTTTATATGAGCAGAGGTCTAAAGGTATTCAATAAAACAATCGTTACGAAATTTCGTAAAGATCGAAAGTTGTAGCTAGTACGGACTTTTAAGTGTAAAGCGGGCGATACATATATATGGGAGCTATATCTAAATCTGAACCGATGGATCCCAAAAAATTACCTTTTTCCAATTTTAAACGCCGTTGTGGCACGTGTTGTCTTTAACCGATCGTCATAATAGTACGTATTTCGCTTAAGGGGAACAAAAGTAAAAAAATGGAGGATACACCCAAAAAACAGACCAAAAACAAATCAAAAAACAGACTTGTTGCCTCAACCAATTTTTTTGCCAACCGCAACTTTGCTGTTGTGACAACCAAAGCTGGTGTTGAGGTTACTGTCTAGTTTACGTTATGCTACCAAAAATAAAAATTGCTTTAAGCCGGTCGTCGTTCAGGTGAGCTGCGGCTTTATTGGTTCTTTTCTGCTTGCTGTTGCTCTCTCTTGCGTTTTATCTCTCTCGACTTATGACGCTTTAAAATTAACTATTAGTTTTGCCGGTGGTCGAGGGGAGATTTGAACTCATAATATCATGTTTGGTAGTCTTTTACGCATCCTCTAACCTAACGACATCATTTTCTTAATGATGATACAGGGCAATAACCATTGCTGTGCAGTCATAAGTTTCCAAATTAAATTAAAATTAAAAAAAGTGTAGAAACCATTTTTTAAAAAAATGCTTTATAAGAAATACAAATTTTTCTACGCCGGATTTTCTTAAATAAGTTTAAGGAAAAATAACAAACAAAATTTGGCCGGCCGGGGGACTCGAGCCTCGGTTTTCGAATTCTTCAGTGGTATGTGAAGATTTAATATGCAGTACTAACTGTTGCCACAACTAACTGTTGCCACAACTTCTGGTAAGGGATAAGTAGAACTTCGGTACGGCAATTAGCATAACTACCGGAGGGTAAATAAGCAAAACTACCGTAAGGGTGTTGTGCTAACTCTTTGGTGGTACTGCAGAATATGAAACTTTGTTGATACAATTGGCAGAAGCAGAATGAATTTATTTTTTATAGAAATGATTAATGGAACTAATATATCGGTTAGCAGCATCTTCTTTTTACCCTATTTATTGTTTCGTGGTTAAGATAGCTACTGACATATGAAAATAACCAAACTGTGGTTCAAACAATTGAAATTGTTTTGACATTATTATCTTTTTGTTCTTATATTCATTATTCCAACAAATGATTTCTCTGGGTGTATGCGTTTCTCCATTTTCAAAAAAATAAAAAAAATTCTCCCCTATGGGATGGGACGGTCTATTGGGCACGCTACATAGATTGGGATTTCGAAGCTAACCAAGCTCCATTATCAGTCTGCTTTGCCCCAAAAAGATTATGTGGTTTCACCACTCACTTATTAGTGAGCTGTGCGATGGTAGAAACCTGCTTTTTGAGACGAACATTGTATCATATCAGGGCACCTTTCTTCGAGCGCAGTAAGAAAGGTTAACCACCATCCGCCAATATATCTAACTCAAAAAGAACATCGAGCATCAGCAACACACACAATGCCAAAAACCTGTTTGCCAGCAAGCTTCGTTTGCAAAAGTGTGAAAACACATTTTTCGGTTTGGTTGAATGAACGGCGTAAATGAACGGGAAAATTTGTTGTCTTTAATAATAAGACGAAAAGTTAAGGATCCACCAAACTTCTCTTTAGGATAAAAGTTCTTTAAAATCAAGCAAAAACTCTTACCTAAGAAATAATTTCATAAAAATAGTTGGAATATTTGGCATCTCTTAATTAAGTATGGTTTTCTTTGCAGTAGAGACAACATTTTTACGGTGTACGAGTACATGTAATATTTAGCTATACTACTTAATATCTGAACCTATGTACAAGAATACAAAATTTGCTAAAGCCTTCTTGCAAGCTGTAATATGAAGACCTCACATTAACTGATCATAAGTGAGAAGACGTTTTCAAATGGCAAAGTACCTTACAAATGTCGCCAGCGTTAGAAGGGGATGACCACCGCTAAAATTTTTTTTCTGATGTTCTCGCCTGGGTTCGAACCCTGAAGTTCAGCGTCGTAGACGGACAAGCTAACCTCTGAGTGGACATAGCTGTTAATCGGTTTCTGTGCGCACTTTTCCCCGCGCTTATCACAAAATCTTTAGTCGTTTTTCATTCAATAACCTAAGCTGGTTCAAGACTGGCATCGTATCCGCACCCAAGTCCCTTGCCTGTTAGCTGCGAAAGCCTGGCATTGACATAGGAACAGATACCCTTCACATGTCACTTGCCGCCTCCATTCTGCATAAATACCGAAAGCCACAATGTCCTCCTTCCTGCTTCCTTTCAGTAATTGCTTCGACTTCCCAAGATCCACATGCCCTCAAAGGGTTTTCGTTGTCATACCGGCCGTCGTTGCCTTTAACTCCGACTGCGTCGCCTTGAAAGGTTTAAGATTCATCAAGATAACTGACGGCAGTTCTCTGACTTTCATGGCCAAATCGTCTACACTTTTGTTTCCCCAATGTTCTCTGAACCTGTTTTAATGTCCTTAAGTTACACTTTTTCTCCACCAAACAATCGAGGCGTAAGTTTGTATTGGTCTTATTAAACACCTGTAAAGCCTGTGGTGTTAAACAAAAACATTAAAGTCACATACCCACATACATTGCCTTTTATGGGCGATTCTACGAAAATTGATTTCCTTACTTAAAAAATTAAGATTATATATTTTGAAATAAATTTGTACCTAATGGTAGCCTTGCAGTGGAATTGTCCTTATAATAAATAGCAATAAGAGAATATTTATCAACCATTGCAGAAGATATATTTTCTTGTCAATAGTGAATTCTCATAGCCTCTTCTTCAATCATGAATATAAAAACTATCTTATTACAATTTCCAGCATGCAACTATTCTCATTAATTTGCGCATTCAAAGGACAAACTTTTATAATTTCGAGAAGCCAATTATTCAAAATATCCCAAGTGACCCTTGGCAGTCAATTCTCTACCCCCTTTTTTGCAATTTTGAAAAAAAAGGAATACAAAAATCGCTGACATCTTAAAATCTATACGGCATCCTAAATTTGTCATGACCCCCATTATAGATGATTTGAGTAAGCAAACAACGGTGTCGCCGTTCCAATTAACCAACAACGTAGGCTGACTATGATAACGATGAAGAAGATTCAGAATACTGACCGTACAAAATGATTAATGCAACCATCAAGTAAGAAAGCATTGCAGCCATCAAATAAAAGTCAGACTATTGTTAACATGGTTTAAGCCCCCTCCCGCACTCCCAAAACATCATCTCTCTTCACTCTATTTCCTTTCTATTGAAAAGTTAATAAGGTTGTGCGAAAGAGTCTTGATTCAAAAAGAAAGAAATTTCAAAATAACATTAACATCCAACAACAGTGGCTGAAGTGGCGGTAATTTGTGAAGAGGAAAATTTTGCCCCAAAGTGTTGAGAACGAAAACAGCCAACTAACAACCAGCCAGCCAGCGAGGAATACACCAGTAGGCGGCTGCTAGCAAACATGCAGCCACTGCTGCCAATGAAAATATAGTCTCGGCCAGCAAAGTCACTATTCTTGGCCAAGTAAGTGCAACTTTCCTGTATCGCCTATCCTCTTTTGCCTTCTATGTGCATGGCGGCTCAGACTAAAAGCAGAAATATTTTCCTTGCATTATGAACTCAATTTCTATTAACACAAACTCTTGAAACTGATGCTGATGCTGATTATTATGGTGGCACTGATGTTGATGATAATGATGGTGTTATCGTCGTTGTTATTCCACGTTAAAGCTTTTTCTTCATACAACCATGCCTCACAAGTGAAAACTTTGTTTGCAACGTTTTCTTTTGTGGTGTTAATTCATTACGCTCATCATGTCGAAGAAGCATAAGGAAAAAAGCAACCTCACTAACGATGATGCTAATGATGGAGATGGCAGTAATGATGATATTACCAGAGATGGTGAAGAAACAGTTGGTAGAAAATGTAAAGAAAAATGTTTTATATATCTTGCATTGCATGTTTTTCCTTCTTTTTCCCTCTGTATACATTTATTTTCTTTTTTTTAAGAAGTGCTACACGGATATTCATCTCAAAAAGCCTTGGAATAGTAACTGCATGCTTCAATTGTATGCCAGGGCGGAATTCACTAGGTCTTCCAATTAGAGGCAGGTTCTTTGAAGGCCATGGTTCCTTTTGAGTACTAGAACGCTTATAGAGTATACCAAATGTGAGTTCTTATTACTAATGCACTTGGAACTTCTTATCATTTTCATATGGTAGCGAAGTAGTTGAGTAAAGAAAATTTATATTATTTTGCGTCTGCAAAGAAATTCTTGGAAAACTGAACTTGAATGGCTTATTTCATTATTGTAACATATATATATATAGATATAAAGGAGTAGTATTACTGACTGATATTCGCCTAGAAGTATAGACTGAACCAACAAACTTGAAATCTCTATATATAAAAGTGTCGCGTGATTGACTGACTGACTGACGCACAGTGGGATGGGAAAAAAAGATAAGTAGAAAAAAGTCTGCCATTTTGGAACGGACAGAGATATCTTCATGAAATTTTACATGGTTGTAGTTGAGGTATTGTCCAGTTTATATGCAGGGCCCTAGAAGTCGCAGAGGCCCATTGGTGAGCCTTCAAAGTTGGTCACCTCGGCCCTACAACATTTTCTTCGGGCTGTCAAAAGCGCATTTATGGTCCGATTTTCAACATTTTTTGCTGAAAAGTGCTTAAAAGGCCACACAAAAACAGGCCTACATTTTTTTTTAATTTTCGCAAATGCTGTTCTCTTACTTTGTTGCTTGTGAAAGCATTTCTGAACAGATTTAAATTTTTTTTGACGCGATATATGCTAACGTCTGATTCTTCAGTCAAAAGTTATGCGAGTTACAAACCAAAAAATGTGAAACAGTAACTTTTTTGTTAAATAATGTAATTTCATTGTTTCGTCTTTACACAGAAAACTTGGCCCAGCACTATAAATTTTGCTTACTGTACTGTAAAGAAGACCAAATTTAGATGCGTTTGAAGTGTAATTTTTATAAATTGTGTTAACTCTTATGGGAGAAATATTATGGAAAACACTTTGAGTTCTCAAAGCGCAAAGCTGAGACCCCCAAATTTACAACATATTTTCATTGTCCCAAGTAATCACTAATTGCATGCAAAACATCTTTTGCGCCATCCAAAGATTGAGGTCTCTACGGACAATGTACTATAAAATGCCAATTTTGGAAACATTTGTACTCATTGTTTTTTAAAAAGATATTCATCTACAAATTTGTGAAAAATTAGAACGATATCTTTAGTAGTTTTGGTTTTATGATATGCTTTCACAAGCAACAAAACAAGAGAAAAGCTTCTGCGAAAATTTCAAAAAAAAAAAAAATGTTGTCAAATTTTTTGAACACTATAAAGAAATCACATCTGTTTTTGTAGGGCTTTTTAAGCACTTTCCAGCAGGAAAAAAAATTGAACATCGGGCCATAAATGCCCGAACAGCCCGAACAAAATTTTGTTGGGCCGAGGTGACCAACTATGGGCACCTGGGACTTCTAGGGCCTTGACATTTAATTTTTTTTATAAACTGGATAACACCTCAGCTTTAACCGTGTAAAATTTCATGAAGATATCTCTGTCAGTTCCAAAACGCCAGACTTATTTCCACTTATTTTTTTCCCCCATCCCACTGTGTGACGTATTGATCACTGCCCAGTCCAAACGGCTATAGCTAAAAGGCGCGAGATAGGAGCGGGTTTGGTGACGATCGTACGTTAAGGTACTAAAAAGTACCAAATAGTACGAAAATGGGTGCTATTTGCCCAAGGCGAACGGATAGGGCTTGGAGAATGTTCTTTGGCTGCAATAAAAGAGAGTCTCGAAAAAATAAGCCTTGAAGAAAAAAACTTTTGGAAAATCGTACCGGAAGTGATAGAAATAGTACGTTTAGTGCCGAAACTGGTACTTTTATACGGATTGGGCTAGAGCTCTGAATTTTGGAACTTAGGCACACTTTCGTGACCTAATCGATATAACTCCCATATGAACCGATCTCACGATTATGTTTCTTGAGCCTCTAGAGGGCGCAGTTCTTGTCCGATTTCGCTGAACTTTTGCAAAATGACTTCTCGTTTGACCTTCAACATACGTGCCGAATAGGCTCGGTCCATAACCTGGCATATATCTCAAATAAACAGAACTCCCGATTTTATTTCTTGAGCCCCTATATGTGCTACAAAATTCCAGCTTTGAGCAAAGAAAGCACAGTGAAAGTAAAAATATTTGTGGAATGATCTTTATAAAATATATAAATTCAAGGTGCATGTGGACCTTTTCTACGATTATAAACTCTCGAATATGTACAAAATGTTAGGAGATTGTAAAACAATTAAAAACTAAATATCGCGTATTTAAAATAGCAATTGTTTTTGATAAAATAAATGTACCTACACAATAGTTTTAAGGGAAGTGGTTCTAAAACAAAAATTTCGAGCTTTTTATTTTGTTACTGTTTTTTACGAATCATTTAATTTTATTAAAGAAACTTGTTCCAGAACCAACAAAACGATTTTCAGCCCCTCTATTACATTGTAAGTTTTAGTTGAAATTATTTGCATTGTTTAGTAGAAATGTTTCCATTGCAGCAGGTGGATGCTGTTTCTTTATATCTTTTTAAAGCTTGTTTTGTTTTTTTTTTTTGCTGATTCATTTTCATGTCAGTGCATCGCGTGAAATCTTTAAATATACATTTGAAAAAAAAAAAAAAAATACACCCAATTGTTGGTGTTGTTCTGGCAATACATCTTCTAGCGTGCAGGCTGAGTTTGCCAAGTTGAAAATTAAATTTATGCATTCATTGAGTTGCAACGTTTTTGCCAACTGCTGGAAAATATCATTCGTGAGACATAGTAACTGTACACATGAAAGGTCGCGTTTTTGTGTAAAACATTAAGGCTAAATTTTCCCTTGCTTAGTGGGAAAAATATTTAAACTATTGCTGAGGTTAACATATATTGTTGTAGTATGCAGTTAATAGAATTTTGTGGTACTTAAAAGTGGAGTACGAACTTGATATAACAATTCGACCCCAAATGTCGTGGGCCCGCCGAGCCCCAAAAACCACCCAAATATGACATATTTACCGAGTGGGGCAATATGAGTATCAAATGTAAGGTATTTGGAAGTAGAGGCTGATCGCGACAAAATGGAATTCAAAGGAAAGTTACTTGGTAGTAGAATACGAAAATTATATACAAAGTGGGAGCCTATTCCTAGTTTTTCTTTTGTCGTGGGCCCGCCGAGCGCCAAAAACCGCCCAAATATGACATATTTACCGAGTGGGACAATATGAGTATCAAATGTAAGGTATTTGGAAGTAGAGGCTGATCGCGATAAAATGGGATTCAAAGGAAAGTTACTTGGTAGTAGAAGACGAAAATTATATACAAAGTGGGAGCCTATTCCTAGGCGGGTCGCCCCACCCCAACAAATGGACATGTATACCAAACGGGACAGTCTGGTATTCTAATGAAAGGTATTTGAGGGTTAAATACGAATATAAAGTTTGGACCATGGCGATAGTGGGCCGCAAACACTTAAGGGTGTAGCGAAGCACACAGGGCCACCTAGTTTTTTTTATGTTCTGTTTATTGAAACTTTCATAAATGAAACTGGCAACAATAAGTTTACAAATATTAATCTAATTTAATTCTAAAGAGTTTTACCAATGTAAATAACCTCTTTGTGTTTACATATATATAGAATAATTTTGGATTTACAGCTATTCATAATATTATTACATTTTTAAAAATGTATGTAGCAAATTTTATACACGATTCAATGTGTTAGTCCTCCTTAGGTGCACATGTCCTGCAAAGTTCAGAAGATCTCGAGCAAGGGCGTTGGGATGAGACCTCAATTTATTAATGTAGTTATTGAGTGTATATAATGATTTTCCTCCTTTACCGGTTTGACATTTAAATCTTTAGGAATATTAGCGTTCCCGACATAGCATGGGACACCGACGATACTTCGTAAAATGGCAGATTGTCTTCTTTGTAGCCATAAGTCCACTTTGGCTACAAAGCTGACTACAAACTTTGTATTCAAGTTGAAGATTTGAATGGTGACCAAGGAGCCAATGCAGTTGGCTTATTTTAAGCTTTATTTAGATTATCTTTGTATGATCAGTCCAAGTTAGGCGCCTATCTAAATGCACTGCCAGATACTTTACTTTACCTCTTTGGGGTATCGTAGAGTTGAATATTATTATTGGGGAGCAAGATTCTCTATTAGGAGTAAAAGTTACATGAGTGCACTTAATAGCATTCACTACAATTCTCCATTTCTGAAGCCATGTCAGTATATAAAATGTATAGCATAGGACCTTATATGCTTCCTGGTGGAATGCCGGCAATTATATTATGGATTTCACCCTAAATGACCTGTTTGAAAGATAACTCGCCAACAACTTATGGGTATTGGCTGGTAACAATCTACGAATTTCGTAGATTAGCCCTTCATGCCACACCTTGTCGAATGCATGGCAGATGTCTATGAACAAGGGACAGCTAGTTAGTAATATAAATAGGAGTATGTGACGAAGAACAATTAAAAGGAAAACATTACCAAACATTAAAAAGTTAACATTTTTGTACAGTTGGTGTTACACTATAACTGTCCACTATTGTTGCCCGATTTCTCAGAAATATGAATCGTGACTTATATAAAAAAGTTTCTCGGCACATTAACAATATGTGATCCGGGTCGGCACGAATTTCGATAATACTATGGATATTGTAGAGTTATAATAAAATAGGTTAATGAACTAATCCATGGTGGTGGATATCCAATGCTCGGCATGGCCGAAATAAATACATTTTTATTTGTTTTAGTTATTTACGGCATGTGTATTTGGAGGCCACTGTAGTGCAGAGGTTAGTATGTCCTCCTACGAGGCTAAACGCCGTGGTTAACCCCTTCTAATGCTGGCGACATTTACTATGCCATGTATAAACTCCTCCACAAAGAGGTCTCGCACTGCGGCACCCCGTTCGGACTTGGCTATAAATAGGAAGTACCTTATCGTTTAGCTTAAACTTGAGTCGGATTTCACTCATTGATATGTAAGACGTTTTTTGCGGCAAACAAAATACTATTGGGTTGACCAAAATGTAATTGCGGATTTTTTAAAAGAAAGTAAATGCATTTTTAATAAAACTTAGAATGAACTTTAATCAAATATACTTTTTTACACTTTTTTTCTAAAGCAAGCTAAAAGTAACAGCTGATAATTGACAGAAGAGAGAATGCAATTACAGAGTCATAAGCTGTGAAAAAATTTATCAACGCCGACTATATGAAAAATCCGCAATTACTTTTTGGACAACCCAATATTATTACAAAGTTTTTCTTTTGTTGTAGCAGTGTAATGTTTGGCTTCAACATATCTCCAGATTGAAATCTAAGATAATCTTTTTTTAGAATGAGAATTTTATTTTTACATTTTAGAAAAATTAAATTCCCTTCCCGGGTTTTGATCCACTGACCGACTGTTTGCTAAGCCGATGTGCCTTCTACACACAAAAAATAATTCGTTTCACATAAAAGAAAATTTCGCCAAGCAAACTTCTTTCCTGAAAGAGATTCGAGTTTGTTTACCACACTACAAACGGTAATTTGTTATTGTTTTCTGGTTGACAGTATGTTGGATGGGTTCGAAATACATTTCGCCCACATTCGTGGTTTGAGATTTCCTAATTTCTTTGCAGTGCATTCGCACATTCATTACCATCGCCCTGATGTACTATGTGAGACACAGGTGCGTGAGAATGCAGATCCAATGGATCTTCACGTTCCTGGGTATCACACCATCCCATTTTTTATTTCTCACAGAGGTCTTGTAGTATATGTCCGTAACGATGTAGTGTTCTAAAGACGGCAACATCTGGGCTCACAGGATCCAGAATTTGGCTCCCATGGGTCAATTTTAGGATAGGACACACATTATACATTTCGGATTTTTATATAGAAGTCCAAACACAGAAAGGGAGGCTTCCATTGATGGATTCGAGGCTCTTTCCGATTCTATAACGAGAATACACTAGTGAATGAACCGACACACATTCCGTGGGACGAAGGGTAACATATGAATACTCTTGATCTTTTCTTAACTTTGCATACGAAGTTAATGTACTTGCACCTCTTGCAAATTCCGACCATTGCATTATTTCAACATCTTTTTCGTATTCTACCCTTCGTGCCGCTTATCTACAGCCCCAAGGCGGACAATTTTTATGTACGAAAAAGCTCGTTGGGCTGAGCTCAATGAGTTCTTCCGCAATTTCACTTGGAAGCTTTGCTTTATTGATTGTGACATAGATGCGGCAGCTGAAATGATAGAGAAAGTAATTTTAATTGGAATGGAATCATTTATTCCAACCAAAATAATTTCTCATTTTTAATTTTTTTTTTTTGCCTGTTAGGGCGAGATCATTAAATTTAACAATTTTTTGTTTGTTTCTCTTTCGAACCGAAAATAATTTCGGTTATATCGGAGGACAAAAGCTGGTTTAACCAGGCGTGCAGAAATGCCGTCAGATTGAAAGAAAAGGCATTCAGAAATAAAAATGCCAGTAATGAATTGCTGTGCAAACAGATAAGAACTTCGTGTGCCAGAGTACTTAGACGCGAAAAGTTTCTGCACTAACAGCATCTTCGTGCCAAAGTTCTTGATTCTCCAAGGGGAAGTAAAATTTTTTGGTCGTTTGTGAAGAGAATAAAGGGCAACTCATCGGCTATACCGACTCTGACCTGGTTGATAAGACTAACCTGCTGGCTGACAAGTTTGCGGGAAATTCTTCTCTGCGGGAAAGCGATCAACCACTCCCCGTTATTGAAGACGTATCTAGTTCCATGCCTCAGATATATTTTCGAACACTTGGAGTCGAAAGGGTTCTTGCAGATCTCGACATAAATAAATCCACGGGCCCGGATGGTATATCGTCACTTGTTTTATGCAAGTGTTCTTCGACGTTCACTCGCCCTTTACGCAATTTTTTCAACCTTACTTACCGTGCGCGGAAGATTGCGAAGGTGCAGCCTATCCCAAAAAAGGGTGAGGCAACAGACCCTGCGAATTACCGACCAATAGCGTTATGTTCTGCGCTTTCCAAGGTTCTGGAGAGCATGATCAATTACTATCTTGTAAGGTACTTAGAGTCTAATGGTAGATAGAGACCGACAATATGGGTTCCGCAGAAATCGCTCCAAGGGTGACCTGGTGGCTTTCTTGTCTGAACGTTGGAGTCGCTCTATTCACCAGTTCGATGAGAGTATTTGATTGAGCATTTGATAGGTTCACTCCTTTCAAAGCTTGTCGTTTTTGGTGTCGCTTATTCCTCAAGCTCTGTCCATTCTCCCTCTCTTTTTCTTATTTCATTGACGATCTACTGGGTCTGCCTTCGAATCCGATCTACCCGTTCACGGATGACAGCAACCTCTGTCATTCATTTCATTCGACCATAGGCCGAGTCTTCGGGAGATTGAAGACAGGAGGCGGATTATGGACGTAACACTCTGCCAGGATTGCTGGCCATTTCTGAGTGGGGTCGAATGAACAGAGTAGATTTCAATGCTCGCAAAACGCAGTGCTGTTTGTTGTCCCACAAACGATTCACTGACTCTTTACAATCGCCAATATCTATCGAAGATGTAGATATCAAGCAGTCAGAGGCTTTTGATGTTCTGGGCATGAAGATTCAATGTGATGCCCGTCGGTTTTTAATCGATTGGCCGGCTGATCGGACCATGCACTACCGAGAAAATTGGTTTTTCGCACGGACGGTTCGTATGTGTAATCGATTTACGGCGGATGTTTTTACCGCTACTTACGACATTAAATCATTCAAAGAAAGAGTCAATAAACACTACTCCCTTGTTCCCCCCTCCTATCCTTTACTATTCTCTCCAACGCAATGCACTGCATATATAGGGGCCACCCCCTGCGTGTTGGTTCATTTAAAAAAAAAAATGTTGGATTTTGTTTACAATAAAAGTATTATATATGTATTAGCCGAATGTTGTTGTTGTAGCCACATATTTGTATGTGGAGGTAGCGATCCTCGTCAGGCTCCATAGGTAAGCAAGCTTTTTCCGGTCCATAGGACCGTTAGCTACGAAAAAGTTATGGCCATTGGTTATTTAATTCGCTAAAATCTCGCTTTGTCATATCTTGTATTATAGGCACTGTGTATTTAAACAAGAGCCAGTGCCCCAAGGTTTTTCGATAGTGCTGATTGCCAGCGACTGCAGTTGATATCAATGAACACCATACAAATCGGAGCTCAGTGTTCCAACCGGAATGGTGCTTATAGTCATCCCCACTCGACATTTCTACTGAAGATGGTCGAGATAGAACTGCACTTGGTTATTGCTGGCATATAGACCGATCTACCGGCTAGGAATCTTGAGCCAGTAAGAGGGGCATATATATATCTTGATTTCATTGCATACCAGGACATATTTGCCTATAGCTGCCGTATAGACCGAGCTTTCAATTTAAGGTCTTGCTCCCAAATAAGGTTAAACAGTTACATACACAAAGAAAAATAAAACGTTTGGGACATTTGGAAGACCAACAAAATACTTTTATTAAGAAGTTTTTCTTTTATATTAACTGTATAAGGTTTGTCTTCAACATATGAAACGGTAGCCATAAACGTAGCACTATTAAACTTAACTAACTTTGTTTATTGCAAACCCTTTAGCAGCTTCGCCTACGGTAAAAGGGTCTTTCTTTGGTTCAAAAACCAAAAACTTTTAAATAGTAAAAGTGTTTCGAAGCCTAAAATGATTGATGATGATTGTAAACCGAACCAATAATTATTATCTTGTGTCTCTCCTACTAAAGAGAAAGGGAGAGTATTTAAGTGTGCAAAAGAGTGATGGGCAAAATTACTCACACTGTGTATGTACACAAGAAAATAATACCAAACTAGCCCATGGGCTTGCAAATAATTACAATTGTGTGCTTGTCACCAGCATAGACACAGCCTCACCCACAACATCTTTTCTTTGTGAGCAAAGAGCAGGCAGTTTATTGAGCAGCTCGGTCGAGTGCGTATGGTAAACTCGGAGTGAAAATTTTTAAATTTCGCGTTAGCTCCAAAAATGATGGTATGTCCAATGACAAAAATCCTTAGACAAATGGATGCCTAGTACAAGAAAACCCAACAAGAATATCAAAGGCACATACATTGCCCAGTAATATTAACGCGATAAAGAATTGTCCACCCTAAGGTAGATACATAATTAAATGTGTGAAAACGACACCTCCCAAAAGCAATACAGCACATCTAATATAAAATCATAATGGAGTTGTACGAAAATGGATGGATCATAACATCGAAATAAATTTTAGTAAACTATGAAAGAGTTTGAACTTTCAACCGAGATCTCTTTTTAATAAAAAATTGAGTTTGAATTATGTTACAACATAAAATGTAACTTGGAATCCTTTTTAATATGCACAATCCTATTTTAAAAATAAAAAGAAAATGCATGACGTTAAATTAATTTATAAATAAAAAAAACTAGTTGAAACCCCGAACACCATGTCTTCTGACATTCCAAGAATGTAACGTATTGTCAGGGTTAAAAAAAAAAATCGAGAAAAATGTTGACGCAAAAAGAAAATTATTTTCATTGTAAACAATGTCCAACGTTTTTCACAAAAGAAGTTGACCTGCCGACATTTTGCTTTATGTACATCGAATTATTTTTTTGCGTGTAATGTCGATTAAATTTTTGCAGGGAGTTGTTTTCGACATCTCCGGCCTCGATACATTATCAGACTAGACAAGATCAAACTATATCTATGTATGTATGTATATCTAGGTACACATAGACCGATGAGCCGTATGTCTATCCACGGTGGTGGGTATCCGAATTCGAACTAAATGCGGTTTTACGTGATCTATTTCATTTTTAATAAAGGGTGATTTTTTGAGGTTAGGATTTTCATGCATTAGTATTTGACAGATCACGTGGGATTTCAGACATGGTGTCAAAGAGAAAGATGCTCAGTATGATTTGACATTTCATCATGAATAGACTTACTAACGAGCAACGCTTGCAAATCATTGAATTTTATTACCAAAATCAGTGTTCGGTTCGAAATGTGTTCATTCACCGTAACGTTGCGTCCAACAGCATCTTTGAAAAAATACGGTCCAATGATTCCACCAGCGTACAAACCACACCAAACAGTGCATTTTTCGGGATGCATGGGCAGTTCTTGAACGGCTTCTGGTTGCTCTTCACTCCAAATGCGGCAATTTTGCTTATTTACGTAGCCATTCAACCAGAAATGAGCCTCATCGCTGAACAAAATTTGTCAAAATTTGAACACATTTCGAACCGAACACTGATTTTGGTAATAAAATTCAATGATTTGCAAGCGTTGCTCGTTAGTAAGTCTATTCATGATGAAATGTCAAAGCATACTGAGCATCTTTCTCTTTGACACCATGTCTGAAATCCCACGTGATCTGTCAAATACTAATGCATGAAAATCCTAACCTCAAAAAAATCACCCTTTATCATATCACATTTTAAACTGAACAATATGTAAATTTAATCACCAGTTAATTGACTAAAAAAATTTAATCAATTACCAGGTGACGATTAAAACACATCAATCTAATACAAATCTATGCAAGTATCCCATTTGAAATCAAATCAAATATTTGAAATATTCTTCCCTACATTTCTGTGTGTCTAATACAACATCTATTCAAACTATTGTATTTAGGAAATTATTATCTCCAAGTTCTTAAAATGTTTAAAAGATCCGTTCAACAAGGTTAAGTTAGGTTAGGTTTAAGTGGCAGTCTGCCATCAGACTCACTTAAATGTTTTCGACCGTGGTGATACCACAGTAACATTAGAAGGATGCCTTCTAGTTCCTACCGTTGAACCATCCAGATTGCTTTAAAAAGCCCAATAACGTGCGAATGTTCATATCCGCTAAATCAGACAGGTTCTCAAAGAAATGAGAACCCAAAGTGGAACTCCTTCTGGCCTCCTCCTTCTAGTGTGGGACACACATACATGGCTGCCTGGCTGTCTGAGAAGATATTTATGTCAATCGTCGTAATGACATTATATCTTAGCCACTACTTCCTTAATTGCAACGATCTCTGCTTGATACACACTGTAGTGGTCGGGTAACCTTCTCGATATGACCAGTTCTAGATCTTTAGAGTACACTCCAAAGGCCACCTGGTCGTTTAGTTTAGAACCATCCGTATAGAAGTCTATGTAACTTCTGTTTGCAGGGACATCGTAGTTCCAATCGGTTCTATCAGGAATAGTGGTACAATGACAAACCCCACGGCAGTGGTCGCTGCAATGTGTCTAGCCACATTGTCCAGAGACATGAGTTGTAGCATTAAAATCAGTGCATCAGATGGTGTCGCCCTTAGTGCGTCTGTGATGCACAAACAAGCCATCCCTTGGGTCCGGTTAAGTATTGAGCAGTAGGTAGACTTTTGAAGAGCCGTCCACCAGACCACAACACCACATAGCATTATGGGTCTGACTACTGCAATATATATATCTAATGCATGACACGCGGTCTAAACCCCCATCTATAACAGATCTCTTGCAAGTGTATAGAGCAAGAGTTGGCTTTCTTGCCCATTCCAAAATGTTGGATTTTAAGTTTAATTTCCTATCCAGCAAATGGAACATTCTCTCCACCTAAGGAGACAGGGTCCACAGTAGGCAACTTGTATCTCCTGCTGAAAAGAACTACTTCTGTCTTGCACGGATTTATACCTAGACCACTTTCGGTAGCCCACTTTGCTGTTGCACGTAGAGCTTCCTGAAGTATATCTATTCGAGTGCTGGGAAACTTTCCCCTGATCGCAATTGTCGTCAGCATACGCAATCACTTTTACACATTTTTCTTCCAGAGACAATAACATATTGTAAATGGCTATATACCAAAGTAGAGGATATAATACACCTCATTGAGGTGTTCCTCTACTGACCCATCTTTTTGGATCCACAGATCCCAAGCCTGCCGTAATGTATCTTTTAGTAAGTAAGTTATGAATAAATATTCTAACGGTAGAGTTGATGCCTAGAAACTCCAACTACATTATTGAAAGCACCTTCAATGTCTAGATTTGTTACCATTGTATATTCCTTGACAACGTCAGAACCCTCTATGTAGCCGACTAGGTCATGAAGGGCTGTTTCAGTGATCTACCTTTACTATTGGGTTGCCCAAAAAGTAATTGCGGATTTTTCATATAGCCGGCGTTGACAAATTTTTTCACAGCTTGTGACTCTGTAATTGCATTCTTTCTTCTGTCAGTTATCAGCTGTTACTTTTAGCTTGCTTTAGAAAAAAAGTGTAAAAAAAGTATATTTGATTAAAGTTCATTCTAAGTTTTATTAAAAATGCATTTACTTTCTTTTAAAATATCCGCAATTACTTTTTGGGCAACCCAATATATGCATGCTGCTGCCGAGACAGGCGATCTCCAGGGATCTTTGACCTAAGATTTGTTTCTATCAACCTCTCAAGAGTCTTCAGCATAAAGGATGACAGACTAATAGGACGAAAATCTTTCGCCTTCGTGTGGTAGTTTTCCTGCTTTCGGAATGAAAATGACCTTCGTGTGCCTCCATCCCACAGCTAAATATGACATTCTGGTACAAGCAGAGTATATTTCCCTGATCATGGAACCATTCTATGAGACAGTGCTTGTAATTCAACCAGTGATACATCATCAGGGCTTGGCGACTTAAAGGAGTTGAAACTTCTTATCTCCCAAAAGTATTTTCAGAACAAACACGATTTCCCTAATAACCTCCAACGAATGCTTTTACCTCTTGTGGCTTTTACTCTGTTGAAGAGTTTCTCTGGATCCACCACGGCGGTCGCTGTTTGCCCCTTGGCTTGGCACTAGGGCATGCTGACACAAGCGAGACATTCAGGGCCTTCGTGATTAGCTTGACCATTATGTCTATATCCTGCGCAGTTGCCACTTCCTTTTCTGGTCTAGAAGGGATAGACGTACAGGATTTGTGCCGAAATTTATCCCAATCCGCCTTTCTTCTGTTTAGCCGAGAGACCACTTCTGCAGTATTTTCTCCAAGGATATATAACGATGATCAGAGAAGCTGTGGTCGTCCAAGTCGTCCTAGTCGCATATTCTTGTACTTATATCTTCCGATACAAAGGTAATATGTAGTACCTCCTGCCTATTCCTGGTGATAAAGGTCGGTTTGTTCCCTTTATTACAACTCGCCAGATTGCAACTTATAATATATTGGATAAGCAGCTCACCCCTTTCATTGACATCCGAACTTCACCATATCTGGTGAATGTGCATTAGCATCACTTTCTACAATGAGGCTTTTCTTCCCTACAGAAGCGTCTTAAACCAGCGACTTAAGGTTTGGAGGCGGCATCTTTGAATCGTGTGCTATATATAGGGAAGCCAGCCAGCAATGAGCCTTGTTTTTTTCAAGGCTGGCTACTACTAAATTTTCAGTGCTTAGGGACGGAAGAAGAAAAACATTTAGACTATTCTTTGCAAAAATAGAGGCTCTGTGCCTCCCAATCCCCGCAAGTTTGAGTAGTTTAAATCCCGGAATTCTTAGTCCACGAACCCTTCCTCCACAATCCCACGCAATCAGGAAGACCTTTAGTGCCGCCGAAGCTGCCTTACAATGGTGAAGATTTATATGTATGACTTCCACCACTGTTGTGTTAGCCTTGTCTTCTGATAGCTTTCGTACGCATCCAGGGTAGGTGAGAAAGCTGTGGAACCACACTTCCTCAGGACACTGGACTCTTGCGGTATGGACGATTTCTCCTTAGATGCTTCACTAACTGCTGCTGTCGAAGTACTTTTTGAGTTCCGTGCTTACCCGCTGGGCACACCTTGAGCCCAGTCCAACTGGATGAAAGATTGGGATTACATTCCCTTAGTCTTCCAAGTATCGATTCAGGATCTGGGGAATCCTTGGTATCCAAGCATGCGCCATTGGTCGAAAAGGAATATCTTCCTACTTGACTAAATCTAGTGCTGCACCTGGCCAGATTTCACGAATCTTTTTTAGCGCACAACGATACATTTCAATTGAGCGTCGATCCCCGAAAGCAATCAGTTTTTATCGGCCCCGATACCGGCCTGCATCGCCACAAACTGGAGGAGACCCAAAAAATTCTGCAAGGACATCGGAGTATACTGATAACAGTCCATTGACTATCCCACTCAAATTATTCCTAGGTATGCAGCCCTGTTCTTCTCCCTTGTCGACAACCGCCATCACCAAACTGTGTATCATACTATTGTTCGCCCTAGTTCTGCCCTCCAAGTGACCGCAGCCTTTGGGCTGACTGCGGTGCAGTTTCTGAATCAAGACGTGTAGTCTTCGGGGTAGCCTGTGCAGCGAATTCCCGAGCCCAATTTAGGGAGTCTCTCTCCCTACTAGTGAGAGTCTTAGCATCATTCGCACTAAGCCTCTCAATAAACCTAAGAGCGATGCGTCTTCTACAATATTTTTCCAACGCTCATAAAGAGCGTGTTGGTTTGCCGGGGAAGGCCGATGGCCTAGGCAAATTATAGGCATGTGAAGAAAGAATAGGTTCGGCCTTGTACTTAAGACTCGAACCAGGTGTCTTCGTCAAAAGCCCCTGCTGACCAGTCGTCTGTCGGTTAGTAGAGCCTGGAGCAGCCGCTACACCAGTCGAGGTTTCAGTAGCAGACAACATGCTACGGCCTGATACCTCCACCGCAGCTGTTGGGTCTTTGGAGTCCATACTAAGCCTACTCCGGGGCTCTAGATCGCAGATCATCAACCGCCTAATGGATACCTCTATCGCAGCTATCCTTTAGTGACATAAATTTTTCTTTCAAAAATAATGACCTATTACGAGTTACAGGAAAATTCTTGCGGAGCGAAATAACAGAACGTTCGTTCAACATACACATACCATTTTTCACCATTTAAATCATTTTGGTAATTAAAGTGATTGTTATTACCAAACGATTTGAATTCATTGTTCGTTTTGGTCACAAACTAGTTCTCTTGAATATTTAAATTAGCATTGATCTCCCAAAACGAAAAACTTAAATAGTTATTTAAAACCTTCTAAATGAATTTCGTATTTTTAAAATGTTCGGAGTTAGTAATTAGGAACCCATTATTTTCACACCACTTACGTCTGTAGTTATTTGGCGATAAGATTCAAATTAACATACGATATGTACATAGTTTACAAACGGATTCAAGAATATGTTGTTGCTTGTCGTAATGTATTCTAGTATAATACAAAAATAATTTTAGCAATACTTGCATACATTTGATTTGTGGTGACCAATGCATTTAAAGGTTCTTGCAACCTAATGAAGTGTGCATCTTTTGTAAATCAGTTTTTTATTACAAGCGCCAGTTACTTGGTATCGTTTGTCAACTACAATATAAGGTATATCAATTAAATTTCTTCTGATATGAAAAGAAAACATTACTCAATACCAGACATTAACACGTATCATATTAAAAGAACTTTTGCTCTGATTATTATTGAACAAAAAATTGTTTTTGTTCAGATACTTATACCTGGTAAGTGATCAATAATATTCTTGTAACTTGTAGCAAAATACAATAATGGCAAAAAGTTTGCAGTCTGTTGGCAGAGCTGTTCTTCTTCTCAGAACAAGTTAAAAAATGTTTGTAGCCAGACAATGACAACGCTCATACCTTGCACTGAATACTATGGCCCCAAAACCTCATAGAACTGAAGAGTAAAATAATTGACCTTATCCGCATGACAAATGAAAATTAACGTTGATATTTTGTCGTATTTACGACAACTACTTCTCTAACATCTTACTATTGATAGAATAGCACTTGGACAAGTATTCTTTCTTGCTGCGCTAGAAAAGATGCCATCTTGACAGACCCTACCGATGAGTTTGGCTGGTGGTGCTAAACGAAATCACGATATAGGTAAGCCAGTCAAATGAGCAAAACAGCAAACACATTTTCTGCCTAACTTTAGAAATAAGTTTTTTTGTTTTTCATTTTTGTAATGGAAACAGAGAATCAATCCTACGATATGCAGCCAGACAATATTCGATTGTACCAATACATTTTGTGCGGTCTAATGCGCTTGCTTAATTAAAATGGAATAATCCGGCGAACCTTCCCCGTTATCAAATATTTCAAAAACGCCAGATCACGGAGATGGGTGGTGCATCGATTTTAGCGAAATTTTGTATGCCCTCTTATGGTAACCCAAAAAAGATATTATGGGTGTCAAATAAAAGGTATTTAAGAGTAGAGTACGAACAAATTTGATCCAAGCGTGGGGTCAGCAGCAAAAACCGCCCAAAAATGGGACATATGGGTATCAATTGAATGATATTTGGAAATAGAGTACGATATAACATTTTTGCCTCATGTGCCTCTTTTTTTATAAATTTTCATTAACGAATTGTTTTTAAGATGAACGTGTCTTGTATGTCGTTATATATATATATATATGCGTGGGTTTTTTTTTTAATTTGTTGCAAATTTTGTGTGTCTGTCCGTTAGAAAAGTGTATGAGTGTGTGTCCGTTAGAAAAGTTTGTGTACTTTGGTGTATTGATCGTTGGCTGTTTGCTTTGATATTTGCCAGTTTCCTATAGTACTTGATAGAATACGGTTCGTTAGATGAAAAAAAATTTATATATTGTTGTAGCAGTCTGGTTTGATTTCAAACGATGAATAATTCAGAAAGAATTTTAATTATTTTACTAACAAAAATATCATTTAATTTTCCCGTTCTAATGCATCGCATACAACTAATAGCTGAAAGCGTCATTTAAGGTAAATTCTATTTAGGTTAGGTTAAATAGAAAAGAGGGTGCAGATATTAATTCGCCCCATGCCACTATGGACATACACCTAAGCCAGTAATCGGCTTGTTGTGCGCTCTAAAAACTGTAAAGTAGCCTCTAAAAAGAAAATTTAAAGTTACGATTTGCGTGCTACTTACAAAATTCTTCATTGTTTTCAATACCACTCCCCTATGTTGGTTCATGTCTGATATTGTGTCTCCACCTAAGTGCCGGTATCTGTTGGACGCGAAAGCCGGGCAATGACAAAGGAAATGCTCCAACGTCTCATCATCTTCCCCGCATGCCCTACACAATGCTATCACTTGCCGCACCGTGTTTACATAAGTGAGCTCGTTGTTCTATGTGTCCCGTTATGATACCAATAGCTATACTGACCTCCTACTTGCTTCCTTTCATCTTGCTAGCCTCATCTTCTCACGATCAGGATCACCCATAGGATTTTCGCCGTCCTAACACCCGTTTCGCTGTTCCACGATGTTGCATAACTCGGACTGCGTCGACCCGAAAGTCTTCGAGTTAACCAAGTTTATTGACGGCAGTCCTCTGGCCTTCACCGCCAAATCGTCTGCCCCTTCATTTCCTCTTACTCCGTTACGGCCCGGCACCCAAACGATGCGGAATATCCCATCCTCAGAGAAGGCGTTAATCTCCGTTTTACACTGCAAGATTGTTCGTGACCTTACCGTCCTGGTTGTTACAGCCCTTATGGCAATTTTACTGTCGGTACAGATGTTCACACTCGACGTCCTCGCGTTAGCACCACACCACTTCACGCATTCTGTGATCGCCCGGATCTCCACCTGCAGGACCGTATTATGGTCAGGCAGTCTAAAACAGATCTCAGTCCCTGGGTTCTCAATGTAAACTCCCAGGGCCACGATTTTATCCATCCGTGTAACTTGATCTTCCAGATGGCAATACTAGGGTTCCGTCAATCAAAGACTGTGCCGATGGCAGCAGTGCCTCGCACTCGACTTCAAGGTTCATCTCAGGTATCCGATCGGAAACCTTTTCCCTTCCTTCCAGGTTTCCTATCGTCGTCTGGATTATACCGCGATGGTATGAGCTGCTCCCACCCTCAATCCATTCTCCCATCGCTTTAAGTCTCATAGCCGCAGTGCTTCACACTTAATTTGTATGTCAATGGGTCGGATATCCAAATTGTATTTAAGTAAGTTTTATAATAATATAGAGTTACTCCAATAAGTTGTTATTTTTTGCTTTTAATCTTAGGCATTCGTTATGGCATATGAAAACTCTGGTTAATATAACTAAAACCACGAGCAACCATGGCTTTTTGACGACAAAGAATATCCAAAGCAGCAGATACAAATCCTTTCAGGTAAGTTCTATTTAAATTATGTTATTGGGTTGCCCAAAAAGTAATTGCTGATTTTTTAAAAGATAGTAAATGCATTTTTAATAAAACTTAGAATGAACTTTAATCAATTATATAATTGCCATTTTGTTCGATAACCTTTTGCCATCTTCCTGGCAAATTTAGTATTCCACGCTCATAGAACTTCTGGCCTTTATCTGCAAAAAACTGGACCAAGTGCGATTTTATAGCCTCATCATTGCCGAAAGTTTTACCATTTAAGGAGTTCTGCAAAGATCAAAATAAATGGTAGTCTGATGGTGCAAGGTCAGGGCTATATGGTGGATGCATCAAAAGTTCCCAGCCAAGCTCACTCAGTTTTTGGCGAGTGACCAAAGATGTGTGCGGTCTAGCGTTGTCCTGGTGGAATATGACACCTTTACGATTGACCAATTCTGGTCGCTTCTCCTTGATGGCTGTATTCAATTTGTCCAATTGTTGACTGTAAACATCCGAATTAATCGTTTGGTTCCTTGGAAGCAGCTCAAAATATACCACACCCTTCCGATCCCACCAAACAGACAGCATAACCTTCTTTTGGTGGATATCAGCCTTTGAAGTGGTTTGAGCTGGTTCACCATGCTTGGACCATGATCGTTTTCGACTAACGTTGTTGTAAACAATCCATTTTTCATCTCCAGTTATGATTCGTTTTAAAAACGGATCGAATTCATTGCGTTTAAGGTGCATATCACAAGCGTTGATTCGGCTTGTTAAATGAGTTTCTTTCAATACATGTGGTACCCATATTAAAATTGACGCCAAACAAACAAATGTAAACAAAATTTCGCGCACTTTTTTTCTAAAGCAAGCTAAAAGTAACAGCTGATAACTGACAGAAGAAAGAATGCAATTACAGAGTCACAAGCCGTTGAAAAAATTTGTCAACGCCGATCATATGAAAAATCCGCAATTACTTTTTGAGCAACCCAATATATTTACTTCAAGTAATTGTTATTTTTATTTTTTATTTATTTTTTGAAATTCTATGCGGAAATAAAAACTACAAGAAACTATGGCTTTTTGCTGCAAATATGTATCGAAATTGGCCGGAAGAATGGCAAAAACGAGTCGAAGGATACGGATAATAACCCATCGTAAAAATAAACAAAAATCTTTAAGATAATTTATTTATAAGATCGAATGAAAAGTAAAGTGCAAGTGTTATTAAGCAATCAAATTTCCTATTTTTAGCTTGACTGATTTTTAAAAATTTATAATCATTATTCAAAGTTGACTTGTTTGGTGAAACAAACATTGTACAGGTAAAACAATTACATCTTTACTATTTTATACAAATTTATTTATTTGTTTCTCAAAAAAGATGGAAGGCATTCATCCAGCGTGTTAGATGTACGATCGATCCGTGGAGCGAATATAGATTCGGATCATTACCTTGTTGCAGCAAAGGTTCGCACCCGCTTGAACATGGCGAGGAAAGTACGATCTGACACTGCGCGGAAGCTGCACATTGAAAAGCTACAAACACAACAGATGGCAGCGGCATACTCCATTCGACTGACCAAACAGCTTGAAGAAAACACTCCTTGTACTCCCATGGCCCACCCAATGGAAAATGCCGCGAAATCCGTACTTGGGTATCGAAAGCCTCCTCTAAGAAACCCATGATACGACCAAAAGTGTCGAGATGCTAGTGAAGCCAAGAATGCGGTATATTGGGCAACCCTGCAAAGGAGAGGTATCGGGAGAAAAGGAGAAACATCTATTCCGCAGAAAGAAAAAGTAAATGGCAAGACCTGAGTATGAGCAAATTGAGATGTACAGGAGTCAGAATGAAGTCCGGAAATTCTACCAAAGAATTAAACATCAAACCGATGGCTTTGGTGCGGGTACATGCTCCTGCAGAGACAAAGAAGGAAATCTGGTAACTGACACAGATAACATGCTGAGGATATGGAAAGAACATTTTACCCAACTGCTAGTGTCCGATGTTGGCGGCGAAGAGGAAACTGCAGAACCAATCAATGATGAGTGTATAGAATGTTTACCTCCTAGTCAGAATGAGGTCCAAGTAGCAGTGAGCCGACTAAAGAACAACAAGGCAGCAGAAGCCGACGGGTTACCCTCTGAACTATTTAAGACCGGAGGCGACACGCAGATAATGCGTACGCATCAGCTAATCTGCGCAATCTGGCTAGAAGAGCACATACCCGATGATTGAAACCTCAGCACACAATGTCCCGTACACAAGAAAGGATACAAGACGCAATGTGCTAACTACAGAAAAATACGTCTCCTCCCTATCGCATACAAGATACTCGCGAGCGTACTGTGTGAAAGATTAAAACCTAAAGTCAATGAGATAATTGGGCCCTATCAATGCGGTTGTAGACCAGGTAAGTCCACCCTGGACCAAATATTCACACTGCCCCAAATCCTGGAAAAGACCGGAGAAGGACAATTCAATACCCCTTTACGTTCAAAGGTATTTTAAGCCATGTCTGAGTTTGGTATTCCTGCCTATCGTGTGATCCTGCTGAAGAAGATTATACGAGATGCGGATGTGAATAGATATGGTACACTAATCACAAGAGACTTCCGGTCACCGGAAGTAGTAACTGCAGCCTTTGAAAGAATCGAAACAGAGTCAATGAAAATGGGTCTGGCAGTAAATGGAGATAAGACGAAATGGATGGTTTCAACTCCCAAAACGCCTAGTACAACTGAGCAGATAATGAAACTTGGAAAAATTTGGAAGCCACAACTTTGAGGTAACTTAATCTAACACTGCACCGCCGTAACCGAAGCCAGTGACACCAGTTTTGAGATTAAGCGAAGAATAATGCTGCCAAACAGTTGCGACTTTGGACTAAGTAACCAGTTTAGAAACAAGGCCACCTCTCGACAAACGAAGATTACACTGTACAAGACACTGCTACTACCCGTGTTGTTATATGGTTCTGAGGCATGGTACTTGTGAAAACAGATGAGGCAGTGCTTGGAGTATTTGAGAGAAAGATTCGTCGTAAAATATATGGGCCAGTTTGCTTTAACGGAGAATATAGGCGACGCATGAACCACGAGCTTTATGACGACGATAGCGTTGGCTAGGTCATGTTGTCAGAATGGATGAAGAAGCTCCAGCAAAGAAGAAGGCAAACACGGTGGTACACGCAAACCAGGAAGACCAAAATCCGATGGAAAGATCAAGTGGTGGGAGACACCCCGAAACTTGGTGTCAAAGATTTTAGAATAAGCGCAAAAGATCGAGGCGCTTGGAACGCTTTTCTACATTCGGCTAGTGGAACAAACGTTCTGTCATAGCCAATTAAAGAAAGCAGATGTTTCTATTACTTAATGCAAATAAAACCTTACTTATATTTATTCTAATTATACCTGATACGTTGAAATTAATGCTCACAGGAAAAAAAGAATAGTTTTTAAGAAATACATGACTGTTTCCAAACATATATGTAATAAATTAAGGGTTGCCATTCGCCAAATTTGAATTGAAGAGTTTTCAAAACAAACTCGCGTATACCTAAAATAAGGAATTGTGTATACCAAACGGGAAAAAAATCTTTAGCGCCAAATCATGGTTAATTTTACTCCCATTTAGTTGAATTTTCATTCATTTGGGATTAATCTTTTTGGAGTGTGGGGGCCGCCTCACCCCCAAGACGAGCATATACGTCTATCGACACAAAATAGACATGAAATGAAATGTCTTTGGGAGATAATATGAAATATTATGGATATATGTATGGAAATAGGGTCTTTAGCAGTAGAGTATACATCTGATATTAATATTAAGGACCAAGCTCTTCAACAGGAAATGTATGCATATGGCGACAATGAGGGACTCGAAGAAAAGGTCTTTGACATATGTCTGAGAGACCGACCCGCCAAATGTACATGTTGGTCGATCGGCAGTCTGGCGACTGCCCAACCCTAGAAAAAACAAAGAGCGACAGGGATAAATGAAAAAATAAAATAAAAACTTCCACCGAACATGTGTGACGCTCGGGACAAAAGAGAGTACAAATCAAGTTATTTAGATAATTTTAAAAAGCAATCTATTTTCAAAAACCAATTTTAGAGTGTTGCGAAGCGCACCCGGCCAACTAGTTCCTTTATATAGTTCAGTTGCTATTTTGGGGTGTGCGACTTCTATGAACAAGATATTACCTGTTATTGTCCAATTAAATGTTGTAATAGATAATATATCGGATGATTGTTTTCTTTTAGTTGCTACTGCATTTTACCTGCAATAAAGAAGAAAAGAAATGTAAGTACGAGAATACAAATTACAAGACTAGAATTCATTGTGGAGCAACCAAATTTTTGCAAAATTTTTTTTCGACTCCGAAAAAACCATGGCTAAATGTTTTTATACTTAATACCATAGGATAGGAAGTATACGCATTTAGTTCTTCCGTTTGCAAAATATCGCAATAGACACTTTCAATCCTACCTAATATATACTTTATATATTCTTGAACGTCGTAAAATCTAAGACGATTTAATGATTTCCGTGTGTCTGTGCTTCCGGAGCGCAGATCCGTCCTTTTCTATACGCAAGTTAACTTTTTTAACGGGTAAAATCGGAGCATATTTATATATACCTGCCATAAAGACCGTTCACAGATTTGCTGTCTTGAGCATATAAAAGTCGCTATTATTATCCGATTTTTCCGAAATTTGAAACAGTGGTGTACTAAGCTCCTCAATATTGCTCCAAATATTGTCCAGATCGGACTATATTTAGGATATACATAGCTACCATATCGACTGACCTCCCGGTATAGGCTGTTAATCCCATAACAGGTTTAATTATTGTCCGATTCCGCTGAAATTTGAAACAGTGTGTTTAAGCAGGCACCCCGATAGCCAAAACGAATATAATTCATATCGGACCTAATTAAAATATAGCTGCTGTATACCGTACCCATCTGCTTATTAAGGATCTATAAAATCTGTACTTTGCGCGATATCGCCAAAATTTGGAACAGTGAATTGCAATAGGCTCTCCTATGTCCGAAACAAATATTGATTAGATAGGAGCATACGTACACTGAAAAAAAAAGGTATAAGATTACGTAGTAAAAAGTTTACCCAAAATTGGTATAATAAAAATTTTATTACGGTTTATGAAAATTTTCTCTTGTGTTATGAAATTTTGCTAAACTACGGGAACATGTCTTACTTTCGTCAAGATCGGTTTATATGGCAGCTATATCAGGTTATGAACCGATTTAAACCATACTAAACACATTTTTTGGAAGTAATACCAAAACACCACGTGCATAATTTCAAATCGGGCGAGAATTGGGCCCTCTAGAGGCTTTAAAAGTCAAGACCCAAGATCGGTTTATATGACAGCTATATCAAAACATGAACCGATTTGGCCCATTTACAATCCCAACCGACCTACACTAATAAAAGTTAGCGTACCGACGGACGGAGATGGCTAGATGGACTAAAAATGTCATAACGATCAAGAATATATATACTTTATGGCTTTTTATGTTAAACTCAGCAACTTTTTTTCCGATATTTTCTTATATATGTTCATGTCCCTATTCATAACATATGGGATTACAAATGAAATAAAATATTATTTTCATTTAATTTCAATAAAAAGTAGGTTCTTCGAAAGCTTTGCCTAATTATATGGCCACCACTGCATATATTTTAATGCATGCTTATTTGTTCGTTGTTTTTTATGTCTGCTCCATATATAGTTTATACTAGTCTCAAAAACTGCTGAATCGATTTTCTTGAAATTTCAAAGATGGTACTGCATTGTCTTGTGGTGAAAATAGGGAACTTAACTTTTCGATACTTGAAAGGGGACAGACTCTTCCCTTTACCACAATTTCTAAAACGCCAGATCTTGAAGATGAGTGGGGCGAAATTTGGTTTGCACTCTAATAGCTACCCAGAAACAAAAATTTTGTGTTTAAATTTTTGTGGTGGGGTAGTAGGGGGATTCATATGAAAGGCGAATATAATATTCAAATGTTGGGCCGATAGTTTGGGGGCCGCTATACCCTCGAATCGGACATAAATACCGACCATGACAATATAGGACTCAAATGAAAGGTCTTTGGGAGCTGACCACGGAATTAATATCCACTTCCGGGGCTAAGAGTCTGGGCGCCCGTTGCACTCCCATAATACCATCCAACTGGATTTATTTACTGACCACAGCAATATGGGATTGAAAAAGTGGTTTTGGAGAGTGAAAGAAGGCTCAGCGGAGCAGTCGCAGGTAGTGTCCTACATAATTTACAAATTTTATGCTTAAACTCATTTTAATTTCACCAGGTATATGAAGCGGTGTTGAATAAAATAAAGTTTGGTATTTCTTCCCGCACGATTGCAAAACATCATTAATACCCCTTATTATTCATACGAAAACGATAGAACTCATGATGCACTTCGCCACGTTAATTGAAGAAAAGAGTGAACCCAACATTGACATTTTATCAAGGTTTGCATGTTTCGGGCTCTTCTGGGCTTTTTTCTATTGAAATATTAGCTACGATGTCATCGTGATTTGTTACCAATCATAATACGATAATGACAATAATGTTATTCAACAAATTTTTAATTATTTTTTTTTGTTAAATTTCGCTATCACATTTTTTACACCCAAAAAAAATTTATGTTTTTAGCACTTTTTGATACCAATATGAGCGAAGAGAACATTTTGTCACCCATCACGATCCGCTTCGTTTGGTTGCCGGGCCATAGGGGGAATGAAAAAGCAGACGATTTGGCAGTGAAAGCCAGAGGACTACCGTCAATAAACTTGGTTAACCCGAAGCCTTTCTGGTCGACGCAGTCCGAGTAAGGAACGTTGGCTACGAATACGCATGTAATACTGTAGAATAACGAAACGGTCGATAGGAAGACGAAAATCCTATGGGGAGATCCGGATTGTGAGAAGACCTAACCTAGTCACCCATCATATTTTACCTAGTTGTACCTACAGCGGTCAAAAAAAGTATTCATCATTTAATGTTTTTTTTTTTAATAAGTCTACAAAAGACAATTGGAATAAAAACATATTAAACTAATGATGCAGTAGTGCTTGTGTGATATATATGTACACAATTTCATTGTTTTTAAAGAAAAAAATAGTATTTATTGGAACAAAAAGGGCCATTTTACAGCTGAACACAAAAAATTAAACAAAAAAAGTATTCATCATTGCAAAAAAAAACAAAAAAATAAATAACATAATTTAAAAAAATTAATACTTTGTTATTCGACCACCGCATCTTATAACTTCTTTTAAACGGTTTGACATCGATTGGACTAATTTAGCGGTTATATTTTGGTCTATATTAGTCCATTCCTCCATTATCACCTGTTGCATTTGACTCTTGCTCGAAAAATTGCGCGTTCTCAATTTGCGTTCGAGATGTTCCCAAAGATGTTCAATTGGGTTCAAGTCGGGACTTTGAGGAGGAGTTTTAATGACTTTGGGGCAGTTATACAGCATCCACATCTTGGTATTTAAAGCAGAATGTTTGGGGTCATTATCTTGATAATATTGAAAGTTATTACCAAGCCCAAGTTTTACAGCACTATCTTTTAAATTCCTCTTTAAAATGTCAATGTAATACTTATGATCCATTACTCCATTAATAATTTCAAGATTTCCCGCTCCTGGAGCCGCCATACACCCCCAAACCATTAAACCACCTCCACCATGTTTTACAGTAGCAACTGTGTTTCGTTCTTCAAGCTCTGTATTTGGTTTTCTGTACACTATGACCTTTCCATCGCACCCAAAAAGATTAAACTTGCTCTCGTCTGCAAAAATGACTGTTTTCCAAAATGATTCGGGCTGTTTTACATACATTTTTGCGAAGTTTAGCCTTTTCACTCGGTTTATTTTATTTATAAAGGGCTTCTTACGTGCAGTTCTTCCTCTGTAACTATGCCTTTTGAGTGTATTTCGAATTGTTTGTGTAGTAACTTCCTTCCCTAAATATTCCATAGTGTTTTTACGAAGAATGGTCGCATTTGTCTTCGGAGTTTTCTGAACTTGCCGCACTAGCCAACGCACATCTCCAACTGAAAGTGCTTTTGGTCGACCAGATCTTGGTTTATTGTCAACAGTTTTCGTTTCTGTCCACTTTCTGATGATGGATTGTATAGTTGATCGTGGTCTATTTAATATTTCACTGATAGTTTTTTGAGTTAAACCATTCCTGTGGTGTTTTATTATCAAAACTTTTACCTCATCAGAAACCTCGTTTTGCTTACGACCCATTTTGACAAAAACTATATTTTCAATGAAATTAAATATTTGCTGTCAAGGGCAAAGCCTCCTTTACTAAATAAAACAGAAAAGGGGGATTCCCAAATAATATTTGAATTTGACTTTGATGATAGCACATCAATGATGAATACTTTTTTTGTTCTGTTTTTGGTGTTATTATATAAAATTGCATTTTTTGCGCTAATTAAATTTATTTTTTGAATTTATTTTAAAACATATTACGAAATATAAACTATTGCATAAAACTGCATTATTTGTTTACTTTAAATTTTCTTCAATTACCCAAAATAAGTGAATTTATTATCAATTTTGCTAATGATGAATACTTTTTTTGACCGCTGTACATGCTAAATTTCAGACCTGTAGCTCTATCTGTAAAGAAAGTATTGGAAAGTAATGGTACCAATTTTGGTACCAAAATGTTCAAATTTCAAATAGATAATTTAGGCATCTAACATGTTTTGCCTACTTGTACCTACATGCGAAATTTCAGACTTCTAACTCAATCTGTAAAGAAAGTAGCAAATGCTACCAATTTTGGTATCAAAATTTTCGAGTTGTGAATAAATCATCATAAATAGTAACCATCATATATTTCTTAGTTGTATCTACATGTCAAATTTTAGACTTCTAACTCCATCTGTAATGAAAGTACCAAATTGTACCAATTGCGGTACTAAATGTACGTTTTCTCCCATTACCAGTACTATTTTTACATAGTTGTTTTGTCATCCTCAAAATTTTGTAGCAGATGTCTTTTAAGACAAATTTCTAAATTCGTAAATTGTTGGTACTTTTTTTAGTACCTAAATGCAAAAATTTCCAAAAACTCTTCTAATCAACCAATTTAGTTTGCCATGGTGTACTTAAGTTTCAAAATTGAGAGTTCTATCTCATTTACAAAGAAAGTACCAATTGCACCGTTAAACGTACTATTTCTCCCACTTCCGGTACTATTTTGGAAGATTTTGTTCACTTAATCTTATTTTTTCAAGAGCTTTTTTATTTGAGCCCAAAATCATTCTCCCAGCACTTTCCGTTCACACTGCACACACATGCATCATTTCGTACTATATTGGTACTATTTAGTGCTTTAACGAACGAATATCGCCAAACCCAATCTTATTCCGCGTCTACGACCTAAGACCAACATTCGTGCAAAATTTCATAATTCTAGCTTTAGCCGTTTAGGCTAGTAGTCAGAGATCAGTCAGTCAGTAAATAACGTGTGGCATTGACATATAGAGAAGAAAAGAATATTAGAATAAATGTGCATTGGATCATTTTGAGCTCAAATTGAGTGATGTGTACTGCTCTATTTTGAGAAATGTAGGAGCAGTGAGTAT
This sequence comes from Stomoxys calcitrans, assembly GCF_963082655.1. NCBI lineage: Eukaryota > Metazoa > Arthropoda > Insecta > Diptera > Muscidae > Stomoxys > Stomoxys calcitrans. The sequence continues at coordinate 118,275,239 of NC_081552.1, read as the reverse complement.
CGTATCTTTTGGAGCCGATAAGCAGACATACAGGGTGGCTGATGAATATTGCTACATTTTTTTTTCGGTGTATGGAATACATTTTTCTTTTATTCATGTTAAATTAAATTATTAAATTAATTATTAAATTATTATTAATTAAATTAATTAATTAATTAATTAAATTAATTATTAAATTATTATTATTAAATAGAAAAAAAGTTATTACATTTTTTTTTGGTAGCGGCTTTCATCAGCCACCCTGTATATTAAAACAACAATTTTGAGAAGTTAAGTGGCTAGGTGTAAAAGCATTTCCGCTTAAGGGAAAAAAGTCGAAACTATGTCTTATAGCATGCATATTTTGAGAAGTTATGATGGATGGTGGATTGACTCATAAAAGAGATTTATTTATATGCGCGCCGAACAAAGATAATAAAAACACCACCACCCGTAGCAAAGCACATGTGTTGGCTGGTTAGATGGTTTTTTGTCTTGCTTATGGATATACTGTTGTTGTTGTTATATGTTGGCTTGCAAAGAGTGCCTTTCAACAACAAATTTGTACTTTGGGTCGTTGAGATTCAAAATAAATTGTTGCAGGAAAATTAACAACTTTCGTAGTCGTTTTTTTCGAACAAAGTTGTTGTTTTTCAAAATTATTTTTATCTGTGTAGGTTTTGCGAAATGAGTTTGAAATCTGCGGGATTCTAGCTCGACGTAAATAATTGTGTTTTAACGTAAACAGAATCTAAAAACAATTTTTTGTCATAAAACTTTAAAAACTCTCCAAGCCAATACCAATTTGAAGCATTTGCCTAGTAAATATCCTCCATAAGCATTTATGCCGAGTTTTTTATTTGAAATTGCAGCATAATATTGAAAAAAGCATTTGTGTGTTTAAACAGCATTTTATAAACCATAAAAATATCAGCTTAAGTTCGACATATGAGCAATGATAACCATAATATAAAAACAAACTCAATGCAATTTTTAGAGCTTAATTTAAATGTAGCTGCTTAAGTCGGGCAAGCAGTAAGGAGTAGACAAAATACTTAATTCCCATCCATAGCATATCTTCATTAAGACTTCATCTCTGTTTTCGTTGTACAGGGTGGCTGATGAAAGCCGCTACCAAAAAAAAATGTAATAACTTTTTTTCTATTTAATAATAATAATTTAATAATTAATTTAATTAATTAATTAATTAATTTAATTAATAATAATTTAATAATTAATTTAATAATTTAATTTAACATGAATAAAAGAAAAATGTATTCCATACACCGAAAAAAAAATGTAGCAATATTCATCATTGTAGCAATATTCATCAGCCACCCTGTATATATCAATTCTTACCTGCTCACAATGCAATCGTTCAAGCAGTTATATGACCTTATAATTTGTGTTACATTTTATGTGATATATATATTCTGAGTTTATGGACAATTAAAGGTAGGTACATCATTCGTTTATTCATTAAATTTGGGGAAAAAAGTCATTGCAAGTATCTTTTTAGGAAGATATAATTGTGAGCTGCACTTGTTATACTGCCGATGCGTCGTTGCTCATTTCCAAATGTGAGAGAGATTCATAAAATGTTACACTACACCTCACCCTTCCATCCACGCCTCTACAACTACGAACCCCAATTTTGTGCTTTCATGTCCCGTAGAGTCCTTGTATTTATCAACAGTAATGCAGGCATTTTTATTGTTCATTTAATAACGTTTACGTTTTGTACGACATTTAGGTATGCCACGGAAGGATGTATAGGTATTGCCGTGAGTTTCGTTGGTTGGTTGTATAATGTTGTCATCGAATAGCACATGAGCATCCGTATGGAATGACGAGCAGAATAGCTCGTTGGCTGACGTGCTGAATAACCAGCTGTCTGGTTAGCTGGCTGAGTGCAGGAATGAACAAAAAACGATGGAGAATGAATGTGTTTCAATTTGTATGTTTGCATTCCTATATTCGGAGACGAGGGCAATTCATGAAGCACTAAACACAGTGACTTCGGATGGACTACCCTGTGTCATATATAAATGAGAAAACTCCATACAATCGGATATTGTACGGCTGCAGACCATAGGGTAATCTATTCCTATTACAAATAGAACACAAAAAACCCTTGTTTTCTGAAGCTAGGCGGAAAATGTGTTTGTAATGTGGAGTAATTTTCTTTCTTGCTGCGCTACAAATGGCAATACTCTTAAGAGCATAGTTTCAACCTAGAAGACATACCTTTTTTGACAAATCCTACCGACGAGTTTGGGTGGTTCCAAACGAAATCGTGATCTAGGAAACCAGTCAAATACTATTGCAAAGCAAAAAACGCATTTTTTGCTTAACTTTTGTGATTTATTTCAAATTTTTTGCCTGTAGGGTGAAGATCATTAAATTTTACAATTTTTGTTTCTTTCTCTTTCGAGAAGAGCTCAATGATCGGATATTTTCTTTGCAAATGGAAAAGGAAAGCCAGAGAAAGCAACACACACCAATCACTCTGAGACGCGTTTTGTCTTTGGTTAGACTACTTTTCCACCATATTAGGTGTGATGGCTTCAGGGGCCGTGCGTTGGCACGTTGTATTTGAATCGTATTAATTGCGAAAACGCCTCTAAAATACAATTACCAATACAATACAATTACAAAAACCACGCTCGACAACCCTGTCTATTAGCTTTACTTTTCCCAATGCAGGTGTTTTTGTGTACTGACAGACTTTTTTTCTCTGTTCTATTTGAATTAGAAACAGATTACCCTATGGTCTGCAGCCGGACAATAACCGATTGTAACATAATTTTTTCAAGAAGAAATAAATTTAGAGCAAGACATGTTAATGAGAAAACAGTAAAAAAAAGTTATAGGTACGGCCGGGCCATATCATGGAAACCCACCAACCACCATGAAGAATTCTGTTGAACTGGGAAATTTGGTAATCGATTTATACGGAGCTATATCTTTCAATGGACTACTAGCTGGCCCGGTGCGCAGCATCAAGCCATTTAGAGCTATGGGTTCATTTCAGATCTAAACTAATTGATTAATTATCCGCAATTGTTGTCCTCATTCAAAATGATATCACAAAACTATTGCATGGGATGCAACATTTTCAATCTAACCATTCAACCAACCAACCAAAGATTCAAAATTTGGACATATATGCCCGTTTTGAATGTTTTTGGGAGTGGGGTGGCCCCCAAGAAATACTTGGACGAAATTTGTATATAAGAGCTGTGCTTTAATTTTGAATACCTTTCATTTGATACCTATATTGTCTAGTCGCTAAATATGTCCGGTTGGGGATTTTTGGGAGGTGGTGTGGCCCCCAGACACCTGAGGCTAAAATTTTATATCAGATTCGTACTCTACTTTCAATTACCTTCCTTTTCATACCCACATTGTCCCAACCGATAAGTATGTAATACGGTTTTATGGGGGTGGCTAGGGTTCCCGACACTTGGGGTTAAATTTCTATATCAAGACCGTCTTTTTTGAAAAAGATGATTTTTGGACCTTTAGTAAAAAAAGATATGACTACTACCCAACCAAACACAACGTTATTAAAGTCAAAAGACCCAATGCCATAAAACCCAAATGGATAAATGACAATAAACCCAATTTTATTTGGGTCATCATCAAAATCAAAATTAAGCGGCCTTCGGTAGGGCTTAAGATTTTGTGCTCTCTCATAAATCCAACAGTAAAGTAAAGTCAAAACTTTTCTACATAAAAATCCCTTTTGAATTCTAAAGAGGGAATTCAGTGGAAAAATTTTTGGAAGTTATAACATTTTCTGAATTTTATAACAAACTTTATATTCAAGAAAATGCCATACAACCCAAAAAGTTCGGTGGATAATTTTTGAGTGTTATAGCATTTGCTCGATTTGGGTGTTATGGCATAAATATAGTTGGGCTTAGTGACACAGTTGTTTTTGGATATTATGACATATTAGAATTTTAAATTGTCAAAACATCCAAAATTTGGATTTTGTCATGTTCATTTGGGCTTTCTGTCATTCCAAAAAATCATTTTTGGGTTTTGTGACATCATTTGGGCGACATAACATTTGTCGTTTTGGGCGAAATGACGCCACGCCAGACAACTGGGCATTACAATAGTGAAAAGCATACGACAAATCTTACCCACTCTGTTTTCCTTCTCACTCTCTTGTTCGTTGTTGTTGTTGGTGTTGGTGTTGTAGCAGTGTGTTATACACTGAGGCGACAGCCCTTGCCGATGAAGAACTCCATCGGGTCAATCCGGTACGTACAACCGTCTGCCATGGGATTGGATGTGATGAAGTTGCCATTCAAAAAATGGTAATTCCCCAATGGATGGCGCTGATGTTATTGTTAGTTATGCTCGATGTTGGTTCTCTTTACAATGCCATCATTTAGTCTATTTTTTAAATCTAACAAATTGGCACTTTTATCGGCAAATCTGGCAGAACCGTTGTGCATAGGTAAGGATCTTCGTAAATAAATAAGCCACGTTAGACTTTAGAGCAAAAATTTAGCGGCCGGTGGTCCGCCATTTAGACTCGGCTCTAAAAAGAGGGCTTCTAATCGTGCATATATAAGATGTATCCCCGCTAATCCTTAATGTAATGCTAGTAGCCAAATATGAAATATATTTTCATTAACACAACTATTTTGACATTACTGAGCACAGCCAGTTCGCTTATATATTGTAACCTACCCTTCAATAGTGATTCTGTGCAAATTTGTTGCTGCTCCCCTTCTGATTTTAAGCACAAACTAGGATGTCAGATTCGTACTCTACTAAAAAATTCCACTTGATTATCATACTGCTACGCTTAACCTATTTGGATGGGTTTTCTTAAAAGGGCCACCTCCAAGATACTTCGACCAAAACCCCGTTAAATGGACTTGTTATGCCATATTCGTAATATACTCCCAAATAGATTTGATTTAAGTCGCATATTGATATGCATGTTTGGGGCTGGTCAGACCCCTGGGTACTTGGAACCAATTTTTTATACCATATTCGTATTCTACACCCCGATTCCTTATAATTGATACACTTATTGTCCAGATCGTTAAAATTTTGATTTAGAGGCAGCGGGGGAGGATCCTCCCGGCTTCCGATATAAAAAAATTATATAGCCAACACTCAACCAAATTTGTTATTGAAAACAGCAAAAATGTGTGCTAAAACAGCAGTTTTGTCTGCTGAAAATGGGAAAGCAGCCATTATTGCTGTTTCAGCAAACATAGGGCTGCTGCATTAGCAAACATTACGGTCAGCTAAATCAGCAAACAAAATCAGCTATTTTAAGTACAAAAATCTGCAAACAAAAAAATTTATATTTTTTATGTTTGCCTGTTACTTATTTTTATTAATTTAGGTTAGGTTGAAAAGATGGTGCGGATATTAATCAGTAATCGGCTTGTTGTGCGCTCTATGTTAGGAATTCCGTGCTTGGTTTGATTACTTTAGGCATTTTTTTTTAGAAATTTTGATGGAAGAGATGATTTTAATTTGTGGAATATTACTGTAAAGAAGCCACCTGATCCATTTCAAAATGTGGCTGAGCTCGCACGCATTTTTTGTTATAACTTTGTTTCTAAATTTAAAGAATAAAAGATTATGGAATGTATCATTCAATGGTGATTATAAATATCCTCTTTACATATGTGTTCTATTTTTTCTTCTAACATCCCCTCTGCTGCCGAATTACAGCTACAATAACAGCAAAATTAACTAATATTAATATTCAGCAGATAGTGTTTGCTATTTTCAACGAACTTTTTCTATGAGTGTATTGTTCCTTCCAGACCATATTCGTAATCTACTTCCGAATACCTTTCCTCTGAGTCCCATAATGTCATGATCATCCAATGTGCCTATTTTATTTTAGGGGGTTTTGGTTTTGGGTCCCATATTGTTCTGATCGGATCACTTTTATTTTTGGGTGGTCCTTTCGCTCTCTTCTGATATCAAAAAAATTATGTAGCCTATAGCTCTTTCCGGACAAACCTACACAGTCGGAAGACCGAGAAAATCGGTTCATACGTTTTTAAATCTATTCGAAGCAAAGAAATTTGCAAATAAACAAGCAAACACAATTTCAATTTGTACTCTCACAGAAAAAAGCCTACTGGTAGAAGCAAAACACTGTCTGCTGACTGTTGTAATGGCCACTTATTTGGAGATGAAAATTTGACTTTTTTTCTTTCCCACCTGGGGCACTTTTTTTTTTTCCTTTAAAAACCGCTTGCGAGTGTTATGGAACTTTATATATCAATACCCGACTTCTATTTCTACCAATCATCGACTTATATTTTATAGATGCATTGGAATATGTCGTGAAGTTCATTTGTTCATTTTTGTCTTCCACTGTGAACACATTGATCTAATCAAATTTTAGAGTACCGCTTTTTCCATTTTTTATTTTGATCATGGGCAGACGTTTTATGTCATTGCTTTGATATGTTTCCATATTCACACATTTGCGTTCCTATGCGTTCACATGCGTTTATGTGCCTACCAGTAAATATCAAAACGACATGCGGCTTTCAATTATTTGTTTTGATCTTGATACAGAACTTCTTGCGGGACTAACTGTCAGGCAGATTTGGCAAAGCACATTTTTTTTCTGTAAGCCTCGTATAGTGATTTGAACAAATTTGGAAGAAATACGAATTTTAATTTTTATTAGACTCAATTGGAACCCAACGATAAATTTTCCCTCAAATCTCTCTGTGGTGCACATAATGGTGGCACTATGGTGAGAATAGTGATCGTGAATGTGGCAACTTTAGAAATATTGGGAATTTTTTTTTTTTTTTTTTTGACATCGAGTTTTTGTAAAGAGGAAGAAGCTACTTGCTTCTAATGACAACTTCGAGACTTCCTATTTGCTGCGAACTGTTAAAGTGATCACATCGTTGTAGAAACCACATAAGTTTTCCCAGTGCGAGAGTTTAATCGTTTGATCTGTTTCGGCAATAGATAAGAATTTCAACAGACGAAACCCGTCAACGCTATTTAGTTCTTGACCTTTGGAACTTCCTCCTTTGCCACGGTGAGATAGGATACATTTTCAATCCCGTCTTGAGTTTTTGACTCTATCATCCTTTGATGTCTGGCTACCCACAGGGTATGCACAGACTCAATTTTTTTACTTGGAGGAAAAGGGGAACAATTGGTAAGATATGCAATGCTTTTCACCAAGAATCGAAGTGTCCAACTAGAGCGTTTCCCATTTTGTACACAGCTCCCAAAATCTTCATACGCTGCATTTTCTTTGGGTGCACAGGCTTTAATTTCTTGGCTCCCCAAAGGACAGATTTATAAAGTTTACTGGTGCATTTAACCTCAAACTGGGGTGGACCTTGTGAGGCCCAATTATATTTTTTGAAAGCTAGTCTGGACACCATCCACTATATGTAGAAGATCCAGGCATATTATCCATAATTCCATATATGATGTCAAGATAGGTGCCGTTTTGACTTAACCTACAATGTCTACACGATGAACCATGTGCCTGGCTATGTATGCAGTCAGCGATGAGAGTGATGTGACCTATGTCCAATTTTAATAATCATTCGCCAATTTGAACAATATTAATCAAACGAGGATTCAACGCGTCTGTTGAATGCTGTCTCTTTGGCATTGGCCATAAAGGAAAAAAAAAAAAACTTCATTTACCTACATCATCACGACGTCAGACTCGTCTTTGCAAGGCAACATCTTTATATCCAGAACCAACAAATATGATTCCACAACAAGGAAATATTAAGTATCACAAGTCATTTGATATTTTTCACTAAATTCATTTCAATAAGCATATCATTAAAATTTAATTTAAATATTACAGATTAGTTATTAAGTTGAGTTACATCTTTTGAGTGAATAACCCTAATTGTAAAAAGGCATGAATGAATTTATTTCCTAAGCACCAGCTTATGAAACAACAACAACAAACAGCACTGAGTACGTGGGAGGCCTTCTTCGAATCGGTGATGCTTGGTAAGTTTTTTTTAAATCTCTTTATTCATGCTTTTATTTTCTCTTGCGAGTTGTAACTCTCATATTTGTGGATCGTAGACGAAATGAGTAAGGGAGAAGTAATAGTAAAATACGTAACCTACCTCTGCCAGTGAAGAGTAGTTAAAAGAAAAAAAAACACATAAATTTGATTCCACATTACTCTCCGTTGCATTCATTTCTTCCGCAGTTCACAAGCATCTTTTCCCATGCTAGTTTAGTTTTTTCTTCTAATTTTTATATCTTTTGAATACGAAAGATATCTTAGTGTTTAACCCTTTATGGGACAAAAAAATTTGACTGTAGTAAAAAGTTAAGATGAATAATTTTTTTAAATTGGTTTTCAATTTAGTTTACAAAACGTGAATTATATTAAAATGTTCATAAATGATCAATTTCGGTTAATATTTTAATAAAGAATTTTGTAAGAATGAATTCTTAGAAGGTTTTAAAACGTTTTCTTGTTAAACCGGTCTTTTAAAGTGGGATAGGCATATTTGGGGTTCCTTAACATAATGTTTTTTTGGTCAAATAGGAACATCGGTAGGCGAGGGTAAAGAGACCAACTCCAGTCTCGATCTATGGAGTTGACAGTTTAAATGATTAAGAACTGATACCACCCGTTTGGCTTTATGTTTGTTTTATATAGGTGTTTAGAAGGGGAATTTGATTTTTCTAAACATGTTGGTCCACTTAAGTATCAAAACTAAAATAAATCGGGAGTCTATAATAATTGTTTGTAATGGGAAATGAATTAGTTAGAGCAGGACCCGAACCCCCCACCCGACTGACGGCTAGCTGTTCAAAGGCTCCCATGTCCTAACTCTATCTGATTTTCAAGATGACTTTCTAAAATTAAACAATTCTCATCCAATTCCTATTCGGGACATTACAATAAATTTGGCGCCCAACGTGGGGCCGATAGGCAACCTATGTCTTATTGGCTCTTTATTTTTTTATTTATTTTTTTTCTATAGTTCCAGAAGTACTTTAGAGTTCAAACCTACAAGTAAATTTTGGGTATTTCTCTGTATATCTGTGAGACATTTGCAAGAATACTTGATCGAGTCTAGGTGGACCTTTAGATACTTGAGGTTTATTTTGTTCGAGCATTCTAACCCTTAGTTTTTCATCAATATTTTCTTGTAAGGGATCCAGATTCTAGAGATCCTAAACATTTACTTTGCTTTTATGTTTTTTTCGTTGAATTTTTTTACGGACTTAGGAATCAGCTCCTATTGTGTACCTTGGATTTTATTGCAAAGGCCTAGCCCATTGTTATAACCAGGCGGACAATAGTGGAAGGTATTTGTGATTAGAGTAGCTGGTGTGTCTGTATAAAGGAGATGGGTAAGGCGTATTAGCTCCATAGTCCAATTTGTTTTCACTTCGTATCAGTTTTTTCATTTTCTATCCCACTTTGAGTTAAGGTTTAACAAGAAAACAAATAATGATTTGCATATTTCGGTAATTTTACAAAAAAATTGTCATATTTGCTGCGAATTTCGGCAGTACTTTTAATTAAGGAAATATTTTTGAATATTAAAGATGTCGCTTCCACGAACCCCTACTATATCAGGAGCACCCGCTGTTCCATCAGACCAAAGTTCTTTAGAACCAGTTTTGATAGCACCTTCTTTTTGTCAGACTTGCAACGAGACAATGTTTGAGGGCGAAGATTGCATAATTATTAACGTATGTTCTCATCAATTTCATCGCGCCTGCATTGAACCTTGTTTGGCTGACTCATCGGAATGTCCGATATGTCACCGCTCTTGTGAGCTCAATGATATAAGACAGGTTATAATAGTTTCAAAGGAATCTCTTCCGTCCAAAGTGAAAGGGAAATCCAATAGAGGTAGAGGCGCTCTCGCTAAGAGCTTTTCGACCCGTAATACTAGACGGAATCCCTTGAATTTTTCTTTTAATGCTAATATGAATACTGAAACTGCACCGGCAGGACCTATTGCGAGTGTAGCTCCCGATGACAACGGCGAGGACGGTTTCAATAGTGAGCCAATTGTCAATCACATTTCTATTGACTATGGCGAAATTAATAAGATGATAGAATTGAATGTGACCCGTGTCTTACAGAACATGAACATAGTACAAGCAGATACTCGGGATATGCCTAGAAATGTACTTTCAAACCAGTATAGTGACGTTAGAGCTTCAGACAAAGTTTTAAACGCAGCGAATCGTCAATCATCACCTGCGGGTTTAGATGTGAATAACGTGTCTCGGCCTTCGATTTCTGGATCTAACAGTACTATTGCCCCTTCTGATAAAATAACGTCGATTATTCAGAACTGGAACTTAAAGTTCGACGGTTCATCGGCTGGTCTGAATGTCGATGAGTTTCTTTACCGAGTTAGGTCACTCACGAAGGATAATTTCAACAATGACTTTACTGTTATATGTAAGAATCTTCACATTCTTTTAATAGGAAAGGCTAGGGAGTGGTTTTGGAGATACCACAAGAGAGTTGTTTCCGTAGAATGGGATGATTTCTGCCTTGCAATCAGGAATCAATACAAGGAGCTTAAGTCGCCTTTTGATATCAAAGAGGAGGTTAGATGTCGAAAGCAGAGACCTGGCGAGGTTTTTGATGTATTTTTAGACGCCGTAACGACCATTATGGATAGATTGCCTGATCCAATTCCAGATGAGGAATTGGTAGAGATATTGTTAAGGAATCTCCGGCCAGATATTAGACAAGATCTCTTGTATGTACAGATTAGTTCACTTTCTCATCTTCGCAGGCTCGTCCAAAGGCGAGAAAATTTCCTGAATGACGAACATGTCAAGAGAAATTTAGCTTGGCGAAATGCTACCGCTCCCCAGCCATCTCGTCGTAATATAGCTGAGATCGAAATAGGCGAGAATGAGGTTTCTGGTAGTGACAGGGAGCCGGACCAATTCGTAGATGCTCTTCAAAAGAGTGCTGTCAGCTTTTCATGTTGGAATTGTGATGGTATTGGGCATCACTGGCAGGACTGCGTCGAGGACCGAAGGATATTTTGCTATGGCTGTGGGTTGAAGGACACTTACAAACCCAACTGTAGCAGGTGTAGCTCGAAGAAATCATCCTTTCCAAAAAACTTTCGAGCTCAGGTCCTGCCGAAGGACCAAGTATAGCTTCTCAATTTCCTAGTGGTAATACTAACAATACACCACCAGATGGAACCCCATCACAGATTGGGGATTACGAGTTCAGACCGTTTTCAATTCTCAAACGCCCCGTCGATTCTGACCAGTTATGGAACGAAAATATATCCAAATTGATATACCCAAGATTGCCCTATCATCAAAGATGGGAGATTTACCAACAAAGACGTGACCAAATTTTTGATGTAGACATGGTGACTTCCAAGAAGACACGACGATCTACTGCTCGGCTACGAAGATATTATAAGATGAGGAAGATCTGTAGTAAATTGGTTGTTTCTACGATAATGACCAATCCCCGCGATTTAAGGTATTATGCCGACGTGTCCTTTTTGAATTTTAGGGAGTACGGACTACTCGATACTGGCGCGAATATTAGCTGCATCGGAGGTAAACTTGCAATGGCAGATTTTTCCAGATTAGGCCAATTTACTAAGTGCAAAGCCTTTGCCAGGACCGCTGATGCAAAGACACAACAGGTGCTTGGATGGATTGACACTGACGTTATATTCAGAGGGAAGAAGAAGAAAATGAGAATTTTTGTTATACCCTCCATTTCTCAAAGGTTAATACTCGGCGTTGACTTTTGGAAGCTGTTTAGACTTTTACCAAGCGCTATTGATTCTTTAGGGGTGTTTAGTTCCGACTTTTGCGATCACGATCCGCAGTCAGGAAATTCTCTTACCTGTGATTCTCTCAAGATTGATAGTGAACTAGACGAATCTAGATACCCACTTTCTTCTCACGAACAAATGCAATTGGATACTATAATAGGCTTATTTCCGGACTTTGAGACTCAGGGATTAGGCAGAACTGACCTGATAAGGCATGTCATCGATGTAGGTGAAGCTTCTCCGATCAAGCAGAGATTCTACCCAGTGTCTCCAGCGGTAGAAAAGCTAATGTTCGAAGAAGTGGATAGAATGTTAAGCCTAGGGGTAATCGAACCTTCCAAATCCGCTTGGAGTTCTCCAATGCGGCTGGTAATTAAACCGAATAAAGTGCGGCTATGTCTGGATGCAAGGAGGTTGAATTCCGTCACCCGTAAGGATGCGTATCCCTTACCAAATATCGAGGGGATATTTGCTCGATTACCAAAGGCTAATCTCATATCCAAATTGGATTTGAAGGACGCCTTTTGGCAAATTGGTTTGGATGAGGGATCGAAGGAATTGACCGCATTCACCATACCTGGGCGACCATTGTATCAATTCGTGGTTATGCCATTTGGGCTCTGCAATGCACCCCAAACAATGTGTCGCCTAATGGATCATATCATCCCACCTGACCTCAGACATTGTGTCTTCGGTTATTTAGATGACCTCGTTATTGTTTCCGATAGTTTCCACTCTCACTTGGAGGTTTTGACTAGAATTGCGTCACAGTTTCGGAAGGCTAATTTGACCCTGAATGTCGCGAAGAGTAGTTTTTGTGTGAATAAAGTGAAGTACTTGGGTTACGTCATCGGTAATGGAGGCATTACGACGGATCCTGAGAAGATCACTGCGATTACTAGCTGGCCAATTCCGAAAACTCTTAAACAAGTTCGAGGGTTTTTGGGTTTGGCTGGCTGGTATCGTCGCTTTATCCAGAATTTCTCATCTGAGGTGTCACCCATAACTGATGTCCTGTCGACGAAGAGGAAGTTCATTTGGACCAAAGAGGCCCAATACGCTTTCGATCGTGTGAAGGGGTTGCTTACGTCAGCACCAATACTAACCAACCCGGATTTTTCGAAAAAATTCTTTTTGCACTGTGATGCAAGTGATTCTGGAATCGGGGCTGTTTTAGTTCAGCTGGACGAGGATGGAAACGAAAAACCTATCGCTTTCATGAGCAAGAAGCTCAATTCCGCTCAGCGCAACTACAGCGTTACTGAGCGTGAATGCCTGGCAGCTGTAGAAGCGATACGTCGGTTCCGTTGCTATTTAGAACTTCAGGACTTTGAAGTCATCACGGACCATTCCAGCCTCCTGTGGCTTATGAAACAACCTGATCTTAGCGGCAGGTTGGCCAGATGGGTTTTTAAACTTCAACCATACCGTTTCTCAATAAGTCACAGGAAGGGCAGTGAGAATGTGGTGCCCGACGCACTGTCACGGGTTCCAGGTGACGAAATTTCTGCGATTGAAATTGTCGGACCAGAGGTGGATTTGGACTCACCTTGTTTTGGCGACAAGGATTATGAGGATTTGAAGGAAAAGGTTAGGATTAACGCTGCGAAACTTCCCGATATGAAGATAGTTGACGGCTTTGTCTACTTTCGAGCCGAACATTATTCGGGACACAATGAACAAGAGGCCCAGGCATGGAAATTATGGATCCCTTTGAGACTTCGAGAAGGCATTATATCAAGGGCGCACGATTCCCCAGTTGCGGCGCACGGGGGTATGGTAAAAACTTTGGAGTTAGTGAGGAGACATTTTTACTGGCCTGGACTTGTACGTGACGTAAGGAATTATGTCGGGGATTGTGAGACATGCAAGACGACCAAGGCCCCGAATATGGTTATGAGGCCGCCAATGGGTAGACCCACTACTTCCTATCGTCCTTTTCAACGATTGTTCATCGATATATTAGGCCCATATCCCCGCAGCAAGACTGGGTATATTGGAATCCTAATTGTCTTGGATCACCTTACGAAATTTCACTGGCTGTGTCCTCTAAAAAAATTCACATCTGCGGCTATTCAGTCTTTTCTTTTGAAGGATATTTTCCATGTATACGGCGTTCCGGAATGTATTGTTAGTGATAACGGTAGCCAGTTCCGAGCTAATGAGCTAAACGCATTTTTTACCTCTTACGGCATTCAGCATACTTATACTGCCTATTATTCCCCCCAATCAAATGCATCTGAGAGGGTAAATCGATCTCTAATTGCAGGAATCAGGACATACCTGAAAAAGGACCATAGACAATGGGACGACAGGCTTAGTTTCATTAGTTGCGCACTTAGGAATTCCCTTCATCAATCGATTCAGTGTTCGCCATACCATGCTGTTTTTGGATATGACATGGTAACCCATGCCTCCGCTTACGAATTACTGAGGAAATTTGCCTCACTAGATGAGCCCACTATGAAGCTTTCCCATGATGACCATATGCAGTTGATTCGGACAGACTTAAGGAAGTACATAAAGGAGGCATACGAAAGAAACAGGAACCAATACAATCTACAGGGTGGCTGATGAAAGCCGCTACCAAAAAAAAATGTAATAACTTTTTTTCTATTTAATAATAATAATTTAATAATTAATTTAATTAATTAATTAATTAATTTAATTAATAATAATTTAATAATTAATTTAATAATTTAATTTAACATGAATAAAAGAAAAATGTATTCCATACACCGAAAAAAAAATGTAGCAATATTCATCATTGTAGCAATATTCATCAGCCACCCTGTACGTGTCAGGTTTGAAATATTCAAAGTCGGCCAGGAAGTTCTGCGTAGGAATTTTGCCCAGAGCAATCTCGAGAGAGGGTTTAACGCCAAATTGTCGCCGGTCTTCATAAAATCGAAAGTAAGGGAAAAATTGGGAAGTCATTATTATGTCCTAGAAGACATGGATGGTAGGCTTGCGGGTACTTTTCACGCAAAAGACATACGGACGTAGCGGCCTTCCTCCTAATTCTGTTCCGAAAGTCGTCCATAATTATGCGGTTTGTAATGGCCACTTATTTGGAGATGAAAATTTGACTTTTTTTCTTTCCCACCTGGGGCACTTTTTTTTTTTCCTTTAAAAACCGCTTGCGAGTGTTATGGAACTTTATATATCAATACCCGACTTCTATTTCTACCAATCATCGACTTATATTTTATAGATGCATTGGAATATGTCGTGAAGTTCATTTGTTCATTTTTGTCTTCCACTGTGAACACATTGATCTAATCAAATTTTAGAGTACCGCTTTTTCCATTTTTTATTTTGATCATGGGCAGACGTTTTATGTCATTGCTTTGATATGTTTCCATATTCACACATTTGCGTTCCTATGCGTTCACATGCGTTTATGTGCCTACCAGTAAATATCAAAACGACATGCGGCTTTCAATTATTTGTTTTGATCTTGATACAGAACTTCTTGCGGGACTAACTGTCAGGCAGATTTGGCAAAGCACATTTTTTTTCTGTAAGCCTCGTATAGTGATTTGAACAAATTTGGAAGAAATACGAATTTTAATTTTTATTAGACTCAATTGGAACCCAACGATAAATTTTCCCTCAAATCTCTCTGTGGTGCACATAATGGTGGCACTATGGTGAGAATAGTGATCGTGAATGTGGCAACTTTAGAAATATTGGGAATTTTTTTTTTTTTTTTTTTGACATCGAGTTTTTGTAAAGAGGAAGAAGCTACTTGCTTCTAATGACAACTTCGAGACTTCCTATTTGCTGCGAACTGTTAAAGTGATCACATCGTTGTAGAAACCACATAAGTTTTCCCAGTGCGAGAGTTTAATCGTTTGATCTGTTTCGGCAATAGATAAGAATTTCAACAGACGAAACCCGTCAACGCTATTTAGTTCTTGACCTTTGGAACTTCCTCCTTTGCCACGGTGAGATAGGATACATTTTCAATCCCGTCTTGAGTTTTTGACTCTATCATCCTTTGATGTCTGGCTACCCACAGGGTATGCACAGACTCAATTTTTTTACTTGGAGGAAAAGGGGAACAATTGGTAAGATATGCAATGCTTTTCACCAAGAATCGAAGTGTCCAACTAGAGCGTTTCCCATTTTGTACACAGCTCCCAAAATCTTCATACGCTGCATTTTCTTTGGGTGCACAGGCTTTAATTTCTTGGCTCCCCAAAGGACAGATTTATAAAGTTTACTGGTGCATTTAACCTCAAACTGGGGTGGACCTTGTGAGGCCCAATTATATTTTTTGAAAGCTAGTCTGGACACCATCCACTATATGTAGAAGATCCAGGCATATTATCCATAATTCCATATATGATGTCAAGATAGGTGCCGTTTTGACTTAACCTACAATGTCTACACGATGAACCATGTGCCTGGCTATGTATGCAGTCAGCGATGAGAGTGATGTGACCTATGTCCAATTTTAATAATCATTCGCCAATTTGAACAATATTAATCAAACGAGGATTCAACGCGTCTGTTGAATGCTGTCTCTTTGGCATTGGCCATAAAGGAAAAAAAAAAAACTTCATTTACCTACATCATCACGACGTCAGACTCGTCTTTGCAAGGCAACATCTTTATATCCAGAACCAACAAATATGATTCCACAACAAGGAAATATTAAGTATCACAAGTCATTTGATATTTTTCACTAAATTCATTTCAATAAGCATATCATTAAAATTTAATTTAAATATTACAGATTAGTTATTAAGTTGAGTTACATCTTTTGAGTGAATAACCCTAATTGTAAAAAGGCATGAATGAATTTATTTCCTAAGCACCAGCTTATGAAACAACAACAACAAACAGCACTGAGTACGTGGGAGGCCTTCTTCGAATCGGTGATGCTTGGTAAGTTTTTTTTAAATCTCTTTATTCATGCTTTTATTTTCTCTTGCGAGTTGTAACTCTCATATTTGTGGATCGTAGACGAAATGAGTAAGGGAGAAGTAATAGTAAAATACGTAACCTACCTCTGCCAGTGAAGAGTAGTTAAAAGAAAAAAAAACACATAAATTTGATTCCACATTACTCTCCGTTGCATTCATTTCTTCCGCAGTTCACAAGCATCTTTTCCCATGCTAGTTTAGTTTTTTCTTCTAATTTTTATATCTTTTGAATACGAAAGATATCTTAGTGTTTAACCCTTTATGGGACAAAAAAATTTGACTGTAGTAAAAAGTTAAGATGAATAATTTTTTTAAATTGGTTTTCAATTTAGTTTACAAAACGTGAATTATATTAAAATGTTCATAAATGATCAATTTCGGTTAATATTTTAATAAAGAATTTTGTAAGAATGAATTCTTAGAAGGTTTTAAAACGTTTTCTTGTTAAACCGGTCTTTTAAAGTGGGATAGGCATATTTGGGGTTCCTTAACATAATGTTTTTTTGGTCAAATAGGAACATCGGTAGGCGAGGGTAAAGAGACCAACTCCAGTCTCGATCTATGGAGTTGACAGTTTAAATGATTAAGAACTGATACCACCCGTTTGGCTTTATGTTTGTTTTATATAGGTGTTTAGAAGGGGAATTTGATTTTTCTAAACATGTTGGTCCACTTAAGTATCAAAACTAAAATAAATCGGGAGTCTATAATAATTGTTTGTAATGGGAAATGAATTAGTTAGAGCAGGACCCGAACCCCCCACCCGACTGACGGCTAGCTGTTCAAAGGCTCCCATGTCCTAACTCTATCTGATTTTCAAGATGACTTTCTAAAATTAAACAATTCTCATCCAATTCCTATTCGGGACATTACACTGTTAGTAGTTAATGTTACTGCAATATGACAGCTGCAAAGTCTGTTATTTGCTAGAAATTAATGCTGCTTAATTAAAAATGGAATTGTAGCAAGGAGAGTAAACTTAAAGAGAAGATTGTATTTGTTTGACCCCAATTTGAAAAATACCTTAAATAATCAAAACAAGTGATCGGTAGTACCAGGCAAACATAAATAGTAGCCCACCATTCTACGGAACACGGTTGGTGTGCAAAACAAAACAATATTCAAGTGACCCCAATAAAATAGCTATAAAAAGGGTTTCCAAAAAACAAACGACAACATCCTATGCAATTACAGAGTCAAAAGCTGTAAAAAAATTTGTCAACGCCGACTATATGAAAAATCCGCAATTACTTTTTGGGCAACCCAATATTTGTTAGAAAAAACAGCAAAAATGTTTGCTGTAACACCAGAAAGTCTACTGAAAATGGGAAAGCAGTAATTTTTTGCTAAAACAGCAAACATTTTCTGCTGTTTTCAAATTTAAAAAAACTCCAAAATGTCATAAATATTTAAAAAATGTTTATACTCCATCTTGTTTTTCAATTTTAAAAGCTTACAATTTAAAATTTTTTCAAGTTTTCTACAATTTTCTTCTTTTTAACGAACTTAAAGAACAGCAGACCAAATAACTACTACTATTATATTTATATTACTACTTCTATTACTACTACTATTAGATTTATTCAAAAGTTTAAAATTTTTTTTATTTTATTTCAGCAGACTAATTTTTCTGGGTGTAAAGTGCGAGTTCGAGGAGTGGTTTACGATTAGCCACACAAATTATAAGAATGTAGACCCAGAAGAACCTTGAAGGCTTGAAAATATTTCGTCTTTATCCCAGAGATATACGTTTTCTAATACCAGCAAATACTCTGCTGATTTTATAATAAAATTTTTTTAACATTGCAGGAAACAGTTTCAACTTTTTGATTTTCTAAACAATAGTTACGGCATTTCCTACATATTTATGTACATTTGTGACGATTTCAGATGTACATTATTGATTAAAAGGCTTAAATATGGTTGCATTAAATATTTTGTTTTAGAAAATTAAAAAAAAAACTGTGTCTTGAAATTCAAAAATTTAGGTGAAATATACAACTTATCAAAGTATTTATGACATTTAACATACGAAAACAGCAAAAAGTGTTTACCGCTTTTGCAAACAAAATTTTGCTTTCCTATTTCCACTAGACTATTTGTTGTTACTCCTAAAATTTCTTGTTGATTTTACTAACAAATTTCTCTGAGTGTGATTTTTTGCAATAGTACACACAAACCTTTGAAGCCAAGATGCAACCATGAACCCTAGAAGTTAAGATTACAAATATGAGGAAATTTTTGTTTTGTAAAAAAAGGCAATAAACGCACCAGGTATGAAAACAGAAGCAATCGCGAAAAGTTAACTCAGACGTTTTATAAACAAATCTTTTGGACGATTAGAACGCAATAAGTTACGTAACAATCGTCGCTAAAACTTCCGCATACGCAATTGATTGTCCAATGATATCATAGATGAGTGCATCAAGACTCAAATAACGCAATGAGTTGTAAAAAATCGATCGATACGCAACGGATTGTCCAATGATTTTCCAGAAGAGTGTTTCGCGACTATTGCGGACGATTAGATGCAATGAGTTGTAAGAGAATCGTCGCAAAGGCTTGCCAAAAACTCCGTACACTCAATGGATTGAACAGTTATATCCCAGAAGAGTGTTCCGCGATTCATATGGAAGAACGATAGCGTAAAAATCTTCAAAAAAATTTGTTGTATTCATCGCGCGGACAAACGTTCGTCCTAAACTATGAAAAACGTTTGCAGGGGAGTTCGCAATAGCGAGGAGTTGTTTATCTACCATCGACCGCCTCTCCTGTTGTTTTTAACCAACACAATCGACTATACTTGCAACATGGTTTACGTATTTTTCATTTTTGTTTTGCAGCATTGTTTTGCACCATTCTTGTTCAAAATTATACTTTTGGGTTGCCCAAAAAGTAATTACGGATTTTTTAAAAGAAAGTAAATGCATTTTTAATAAAACTTAGAATGAACTTTAATCAAATATACTTTTTTACACTTTTTTTCTGTGAAAAAATTTGTCAACGCCGACTATATGAAAAATCCGCAATTACTTTTTGGGCAACCCAATATAAAACGAATTGACTTGGATTCGAATAAGTTGTTTCATTAAAGAAGGGGAAGACAAGAAGCACAAGACTACCTCTACTAATTGTTCCTTATGCATATAGATTTATGTTAGAAGTAGTCAAGTCCCAACAATAAAGAAGTGTTATTTGTGGAAAATTTCAAGCAGACAGCTTTTTTTCTTCTGATTGAGAACTATGACGCAAATAGCAAGTTTAATAGAAGTTTAACAAGCAAAGTATTACAAGAGGCTATTATACCCGCTTCCTACCCTATGGTGGTGGGTACCACAAATAAATTAATCCCAATTTTAATTCAAAATTGAATTAGCCTTCATGAAAAATCATTCAAAAAATATCCGCCCCTGAAAAAAATTCTCTCACACTTAAGGTGGAGTTGCATCCCATGCAGGCGCGCGTGCTGCGCAGCAAAAGACGTATGGCATGTAACTCAGCCTAAAGAACGCATATTGGGTATGTCACTCCACCTTCACAAAATACCGTGCAGCGTCACACCGTATACTGCCACATCATCAGTGTTTACAGTAGAATCGCAATACAGAAATATTACAAAACAAAAAATATTATCAAGAAAAGTATGGAAAACCCGTTGGGAGAGAGGGAGCGAGAGAATTCAAAACTTTTGTTTGTGTATTTTTATATGTTTGCCATTTTATCATTGTTGTCTTAACTGTCACAATGACAGTCAGTTACTAACAAAGTTCATAGTTTTCCCATGTATACACATGACATTTCAGAGCTTAAGCCTTTCAGTAAATGCAAGTGAGTATACACATACAAACACACACGCACACACACACAAATGAACTGTCAGGATTTCATTCTGAACGCATTGTATTCCTCCCTTTGTTTGCTGTTAAAATACAAACTGATTGAAACTTAATGATGATTCCTGTGCCGATAATGACAATGATGGGTTGAAGAGGCACTAAGCATAAATTTAAGTATTCAAAAGACATATTAAAAGTAATATTTGAGGGCCATAACCCAACCAAAGAGTCAAAAGTCAAAGTCATAAAAAATCGCTAGCGGCAAAGCCAAATAAGAGACGCGGAGTCCGGAGTCAAATTTGAACGATGAAATAGAAACAACGAAAATGCATTTAAACGATATTATAATTTTATCATTTAAAAAAAGTTTTATATTTTTTTTAGACATTTAATAGAAATACCTGCAGTTTTGTAAATACGAGTATGTTAATTTTTAGTAAAACTTTCTGTATATTGTTAGCAACGTAGCGAATTTTCAGTGAGAAATATGCTGAGAGAAGAAGACATTGAGTGTGACGTTGCCTAAATAGGTTAGATTCGATTTCAGCGTCTTGACGTTAGACTCTGACTATGGCTGCGGCGAATTTTTCTATTCCCACATAAAATGCATCCAAAACAACTTGACGTTGACTCTTGACTCTTTGATTGGGTTTAGACACTGAATGGATGCTTCTACTCCCAAAAACAAATGAAAATGTTGCAAAATTGGCAATAAAGAGTGTAGAGAGCAGCCCACAGCAAGACTCATAGCATCCATTCATTCATATGTTTATACCGTCATTTGGCAAGTAATCCTGCATCTTTTCTATAATGTCAAACAATAGGGAGTTACGTCAGGTCCTTTGCCTTCGTCGAAGCAGTGCACGGCAACAAAAACGGGGGCACCCACGGAGAGAAAAGGTATAGCAGAGCCTCTTCAATATTTTGTCGATGTTTGCCATGACAAACGGGAAATGAAACGGAGGATAGCAAATAGCACAACCATATTGGGAAGAACAAAGCCACCTAGACTATGGATGATTGACAAATAAAATACAAGTAAATCGTACGAATGGTGTTGCTGAACTTTAAGCTTCAATGAGAACTTCTATCGCAATCCCCCTCTGTGCCTACCAAAATCATCATTGAACAGCTGTGCAAATGAGATGGCAAAATTGTTTGAAATTCCGTTAAACCCTAAACAGTCACGTTTTCTAATTTATTGCTGTAAGAAAAAATATGGCGCCTTTGTCGTAGAAAATTAAATTCGTCATATACAAGTGCTTTCATGGAAGGTATATAGGTTGTCAATCTTAAAAATTAAGAATTGCTTGGCACCCAATGTGAGTGGAAGGCTTTCAATAAATAGAGAGCGAAAAACTTACAAAATTTCGCATTTGACGAACTGAATTATAGACTTCCATTATAGTATGCAAATATTTTTAGTATTTTACTGTCGCAGGTTGAAGATTTAGTCCAAAGAGAGGGGAACAGTTTCTACAGATGAACCGTAAGATAAGTTTTGAAAGTAATAACAATATTTTTTGAGCCTTTAAAAGATATGAGAGACTCGTTGACGAAAATGTAGTTTTATTGGGTTGCCCAAAAAGTAATTGCGGATTTTTTAAAAGAAAGTAAATGCATTTTTAATAAAACTTAGAATGAACTTTAATTAAATATATAATTGCCATTTTGTTCGATAACCTTTTGCCATCTTCCTGGCAAATTTAGTATTCCACGCTCATAGAACTTCTGGCCTTTATCTGCAAAAAAACTGAACTAAGTGCGATTTTATAGCCTCATCATTGCCGAAAGTTTTACCATTTGAGGAGTTCTGCAAAGATCGAAATAAATGGTAGTCTGATGGTGCAAGGTCAGGGCTATATGGTGGATGCATCAAAAGTTCCCAGCCAAGCTCACTCAGTTTTTTTTGCATAACACAAGCGTTGATTCGGTTTGTTAAATGAATTTCTTTCAATACATGTGGTACCCATATTAAAATTGACGCCAAACAAACAAATGTAAACAAAATTTCGCGCACTTTTTTTCTAAAGCAAGCTAAAAGTAACAGCTGATAACTCACAGAAGAAAGAATGCAATTACAGAGTCACAAGCCGTTGAAAAAATTTGTCAATGCCGACCATATTACTACTATATTACCGACAATTACTTTTTGGGCAACCCAATA
The DNA here is from genome assembly GCF_963082655.1 of Stomoxys calcitrans. NCBI lineage: Eukaryota > Metazoa > Arthropoda > Insecta > Diptera > Muscidae > Stomoxys > Stomoxys calcitrans. The sequence continues at coordinate 118,252,516 of NC_081552.1, read as the reverse complement.
ATAAAGAGCTATGGATGTTTATCAAGACATAGGGGTTGGTCTATTTAACAATCTAGTGAATTCACTAGCTTATCAACATATAACGGCGCTTACAGCTAAATGCTTTGTATTTTTACGTTGATCAACAGTAACATTTAGCCAAAGAAAGCAAATATCAACAAAACAAAAAAAAAAGTAATTTTTCTTATAAATAAATGTTTCTCGATGTTCATAATTGTATTTTTTTTTTTTCAATTCTTAGCACTATTTGCATCCCAGAAAGTTAAGTCATAACTATGCAGTGATAATAGAAAGGGATAATCCAAGTCACTTAGAATTTTTCCCTATACAAAATAAGCGAGTAAATCCGCTTAATGGGTAAAACAAAACTCCCAGGTATTTACGCTTTCTATAAATGGAACATTCTCTCCTCCCAAGGAGAGAGGCCCCACTGTGGGTATCTCGTATCTCCTGCTGAAAAGAAGAACTACTTCTGTCTTGCACGGATTTACGCCTAGATCACTTTCGGTAGCCCACTTTGCTGTGGCACGTAGAGCTTCCAGATGTATATCTCTAAGAGTGCTGGGAAACTTTCCTCTAACCCCAAAAGCATATTCATCAACATACGCAAACATTTTACATTTACACCTTTTTCTTCCAGAGACGAAGGGCTGTTTCAGTTGTATGGCTCAAAGGATTTCGACTCAGGCCAAAATTGATTAACAATCTTCAGTGGCGTTGGTGGGTTTCCCGGGAGATATGTATCAACGAATAGTTCTAGTGTTTCCTCATTAGACATTGTCCATACATTCTCACTTCTGAATGTATCCCACTGTAAGAGGTTTCGAGGATAGATATCTTCCTTAGCCTAAAGGCCTCAGATGTATACTCCACGGATAATATATGTGATATATGCGAGCAGCCTACCCCATGCGTTGATATAAGAACTTGCCCATATCTGGTGATGTGCATGACTTTCCACAACTTTCCGCAGAAGTGGCTTCAACCAGCAAATTAACCCCTTGAGAACAAGGAATTAACCGCTCTATGAAGTTTTAATTTCATTGCATATTCGTTCTTAGGAAAGTCCTATTTACTAAATAATATGTCGCCAAGCTGGTAAAAATGTTGCTAGTTCTATGGAAAAAATAATGGGACGTATATGTTTCTTCCATATGTCCTCAAAGGTAAATATTTGGATGGAAAAGTGTTTAAGAAAATTGCTTAGAATTCAAACTAAGTCAGATCGTATACCCTGTTAAGACTATCAGAAATGTAGCACCATTCCAACCATTCATGCGCGACTTGTGTAGGTGGAGGTGGTGGGGTAAACAGTGTGTGTCAAAATAAAGCTTTTGATTTAAAAGAGTTTTTATTTCAGCCTTCATATTTATATGTTATGCGAAGTACGAAAATAAATAAATTTCTTTTAGACACAACACGCTATTCAGCAATGGAAATATGTTTAAGTCATTTGGCCAGAAAAAAACCCTAATCACCTATATTAATAGACGGTTAGATACGTTAAAGTTGAAAAGACGGTGCGGATATTAATCTGCCCATGCCACTATGGACATACACCTAAGCAGTAATCGGCTGCTTAGCAGTAATCGGCTTACTAAAAAAGTAAACTCGAAAAAGAAAAAAGGTAGGAATTCTGTGCTACTTACAAAATCCTTAATTGTTTTCCATGTCACTCCCCTAAGTTGGTGCATGTCTTGTATTGTGTCCCCACCTAAGTGTTGGTGTCTGTTAGACGCGAAAGCCAGGCAATGACATAGGAAATTCCCCAAGGTCTCATCATCGTTCTCCCAGTTACTCCGCTATCGCCCGGCATCCAAACGAAGCGGATGGTGACATCCTCAAAGAAGGCGATAATATCCTTCTTTCACTCCAAGACAGTTCGTGATCTTACCGTCCCGGTTGTTATTGTCCTTATGGCCTGTTTAATGTTCATACTCGACGTCCTCGCGTTTCGCATTCCGTAATTGTCCGGATCTACGCCTGCAGGACCATATTATGGTCAAGCAGTCTAAAACGGATCTCAGTCTCTGGGTTCTCAATGTAGACAACATAGATGGCAATACTAGGGTTCCTTCAATCCAAGACTGTGCCGCTGGCAGCAGTGTCCGCACTCAGCCTAAGGGGTCGTCTCAGGTTTTCCATCGGAAACCTCTTCCATTCCTTCCAGGTTTCCTATTGTCGCCTCGATTATACCGCGATGTATGAGCTGTTCCTATCTTCAATCCATTCTCCCATCGCCTTAAGTATCATAGCCGAAGTGGCTGCTACACACTGACTCTTTATATCTATGCATCGGAAAACAACATGTTTGCTGAACCTGTTTTATTATCCTTATGTTGCACTGTTTCTATATCGCAGTCCCCCAAACTACTGAAGCGTAAGTAAGTATTGGTCTAATCACGCCCCTGTAGAGCCAGAGGAAAATCCTCGGATTCAGGCCCCATTTGAGGGCATACGGTCCGTCTACTTAGTGCCCAACATCTTTCCAATTCAGTTTCCTGTCCAAGATCACATTTAAGTATTTGACCTTGTCAGAATCGAAATCGTTTCATTGAGGAACAGTGTTGCCTCAAATCGACCCACCGTCGTCTTTCTCGTGAACATGCATATTTCAGTCTTCTCTGGGTTAACATTAAGACCTCTGGGTCTATCCCAGTCATATGCCACATACAAGACCCTTTCGGCCCTTCTACATAGCTGGTTCGGGTCCATACCCCTTAGAGGTATTATTATTCAAATCCCTCCTCAGTCCGCATCCGTAATAGGTCATTTATGGTGGTCACCCATAGGAGTGGCGGTAAAATGCCACTCTGTGCCGTGCCTTGTGCCATTTTCTTATACATATTTAGTCATGGAACACACAATTTATCCACAGGGGAACAGGGGCAAACTTCTCACATATCAATGAGTGCAGTCCGATTCAAGTTAAAGCTCAATGATAAGGGTCCTCCTTTTTATAGACGAGTCCGAACGGCGTGCCGCAGTGCGACACCTCTTTGGAGAGAAGTTTTACATGGCATAGTACACCCACAAATGTTGCCAGCATTAGGAGGGCAAAACCACCGCTGAACATTTTTTCTGATGGTCTCGCCAGCATTCGAACACAGGCGTTCACCGTCATAGGCGGACATGCTCTGCGCTCGATGTCAATGCATACGTCTTGGCATCGAAGAATTCTTCTATTTTATGCACAACCTCGTCCGAGGAAGTCTTAACCAACATACCCTTGGCATTGGCATGCTGTTTGTATTTGAGCAGTTCGCTAGATGTCCTTTTTATCATCATATCCATAATACGTTCTATGGTTTTGTGTAGAAAGAACGTAAGCCAAATAGGTCTGTAGGCCATTGGTGTCGCATAGTTTGCCTTGCCGGGCTTGGGTATAAATACCACCCTTGCCTTCTGACAGGCTTTCGGACATGGGGTTTTGAGAGAAACTTTTTCATTTTGGCGGCTGCACGTTTTGTCGCTCTGGTAATTTTATTGTTTTCCTTGAGCCGTGTCTAATACACATCCCAATATACTTCTGCTTTTTACGACGTGTTCTGTTAAAAAGTCTGCGGACCTCTTACCCAATATTGCGAATCTTCCCGGTCATCCAGGGGTTTTCTTGGGCTGATTTCTTTTCCCGGAGAGGACAACTATATTCGAAAGTCCCACTAGTGCAGTCGTAATCCTGTTGACATTGTCGTCAATGTCTTTTATGCTTGGACAATGTAAACTATTTTCCCAATTCTTCTTCTGAGTAGTCTTCCGAATTTTGGCCACTTAGTTTTCAACTTATTGCGGAAGCTTATCAGATTCGGTGTTGTCTTCTTCCGAGTAGTTTACCGTACCCAATTCTGAACCTCACGAGTAGATTTTCCTAACATAATTTAAATTTTTATGACAAATAAAGCAAGTCCTCTTCGCAGGTCTGGTTCAGTCCAGAAACTTTGTACCGGGTCAGCTGTCTCGTTGTAATTCACAAAACATATAAGCGACGTTAGTACGTACACCCTGGACGATACTTATGTGTCTCCCACCATGGACCGCATTTTTGAACTTCTTTGAAAGATTTGACAGAAACTAAAAAAGTAACATTAAAAGTCGTTGAAGAAAAGCCAATGCTAATTTTGATTCGAATCCACTGCTATTTCCAACCAGAATTTTTATCGGGATGGTCAGGATTTGGCCATTCTTGGTGTGAGCACTTTGAAATATATATGTTCAAATACATTTTTGCCCCCGATAGCAGCAGGTTCTGTCCTGATCAGTCCACATATTCAAATGTCAGTGCAAGATCCTCAATTCACTCCTAAATGGTATTCACTAAACTGTCAAAAACATTTACAGGATAAACATTTACAGATTGTTTTTATCACATTTCAATTTTAGTCTTTAATTAAATATGTTACCTGCAGCATTTGTATTTTCTGAAGAAACGTATTTCCCACTTAAGCTCCCAATTTTCACCTTTAACATTTTGCTGTGAATGTTGCCATTGTATGATGTCAATCAGCTGACTGGGGTACAGTTTTAAGAGCATTATAGTTAAATAGGATAGATCACACAATGTGAAATGTCATTTTAATTACTGTTACTGTTACTGTTGAATGTTGCTGGGCCTCCTTTTGTCCTAGGTAGACAAAGAAGCCATTTATTAAGTTTATTGTTAGTTAACACAATAATGTGGATTGTTCCATCCGAAATCTTTTAATGATAAATTTATGGCTTGTCACACACACTCGCCCACAACGCACACACTTTCGTTACGCGTTACTTATACTTTTGGGATATTTAATAGATTTTATACTCGGGTTTTTTTGCAAACATTTCGTATAGAGGATAATTTTAGTACCTTACCGAAATGAATGACTAGCTGATTGGCTGGTGCTTTGTCTGGTTGTTAACAGTGCTATTTCTCTCTAGTAGTTCGTTTAATAATATTAAATTAATAATAAATGCCTGTGAATGCCGCGGAGGAAACATAAACAACTGCGCACAAGAGAGTTTGGAGATTGGTAGGCTGTTCATCATTTGGGTTTGTGAGATCCGTTATGTTACCACCATTGAAGCTTGAGCTGGCTGCTATTGTGAATGGATGGCTACACAAAATGGGTTTGTTTTATATTGGCTCTTCTTGCTTTCACCCTCCGTAGCTGATGGTTTTATGCATTTGAATTTTTATATTACATGGAGGCGTTCGATATGGATGACTGTGTGTGTGTGTGCTGAAGAGGCAAGAGTAATGTTTGCACTAAAGCAATGTGAACCAGGTTTTTAATAATGCATAATCATCAACTACCTTACTGCCTTTATTTTATACCTGAATATGTACACATTCAAACCGGGCAGGATGTTACAATTCCGGCACAGTGGTTTAATACATAAAAGTATTTTGAAATTTTATTATGCTGCCAAATTGATATAACTCTTACATTGTTAAAAGCAAGGATTCAGAGCGGATGCCTTTTGCCCGCTCCCCTCGGCTCCGGCAAAAATTTTTCCGCTCCGCTGCGGCAATTTCATTTGACTGTTTATTCTTAAATTTTATCATTAAGTTTACACCATCAAACAATATTCACTCCGATTATATGCATTCTTGACCGCCGTCTATATCGGACTATATCCTTGTAAAGCTTACATATAAACCGATCTCCTGAATTGGTTTCTTGAGCCTCTAGGGGGCGCAATTTTTATCCGATTTAGAAGAAATTTTGAAAACCGGTTTCTTTTATGATCCAATTCTATTGTGCCCAAGTATGGGTCGATTTGGACCATATTTCAATCAGGTACCGAAAAGTTTATACAAGTCACAGTTCAAAGTTTCAAGGAAATAAGTTTATAAGTGAGAATTTGTTAGCTCTGCAAACCGGTAACTGGCAGATATATCAAAATGTGGTCTGATATGGACCATATGTGGTTCGGATATATGGTGGCTCAGTGCAACACCATGTTCCAAATTTATATCAAAGTATGGTTGATTCCGACAATGAAAAATCTTTTCCAACTCACTGCTCTAAACATCAGCGAAATAGGCAAATATGGCTTTTTATGGACTTAAGACGCTGAATTTCTGCATCGGTCTATATGGCAGCAATAACCAAATTTGGTCCGATCTGGACTATGTTCAGTTCGGACAATGAGAAAACCTAGTGCATCTCAAATTTCAGCGAAATCGGGTAACAAATGGAGCTTTTATGGGTTTAAGACCCTTAATCGGAAAATCGGTCTGTATAGCATCTATATATAAATATAATTCGATCTGGATCAAACTCGATGCGGAAGTCGATAGGATGTCACTGTTCGAAATTTCAACAAAATCGGCTGATAAACGCTCCCTTGAAACGGTAGGTTTGTCTTTATGCCAGTTATATCCATTTATGGTCCGATATGTAACATTTTCGATTAGGATATCGGGGACCTTAGTAAAACTCGCGGTTTAAAATGTCAACGAAATCGGATAATAAATTCGGCTTTTATGGGTTTAAGACCCTAAAATAGGAAATCGATATATATGGCAGCTATATCTAAATATGATCCGATTTTGCTCGTTCAAGAACTTTACCTGCGTATAGACAAGATACGAATCTGTGCCAAACTTTAGCTCAATATCTCGGTTTTTGAAGGTTGCAACGTGATTACAACAGACGGACAGACACACAGCCATAGTTTCATCATCTTAGATCTTTACACCGATGCAGAATATATATTCTTTGCAGGGTCGGGAATGGGTACTTCGATGTGTTGCTAACGGAATGACTTAATTAATATACCTATTATCCCATGGTGATGGGTACAAAAATCCATGCAGTGGATACTAATCTAGTCATTCCGTTTGTAACACCTCGAAATTTCGGCCCCCATCCCCATCAAGTATATATATTGTGTGAAATCCATGTGGGTGAGCATTCTGATCCACGGGATTTTCACATTCCAGGATATCACACTCTATCTCTTTTCATCACCCACAGATGGGAGACTTGGCGTCTGAACAAAAATGCCAATACCGAAATGCTGCGCAAACAGGCAAGCACTTCGTAAGCCAGAGTACTTAGATACGAAAAGTTTCTTTACGAACAGTGTCTTTGTGCCAAAGTTATTGCTTCTCCGAGGGAAAGCAAGACCTTTGGTCATTCGTAAAAAGAGTAAAGGGCAACCCATCGGCAATCCCAACTCTAGCTAAGGATGATCAGGTATTCACTGACCCGGTTGATAAGGCTAATCTACCGGCTGAAATGTTTACAGGAAATTCTTCCTTGCCGTTTACCTATCAACCACTAACCGTGATTGATGGTGTACCTAGTTCGATGGCTCAGATATTCTTTCGAACACGTGGAGTTAAAAGGGTCCTTGCGGATCTCGTCGTTAATAAATCTCCGGGCCCGGGCGGTATGTCAAAACTTGTTCTTTGTAATTGTCTTCGACGCTTGCTCGTCCACTACGCAACCTTTTCAACCTTGCTTACCGTGCAGAAGTTTTCCCGGCGCGTTGGAAGTTTGCCAACGTTCTGCCCATCCCCAAAAAAAAAAGGTGAGGCCAACAACCCTGCGAATTATCGGCCAACTGCGATAAGCTTCGCGCTCTCCAAGGTTATGGAGGGTATGGTTAACCATCATCTTGTCAGATACTTAGACTTCAATGGCCTTCTTAGCGATAGACAGTATGGGTTCCGCAGAAATCGCTCTACGGGAGACCTAATGGCATTTTTGTCGGAACGATGGAGCCTCTCTATCCACCAGTTAGGTGAGAGTAAGGTCGTGGCTCTGGATATATCCAAGGCATTTGATAGAGTCTGGCACGCTGCACTTTTATCAAAGCTTGTCGCTTATATAGTCGGTAATAACTTCGTTCGATTTATATCGAGCTTTCCCAGAGATCGCACTATACGAGTTGTTGTAGATGGTTTCTCATCCGATGAGTATACATTGACCGCAGGCGTGCCACAAGATTTTGTCGTTCCCCTTCCTTTTTTCTTATTTTCTTTGACTTCGAATCCCGTCTACTCATTTGCCGATGACAGTAGTCTGTGTCATTCATATTCATTCAACCATAGGCCCAGTCCTCAAGAAATTGTGGACAGGAGGCGCATTATGGATAAGACGCACAGAAGACACAGTGCTGTTCCTTGTCTCACAAGCGATTCACTGACCCACTTCAATCGTCGATATCTATCGACGGTATAGATATTGAGCAGTCAGATGCTCTTGATGTTCTGGGCATGAAGATCCAATGTGATGTCCGTTGGTCAAAACACGTATTCGAAGTCTCGAAAGAAGCATTTAAGTGTTTGGGCTTTCTTAAGCAGTGCAAGAAATAAAGGGTGATTTTTTTGAGGTTAGGATTTTCATGCATTAGTATTTGACAGATCACGTGGGATTTCAGACATGGTGTCAAAGAGAAAGATGCTCAGTATGCTTTGACATTTCATCATGAATAGACTTACTAACGAGCAACGCTTGCAAATCATTGAATTTTATTACCAAAATCAGTGTTCGGTTCGAAATGTGTTCATTCACCGTAACGTTGCGTCCAACAGCATCTTTGAAAAAATACGGTCCAATGATTCCACCAGCGTACAAACCACACCAAACAGTGCATTTTTCGGGATGCATGGGCAGTTCTTGAACGGCTTCTGGTTGCTCTTCATTCCAAATGCGGCAATTTTGCCTATTTACGTAGCCATTCAACCAGAAATGAGCCTCATCGCTGAACAAAATTTGTCAAAATTTGAACACATTTCGAACCGAACACTGATTTTGGTAATAAAATTCAATGATTTGCAAGCGTTGCTCGTTAGTAAGTCTATTCATGATGAAATGTCAAAGCATACTGAGCATATTTCTCTTTGACACCATGTCTGAAATCCCACGTGATCTGTCAAATACTAATGCATGAAAATCCTAACCTCAAAAAAATCACCCTTTATTTCACCTGTTCTGATCTTCTCAATATCTATACTACCTACATCAGGCCGAGGATGGAATATAACTCTCATATATGGGCAGGAGCTCCAAAATCATCCTTGGGAGCTACTTGACCGGGTTCAACGGAGAGTGATGGTGTTGATTGGGGACAGTAGAGTATCCAACTCTATTGTTTCTCTTGAACATCGTCGGAATGTGGGTAGCGTTGTATTGCTTTATCCTTATTTTCATGGCGTGTGTTCCAGGGATATTCGTCTTCTTATCCCTGCCGTTAGGAAGTTTACCAGGAATGCAAGACTTACCAGGAACTCACACCCGTTTGTAATTGATTGGCCAGTCGACCGAACCATGCATTACCGAGAAAATTCGTTTTTCGCCCAAAGCATTCGTATGTGGAATCAACTTCCGGCTAATGTCTTTCCCACCGATATTGACGTTCAGAAATTAAAGATGAACGTGCTATTGCCTAAAGCTCACATGGATTTGTTTTGTATTCCGAATAAAAGTTTTATCGAGTTTTGAACCGAATTAGGGCATATTTGGCGCAGATGTTAAGTCATATCATCATTAATGACTAAAAATTGCGTACTCCGTTTCATGACAATTAAAATTATTATAAATCGGCCACTTGTGGTTGATAATTGCATAATAAACAAATAAATATTAATGAGCCAAATTTAAAGCCAATTTGCCGGAGGGCACAATACCAGCAAAAGTTCGGCCGAATCTTGAGAACCCACCACCATGGATTCTGCTACAAATTCCCATATATGAACTTAGTTGTGGGTCATATGTGTACTTTACGCAAACAATGTTTGTCACATCAGCCAAAAATTTAATCTTGTTTCAGCCAAATCGTATAAGATGGCTTCTATAAGATGTCAATTCGGGAGATTGGTTTATATGAGAGCTATATCAGGTTATAAACCTATTTGAACTATTCTTATCACGGTTGTTGGAAGTCATTTTAAACCAATACGAGCAAAAATTTAGCCGCCTCCGCCAATAAGAAGCATCTGTGAAAAATTATTAGCGGCTAGCTTTACGCGATCAACCACTAACGTGATTAGAAGAACGGACGACGCAGAGGTGTTTTGGGGAGTGGGGTGGTCCCCCAAACACTAAGCCCTGAAAATATATCAGCAACGTGCTCTATTCTCATATATTTGAACCCCATATTGCCATTGGCCTCAAAATGGGATATCAAACTCGTTTTCTAATCTCAAATACTTATTGAAAAAGCCAGCAATTATGTCCGGTTGGGGTTATGGGCCCTAAAATCTATGAATATCGAGCTCCACAGTCTTGGTGAGCAAATACGTCCTACTTCGAGTTTGTTATGGTGGTGGGATGTCCCCTAGACAGTTGGTCCCGAATGTTGATATCAGATTCATGGTCTACTCTCAAATATTCTTCATTTGAGCTCCATTTTTCCATAGCCGGCAAACATGACCGGTTTGGGGGGTGTTTTGGGGGATGGGGCGGCCACTCAGTGTCTTGGGTTTGAAAATATATAACAGATTCGTGTTCTACTCTAAAATACCTCTGATTTGAGCCTCATATTGCAATAGTCAGCAAATAATTCCAATTTGGATGGTGTTATGGGGATGGGCTGGCCCCATAGACACTTTTCCCGAACATTGATATCAGATTCGTGCTTTACTTCCTAAGACCTTTCATTTGAGTCACGTATAGCTATGGTCGTAAATTTTTCTTCTTTGGGGTATGTTCTCGGGGATGGGAGGCCGCCAAACACTTGGCCCCACATCTGGATATTCGTCCCATAGACACTTTTCCCGAACATTGATATCAGATTCGTGCTTTACTTCCTAAGACCTTTCATTTGAGTCACATATAGCTATGGTCGTAAATTTGTCTTCTTTGGGGTATGTTCTCGGGGATGGCAGGCCGCCAAACACTTGGCCCCACATCTGGATATTCGTATTCTACACTCAAATGATTTTATTTAAGCCCCATATTGCCATGGTCAGTAATTAAGTCCTGCTTTGGGGGGTGTTTTGGGAAAGAGTTGGACCCCCAGAAACTTTGTCCCAAATTTGGATATCAGATTCGTATTTCACTCGCAAATACCATTCATTTGAGCCCCATATTGCCATGGTCGGTAAATTTGTCCGATTTAGGGGTGTTTTCAGGGTTGGGGTGGTCCCCCAAACACTTGGTCGGACAATTAGATATCAGATACGTTTTCGAATCTTAAATACCTTTCATTTAAGTCCCATATTGTCGTGGTGTGTGTATATATATATATTTGGTAGGTTTTGGGGTGGGGCCTATTGGAACTATGATATTCCTCATAACAGAAGTTACATAGACTTCTATACGAATGGTTCCAAACTAAACGACCAGGTGGGCTTTGGGGTGTACTCTAAAGATCTAGATGGAATCTGTGGGTATGCTTTTAGCGACATATAAGCTAAGTTTTCAGAATCAGGGCTGTGAGCATTCCAAAACTATGTACTTGAAGAGATCTACAGCTTTGCTGTCACTGCCAAGAACAGACGTCTCAGTCTTTGTGTCCGTTACGACAGGTCACTGTGTAATCGGAAAACATGCTGACAGACTGAAGGTTGCCACTAACGACTTTTGCAGAAGCTGTGAGGACATCGAAGAAGAAGAGACTATAGAACACCTTCTGCGTGTGTGTGTCCCGCGCTGGCAGTCAGAAGGAGTTCCGCTCTAGGTTTTAATTTCTTTGAGATCTGATTTAGCCGATGCAAACATGGGATGACCTCCAGGTGACCGCAGCCTTTTGGCTGACTGCGGCGCAGTTCGGCGAATCTAGACGTGTAGACGTTGGGGAAGCCTGTGCATCGAATTCCCGAGCCCAATTTAGGGAATCTTTCTCCCTATTCGTGAGAGTCTTAGGATCTCATCGCAATGAGCGATGCGTCTTCTATTATTCTAACCTCTTAAAAAGCGTGTCGGTTTGCCGGGGAAGGCCGATGGCCTAGGCAAATTATAGGCATGCAAAGAAGAAATAGGTTCGGCCTTGTCCTTTCGACTCGAACCAGGTGTCTTCGTAAAAAGCCCCTGCTGGCCAGTCGTCTGTCTACTAGTGAAGCCTGGAGCAGCCGCTCCACTAGTCGAGGTTTCAGTAGCTGACAAAATGCTACGGCCTGATACCTCCACTGCAGCTTTTGGGGCTTTGGAGTCCATTCTAAGCCTACTCTCGGGCTCTAGATCTGCCGCTCTGGAAACAAACGCAGATCATCAACCGCCTAAATTTTTCTTCCAAAAATAATGACCTATTACGAGTTTCAGGAAAATTCTTGAGGAGTGAAATAACAATACGTCCGCCCCACTCAACGGTGCTTGCTCTTACGCAATTTCCCTACAAATACTTATGAAATCATGTTTAGTAGTCTTTCACGCAATCTCTAGCCTACCGACATCATTTTTTTGATGATGAAATAACGCAATAAGCATTACTGCAGAAATGAGTTTCTCAAATAAATTAAATTTAAAACATGTGTAGAAACCTCCTTAAATTTTTCGTTTTTTTAAATACATACATAGCCGAATTTACTTCAAAACTGTGCTAAGTTTAGCCGGGCCGAATCTTGGAAACACACTACCTTATATTCTACAAGCAATTTTCACAAATGAACTCAGTTGAAGACAAATGTGTATTTTATGAACCAAATTTCTGAAACTCAGGCAGAAATTAAAGTTTCTAGGAGCCGTAGAAGATTACTGGGGAAAACAGTTTATATGGGAGCTATAACAGGTTAAAGGCCGATTTGGACTCTACTAAGCATAGTTGTTGAAAGTCATAACAAAACACTCCGTGCAAAACCATCGGACCATAATTGCGGCGTCCAGGGGCTCAAGAAGTCAAAACAGGAGATTGGTTTACATGAGAGCTGCACTCAGAAAAATGCTTATCGTTAATACGAGTTGATTACATAACACACGTTAGTTCATGATCTTTACTCGCGTTGAATTAAAAAGGGTAAGTTTGGTAAGTTAATTTGTACAAATAAAATTAACTTTTCTCGAGTGTAGATGGTGTTACTAATTTTACTTTAACAAATTTCTTTGGTATAAGCAACCACTTTACCAAAAACGGGTAAAAGCATATTATCGTCGACTATACCTCTCACGAAACCTATTTCTATATGAACTCTTTAAAGGAATTTGGAATTTTAGTTCAATATATGTAACTAAAATGTTTACAATTTCCATATGTTGAGTTCACAATAATATGCTCGGAATAGGCATAATTTAATTACTGTTAGTTAGTGTTGAATTAAATTGAATTTGATGACTGTGGCATTGTTAGCTTCGAAAACAGATTTAAACTGTGAAATAATGTCAGTCATTATTTTAAATTAGCAAATAATTGAAAATCATTTTGCTTCTCTGTATTGAATGATGATGAGGATGAACATCTTTGATGGAAAAAAAATTCGAAAATATCTTTCAGTATCAATGCTCGTTAGTTCATATTTAACGCGTGGGAAGTTAAAAGTGAACTAATACTATGTAAAAACAATTTCGTAGTTGTTAAGAAATAATTGCACTCGTAACGAGCATAGCAAGTTCAATAGTACCATAGGAAGTTCAATATTCGGAAATTAAGTTAATTTTAGATAGTTAGGAGGCTCAAAATTTGTTGAGTGCATATCAAAATCTGAATCGATATGGTCCATTTGAAATCCCAAACGACCCACAACATCAATAAGAAGTATCTAGGCAAAGTTTCAAGCGGATAACAGATTTCAACAGACGGAGGTACGGACATGGCTAGATCGACTTAAAATGTCATGCTGATCCCGAATATACATATGTATATACTTTATGGGGTCGCAGATAACTAATTCGAGGTATTAAACGGTGAGTATAAAAATAACAACCAAAAATACATTACTCCTTCACTTAGTCGTGCTCGCTCTTTGGTGGTAGAGCGGAGTGACTTTTAAAATAAAAAGTTGTTGATACAACAGGGAGAAACAAAATAAATGTTTTTTAAATGGAAACGATTGATGAAACTGATACATCAGTACTGTGGTTCAAACAATTAAAATTTATTTGACAATATTATCTTTTTGTTCTTTACCCGGATCGTCCTGGTGTTGCCATTTGGCAAGCTAAAAGTGATCGCAGCTCTCTGACTGTAAATTTGCAACGGTTTGTCGTTATTGTGAAAATATGTATGTTTCTGAATGTTGAGAAGTTCCTCTTTCTAACAAGTGATAGTTTATTTAAGTCGTGTCATTGGTATGGACATATAAAATGGACAAATTGGCACGTGTTTATCGGTAATTGTTCATATTACATTGATTTCAGACGACGAATTAAGCAAATTTTTGTACTTTCTGGTAAGACTTGAATTTGTTTTAAAGTGTTGTGTAATTTTTTATTATTGGTTAATTTCAGATGTCGATAAAACTGAGCGCTACCATGGCTGCTTGGATGCAATATTTCTATACCTTCCACCAAAGGATAATCTGTCTGTTCAAAAGCATTCCAACTTTCGAACGAGTAAAGCTAACTCCTTGAAACTTTTAACAAGTACTACGCATTGCTGTATGTCGTCGGTTGGGATTGAAAATGGTCCAAATAGGTCAACGTTTAGATATAGCTCTAATATAGACCGATCTTCCGGTTTAAATTCTTGAGTCCTTAGAAGGCGCAATTTAAGACCGATTAACATGAAATTTTGCACAAGATTATCTGCTATGACTCTCATCATTTATGAATAATTTGGTTCAAATCGGTCAATAATTTGTTGTAGCTCCAATATAAACCCATATCTGGATTTGCCTTCTTAAGCCCATAAAGGGCGCAATTCTTAACCGATTTGGCACGATGACATTTTGCACGATGACCATTACTATGATTGATTTTACTAAACTATGCAATTTCATTGAATTAAAGCAAGTTTTTCATTAATGTGTATTACAGTTAAGCGGTTCATGCTGTATATTATGAATGACTATATTCCAATGTAGTGGAAGTTTTCCCCTTAAGACCCATTTGCGTTATACTATGCAACAAGGTATTGGAATTTATGTGGTATTTTTTAAAATGTTTAGATGAATCCACAATGCTATGGTAGGGGTCTCAAGTTGGGAAGGAAAGTCGATGTTTCGACTTGTTGACCAAATTTTGCAAAAAGTTGACTTATCGAATTTAACCAAAAGTAGACTTTTGCAAAAAGGAGACGTTTCGACTCTTTGTCAAAAATTTGTAAAATTTTCTATATGAGATACTCCTATTTTGTTGTTGTTGTCGTCACCATCAAAGATGAAAATAGACCGTCTTCACCAAATCGGAGTCTACCTATTCTAAATTCGGTGCAAAAATCTCTTTTTGTGAAATGTTTGTATTATGTAGGAGCTACTATAAAGTGTTGTTCGATTTGTCCATGGATTAGAATATACGTTAACCATGCCGAGACTATGTCGCTTGCCAAATTTTAGACAAACTGGAACAAAGATGTGGATTTCAGGGCAAAAATACCGAACATTTTGAGTACGAAAGTAAGTACGGCACCTTCACCTAGAGTTGAACCCCTATGGACCATATTCGCATTTTATAGGCTTAAGATGTTTAATCTGGAGATCGATCTGTATCTATATCAACATATGGACTGCGATGGGTAAATTATAACAAAATTTTCAAAATTACAGCTATAAACCCGGACATTAAATACGCCCTTAGGAACTGAAGATCCAGTCTTTACTGGGGCAGTGAAAAGATACAGTCCTTTACAGCCCATCCATGGATACATAATACATTTGTGCCAAAATTAAGTTTCCATAAACATAAAACTAAATATTAAGCTGAATCTTACACTTATCAGGACGTAATCCCTAACACTTTGCTTGGATATGGCACGAATTGTTATTACCATCTGAATAACGCTGCCGAAATTCATCAAATCGAGTCACCCATGTAATGATCTCACCGAATGATGCATTCACTAATGTGTATTACAGTTAAGCGGTTCATGCTGCATATTATGAATGACTATATTCCAATGTAGTGGAAGTTTTCCGCTGAAGACCCATCTGCGTTATACTATGCAACAAGGTATTGGAATTTATGTGGTATTTTTTAAAATGTTTAGATGAATCCACAATGCTATGGTAGGGGTCTCAAGTTGGGAAGGAAAGTCGATTTTTCGACTTGTTGACCAATTTTTGCAAAAAGTTGACTTATCGACTTTAACCAAAAGTAGACTTTTGCAAAAAGGAGACGTTTCGACTCTTTGTCAAAAATTTGTAAAATTTTCTATATGAGATATAACAAGATATAATCATTTCGTTGTATTTTCATAAAGGGAAGGAACTAATTAGAGTTTTAAATGCAAAATTGGGTCATTTAAATAAAAAAAAATACCTGCTATCGATATGGCTTATTGCAAAAGTTTTTAAATTTCCGTTTACTTTCTCCTTATTTTATTTTAATTGAAGCTTGAAATAGTCTATATATCCTAGCCGACTTTCAACTAGTGTTACTCTGGATGTAAAAAACACAAGAAGAAATCACATTTCATTGCACATATGAGTAACGAACTTTTATTCTCTATCACTTCCTTTATAAAACCCCAAAAGGAACATAAAATTATCTCTATTCTATCCGATTTTATGTATCCATTTTTCAAAATGTTGTTGTTGTCGTCACCATCAAAGATGAAAATAGACCGTCTTCACTAAATCGGAGTCTACCTATTCTAAATTCGGTGCAAAAATCTCTTTTTGTGAAATGTTTGTATTATGTAGGAGCTACTATAAAGTGTTGTTCGATTTGTCCATGGATTAGAATATACGTTTACCATGCCGAGACTATGTCGCTTGGCAAATTTTAGACAAACTGGAAAAAAGATGTGGATTTCAGAGCAAAAATACCGAACATTTTGAGTACGAAAGTACGGCACCTAACCTAAAGTTGAACCCCTATGGACCATATTCGCATTTTATAGGCTTAAGAGTTTAATCTGGAGGTCGATCTGTATCTATATCAACATATGGACTGCGATGGGTAAATTATAACAAAATTTTCAAAATTACAGCTATAAATAAAATTAAATATAAATACGCCCTTAGGAACTGAAGATTTCAAATCTGGAATCCAGTCTTTACTGGGACAGTGAAAAGATACAGTCCTTTACAGCCCATCCATGGATACAAAATACATTTGTGCCAAAATTAAGTTTCCATAAACATAAAACTAAATATTAAGCTGAATCTGAATCGTAATCCCTAACACTTTGCTTGGATATTGCACGAATTGTTATTACCATCTGAATAACGCTGCCGAAATTCATCAAATCGAGTCACCCATGTAATGATCTCACCGAATGATGCTTTTTTTTAAACGTTTAAATAAATTTTTAATTTGAAAAATATATTTATGGCAACAGGAATAAACCAAAGAGCAATGAATCTTAGGACTTGAGCTTAAAGTACCCAAATGTATCTCAGAAGAGATGGAAACAATCCGTACCTAGCATACTAGCGGCAACATAAGCAAAGCAAAACTTCAAACTCGGTGTAACTTTCTTTCCTACTATGCGACTTCAAAATCGATTATTCGACTTTTTAATCATTGAAAGCCGGTTTCGACATTTCGATTTTTTTACCCAAAAAGTCGACTAATCGATTAGTCGAAATTGCAATTGATTGCTTTTCAGAGAGATCTGAAATGCAATCAAATGAAGCCGACCTGTTTATAGCTGATGTAAGTTTACCGATATCGAGAAACTCTGTCTGTTTCGAGCCTAAAATAAAATCTCACTAATCGTATCCGACCGATATTCGCAGTCTATTAACTTTTGTAGGTTCATATTTTCAATAATTGCTAATCACTGTGCAATGCTGCTGATGGCGCTAAATTTAAATAAACATACCATGTCATTCATGTTTCACTTGACCACTCCAACTCCAAAGGGGTCTGTGGCGATGCTGTAGTTTTATATTTGTGTATATATTTAATATCAACAAATGTTATTAAAGGCTATTGTAAACTTTTGCAATGCTAACTATTATTAGTCTTATGGTTTTTCATATTTATTAAAGGTCCAGGCAGATGGAAACGCTCATGCGCACACATGCAAACACATCCGCATACGCCCACATACACCGGGCAAACAGACAGATGTCCTTACATCAATTCATGAATGCTTGCATTGTCGTCATGTACATGGAGCCCTCAAGTGGGTAATTTGTTTGTTTATTTAAAAGCACAAGTACGCCAGGCGGAATTACAACTATAGAAGCTCTGCAATGGTGCGATTGTAAACCTCAAAGAGGACTGCGGTGTGGGGAGGACGAACCAAGAGATGAACTTCATAATAAATGAATTTTAAATTATATCAAATTGTTGACAAGAATATTTATTGTAACTACCACCTCTCCAGCTTTCATGGCCGCCACCACCCTTTGGTGTTGGAAGCAGATGTACAAAGGCCCTTTGTTTGGGCCTTCATAAAGGTGTAGAATACTCATTTTTTAATTTTCTTTATTTATTTGTGCTACCAGCACAACAAGATATGATCTTATAAAGGGTAATTTTTTAGCTAATATCTCTTTGGCAACACTGGTTTAAAGAGATCACTCACGTTTTGTCTTTTGTTTCACTGTCAAGCATCTCCAGTTTGGTCTATAATCTAACCATGAATCGTCTTACAAACGAACAAAGCTTGCAAATTATTGAATTTTATTATCAAAATGCGTGATCTGTTAAGAACGTTCATCGCGCGCTTCATCCATTTTACGGCTAAGCTCATTTTTGCCTCAATGGGTACGCACGTAAATAAGCACAATTGTCGATTTTGGAGTGAAGATCGGCCAAAAGCATTGCAAGAGCTACCAATGCATCCAGAAAAAGTCACCGTTTGGTGCGGTTTATGGGCTGGTGCCATCATTGGACCGTAGATGCGAATCGTAACGTAACTGTTAATGGTGAGCGCTACCATGAGATGACATTCAACTTTTTTTGCCCAAAATACAAGAGTTTGACATGCATGATATGTGGTTTCAACAAGACGGAATGGACTTATTAGGAGGCGAGTTCGCTGAACATTTTATTTCACATTCGGCGCCGGTCAGTTGGCCGCCTTGATCGTGCGATTGAACGCCTTTACACTATTTTTTTGTGGGGCTATGTTAAAGCTCATCTCTATACAGAGAAGCCCGCTTCAATTGACGCATTGAAAGACAACATTGAAGCGTTTATTCGTGAGATACCGGCTGAAATGTTGAAAAAAAGTATGGCAAAACAATTGGACTAAGCGAATGGACCATTTGAGGAGCAGTCACGGTCAACATTTGCATGAAATAATCTTCAAACTATAAATTATATGGACCTAAATAGCTCTTAAAAAATCACCCTTTACATGTGTCGACAATAATTAAGTCTAAATTACAAAAACGTTTTAAAAGGAAATAACATATTATAAAAATTAAAACATTATTGATTGTGATTAAAAAAATATTAAAATTAAAAAATGTTAATAGCACTTTTATTTAATATTTCAATAATAAAATAATTAAAATTACTAATATTAATGGAAAAAATGTGAATTAAACTTGTCTGAAAGTCGTAAAGTAGCTTATACGTTGAATGTTCGAAGGAAGGTTGTTCTAGAGACGTATTGTAGCAATGAAGAATTCTCTCTCCGAGTTAAGGCAGTTTATCCTGGGTGCACCCAAGTAGCCAGAATATCATTTCAGGTTGGGGAGCCCACCTCACTATGCTTCGAAATCGAAAAATTCTCAAAATCCTTTTGTAACTGTGAAATAGATAAAAATATTCGAAATTTATTTTATGGAAAATTGTAATCGCTAATGAGTGGAGGAAAGGACCCATCGGCTGTGACAGTTGGATTTTTTTGTGCGGATATTTTAGTTTTATAGTAAGATTGATTTAATTTTGTCAAACATTTCGGCGCACTGACTATTATTTTGACGATGAGTTTTTGTTAAATATCGCAAAATAATTATATTTTGCTGTAGTTTTAATTTGTCTCGAATTAGTTATATGATTTCAAAAGGATATTGTCAGTATTTTGACAATCGACTTAAATTACTATGCACACAAAATGAAAATATTAGACTAATAAAATTTCTAGATAAAAATTTCAGTTTTACTAGATGAAATTATTAGATATTCTGCTCAAATAATAGATAGGGTAAAAATTACATGCGACTATTGCTCAATATGCTTACTGCTTCTGCATATATAAAGAACAAAACACAAAGAAGATGTTCGAACCAAACATCTTCTTTGCCGATTACTGGCTTAGGTGTATGTCCACAGTGGCATAGGGCGGATTAATATCGGCACTCTCTTTTCAAGCTAACCAAAAAGCATGCTGACTAATAGCTTGTAATAGAAATCTGATCTGTTTGAAAACATCACACAATTTAGGATATTTTCGAACTTTCTTGTCAACATTTCGGGGGTTTGACCGGTCAATTTTTCAATCAGTTTTACCTACATATTCCCTAAGGAAGTCATTATTCACAAAATTCTTCTATTAGAAAAACATTTTTATGAGAAAATTTGAGCAATCATGTGTATTTATTTTATGTATACAAATGAAAAGGCGATAATAATAAAAAGATTTTCTTGAAAGAATATCAAAAATTTCAAAAGTTGCAAGTTTTTTTTTTTGCCTACACCTAAGTCTTTAGAGAAATTTTTGTTAAATGATTGTCTTTCGAGAAAATTTTTATACACATTTTCTTCTTAGAAAATATAAGTTGCAAAAAAACTTTTAATAATATTTTGTTAGCAAAATCTCAAAAATTAAATTTATTATATAAAAAATTGATTTCTAATAATCCAGCTCGAGCTCTATTGTGTTAAATTAATCTTCTTCCAAATATCATTGAATTGCATATTCATGTGTAGTTTTGCAAAGAAAATTACAACACAAAAAAGTTAAGTCTACAGTACAAAGTATGTAGTGGTATACAAATTTTCAATGTTGTTAAAATGTTTTCTTAGCGTTTGCTCTTAGAGAAAATTTTATTAAAATGTTGTTTGTTGTGGGAAGATATAGTTGACCCTTATACATTTATGAAGCTTGGTGTATAGTATCGGCTGTAGGTCATGGGAGAAAAAAAACAAGACAACCACTACAGACGTAGATTAACTCTCGAGATGCTGCACATCATCGACATCCCACCGGACAAGAGAATAAACAACAAAAGAGATATAGAGAGCTTTGAAAAAGTCTATCGGAATATCGTTAGAAAACATAGAAATACAACAATTGTTGGCAGCAGACGGTGAATACAACAGCATTACGTTAAACGCAACTCCATATTTTATATGTAATATATTTGGAAAAATAATGTTGTGAATTATGTTACTAAATGTTTTTTAATTTTGAATTTTGTGTAAACATCTAGCCTCGAGAGTGGTTTGACGACGTCGACCAAATATAGACAACACAATAAAAAGGTATGTTTTAAATTTTCAAATAAAAATATTAAAACTTCTCATATAACGCAAACACCAACAAATTCATGCACAGAAAGAGGCCATCCAAACAATTCAATCCCAACTGAGGGAGGACAACCAAATCCACAGAAACAAAACTACTCCGATCAAAAAAATTTAAACATTAAAACACCAACTTGACAAAGAGCTTAACATAAATCTAAACCAAGAGTGGTTTGAGACTAGAACTGAGAGAGATATACCAAAGAACATACAGTGGCTACTTTCTCTCGGTCCTAAGCATGCTCTCCCACACACAAGTAACAAATTTCCGCTCTTGCAAGTCATAGCAGAAGGAGAGGAATGCGTACAAACGATTGAGAGCAGAGAGGAACAAGAGATAGCAAGAACTAAACTGACCACACTTAAGAAATTCACAAAAAAGCAGCAGAGATTGATATGAAGAAAACACAGTGGAGCAGACAAGAAAATATTTAAATGAGAATAGAGATATTTTAATTTTATGTGCAGATAAAGGAGGAAAAACGGTAGCGATAAATAAGAGTGAATACGAACCCAAAATGCAAGATATCTTACACTATATGTGTACGTATAGCCGATTGAAGATGGACCCATCTTCGAGGCTCCAGACCAAAGACAATAAACTGGTAGAAAAACTCTTCAATTTAAATATTATTGATTTGCAAGAAAAGAATAGATTGACTAGCATAACAGTATTGGCTCCTAGAATTTATGGACTGCCGAAGATACACACACAAGGTAAACCTTTGAGGTCTATATGTTCATCCACTAACTCACCATCCTACGACGTATGTAAGTACATAAATCATACGACCATGGACTCCAAATACAATGTGAAAGATGCGGTAGACTTTAAATCAAAACTCAGCAATTTGGAAATAGCAGACAATCAAATCTTAATTTTCTTTTCTCATTATTCCCGAGCGTTACGGTCAATCTAGCAGTCCAGATGATTGAAAGAAAATGAAAAGACATAGAAAAATATACTCGCATACCTTGTGATATTTTTAACGAATTACAATAGTATATTTTTGCATCAACGACACCAGATACTTTAAATATGAGGAAAGGATTTATGAGCAACTTAAGGCTATGTCAATGGGTTCTCCAGCATCGCCCCTTATTGCAGTTATAATCATGGATGAGCTATTTGACAGTGTAAGCAAACCGAGGATTATAACTAAATATGTGGATGATATCTTTGTGATCAGATGTGGATAAAACATTTGAAACTCTGAACGCATATAAAACCCGGATACAATTTACAAAAGAAGAGGAAACTGTTGGCAAATTATCGTATTTGGATTGTGTTGTTCATAGACACGGAAACTCGTTAAATGTCGTTTGCTACCAGAAATCAACAGCCTCAAGACGATTAATTAACTTTTATTCCAAACATCATAAAGAGATAATAATAAACACCGCGAAAAATTTCATCAGGAGAGTTTTAGCGACGAAGAATTTCACAGCCAGAATGAGACGTAGATCAGGAACATTTTGAGGGCCAATGATTTCCCAACATACACAACAAATAGTTTGTTCAATTATACCAAACAAATAACTGGAAACAAAACGGAGAGTAGAAGGGGAAAACTTTAAAAAACCATGACGTACATAGAAGGGTTTTCGGAAAGACTATGTAAGTCGAATATATGTTGTACAACAACGAAAAGTACGAACTAACATTGAGGATGAATAGAACGTGGATGAGCTTTTCAGCAAGACAAAATCCAAAGTCCAAAAAGAGGACAAATCGAACGTTGTTTATAGGATCAACTGTAGCGGGGATGTTGGCACCACAATGGCAAAACTAGACTCGATTATCATCCCATAATCAGACCAAAAAGCTATGGACAAACCACCGGAACAAAAAACACCCCTTGCTGCCCATTGTACATCGACTGGACACAGACAACCACTACAGACGTAGATTAACTCTCGAGATGCTGCACATCATCGACATCCCACCGGACAAGAGAATAAACAACAAAAGAGATATGGAGAGCTTGCAAAAGTCTATCGGAATATCGTTAGAAAACATAGAAATGCAACAACTAGCCTCGAAAATGGTTTGACGACCTCGACCGAAATATTGGAAATAAGATAAGACAAAACTCAGCCATTGTTGGAAATTTTGTCTTGGAAAATTTTTGTTTAAACTTTGTCTTCAAAACCATTTGATTAAAACCGTATCTTTAGAAAAATTTTATTGATATTTTGTCTTTAGAATTTTTTTTTTAATTTTGTCTCTACAATTTTTTTTTGGTTAATTTTGTATTTAAAAAAAGAAAGCAATAAAATTTTGTTGAAAAAATAGTTTTAAGGGGCCCAAGTCTGTGCAAAATTTTGTCTTCAAAAAAATAATTTTGTAAGACCGTCTGGGCTAAATTTTACTGAAATTTTGTCTTTAGAAAAATTTTTTCATTAATCTTAGCTTTAAGATTTCATATTTAGAAAAACTTTATTAAAAATTTGTTTCTAGTGAATTTTTTTTTTTGAAATTTTGCCTTAAAACTGCCTTTTGCCTTTTGAAACTTTGTTTTTAGAGAAAATTTCATTGAAATTTTGTCTTTGGAAAAAATTTTACTGAAGTGTTGTCTTTGGAAGAAATCTTATTGAAATTTTGTTTTTAGTAAATTTTTTGTTGAACAAAAATTATTGATAGTTTGTCTTTAGAAAAATTATATTGATTTTTTTTTATAATTTGTCTTTGGACTGATTTACTGATATTTGGTCTTTAGAAGAATTTTTTCTTAAGAGTAATCTTGACTGAAATTTCGTCCTAAGGCAGGCAATAACTTTTTTTACATAATCGAAGCAAAAAAACTCGCTGATTTCATTCAGTAGGACGTTCCCTCATTACTCATGAAAAATTTTAATAAAATTGTCATTTGTGTACACTCAACCAAATTTGTGATTCAAAACAGCAAAAATTTTTGCCAAAATAACCGTTTTTTTCTGCTGAAAATGGGAAATCAGATAGACAAACATTTCTTACTGCCATTTCAACTAACAAAATCTGATGTTTTGAGTACACAAGTCTGCTACTTTTTATGGTTGCCTGGTCCATCCATTGGTATACATTTCGAAATGTGGCCGAGCTAACTCGCAGTTTTTATTATTGCTCTACTAATGTGCACATGACATGACTGACCTTTTGTATCTAAATTAAATAAAGAAAAATGGTTATGGAAGGTAAACATTCAGTGGTGATAATGCGCATCCACATTTACATAGGCTTTTTTTTCATTTTAATTTTTTTCAACAAACAACAGACTTTTCAGCAGTAAGCTTGCTATTCTGAAATTGCAATACTACTGCTACAATAGCAGCAAAATTAAGTGCTAATATTCAGCAGACAGAGCTTGGCATTTTCAGCAAACTTTTTTCTATGAGTGTAGTGTTTCAAAAAGCAATAATGAAAAATATGGATTTTCAAGGGTGAAAAACGGACATAGTACCAGCCTTTAAGAGAAAATTTCATTGAAATTTTTTCTTTAGAACAAATTGCATTAAAATCTCTTCTTTGGAGAAAATTCGTTGAAATTTTGTCTTTGAAGAAAATTAAATTCAAAATTTGTTTTTTTTTTTTTTTAATTTTTTTTTAATGTTAAGATAGTTATTATAGGATACATTAAAAACTTGAAGTGCAAATTGTGAAATACTTTCATGACGTTTTCTATTACAGATGTATCTGGTAATATCATTGAAAGCAACAGTAGGTTAGGTTAGGTTTAAGTAGCAGTCTACCATCAGACTCACTTAGACGTTTTCGTCTATTGTGATACCACAGGAACAGAAGAAGGAAGATGCCTTCGAGTTCGTACCGTTGAACCATGCAGATCCCTTTAAAAAGCCCAATAACTTGCGAACGTTCACATCGGCTAAATCAGACAGGTTCTCAAAGAAATGAGAACCTAAAGTGGAGCTCCTTCTGACTGCCAGTGCGGGACACACACACTGAAGGTGTTCTATAGTGTTTTTCTTCTATGTCCTCATGGCTTCTGCAAAAGTTGTTACTTGCAACATTCAGTTTGTCAGCATGTTTTCGGATCATACAGTGACCTGTCATGACGGACACATGACTGAGACGGCTGTTCTAGCCAGTGACAGCAAAGCGGTAGACCTCTTCGAGTCTAGATTAGGCCACATAGTTTTGAAATTTTCACAGCCCCCTCTTTGTGACCACCTATCATTCAAAGCAACAGTAAGTCTACGAAATAAAAGTTGTAGACAGCTTTGCAGCCATATAGGAGAGTGGGAATCAGATATTATTTTGCTGAAATGGTGTAGAGAGGCAAACTGCCAATACGTTACGCAGTTTTCCATACACTTTGCCAAGAGTTTTACTAATGTGATTAGTCCAGGTTAAATTCTAGGTAACTTGCAAAAAATAGAAGCGCTGCCAAAGGCCTTTCTAATGGATACGCCTGTCTTTTTACCCCACTGACATAACGCTGTCAGTCCCGTATATGGAAAGTTTTAATTAGTATTCATAACTTTGTCAGACATGTATGAGTGAAAATTCGCCCAAATATTCTGGTATGTGAAAAGGGGGGTGGAATTGTGTATTGTATTGTCTTGAAGGCAAGCGTCAACATTCAAAGAGGAGAGGGCATAGGGTGATGTATACAACGTTTAAAATTTTTATTAATATTTCATAAATGAAGTTTACTTTGTCCACTTGTAGTTAGTGACAACGGAAAGGTATGCATTTATCCTTGTTCAGTATAAGGGATCATCGAAATGGTATGCTACCCATTATGGTGTGAACACTCACTCATTCGAACGCACAACCGTTTTCGGATAACATCGTAGGATATTAATTAAACATTAAAAATTCGCATACATTAAAACACATTTGTACATACATAGTAGGATAATCATAGTACATACAATAGTAGGATCCTCCATATTTCAATACCATGCCATGTAAATTTTATACATCAACAATAAAAGGGGAGGGCAACAGAATTGTCTTCAATGGGCACAAAATTAAGCACGAGTCGTCTTAAATGATTAATTGAGCCTCTCGAAGGCTTTGGTAGGGGGGAAAGCCCCTGACACTTGACATCCAATTTCTATATAAGAATCGTATTCTACTCATATATACCTTTCGGTTAGGTCACATATTGTACTCTTTGGTCTATACGTCGATTTGTGGTGTTTTGGTTCTGAGCGTTGCAAAAATTCAAAAAAATCTGTTTACTCAAAGCTGATGTATATCTCGTATATATCGCATAAGATGGGGACTTTTCGTCTTCGTTTAGGTTTATATACAAAGGGCTGTTGTACTGTGTAATTAATCGGTAAGGCAGCATTTTTTCAGAGAGAAACTTTTGATTTCGGCACTCGAATATTTATTTTTAGTTTTGTTTTAAATTTTCTATTTTCCATCCCTGTTCTATAATCTATGAATGCCGAAGTACGTCAACGCGAAAAAGACGGACTGGTAGAGCTTCCGAGACCATACAGAGAACGAAAACCACCCTCTCCTGATGTTCGCAACACATAAAGGGTTAGCCGTTTACACAGTAGGACCCGCACGCTTCTTCCCAATCGGTCGAATATCTGCTACCAGTGAGATTAGCAGGAACGTGATTAACTTCCCCGAACTAACCCTAGCAGACGAAGGATAGATAAACATAAAAGAGAGTCTAGTCGGGGTCACAAGCAGCTCGGGTCTCAATAAACTGTGGTCAATAGTGAAATCTCTCAAAAACCTGCGAATGAACACAAGTCAATGAACAACATATGCCATTCCCAAAACGATGCGAAAGCCATTTTGGCACACAATTCGGTGGCGATGATGTTGCATAGGTCATAAGTAGAGCCAAACCATCATATGCTCTCGGTCCTAATAAAATATCGATGCTGATGTTAAAAAGCTTATAAGTAATACCCAAAATATGGAAAATGAATCACGTGCCGCGGACCAGTGGGAGTCAAATAGGCCGATCTCTCTCCTATCCCCGGTGGCGAAGGCACTTAAAGCGCTACCTGTGCCTGTCTTGAGTTAACCCAACTCACAACAGCACCACGCATTTCAGCCATGGTCTGAATGGGAAAAGAACTATCCTCGTGACCTTGATCTATTAGAGGCAATTTATACGGTCAACCACACCACACTTTGTAATGACGACACGACGATTCCGACCCGCTGAACATGATGAAGAGGTGGATTGTGAACTACCTGTTCTGTCGACAGGCACACGTAGAGTTCAGAAAGGCGAAGTCAAAGCCCCGTAGAGTTAAACAGGGATTTACCTGGACGGTTTCCTTTCTCAAATCCCGTTTAACCTCTATGTCTAAAATCACCCTCCACTTCCACTGGCATAGAAATAATATATGAAGACTATTACCCTATCTTAGCGAAGGGCAATGGTATCGATGGGCTCTGCAAGCGAATAAATGTGTATCTCCAAAATCTGTTGGATATCGTAACTTGAAAATCTCGCCCACGAAATCAGCGATACTGGTCACTGGAGTGGACCAGTAAGATCACAACAACTCATACTGATGGTCGATGGACAAATAATTCCAACAGTCAAGCAAACTCTGTCCGAAGTCAGCCAAGATTCTCGATGTAGTACAAGAAACAAGAAAATGGTTCTCAAATCTTTGACCGCCAACATTTGGGGTATGGACAAGTAAACCCTTTTGACAAACTTATAAGGCGATTGGCCAACCGGTGATAAATTACACAGCTCCAGTGGGCGAGGAACTATGGGCAACCCTACAGACCTGCCAAAACTCGGCATTAAGGACCATCATAGGCTGTTACCAATTAACAAACATTGAACGTCTTCGAAACCAAGATCCTTAAGGTAAAGGATCATTGTGAACGTCTGACTAAAAAATTTCTTCTGAGCTGCCGCTAGAGGAATCACCCCAAATTCCAACTCGACGAGCTGGAACCCCCTCCTAGGGATAAGAAGAAGAAGGAGAATATTTTGATGGTTAAGGATACAATTCATCATCAACCCGTTCCATTCGAAGTTAGTCGATACTATCCATAACATCTGCCTTGCACGTTACACAGGACCCGATAGTCTGGAGAACAAATCAAACTGCAGAATCTCTAGGGACCGCTCCAATTGAAGAGGCTAGATTTTGGGATCTGGAGTTTTATCTGTGGACCATTGCAGGATCATAAAAATGTCAGAATGAATCACTATGTATACTAAGAGCGATCGTGGCTACAAAAAGCAACAACAAATTAAATGACATAAGTTAGAGTGATATCGATTGTCTAAAAAAATGAAGCATTTTTCCGACATATCGCACCGTCATTGAAATGTCGTTTGCCCCAAAAAAAAAATTATCTCACCATCGGGTGTAATTTTCGTTTGATATGGTGTTGCCTACAGAGAGCGTGTGTCGAATGATAGCAATCTCCTATGGTGAGATGTAAAAATGACGTAGGGGGTTGAGAAAAAAAATTTAATTTTGCTGTGCCAATCGACCATTTTTTCTAACACTGACAAATTTTGACGCTTGTCAAAAATCAAAAATAAACAAGATGTGCGCGCCACATAATAATACAGGAAAAAGCCAGAAAATAATAATTATTTGTGTAATGAATATTTTTCAAAAATATTTTCCATTACTGCTAGCAGTTATATTGCAAATGCGAACGTTGCGATATGGAGATACGGGTATGGAGATGTTTACATGAAAATGATGAAGGAAACAAACTATTGACGCCGTTACAGAAAAATCACTAAACGGCGGCGCCATCATTTCAACATAATACAAACACAAAACTTGTTGTTAAATAACAACCTTTTAGAATCCCGTTGCCAATGACAATAAACAATAATTTTACCAATTTTATGCCAAATAAGTCGTTTAAATTTAGTGACGTCTGCCCACGGCTAAGTTATGCAGCACGCAAGTTGGTTACCAAAACGCAAATGAATGGGGACTTTGCTCAATGAAACGTCAAAATTTGCTGTGCTGTCAAAAATCTTACTAGCCCCTGGGCTACTCAAAAATTATTCACCACACTTAACGTCATATTTTTAAGTTCAAGCAGCCAGAGAATGCAAAAAATGTCCGTGCCATGCTCTTTAAGTCACCAAATAACGGGATACACTGCATATTCATGAACGCCGATATTTAGGTAAACTGTGTAGTTTTCAAGCGAAGAAAATAATAACGCAATTCTATTATCGACACTCTGAAACATTAAAAAATACAAAAAAAAAAACACAAATCAATCTGGTAACCCCTCACAACGGTATACTGCGATGTCAAAAGGTGACATAGTTTCTTATGCATCGTTTTCTGACATTCAACATAAATAAACTGTGAAAGTATTTTAGGCGCCAAACGGTAAATAAAGGGTGATTTTTTTGAGGTTAGGATTTTCATGCATTAGTATTTGACAGATCACGTGGGATTTCAGACATGGTGTCAAAGAGAAAGATGCTCAGTATGCTTTGACATTTCATCATGAATAGACTTACTAACGAGCAACGCTTGCAAATCATTGAATTTTATTACCAAAATCAGTGTTCGGTTCGAAATGTGTTCATTCACCGTAACGTTGCGTCCAACAGCATCTTTGAAAAAATACGGTCCAATGATTCCACCAGCGTACAAACCACACCAAACAGTGCATTTTTCGGGATGCATGGGCAGTTCTTGAACGGCTTCTGGTTGCTCTTCACTCCAAATGCGGCAATTTTGCTTATTTACGTAGCCATTCAACCAGAAATGAGCCTCATCGCTGAACAAAATTTGTCAAAATTTGAACACATTTCGAACCGAACACTGATTTTGGTAATAAAATTCAATGGTTTGCAAGCGTTGCTCGTTAGTAAGTCTATTCATGATGAAATGTCAAAGCATACTGAGCATCTTTCTCTTTGACACCATGTCTGAAATCCCACGTGATCTGTCAAATACTAATGCATGAAAATCCTAACCTCAAAAAAATCACCCTTTACAAATATTTCAATTATTATTTTGAAATGGAAAACCCTTGTAAAGGTATGTAAAATAAGATAGCATTATCAAGTAAAAAAAAAATTTCAATGTGGTAAATATATTTTTGAGTTCACATGTGATACTTTCATTCTGTGAAAAAATTACCATTGCCCATCCGCACCTTTTCATAAAAATTTTATTTCAAATTGCGCAAAACTTAAAATGTTTGATATTTTTATGCTTTGGTTGGAGAATACTCCAATACCCAACCACCAAATGACAGCACTAAACCAGTAAGGAAAGGCAAAAGTCGGGCAGTGCCGACTTTATAATACCTACACCTACCCTATAAACACAAAAGGGGGCTACATCTAATTCTGAACCAATTTTGATGGACCTCAGCTGATGTATCCAGATAGATTATTAAAATTCCTGTATCAAATTTCGAGCAAAGCAAATATGTTCAAAATGTAATAACTACGATTGACAAATGACAACAAATTATCCAAAATCTGACGAACAAATTCATGGGAGCCGATTTCGACCAAACTTTATGGATGTTATGGAATTCGTCGAGGAAAGCGTTGTACAAAATTTTGGGAAGATTGGTCAATAAATGCGCTTGCAGTGGCTCTAGGAGTGGAAATCGGGCGATATATATGTATATGAGAGCTATATCTAAATCTGAACCGAATTCTATGAAATTCACCAGTAACATCGAGAGTCATTAGAAAATCCTTCCTGTCGAATTTCGAGAGAATCGGTTCATAAATGACCATTTTATTGCTGTATTACTGGAAATCGGACAAACATATATATGGGAGATATATTCAAATCTGAACCGAACATCGAGAATCATAAGAAAAACCTTATTGACGATTTCGAGAGAATCGGTTAACGAATGACCATTTTATTGCATTATTACTGCAAATCTGACGAACATATATATGGAAGCTATATCCAAAACCGATTTTTTCCAGTTTCAATAGGATTCGTTTCTAGGTCGATAAACATGTCCATACCAAATTTGAAGACGATCGGATGAAAATTGCGGCCTGTAGTTTGTACACAATATCATATGGACCAACGGACAGACAGACAGTTAGACAGACAGACAGACAGACAGACAGACAGACGGACATAGCTAAATCGAATCAGAAAGTGATTCTGAGTCCGTCCGTCCGTCTGTCTGTCGAAAACACGCTAACTTCCGAAGGAGTAAAGCTAGACGCTTGAAATTTTGCACAAATCCTTCTTATTAGTGTAGGTCGGTTGGTATTGTAAATGGGCCATATCGGTCCATGTTTTGGTATAGCTGCCATATAAACCGATCTTGGGTCTTGACTTCTTGAGCCTCTAGAGTGCGCAATTCTTATCCGATTGGGATGAAATTTTGCACGACGTGTTTTGTTATGATATCCAATAACTATGCCAAGTATGGTTTAAATCGGTTTATAACCTGATATAGCTGCTATATAAACCGATCTTGGGTCTTGACTTCTTGAGCTTCTAGAGTGCGCAATTCTTATCCGATTGGAATGAAATTTTGTACGACGTGTTTTGTTATGATATCCAACAACTATGCCAAGTATAGTTCAAATCGGTCCATAACCTGATATAGCTGGCATATAAACCGATCATGGGTCTTCAGTTCTTGAACCTCTAGAGTGCGCAATTCTTATCCGATTGGAATGAAATTTTGCACGTAGTATTTTGTTATGATATCCAACAACTGTGCCAAGTATGGTTCAAATCGGTTCATAACCTGATATAGCTGTCATATAAACAGATCTGGGGACTTGACCCTATGAGCTTCTAGGGGGCGCAATTCCTATCCGATTTGGCTGAAACTTTGCAAGACGTTTTTATACCCTCCACAATAGGATGGTGGAGGGTATAAAAACGGCATACCGTTCGGACTCGGCTATAAAAAGCAGGTCCCTTATCATTGAGCTTAAAATTTAAATCGGACTGCACTCATTGATATGTGCGAAGTTTGCCCCTGTTCCTTAGTGGAATGTTCATGGGCAAAATTTGCATTTGCATGTATCTAGGTGGTCGCCCACACCCAAAACACTCTTCAACGGGCATGTATACCCATCGCGATTATATGAGATGACAGTAGAGTAAAAATTTTATATATTTATTTGTTTGTTTCATATGGACTCAAAAACGGCTGAACTGATTTTCTGGCAATTTTTACAGATTGTGCAGGTTGGAAAGAGTGAAAGGCAATTGAATTTTTAAATATCGACATTTTTATGTATCAAAATATGGGGAAAGAGGGGCCGTCTCGCCACAAAAATCATTCCCCACCATTTCACCCCCAGTAGAATATGAATTCGAAATTAAATTTTGCCGCCGCCCACCCCATAAACCATTGCAAAACCCCTCAAACGGACCTGGAGACCGATCGGGACAACATAATACTCAAATTCAAGGTATTTGGGAGTAGACACGTTTCAGAAGTGCCACTTCTGTCCCAAAACAAAAAAGTAAACCGATAAGAACGGAATAGAACTCAAATGAAAGGGAATAGAATATGAATTTGATATCACAATTTGGCCCCAAGTAACAGTGGGCCATCACTGCCCCAAAAAT
Source organism: Stomoxys calcitrans (assembly GCF_963082655.1). Lineage (NCBI taxonomy): Eukaryota > Metazoa > Arthropoda > Insecta > Diptera > Muscidae > Stomoxys > Stomoxys calcitrans. The sequence goes on along the minus strand of NC_081552.1, from coordinate 118,219,607 downwards.
TCACTCTCCTCGAATAATCCACCTTCCCCAAAAGCCTCTCACAAGAAAAAGTAGTATGATCGGGGTATTATTGAACTCAATTGGAAGGTATTTAGGAATAAGCGTGGGGGCCGAAAAATAATCTTCAAAAGAACATGTGGGCCGATCGAGACAATGTAGAACTGATATAAAAGGCCATTGGAAGTATAGAGTGCGAATCTGATATTAATTTTACACATCAAGTGTCTGGAGAGCCGCCCGACTTGAACCGACCGAAAAAAAAACCAAAACTGAAATGTAGGTCGATCTGGACAATATGCGACTTAAATGAATGGTCTTTGAGAGTAGAGTACGAATATTAGGAAACGAATGTCAGACGTCCTCCATATATAAGAGCTAGCAATAATTAATAACTATATCGATACTATCCTTAATTTCCCATCACCTATATTTGAAACGAAAATGAGAAGTAAAAATCAGGACATCGATTTATAAAGAAGAAATGTCAATGCACAGACCGAATAAACCAAAATTTAATAAAGTCTCATGGAAATCATGAGAAAAATTATTGTACAAAGTTTTAGCCCATCGAATGAAAATTGCGCAATGTATCTTCAAGGATACATTTGCATATTCTAATTTTGGAATTTTTTTCTGTTATGTTAGTACACATGTCTGTTATATATGTTAGTTACCAGTTGGATTGCCAGTTTGTTTTAGATAGATAAAAAATTAAGTCGTGTTTCGGTGTGCTCTTCGATTTTTTACTATTCGAATAATGGATCATAGAAACTGCATTAAGTTTTGTGTAACCAAAAAGGGCGTTTGATTCATTCAATTTTCAGTAGCCACTCTAGGTTGTAGCGAGTCACACTGGGCCAACTAGTCTAAAAGATTAGAAAAAATGATCAAATTGTAAAAAATCGAAAAAAATACGATATTTACCTTAAAACTAAAAGACAATGTTGAAATTTATTAACGTAGAAAGAAGGACACCGTGTCAGTAGATCCTCACTTAGACCTAAACTCCAATTGCAATATTTTACCCACCTTGACTTTAACACCCACCTTAATTTTAACAATAAAGTAAAAGTGTTGCTATTCAATAACTCATCCTTTCTCCTGACAAACTTACAAAAATAAAAAAAAAAACCAATAAAAACTACTTGAAATTGTCACCCATAAAATTATGGTTAATAAACAATTAAACACCTCACGCTGTTGGATTTTTTCTTGTTCCTACAGTTGTAATTATACCAATTTGTTTCATTTATATTTTAATCACGCGATATTTCGATACGATTTTATCACCAGCGATGGTCTCGAAGAGGGAGAGAGTTTATGGAATTCGTAATGTTACAAAAGTGCGATAACGACTTAAGTAAAGAGTATTTGAGAGAACTAAGAGCAACGCCCCAAACCCCACATTCCAACTTTTTCCCTGTGACTTTCCAAAATCCCATCCTTCTTGAAAGATAACATAAGGGCTAAAAAGGGATGAAACTCTCTCTCAAAAAAAAAAAAAAAAAAAAAAAACAGTAGGAAATGTGCCATGACATTCTGGTCCCTAACATTTAGGTTTAGTAAGGCAATATAAATAAATTGGAAAACCCCAAGTTCTGAGGTTACGTCTCACTGGCTGCTCCTTCAGTTTAGTTGGGTATTTGGGAATTCACTGTGTTGAGCGAAATGATGGATGTTTTGACATGATGTGAGTGTTAATTATAAACCAAGTAAATTGTTTAGTACGAACTTCAAACGCCGAACTTCTTGCGCCGTAAACTTTAAGGAAATCTGACATTAATTAAGGGAGGAATTTCAAGTGGCATTCCATTGAATGCCACAATCTCACGAGATAAGTCATTTTGGGGTAAGTGCATTGGAATCAGTACCCGTACAAACCCCCTTTTAATTCACTCAATTCAACAGCTAAAAGGGAATTCGATAGAACATTTCACAGTGGGGTTGAAACGATTCTCTATAGTAAATAAAGGCTCAAGTTTCGCGAATATGTAGCGCATATACACCTAAAAACTAGAAAATGCACACAAACAAGTAAAAGTGTGCTAAGTTCGGTCCGGCCGAATCTTATATACCCTCCACCATTGATCGCATTTGTCGAGTTCTTTCCCGGTATCTCTTTTAAGACAAACAAAGTATAACAGAAAAGAATTGCTATGCTAAATCAGCCAAATCGAATAAGAATAAGCTATATCAGGCTGAAGACCGATTCACACCATATTTGACACGTATATTGAAGGTCATGGGAGAAGCCGTTGTACAATTTCAGCCAAATCGGACAATAATTACGCCCTCTTGAGGTCCAAGAAGTCAAGATCCCCGATCGGTTTATATGACAGCTATATCAGGTTATGGACCGATTTGAACCATATTTGCCACATGCAAATTGCAAATTTTGAACATGAACATTCCCTTAAGGGACAGGCGTAAACTTCTCACATATCCATGAGTGCAATCCGATTCAAGTTAAAGCTCAATGATAAGGGGCCTCCTTTTTATAGCCGAGTCCGAACGGCGTGCCGCAGTGCGACACCTCTTTTGGAGAGAAGTGTCACATGGGATAGTTCCTCACAAATGTTGCCAGCATTAGGAAGGGAAAACCACCGCTGAAAATTTTTTCTGATGGTCTCGCCTGTATTCGAACACAGGCGTTCAGCGTCATAGGCGGACATGCTAACCTCTGCGCTACGGTGGCACATACATGTGTTTTGTTATATACCTCATGCAAAATTTCAGCTAAATCGGATAGGAATTGCGCCCTTTAGTGGGTCAAGAAGTCAATATCCAAAATCGGTTTATATGGCAGCTATATCAGGTTATAGACCGATTTGAACCATACTTTTCACAGTTGTTGGACGACATAACGAAACACGTCATGCTAAATTTCAGCCAAATCGGATAGGAATTGCGCCCTCTAGAGGCCCAAGAAGCCAAGATCCTAGATCGGTTTATATGGCAGCTATACCGATTTGAACCATATTTGACACAGTTGTTGGAAGTCATAACAAAACACCTCATGCAAAATTTCAGCTCAATCGGATAGGAATTGCGCGCTTTAGTGGGTCAAGAATTCAAAATCCAAAATCGGTTTATATGGCAGCTATATCAGGTTATGGACCGATTTAAACCATACTTTTCACAGTCACCATACTTCTTTCACGCAATACCAGCCTATCGGGTACCCCAATTACGACCCGATTTTCCGGCATAGGAAGCCAAACTCACTGACCCCAGAATCAAGAAGCAGAATCTGAAAATTATAAGGGTGGTCGAACGAACACATGTGGTCAGGGACGTAACCAGGAATTTATTTATATATTTATTTGGGGGGAGATGTCATATTAGAGCTACAAAACAATAATAAGTACGTATACGGGCAAACATAAAAAAAAACATATATCAACCCCTGGCTACGACCCTGCATGCGATATTTAAAGCTGGATCACTTACAACACTACAAAATATTTGGTTGGAAACATGTTTCCAAATATTGCTTAAAATTAAAACTAAATCAGACCGTATACTCTGTTAAGACTGTCAGAAATGCAAACACTATTCCAACCATTCATGCGCAACTTGTTTAGGTGGGGGTGGTGGCGCATACAGTGTGCGTCAAAAAGTTTTCGATTTAAAAACCTTTTTTATTTCCGCCTTAAGATTTATATGTTATGCGAAATACGAAAATAAATAAATTTCTTTCAGACACACAGTGCTATTCAGCGATGAATATATGTTTAAGATATTTGGCCAGAAAACACCCTGTAAATTTATCGGTTTTGTTCCCTTCATTTTGGCGTTCACTGTTTTTTTTTAACGACTGTCCTATAGACCGACCGCCCGATCTCCCGATATAGGGTATTGAGGCCATAAAAGATCCATTTATGACCCGAATTCGATGAAATATGGCACAGTGTTCTGATAGCCATGCCACCGTAGCGCAGAGGTTTGCATATCCGCCTATAATGCTGAACGCCTGGATTCGAATCCTGGCGAGATCATCAGAAAAAATTTGCACCGTTGGTTTCCCCTTCTAATGCTGGCACCATTTGTGAGTTACTATGCCATGTAAAATTTCTCTCCAACACTCTCTCCAGAAATTGTAAATTTTGCCCATGAACACCTGCATGGGCAAAATTTGCAATTTCTTGAGTTCTGTAGACCCCTACACATTTCTGTCAAATGTGGTCCAGATCGGACCATATATGGTTATAGCTGCCATATAGACCGATCTCCCGATATAGTGTAATGAGCCAATAAAAGGAGCATATTTCATCCTATTTCGATGAAATACCATATTTCGATATAGCTGCCATATAGACCGATCTCCCGATATAGAGTATAGAGCCCATAAAAGGAGCATTTTTCATTCGATTTGGATGAAATTTTAAACAGTGCGTTGTAAAACTTGTTAGAGGAGGCATTGACATCAATAATACTAATAATGTATATTCAAATTACATCGCAGAACTCTCTTATCAATTTTTGACCATAATTTCCTAAATCCGCCACCTAGGACACTGTGACATTTTAAAGGAAGTTTTCCACACCAAGCAAAGTGAGCTTGGCGTAACCTTCCAAAGATCAGTAGAAGCTATAGGATGGACCACAAACAGTCCAGTTCAGTAAATTTTTGCGAAACATCCGTAACACACAGTGACCAAGACCTTATGGGGCCCGCGAAAAGTTGCACAATCCCTATATGGGCTACCATACATAAAGAACGTACGACTATTTTTATTTGCTCTAAAGGAGACCTATATTAGGCATGTTTTATTTGACAAACTGTGTGAGTTGGATTTAGTTTTGGTTGAAAAGAGGGTGCGGATATTAATCCGCCCCATGCACTATGCACATACACCTAAGCCAGTAATCGGCTTGTTGTGCGCTCTAAAAACTATAAAATAGCCTCGAAAAACAAAAATTTTAAGTTAGGAATTCGTTGCTACTACACCGTGAGTTGGATTTAAATGTAACATTGCTATTTTGTGCATTAGCAAAATTGTTTACTATTATTCAACGCTATTTCTTTTTTCAGAGTGTAGCCTTATGTATGGCATGGGCAAGAGAAAGGAATTTACAAATTCATATTAACATGATATAATCTTGTTCTGTGCCGCTTTAGGGGTGGCTGGTTGGTTGTTTGGTTTGTTGATTATAGTATCTGCTGTCCATATGGGTCTTCAAAACGAGGACGTCTCGTCTCTTCGGCATTAAGATTTACAAAATTGAAAAGTGCATTCGACAGCATTGGCACAGTGCAGTACAACGCAACGTGAGAAACGAAACAACAAATCATGTCAATATTTCAATTACCAATTGTATCACATACGGCATTTATCCCCATCACTAGAAAAAACACCAACAGCGGCAATGAAGACAACAAAAAAAGTAAAACAGAAAAAGAGAATGACATGATGAGGCGTAATGGCATCCCAGAGTACTGCCGCTGCTGCGGCTGCAACATTGTCAAGCCAGCCAGCTTACCTTCTTTGCGAAAGAAGAGAATTTACAGAAAATCGCATCGAGGTCCGCATTTGTTGTTTGTGTTTGTGTGTGTGTGTGTGTGTGTGGAAAATGCATCATGTTTTTCTTTGTCATGTTGTTGCTCTTCTGCTTTTCTTAAGCACCTAGCCGGAGGAGAAAAACTCGAAAGATTTCGTTCAAGTCTCAAAGCAGACAGGCACACACACACACATACACACACATATAAATATATACACAACAGATAACCAAAAAAAAAAGCAACCACGAATATGGGAAGATGGCAAAAGAAACATGTTTCTGCGCAACGACTACAACAACACCAGTCAGAACAACATCTCGCCGAGATGGAATGGAGCTCGGCATAATAACACGTACAAGACTTTGAACTTAACAAAAGGAATTGAATGGAAAAACTAGCTTGTGACAAAGCCGGCGCGACAATGCATAAAAACTCTCAACGCATTCAGGCGGCAGGCATAAATGAAAATAGACAAGAAAATTAAAGACAACAAGGGATAGGTTGTTGTCTGAACCATCGTGGCCGTAGTGTAGCCATTTTGCTCGCATTGGCTTACAACATATTTGCAATTCCAAAGAAAAATTTTCTATAAAAATGGTTTTTAGCACTATTACGACTATCAATAAATTATTGACAAATAATAAATTATCTATGGCGTTATAATACTTAAGCAACTATCTTCTTTCTAATTTTGAAAAACTTGTTGTGTAGTAGGGGTCACCGTTAGGCAGAGGTCCGTAAGACCGCCTATGACGCTGACCGCCTGGGTTTGAATCCTGGCGAGAACATCAGAAAAAAATTGTCATCGTTATCCATTGCCGATAGCAAGCACAACATCCATTTCTTTACCTATTTCTGTTGGATGTTGGTTGTTATTATTGTACTTATTTGAAACCCGTTTCATATTTGTTATTTTAGTTTTTTTTTTCGAAGCGCAACAACAGCATCCCTTGAATGTTGTTTTGGTTCGCACACTACGCTTGAGCTGTGGAGCGTAATGCTATTGGGTTGCCCAAAAAGTAATTGCTGATTTTTCATATAGTCGGCGTTGACAAATTTTAAGCAAATTTTAAGCATTTATCGAATTGGATCGTCATGTAACTGAGCGTGAGATAGGAGAGAAGTTAAATATACCAAAATCAACCGTTCATTATCACATAAAAAGTCTTGGACTGGTGAAAAAGCTTGATATTTGGGTACCACATGTATTGAAAGAAATTCATTTAACAAACCGAATCAACGCTTGTGATATGCACCTTAAACGCAACGAATTCGATCCGTTTTTAAAACGAATCATAACTGGAGATGAAAATGGATTGTTTACAACAACGTTAGTCGAAAACGATCATGGTCCAAGCATGGTGAACCAGCTCAAACCACTTCAAAGGCTGATATCCACCAAAAGAAGGTTATGCTGTCTGTTTGGTGGGATTGAAAGAGTGTGGTATATTTTGAGCTGCTTCCAAGGAACCAAACGATTAATTCGGATGTTTACTGTCAACAATTGGACAAATTGAAAACAGCCATCAAGGAGAAGCGACCAGAATTGGTCAATCGTAAAGGTGTCATATTCCACCAGGACAACGCTAGACCGCACACATCTTTGGTCACTCGCCAAAAACTGAGTGAGCTTGGCTGGGAACTTTTGCTGCATCCACCATGTAGCCCTGACCTTGCACCATCAGACTACCATTTATTTCGATATTTGCAGAACTCCTTAAATGGTAAAACTTTCGGCAATGATGAGGCTATTAAATCGCACTTTGTTCAGTTTTTTGCAGATAAAGGCCAGAAATTCTATGAGCGTGGAATACTAAATTTGCCAGGAAAATGGCAAAAGGTTATCGAACAAAATGGCAATTATTTATAAAAATGCATTTACTTTCTTTTAAAAAATCCGCAATTACTTTTTAGGCAACCCAATATTTTTCCTTTTACGGCCTGTCATGTGTTTTGATAACTTATGGTATTTTTGTGGCTGCGAACAATTTCTTCTAATTTTCTTTCCAAACATTAAAATCTTCTATTACCAGCAGGCTATTTTCTTTGATCATCATTATCAGTTGAGTCAATCTTCGCAATCTTTTTCAACTATGATTGGCTGTTTTCTGTGTGTATCAGTAGTTTTGCCTGGAATTTAATGATGAGATAGTTATTGATAAGAAAAGTCCGGATCCCAATAAATTTTTTGTAATATGCAATACACCAACGCTTTTGCCAAATAATAGATGGAAGAACTTTTTATACAAATCCTGGCTCTACACATGAACTGCTTAAGGCGGTAGAGGCCGCCTTAAACTCGAAGGCTCGAGGTTCGTTTCCCACGATTTCTTGGGACAAGTTCCTTAAAACTTTTTTGTAAATTACGATTTGATAACCGTCGATAAAAATGGTCATGGCTGGATCCTGAGAATATTTCGTTATATTCCGAAAGGAATGGACAAAATGAATTAATTGAAACTGCTATTTTCCTGCACTGGAGAGGTAAATTCTTAACACCACTGAATCAATTTAAAATGTGTTCAATTCCAAGTTTCTAAAATTTTAAAGAGAAAATTCGACCTGGCATATCGAAAAGATGTCAATATGCATTTTGATAAATTCGCCTACAGTTTTAATATTACTCCATATAACACGCGTGCCGTCATCAAGTGAAAGATGAAGATGTGCATTTATTCATATTGCTCTGCAATGAGAACATTCCATGTTCAAACTAGGAATAGGAAGAAATTTAACGGCTACACAACACACTACCAAAAATGAAATCTAAGAAAAAACAAAAACAATGCATTGTATGGAATGGAGAAAACATCCAAGATTTAGGTTTTGGTTGACTGGCTGACTGGCTGACTGGCTCTCTCGGATGGATGGCTGAAAGCAATGACTTGACTGCCGACGACTGACAGCTGACTTCGATGCTGATGTTGATGCTTCCATGGCACTTACATACGTACAGTATTGCGAGAGTTTGATGGTATGAGTCTTAGTACGGGGGGGAGCTAATGAAAATGGGTTTGGGCTTGTGCCTGCCAGATGTTTTGCGAATAACATGAGAAATAATTCCAAAACAAACCAACATACCTATTTTTAAAAAGTAATTACGGATTTTTTAAAAGAAAGTAAATGAATTTTTAATAAAACTTAGAATGAACTTTAATCAAATATACTTTTTTTACACTTTCTTTCTAAAGCAAGCTAAAAGTAACAGCTGATAACTGACAGAAGAAAGAATGCAATTACAGAGTCACAAGCTGTGAAAAAATTTGTCAACGCCGACTATATGAAAAATCCGCAATTAATTTTTGGGCAACCCAATAGCACATTTGAGGAGCCCTGTATAGTGCCATTGTGTTGCAACAAATGCTCATGGTTGATAGACTAAAGGTTCTTAGCAATGACTTCTGGAGGAGTAGTGAGGGCGCCAAAGAAAAGAAAACTATTGGGCATCCGCACTGGCAAACAAGCAACTTCACTTTCGGTTTTATATAGCGATCTGGCGTTTACAACGGTTGGAACCCCAAAGTACGAAACATACACTCGAAGAATAGTTTGCTGATAAGAGCAAACAAACAACTCTACTATTATAGCAAAATGTTTACAATTTTAGAATAGCATGTCTGTTGTGCTGAAGCCTGTTGTTGGCTAAAAATGCCTGCTGATCCATTTGATTTGATATTTATTTATGATTGGACAACAGACAAAGTCTTATAAATTACAGTACAGGTTTATAATTGTAGTAATGCATCCGTCCTAATCTAGGGAATTTTATATAATGCAAAAATTTACGTAACCGATAAAAAAAATACCATAAACCTTCATAGACAACCAGAAAATTTTAAGATTACAATCATGATTGAAAAGATTTACAAAAAAAATTTCTGAAAGAGAAAAATAGGTATTGAAAAAATTAATAATTAAAAGAAAATAAGCAAGAGCTATTAAAAGATGTTATCAAGTCATGATAAGTTCCGAAAATAGTTTTCCAGCTTACATTTAAAAGATCTACCAATGCATCCAGAAAAATCTATTTTTTGTGGGGCTATGTAAAAGCTCATGTCTATACAGACAAGCCAGCTTCAAATGCCGCATTGGAAGATGAACATTAAAGCATTTATTCGTGAGATACCAACCGAAATGTTGGAAAGAGTATGTCAAAATTAGACTAAGCGGACGGACCATTTGAGGCGCTGTCATGGTCAACATTTGCATGAAATAATCTTCAACCATTAAATTATATGGACCGTATCGATTCAATTCGATTCAATCCATTGTACGAGAATGGGCCAAAATACCGGCAAATTATATTAGGTTGAAAAGAGGGTGCGCATATTCAACCGCCCCATGCCACTATGGGCATACACCTAAGCCAGTAATCGGCTTGTTGTACGCTCTAAATACAAAAAAGTAACCTCGGAAAAGAAAATTTAAGTTAGAAATTCCGTGCTACTTACAAAATCCTTAATTGTTTTCCATACCACTCCCCTAAGTTCATTTATGTCTGGCACTGTTAGCCGCGAATGCCAAACAATGACAAAGGAAATGCTCCAACGTACAGTGGGATAGAAAAAAAAAAACAAATGCAAATAAGTCTGCCATTTTGGAACAGATAGAGATATCTTCGTGAAATAAAGGGTGATTTTTTTGAGGTTAGGATTTTCATGCATTAGTATTTGACAGATCACGTGGGATTTCAGACATGGTGTCAAAGAGAAAGATGCTCAGTATGCTTTGACATTTCATCATGAATAGACTTACTAACGAGCAACGCTTGCAAATCATTGAATTTTATTACCAAAATCAGTGTTCGGTTCGAAATGCGTTCATTCACCGTAACGTTGCGTCCAACAGCATCTTTGAAAAAATACGGTCCAATGATTCCACCAGCGTACAAACCACACCAAATAGTGCATTTTTCGGGATGCATGGGCAGTTCTTGAACGGCTTCTGGTTGCTCTTCACTCCAAATGCGGCAATTTTGCTTATTTACGTAGCCATTCAACCAGAAATGAGCCTCATCGCTGAACAAAATTTGTCAAAATTTGAACACATTTCGAACCGAACACTGATTTTGGTAATAAAATTCAATGATTTGCAAGCGTTGCTCGTTAGTAAGTCTATTCATGATGAAATGTCAAAGCATACTGAGCATCTTTCTCTTTGACACCATGTCTGAAATCCCACGTGATCTGTCAAATACTAATGCATGAAAATCCTAACCTCAAAAAAATCACCCTTTATTACATGGTTATAGCTAAGGTGTTATCCAGTTTATATGCAAAATTTCAGGGCCCTAAATGTCCAGGTGGGCCTTCAAAGTTGGTCACCTCGGCCCTAGAAAATTTTGTTCGCGCATTTCTGATCCGATTTTCAAAATTTTTTTGCTGGAAAGTACTGCAAAGTACAGGCCGAAATGTGCGGGATATATTTTATAGTGTCCAAGAAATTTGACTAACAATTTTTTTTTTGAAATTTTTCGCAGATGCTGGTCTCTTATTTTGTTGCTTGTAAAGCATTTCTAAACCGATTTCCAATTTCTTAACCGATTTGGAAAGCTAATTAAATTTATTATTTTTTGTCGCGATATATGCTAAGGTACGATTCTTCAGTCAAAAGTTATGCATGTTACAAATCAAAAAATGTGAAAAAGCAAATTTTTTTCATTTTTTCATAAAAAAAAGGTAATTGTTTCGTCTCTGTACAGAAAACTTGGCCCAGCACAATCAATTTAGCTTACTGTACTTTAAAAAAGACTTAATGTAGATGCGTTTTAAGTGTAATGTGTAATTTAAATTGTGTTAAATCTAATAAGAGATCTGTGATGTACAATATTGGCATTTTTAACAAAAAATAAAAAACTGGGAAAACCCTTCGAGTTCTCAAAACGCAAAGCTGAGACCACCAACTTTATAACATATTTTCATTGCCCCAAGTAATAAATAATTGTATGTAAAAAATTTTTTGCGCCATCCAAGGATTGAGGTCTCTACGGACGTTTTACTAACAAATGGCAATTTTGCAAACACCATTCCCCAGGGTGGGAATTTTGGGTGTTTTCATCAAGAAATGTGGCCACAATTTTTACTTATTTTTTTTTAAAGATATTCATCTACATCTCTGGAGGCCACCGTAGCGCAAAGGTTAGCATGTCCGCCTATGACGCTAAACGCCTGGGTTCGAATCCTGGCGAGACCATCAGAAAAAATTGTCAACGGTGGTTTTCCCCTGGCAACATTTGTGTGGTACTATGCCATGTAAAACTTCTCTCCAAAGAGGTGTCGCACTGCGGCACGGCGTTTGGATTCGGCTATAAAAAGGAGGCCCCTTATCATTGAGCTTAAAACTTGAATCGGACTGCACTCATTGATATGTGAGAAGTTTGCCCCTGTTCCTTAGTGGAATGTTCTTGGGCAAAAAAAATTTGCAATTTGCAATGGTGGTCACCCATAGGAGTGGCGATAAAATGCCCCCCTGTGGCGTGCCCTGTGCCACTTTCTCCCTTATATTTGTGTCATGAGACTTGCAATTTATTCACCAGTTCCTTAGCATATGGTTTATCCAGTCTCTAAAGACCCGGTCCTCCCGTTACAGGTCTAAGGATTGGATCAGTGTGTCGGTCCGCACATAAAAAAAGCATTGACATTGAATGCATACCGCCAATGTGTACGTCTTAGCATCGAAAAATTCTTTTATTTTATGCATAATCTTGTGCAGTGCAGTATCCACCGCCTACTCTTTATCATGATATCTACAATTTGTTCCATGGTTTTAAGTAGAAAAGGCGTGAGGCGCCTTTGGAGTCGCATAACTTGCCTCGCCGGCAGATTACATTCGTTTTTCAACTTGCTTTTTGACAGACTCTGAGCAATAGTTAAGACAAAAGCCGATTGTATCGAGCAAAAGCGGATTCTGAAATTTAGATTATTTCCAAAAATGTTTGTCATTTGAATCAATAAAAACATTTTACACACAACAACATGTGGTTGTTCGAATTGGTAACACCTCGTGTTAGCTACCCTGTAAAAAAAATTATTGGGTTGCCCAAAAAGTAATTGCGTATCTTTCATATAGTCGGCGTTGACAATTTTTTTCACAGCTTGTGACTCTGTAATTGCATTCCTTCTTCTGTCAGTTATCAGCTGTTACTTTTAGCTTGCTTTAGAAAAAAAAGTGTAAAAAAAGTATATTTGATTCATTCTAAGATTTATTAAAAATGCATTTACTTTCTTTTAAAAAATTCGCAATTACTTTTTGGGCAACCCAATATTTATTTAAAAAACATTTTGCTTGTCCTTTATTATGGTTTAACACAATTATAATTTAAATATACATACGTTTCGAAGCGATAATGTTTGCTCCAATATCCAAATATAAACAAATCCGATAAGGTTTTGTAAACTGTGAGCATGCTCACTGAAATACGTAGAAAAAATGTTCACCCATTCTAGGGATACCAAAGCCCTAAATTGGCTATATAAATATTTAAAAAGCGGTGTGACCTTTAATATGGTGGTGGGCGACAAAAACATATTTCAACAACTTTTAGATCACAAATTGGCATGCACCAATATCGCTATTTTCTGGATAACAAATCAGCAGAATCTGGCAGCTCTGATTAGATCTTTAATACCATACGTATGCACGCATCAGAATTCATGTGCAAAAATACACTTTTTACACATAGGTAAAAAAGAAACAAATATTTTTTGCAGTTAATAATATGCAGACGTCAGAATGAGTTTAGAAAGGAAATAACGAAGAAGAAAATCAAAACCGGTAAAAAAAATGATAGATGTACATATGTCGGTTGGACTGTCGTCGAAGCTCGTAGTTTTGTTGCTGCATGTTGGCAACATGTTTTTCATGCAAAATCGCTTATACGATATGTTATGCTCAGTCTATTAATGCACGCAGTATTTGTGTGGATGTGTACAAGTTCGTTTGTGTAATGTATGCTACTTATTTTCGCACAAGAGAATGGTGAAGTACACTAAGAGGACAGAATAGAAAAACGTCAAAAAAAAACTAACAAACACACACTCAGGCCCATCTATTAGATTGCATGTTTTATTCCCGTCGTCGAGATAGACGAATGTTTTGAGTAATTAGACTGTAACGGTCGGTCAGTCATTTAAGTAGTAGTTTTCGTTCATCACCACCATGATGGAACTTCTCATCTTCTCCATCACTGGTTCGTTTCTGTCACTTGCTTAAGGGGGAGGAAGACGTTGTTGCCCATGTCGTTGTTGTCTTTCAACGTATGTCAGACAGGCTTCAAATTGCACATAATCGTTCATTTCTTAGCGCATTAAGTTTTTAAAGAATGTTTAGGTAGAGGAACTGCTATGCTTTCCCTCATTATCTACAATAGAAGTACAGTAACTGACAAATTGTATAGAAAATTAAGAAAAGAGACATTTCGCAATACAAAGCAACTAAGTTTCTGCACAAGTATTGGTAACTAGGTGAAGACCTACAGAAGAATGAACCAACATTTGAAATGTTGTCTCCAAAATAGTGGTAGTTTTTGTGTGTAGATTGGAAATATTTTATGCAACATCTTGTATGTGGCTGGTACTTAGGTAATAGCACCATTCGATACTTTCGATATTTTTTGTAATACAAATCGATAGTATCGATACTATCGTTAATTTCCCATTACCTATATTTCAAACGAATATGAGAAGTAAAAATCAGGAGATCGATTTATAAAGAAGCGATATCAATGCACAGACCGAATGAAACCAAATTTAATAAAGTCTGTTGGAAGTCGTGAGAGGTATCATTGTAGAAAATGTTAGCTCAATCGGGTGAAATTTGCGCCCTCTATAGATGCAATGTAAATTATAGGCTACATTCAGTGTCGGATCGCTTATTTTTGCTCAATTTTGCAAACAAATTGAACTTTGCCGATAGTATCGCTACGACCCAGCAGCGGAAAGAGGTGTGCAGCAGACTTTTTAAAATACCCGCGAAAAGGTCTGGAGGCATTCCAAAGACATACGAGCTCGCTTGCAAATTTACACGGCGTGTATTGACAAACAGGAAATCACCTTTCGCCTCTACAATTAGCACTTATATAAGCCCTGTTGAAAGAGCGCTTAAATACGAGGGTTGTCCTTCATTTTCCGGATTAGAAAACCCTTGAGTTGCAATCTGCCAACTGACAGCTTGACATTTTTGAGGTTATGCATAATCAGAACGTTTTGACATACGAGCACTATTTGTGTGGTTTATAGTAACTTAAGATTCAACTCGCCCAAAAAATTGATAGCCTGTTTGTCAATGTCGAACGGTTGTTTTTCGTTCGTCGGGACTTCTTTTTTCGATCTATATACGTCTATACAGACGGTTTTTTGTATCTATTTTTGATGAGTTATTAGCTCTTTGCACTTTGATGAATCTGTTTATACATCGAAATTCTTCCCTTTTTGCTCGAATTGCAGTTTAAACAAGCTCTTGAGTGACGCGAAAAATTCGTTTCGAGATAGGCAAACAGGCTATGGCTTAAATCTTGAACATTTTCGTACGATTATTTTCTACAACTATCGTGAGATTGAGACAACATTAGACACTACAGACATTCAATATTGCATGACATTTGACCATAAAAAAAATGTTTCGCGTTGGCTCCCACACAATTTGCCAATCGCTCAAAAAAGGCTCGTGTCGATTGATTGAAAGAAATGCTCCAAAAATACGATCGCGGTGCTTCGAAACACGTCTATGACATCGTGACAGGTGATGAATCGTGGATTTACGCGTATGAGCCCGAAAGTGAACAGCAGTCGACTGTATAGGTGTATCAAGATGAGCCAAATCCAACAAAAGTTGCTCGCGCACGAAGCACTCCCAGAAGGGAGAAGAAGCGGTTGATGCGTTCAGAATGCAAGTTTTGGAGACGCCACAATCAGAGTGGCAAAAATGCTTCGACAATTGGTTCAAACGCACGCAGAAGTGAATAGATCTTAATGAGAAATATTTTGGAAAACAATAAAGGGATCATCGATGATTAATATTTGTTTGTGTGTTCTCTAAGCCCGAAATATAAAAGGCAACCCTCGTAATGTTTTCTAAAGTACCGCTGAAAATAGGCCTCTTTTTTCATAATTTTTAGAATGCCTTAAATTAAAAAATTAAATTGCTCGGTTTTTTGTTATTTTGTTTATATTGCTTTAAATGTTGTTGTTGTTTTTTAAAAAATTCTTATTTTTTACCATTTCTATATTATTGTTACAGTAACCTCTTGCCGCCAGTGGGGTTCGAACATGGAATCTCTCGTTTACTAGTCAGATCTGGTACCAACGCAGCCAACCACTTGTTTGTAATGTGCGCGGCCAAATGTAAACAAATACAATTGTCTATTTTTAGAACAAATAGTATTGTCTTTTCCTTCCGTCGAGTCATTAATTTTTTCCCTTATCTTGGAAAGTAGTTATAAATTTGAGTTTACTCCTACTCTTCGTGTTTGGGTTGTACTCACACCCAACATTTCGTTTGTGCGAAAAGTGTTTAGCTCATAAAAGGAACATTTCTTATTCGATTTCGGTGAAATTTGAAACAGTGAGTTTTGTTGAGTGTGGTTCAGTTCGGACCATATTTGGATATAACTGTCATATAGACTGATCTCCCGAAATAGGGTAATGAGCCCATAAAGGAGAATTTGTTATCCGATTTCGGTGAAATTTGAAACAGTGAGTTTTGGTAGACCCCTACACCTTTCTGCTGAATGTGGTGCAGATAGGACCATATTTGGATATAGCTTCCATAGAGAACGATCTCCCGAAATAGAGTATTGAGCCGATAAAAAGAGCATTTTTTATCCGATATCGGTTAGATTTGAAACAGTGAGTTTTATAGACTCCTACAACTTTTTGTTGCATGTGGTCCAAATCGGACCCTATTTGAATTTCTTAAAATTTTTTTGTGACGTCAAACAATGAAACAAAAATTTTACATTCAATCGCATATAGGGCACATATTGTAAAAAGCTTTTTTGATCTAATGGTTAACGCTATTCGATTTGAATTTGGACAAACAAAATGTGTCTAATGTGAATACAGAATCTAGAATGTTTGAATTTGACATATTTTGGGCAAAACTGATAAAACAAGTTGGGTCAAATATATGACTCATCTGAACGTAGCTTAAGTTTGTAGTATGTTAACATATATAAACATGTCATAATAATAATAATAGTAAGAAACACCTAAAAATCATTGCTTCTGGATGGCGATTCAATTTTTTTTCCATAAAATGAAGTCGAGTGGTATAGAATAATAAAAAACATAGCTGTTTGAGAGCGGTAGATTTCAATTTGAATTTTCGTTTTCAGATAATTTGCAATTTTTTTTTCCTCTAAGAATGTGCAAAGATGGTTTCCAAATCAGTATTTCTATGAATTCATTGTGTTCGTGTGTGAATAGTTATTTTGCAAAAATCAAATCGGGTGTTGATTTCGACTTTTATCAATTTCAATAAGTCATATCAGGGTATCGATATTTGGAGGCCTACATAAAGTATATAGACCGATTCAGATCATATTTGGCACAGATGTTGGAAGTCAGTGTGCAAAATTTCAACCAAATCAGGTGAAATTTGAGGCTCAAAAAGTCAACTCCATTTGGGGGCTATATCAGTATACAGATAGATTCGGATCATACTAGGCACAGATATTGGAAATCGGGACAAAAGTCTTTGTGCCGAATTTCAGCCAAATAAGGTGAAAATTGGGGCTTCTAGGTGCTCAAGAAGTCAAATCCGAGGGTCGTTTAATATGGGGGCTACATCAGTATACAGACCATACTTGGCACAGATATTGGAAGTCGGAACAGAAGCTTTTGTGCCAAATTTCAGCCAAATCGGATGAAAATGGAGGCCTCTAAGGACTCAAGAAGTTAAAACTGGGAATCGGTTTATATGGGGGCTATTACCAAATCTGCACCGATATGGCCCTTTTGCAATCCCTAACGACCAACATCGATAAGAATTATAGGTGCAACATTTTAGCTAAATCGAATCAGAAAATGGTTCTAAGCCGATCAGTATACTTATCAATGGGTCTAGCTCTTCTCCTCCTTAGCGTTTCAAACAAATGCAAGTTATAATACCCTGTACCAGAGTAGTGCTGCAGGATATAAGAAGCAAACTAAAGAGACAGATGTAGTACATCTCATTCATTTAGCCCTATTTTGAGGAGTTGTCATGGAATGACTAGTGACAAAATGCTGTCTTTTAGGCCTTCTATAATACAAGATGCCAAAAGTTGTATGAGCTCTCTTGTCAGGTTAACTTTCATTAGTATTTAAGAAAGGGGCAGCTGTTTTCCGCCGCTGGAGAAAAATGCTAATCGATATTCAGACAAAAAATAAAATATCGTTCGATATATTTTGCCAGCTCTACTGCTATCACTACCCGTCTCAATTTAAATATGATTCGTTTTGTTCATCGTTCATAAGCTATTGAGTTTCGTCTTTAACCCTTCGTTACATGAACATATCGATTGTCATATCTGAGCGATAACGCCAAAACTTTTCATCTTTTGGTCTCAGCGGTACAAAATGTTCCAGAAATTTGTAGAGGAGGATATATCCTTTCAGTCAGTTTGTGTGGACTTGACAGCTATAGATTACAAACTAAGGAACCGATTTAAGCGCTTTCTTTGCAAAAGGGAAGACCTTAAGAAAGTATCCCTTCATTTGACCTCGCCACAGTTTACCGTTTTCGAAATAAAGACAAAAAATTATTAAATATTCATAATTTTCGCCCTTTTTTATTTTAAGTGCTGTCGTAATAATTCCATTAAATATTTAACCATATACCAGAAATTGGTTTAAAATGTTTATCAAACTAGCAACAAACACGAACTCAATTCGTCCGAGCCGAATTTTGAATACTGAACACCATAAATATACTACTTATACAGTTTTCGTCGAAATTGGTTGTTAAATGAGTATTTTAACAACCCAAGATATTTATTTACCAAATCGGTCCATGCAACAGCTGTAACTGTTCCAAATCTTATCGACATCGTGTGTTTTATGAGGTCATCGAGAGATCGGTCTATATGGCAGCTAAATCTAATATTTAGTCCAGGGACTAATACAACTCGCTGTTGCAAGTATCAGCCAAATCAGATATAAAATACGAGTTTGAAATGCTCAAGACTGTTTATCAGGATATTTATATGGGTGCTATAGAAGAATATAGTCCGATATAACATATCAAGGGATCCGCGATAGGAATGCCATTTTGCATTCGAAAAACCGATATGTAAAATATTTTGCCAAATATATATCAATATCTCCCATCATCTGTAAACGCTGGTAAAATAGAAAAAGTGAATTGGATTTGAATCGATTCAGAACAATTAGTTTATTAAATATGTCAAAAAACTTGGTTGCTATAGCTTATTAAGTTGAAAAATGCACCTAAGGACCTCATCGCGTACAGACGGGTTAATAACTCTGCTAAACGAGTTGCATCATCTAGATTTGATTGGGAAATTTATCAAGGACATTCGTCACATTTCTAGTAATAGCAATTTGTATGCAGACGCTTTGTCCTAAATTTGAATAAAAAAAAAATCAGCATAAAGCTTAAATATTGATGATGAAGATGTAAATTTTTATCAACGAGCACAAGTCTCAAAATTAACCTCTTTCAGGATTGCAAAACTAAATTTTGCTGTGATTCCTCAGCGAACAAAAATTCACCCTAACATTTCAAAAGAATTGCGTAGAACAGTAATTGATCCATTTCACGATATTGCACATTCAGAAACCCGATCTACTCGAACATATTTATCGGAACTATTTGTGTGGCACTCAAAAAATCAAGATTTTTGTAAATGGACCAAAGCCAGTCTACTAAAGTTTCTCGTGATGCCAAATCTCCTCTGGATCATTCTGAAGATTTTTCGAAGATTTTCTTAAAGTGTGTGTCAACCTTGTAGGCCCATTGCTTCAATCTGAGGGGCTTCGCAGCATTCTTACGATTGTTGATCGTTATACTAGATGATCAGAAGCAGTATCAATAAAAAATATTATATCCGCTACAATTTGCAATAACTTGTTCTCGACATGGGGTTTTAAGCTATGGTAGTCATGGTAATATACAATATGTTTACAGAGCTCTGTCAGAGGAGCTCTATTTAAAGCAAAAAAGGCAAATATTGAAATTATGATGGTATATGCATGTATATATTAAAGCTACTTAATGTAACAAACTTTGTTATAAATTTAAATGTTGTACTTACAAAGTCGATAATGGTCTAAAAATGATCGAAGACGGTACAAACCTGCAAAGAGACAAGAAAAACAGAGTTTTTAAGAAATAAATGTATAACAAAAAAAACGATGACTTTAACTATCAGATGCAACGGCGATTCCTATATACTCTTCATTCCCGATAGTATGCGGCAAGTTAATGTCTAGCCAGAACAGGAATCCACACGCAATTTAGAACTACGCTCTGTAGGTGCTCAAGAACTCTTATTGGGTGATGAAAAATTGATATTGTATGGTACCAATGGTATTGATAGTAAAGCAATACCGTACATTAATACCAAAATAATACCGTATGGTATTTATAATGCTACACATAATCAATATCATACGATATTGTTTTGGTATTAATTTACCGTCAATACCGTTGGTATCAATTATTATTCCGGTACAATAGGTTTTAGGTCCGTTTAACATAAAATATTTGGGAAAAAACACTCAATTTTTTACATTATTAAAGGAAATGCGCTAAATTTGGGGGGCCGAAGAAATTTGCCCCTGTTCCTTAGTGAAATGTTCATGAGCAAAATTTGTAATTTTGCAGATGGTTCATACCGCAAAATAACCATAAGACAACATTGTTATTTATGAAAAAGAAACTAGAGGATTCCTCTCGGATCCCGCAAGTACCAGTCCATACAAGTCCTAATTTGTTTCTTTTTTCACTTTTTCTTTCACTTTTACCATTTAGACTTTATTGAAACATTATTGCCCAGTTGTAGTACTACATTCAACATTACCTGTGCGTCTCAATAAGACATATTTCAGTAAATTTTAATGGGGTTGCCCAAAAAGTAATTGCGGATTTTTCATATAGTCGGCGTTGACAAATTTTTTCACAGCTTGTGACTCTGTAATTGCATTCTTTCTTCCGTTAAGCTGTTACTTTTAGCTTGCTTTAGAAAAAAAGTGTAAAAAAAGTATATTTGATTAAAGTTCATTCTAAGTTTTATTAAAAATGCATTTACTTTCTTTTTAAAAATCCGCAATTACTTTTTGGGCAACCCAATAGTATTAAGTCGAATGCCACATGTCTGGACAATGGTGATCCGTGAATTTTGAAAATGCTATTGCCGTTCTTTCTTCCGATGACAACACATATATTTAACTGTGCATTGACAAAGTCTTCGTTTCCTACGAGCTAGAAGAAAGCGAAAAAAATCCCGACACCTACGTCGAAAGAGGAATATAGACAGATTGCTATCTTACCGTTTTTGTCAAAGGCTTTTGAAAGTATAATGTTTAGACAAATAAATGATTATATTTCTCGACATAATCTGCTGACTGACAAACAATCTGGGTTTCGGTCATGTTGATTGGTTGATGTTTTAGAGGAATAGAGACGAAACATTAACCCGGTGTGCTATGAGATTTTGACAAGTGAAATAAAAAATGTGTATGGACTTGAATGAAAGAGAACTGGTCGTGTTTTCTAGGGGGAACTATTCTCAACGAATTAACCTATCTAGAGGAGTACCGCAGGGGTCTGTTCTCTTCTCCGTGTATATAAATGATATATTGTAGTTGAGGTGCGATATTCATATATACGCTGATGATGTTCACCTGTATTTCTCTTGCAATATTTCTGATTCTTTACCTTGCATTGAGAATATTAACAGCAACATGATGAAGATAAATAGATGGGCTTAGATTGAACCCCAGTAAGACTGAGTGCTTGAATGTATCCAGGAACGCACACAATATCAATAATCACCAGTACAAATAAATGGGCTTACAATGAGTACACATTATCTATGAGTTATTTTTATCTATGAGTTATATTTGGGAGATCTATCAGTTAATTTTGTGAATAGTCTGTCGTGGAACAGACATATTGACAATACTGTTAGAATAGTGTACGAAATGCTCTTTTCCTTACGGTCCATTAAATTGTTTATACCTATAGATATTCGAAGTATGATTGTTAGGTTAGTTCAGATTTATGCGGCAGTCTGCCATCAGACTCATTTAGACGTTTTGTTCCATTGTGATATCACAGAAACAGGGAAAGGAAGATGCCTTCTAGTTCCGACCGTTGAACCATCCAGATCGCTTTAAAAAGCCCAACAACTTGCGAATGTTAACAACCGCTAAATCAGACAAATTCTCAAAGAAATGAGAACCAAAAGTGGAATTTCTTCTGACTGTCAGTGCGGGACACACGCACAGCAGATGTTCTATAGTCTTTTCTTCCTCGACGTTCTCAGAGCTTCGGCAGAATTTGTCAGACCATGGCTGAATTATTTAAGCCAGTCTCATTTGTCTAACAACATAGGGTAAAATGGCCATATGGTAAAAAACCATATGGTAAAATGGCCATCAAGCTGATCGACGTTTTGACAACACACACAAAGAAATTTGGGCGCGTGTGTATATACGTGTGCGTACATGAGCAGATACTATGCGAGAAAGAAGATAACAACAAAGAGAATGCAAACAAAAATCTGGCATCTTAATGCCGTCAAACCTAGCCGGCTGTTAACAGTTATTCGCGTGAGACCACTTTTTTAAATCCGCCCGTGATCTGTCATGACGGACTCAATGACTGAGACGTCTGTTCTAGCCATCGACAACGGAGCGGTAGACCTCTTCAAGTCTAGATTAGGTCACATAATTTTGGAGTGTTCACATCATTTGAAATCGTTATAACTCTGTTTTTTGCAATCTGTATCTGAGATTTGTCAGACAGAATAAATAAAAGGCGCCGCTTTGGAAAATGCAATGTTGAGTTAGGCCCATTTTATACAAAACCATCGATATATTATTACTACCATTTATTTTTTTAATTTAGTGCTGCAAATGGTTTGGAATTCGTTGTAAATCTATAATTTGCATCCTTCAACGTGCGGTCCGACACAGTGATCCAATCCTCAGACCTGTACCAGGTCGACCCGGTCCATAGAGACTGGATAAACCATATACTAAGGAACAGTCGGATAAATTGTGTGTCCCATGGCATAAATATAAGGGAGAAAGTGGCACAAGGCACGCCACAGTGGGACATTATATCGCCACTTCTATGGGTAACCACCATAAATGATCTATTACGAATGCTGATTGAGGAGGGATTTGAACCCATCTGCTACGCAGACGATGTTATAATACTTCTAAGGGGTAAGGATTCGAACGAGCTATGCGGAAGTGCCGAAAGGGTCTTGTATATGGCATATGACTGGGCTAGACCAAGAGGTCTCAATGTTAACCCAGAGAAGACTGAAATATGTCTGTTCATGAGGAAGAGGTAGGTGGGCCAATTTAACTCACCTCGTTTTCTCAATAAAACCATTTCGATATCTGGCAAGGTCAAATACTTAGGAGGGATCTTGGACAGAAAACTGAATTGAAGTGTCACATTCAGAAGCGTACTGAGAAGGCTCACATATGTTGGGCACTATGTAGACGGGCCCAACATATGTGGGCTCGAAACGGAGCCTGAATCCGAGGATAGTCCCATGGATCTACAGGACCGTGATTAGACCAATACTCACTTACGTCTCAGTAGTTTGGTGGACTGCTATGGAGAAAAAGTGCAACATACGGACCATACAATAGCTTCAGAGAACATGTTGTCTTGACATAGGTGGAGCGATGAGGACCACGCCCACTAGGGCACTGGAGACTATTTTAGATATCCGACAGATTGACATACAGATTAAGTGTGAGGCAGCCACTGCGGCTATGAGACTTAAGGCGATGGGAGAATGGATTGAGGAGGAGAGCAGCTCATACCATCGCGGTATAATCGAGGCGACGATATGAAACCTGGAAAGAAGGGAAGAGGTTTCCGATCGGGTACCTGAGATTAACCTTGATGTCGAGTGCGAGGCAATGCTGCCATCGGCACAGCCTTGGATTGACGGAACCCTAGTATTGCCATCTGTTAGATCATATTACACGGATGGATCAAAGCTAGAGGAAAGAGGAAATTTACGTAAATAAGAATAAGTATTTCTGTAATTTTTGGAACAAGTAAATTTATTAGTTCGAAACAGCATGTCTACCCCATTCCGGTGGTCATCGTCAGATCCACTTTGAGCATCAGTTGGTCTATGGGTATATATTAAAGAGCTGCACAAGCCGAATTGAATAAAGCCATGATTGATGCGACAGCATGCCATTGTCCTCAAGCCGTACAAATTAACTAACAGACCTCACGCCATCACAACTGCATACTATACTCACAAATGCATGCAGTCAAGGCCAAGAGCGGCATGGGGTGAAATAACAGCCACATGTAGGTGTCGATCATCTCAGGTAGATCATTATACGCGACTTAGCTTTGCAAAGAAACGGTTGCATGGAAGTGAGAAGTATGGAGTACATATTTCAAAAACTAAATAAGTGGTGGAGAAAATACATTTTATACATTTAAGAGAGTTTCTAAGGGAAGAATAAAAGGTTTTTATTCTCATTCAATATAGACAACTAATACAATTTTTTTCCACGTTTTGGAAAAAAATTGGCTGGTAAAAAATCACTCATTTGTCATCAATTTAGGAATTCAACTAAAATGGCTTGAAAATATTCGTAAGTGAATTTTCTGTAAACACTTTCAGTGTCTTAAATACAAATTTCTCAACAAATGGTAATATAACAGTTTTGTTTTTTTTCATCAAAAAAATTTAAAAAACATGAAAAAAAAATTTAAAAGAACAAGTAAAAGCATGGTAATATAACAGTTTTGTTTTTCTTTCAATAAATTTCAAAAAACAAACGTCCTTAGTGCGGCCGTGCCGAATTTTATATATCCTCCACTATGGATCGCTTTGTCAAGTTCTTTGAATAACTTTTTCAAATATATATGAGCTATATATAGTTATTAACTGATATGGATCGCACTTGTCATAGCTGTCAGAAGTCATGGAAAAACATCACCAATAAAGTTTCAGGCAAATCAAGCAATAACTGCGCCCTCCTGAGGCTCAGAAACTCAAATTGGGAGATCGGTATATATGGCAGCTATTGGGTTGCCCAAAAAGTAATTGCGGATTTTTTAAAAGAAAGTAAATGCATTTTTATTAAAACTTAGAATGAACTTTAATCAAATATACTTTTTTTACACTTTTTTTCTAAAGCAAGCTAAAAGTAACAGCTGATAACTGACAGAAGAAAGAATGCAATTACAGAGTCACAAGCTGTGAAAAAATTTGTCAACGCCGACTATATGAAAAATCCGCAATTACTTTTTGGGCAACCAATATATCAGGTTATCAACCGATTTGGACCATACTTGGAACTATGTCAGCTAAATCAGGTTATGAACCGATTTGATCTATAGCATTTGAATACTTAGCACAATTGTTGATACCAAAACAGCAAATGCAAAATGTCAGCCAAATCGGATAAGAATTGCGCCCTCTAGAAGCTCAAGAAGTCTAGACCCAAGATCGATTTAGATGGCAGCTATATCAAAAAATTGTCTGATTTGGCCCATTTACAATCCCAACCGACCTATACTAATAAGAAATTCCATCAACATTGAACAATGGAATCCATGGGTTGATTTTAATGGGTTAGGTTTGGTTGAAAAGAGGGTGCGGATATTAATCCGCCCCATGACACTATGGACATACACCTAAGCCAGTAATCGGGTTAATTTTTTTATTTTAAATCAATTTATTTGAACAGAGTCTAACTTAGAACATATACAACAATAGAATTACAAAATAAAAAAAAATACTACAGTTTAAAAAAAATGGCTAGTTGCAATAGATGAAAACCTCGCACACATTGCATCAATGTGGGCCATAATATTGTACCATAAATACCGCTAGTGGTTTATTTTAACAGCTATATCCAGTGCTTTGAAATCCTTAATTTCAAAATAGGGATAAAGGTTTCATGATGCCTTCACCCATTTTGTCAAATGTTTGTTTGACGCCATCATACAACAGGCATCCACATTTCATTGGGTTTTTATACCCACCACCATAGGATGGGGGTATACTTATTTAGTCATTCCGTTTGTAATACCTCGAAATAGTCGTATATAAGGTATATATATTCTTGATAGTGTCGACGGTAGCAGTCGAACGCGTAAAGCTAGCCGCTTAAAATTGTGCACAGATACTTAATATTGATGTAGGTAGCTAGGGATTGCAAATGGGCCATATCGGTTTAGATTTAGATATAGCTCCCATATAAACCGATCTCCTGATTTGACTTCTTGGGCCTCTGGAAGCGGCAATGTTTGTTCGAATTGGCTGATATTTTGCACGTTTCATAACAGAACACTTATGACATTTTTGCACAGATACTTAATATACAACAACTGTGACAAGTACGGTCCAAATTGGTTTATAACCTGATATATTGGGTTGCCCAAAAAGTAAATGCGGATTTTTCATATAGTCGGCGTTGACAAATTTTTTCACAGGTTGTGACTCTGTAATTACCTTCTTTCTTCTGTCAGTTATCAGCTGTTACTTTTAGCTTGCTTTAGAAAAAAGGTGTAAAAAAAGTATATTTGATTAAAGTTCATTCTAAGTTTTATTAAAAATGCATTTACTTTCTTTTAAAAAATCCGCAATTACTTTTTGGGCAACCCAATAGCTCCCATAGAAACCGATCTCCCGACTTGACTTCTTGAGCCCTTACAAGCCGAAATTATTGTCCGATTTGGCTGAAATTTTGCATGCGGTATTTTGTTACGACTTCCAACAAATGTGTCACATACGGTTCAAGTCAGTCTATAACTTGATACAGCTCCCATATAAACCGATCTCGCGAACTGATCCCGATATGGATGAAATTTTGCATCTGGTGTTTCGTTGTGACTTCTAACAACTATGCCAGGTACGGTCCAAATCTGTCTACAATCTGATATAGCTCCCATATAAGCCGAGCACCCGATTTGACTTCTTGAGCCCTTACAAGCCGCAATTTGAGTCCGATTTGGCTGCCATTTTGCATGCGGCGTTCTGCTACGATTTCCAACAACTGTGCCAAATACGGTCTATAACCTGATATAGCTGCCATGTAAACCGGTCTCTCGACCATCTTTGTTCGGTTATTAAAAGCTTTAATTTTTGCTGGTTTGACAGAAGTTTGGTATGTAGAATAAAATGATGCCCTTCAACTAAATTGATGTTGTATACATTTTTAGCAGAATCCGAGGTGGTGGGTTCGTTTCCAAGACTCGGTCCAGCTGAACTTAGCACGCTTTTACTTGTTTCTTCATTGTGTTCTTTTTTCCGTGTTGCTGTGATAACAGTCAATGGCATTGTCGTTGTTTCGGCATTCCAGCATATGGCAAAGGGTTGTCGTGCAGCCCTCGTGGCATGCTGTTGGGTTGGAGATCACAGAACGTAGCAATGCATTTGTTTTCGACGGATGGCATTAATAGAGAAAAATGTGATTGTTTGTTTAAATTATTTCGGAATGAAGACTTACCAAATTTTCTACAATTTAATAATTCTTTTGATGATTTCAAATAGCAGCAGATAAAATAAAATCATATTTATGTTTTAAAGTTTAACGCCTAAAATGTTCCAAAATCTACATTAATGTATATGAAATGACTTAACTATCGCTTAGGTGATCAGAATTGTGAGAGTTTATCCTTCAAAGGATATCAAGTAAGCTAATTAAAAACCAGTAGACAGTGCCTGCTGATATCAGAAAACTATTTTTCGTTTTAAAAGCAATAATCAAACAAAGTTGACTTGTAAAAACTTCTCCCCAAATAGGTGTCGCCCCGTCCGAACTCGGCTGTAAAAAGGTGGCCCCATTGATATGTAAGAAGTTTGCCACGGTTCCTTAATGGAATATTCATGGGCAAATCTGTTGTTGTTGTTTGTAATCCATGAAATAAGATGATTATATACCTAAGCCTTTTGTAATGCTGTACCTTCAATAACCAGTAGCAAAAACTACATGACGAATGTTTTCAACATTGATTTCTTTATTATAGCAAAAAAAAGAAAATTGATTGCAATGCTGCACAACGACCAGATGGAAGCGGAAGAAAAATTGACCTAAATACAAAATTATTGGTGTAAGTACCTCTTTGCATTAAAGAGACATTAAATATTTACGTTGCATGTCATTTAATTATGGATTTATGTACTTCGTCTTGTTTAATGCAAGTGGAAGGTAAACAAAATTAAAGAAGAAAGCAAAGTTTAGACAAACCTTAAACACATAAACACAGAATGGCGATATTATAATCCTATTATGTACCTGGTCGAGTATTGCAGTTAGGTGAAAATATACTGCAAAATGCATGCAAGTCTTATATTTTATCTTATATACACTGACCTCCTTCTTACTTCCTTTCAATAAAAGCCTCGTCCTCTCACGATCGCCCTATAGGATTTTCGCCGTTCTACCGACTGCTTCGCTGTTCCACAATGTTACATGCGCTTTCGTCACCCACGCCCTTAACCCAGACTGCGTCGACCCGAAAGGCTTCGGGTTAACACATCGTCACATCGTCTGCCCTTTCATTCCCCCTTACTCCGTTATAGTCCGGCACCCAAACGATGTGGATTTTGCAATGCTCAGAGAATACGTTAATCTCCTTCTTACACTCCAAGACTTTTCATGATCTTACCGCCCTGGTTGTTATTGCCCTGATGGCCAGCTTACTGTCCGTAAAGATGTTCATACTCGACATCCTTTCGTTGGCACCACACCACCTCACGCATTCCATGATCGCCCGGATCTTCGTCTGCAGGGCCGTTCTATGGTCAGCCAGTCTAAGACAAATCTCAGTCACTGGGTTCTCAATGTAAACCCCCAGGCCCACTCTGTCCTCTAGCTTTGATCCATCCGTGTAACATGGTGTTCCAGATGGCAACACTAGGGTTCCGTCAGTCCAAAAGTGTGCCACTGGCAGCAGTGCCTCACACTCGACCTCAAGTGTCGTCTCAGGTATCCGATCGGAAGACCGGAAACCTCTTCCCTTCCATCCAGGTTTCGCCTCAAATATACCGCGATGAAATGAGCTGCTCCCATCCTCAATCCATTCTCCCATCGCCTTAATTCTCATAGCCGAAGTGGCTGCCTCACACTTAATCTGTATGTCAATATCTAGAATAGTCTCCAATGCCCTAATGGGCGTGGTCCTCATCGCTCCACCTATGCTAAGACAACATGTTCTCTGAACCTGTTGTATGGTCCTTATGTTGCACTTTTTCTCTATCGCAGTCCACCAAACTACTGAGACGTAAGTAAGTATTGGTCTAATCATGGTCCTGTAGAGCCATGGGACTATCCTCGGATTCAGGCTCCGTTTCGAGCCTACGGCTACATAGTGCCCAACATATATGAGCCTTCTCAGTACGCTTCTGAATGTGGCACTTCAATTCAGTTTCCTATCCAAGATCCCTTCTAAGTATTTGACCTTGCCAGATATCGAAATGGTTTTATTGAGAAAACGAGGTGAGTTAAATTGGCCCACCTTCGTCTTCCTCATGAACAGCATATGTCAGTCTTCTCTGGGTTTTTATTGAGAACCCCTGCGTCTAGCCCAGTCATATGCCCTATGCAAGACCCTTTTGGGCCTTCTGCATAGCTGGTTCGGATCCTTCCTCAAATCCAGTTTCAAATCCCTCCTCAGTCAGCATTCGTAATAAGTTATTTATGGTGGTCACCCAAAGGAGTGGCGATAAAATGCCCCCCTGTCGTGTGACTTGTGCCACTCACTCCCTTATATTTATGTCATGGGAGCCGCAATTTATCCACCTGTTCCTTAGCATACGCTTTCTCAAGTCTATAAGGACCCGGTGCTGGTCTAAGGACTGGATCAATGTGTCGGTAGGCACATTGTTAAACGCTCCCTCGATGTCAATGCATTCCGCCAATGTGTACGTCTTGGTATCGAAGGTTTCTTCTATTTTATGCACAACCCCGTTCAGGGCAGTCTCCACCGACCTTCCCTTGATATAGGCATGCTATTTGTATTTGAGCAGTTCGCTGGATGTCCTACTCCTTATAATGGTATCCACAAAAGGTTCCATGGTTTTGAGTAAAAAGGACGTAAGGCTTATAGGTCTGTAGGCCTTTGGTGTCGCATAACTTGCCTTGCCGGGCTTTGGTATAATTTCCACCCTTGCCTCATGCCAGGCTTTCGGAGTATATGCATGTCCCTGGCCCGCTGTGAAAATATAGGCCAGGTGGGGCACTAGAGAGTCGGCTTCCTTCTGTAGTACCGCCGGAAATATTCCATCCGGTCCGGGTGGCTTAAATGGTTTGAAGCTCCTCAAGGCTTCCTTGGCCATACATGGTGTAATGATAAGCCTTCGATGAAACTCATTATTTCAAGATTCCGATGTCTCCGTGAGCCCTGTCGTATCCTGTGGAAAAATAGGTTTCTGCAAAAGCCTCAACATGTCCTCCATTGTCTGTGCTCTCACTCCCACGTCGTCTATTAACGCTTCAGTTTGGACATGGGTTTTTGAGAGAAATGTATTCATCTTGGCGGCGTCATTAACGCTATCGACCTGTTCGCAGAAAAGCTTTCAGAAGGCACGTTTTGCCGCTCTGGTAAACTTATTTTATTCCTTGAGCCGTGTGTAAAACACATCCCAATATACTTTCGCTTTTTTGCGACGTGCTTTGTTATAATGTTTGCGGACCTCTTTCTCTCTCCAATGTTTCGAATCTTTCTGTCATCCAGGGTTTTTCTTGGGCTGATTTCCTTCTTCGAAGACGACAACTACCTTCGAAACACTCCACTAGTGCAGTCGTTATCCTGTTGACTTTGTCGTCACTGTCGTCTATGCTTCCTCGGAGTAGTCTTCCGAATTTTGGCCAGCTGGACGAAACTTATGGGATTCGGCGCCAGTCGTGGTATTCTAAACCTAATGTACCGACGGTCAGAGAAAGAGTGTTCCATGGAGACCCTACAATCCAGACCTCGGAGTAGTCTTCCGAATTTTGGCCAGTTGGACGAAGCTTATAGGATTCGGCGCCAGTCGTAGTATTCTAAACCTAATGTAGCGACGGTCAGAGAAAGAGTGTTCCATGGAGACCCTACAATCCAGACATTCCGAACATAATGTCACATCTAAAACCTCCTCCCTAATTCTATTAACAAAAGTAGCGTTGTTACCAATATTAAGCGTTATAAGGTCGTTAATAATCAAGAATTCTGCCAGGGCTTGGTCCCGCTTATTAGTGTTGGTACTACCCCACGAAATGTGGTGAGAGTTCGCAACGCAACCTATTAGTACCCCATTTCCTGTCTGTTTTTCTTTCCTCACCAACCGTTGTAGCTCCGACGTAGGTGGCGGTTTCGGAGAGTTGAAAGGCAGATAAAGTGATGCTAGGTATGTTCCACCGTCTCCCTGTCTCATCACTGTTGCATCCTACGTTGACAACTCTGGGAAAAATACAGGTCCTCGGCCGAGTACCAGTGTTAGCATGGAATAATTGGTAGTTAATATGGTTCAGTCCAGAAACTTTGTTCCTGGTCGTCCATGGCTCCTGAATAAGGCAATATGAATCGTGCCCTTGCTGATTTTCTCCATCAGAGCGTGAGTAGCAGTCTCTCTACGGTGGAGGTTTATCTGGTTGACTTCAATCATTGGTCTTGTTGCGATTAGGTATGGTCTCATCGTCTGCTCCCTGTTCTTTAGGCTGCATTGAGTTTCCCCTCACTGCGCTGCCTAATGTTCTTCTTTCCCTATCCTAGTCTTCCAATTGTTGAGAAAGTCGGTATTGGTTCCATTATTGGGGCCCTGTTCGTTGGGCTGTATTGAGTCTACCGTCCCTGCACTGCCTGATGTTCCAATATAAGGATCTCCATGCAGTTAATATGGGCCACCATGATCGTCACAGTTATTATAGATTCTCGTGCATGATGCACAGAAACAAAATTATCCCAAAATTTAGGATTTTTCCTTTTTTTAATCGCTTTAGCAACGAAAACTAGCCAAAGAACCAAAACTTTAAAATAAAGAAGCTATCTTAAAATTTAATTTCCTATTTACTAACGGACACGACCATTCGCATTACATTTCGATCGCAGATTTTTATTTCACTACACAAATGGCCGTCGAAGCATTATTTTTTGAAAAATTCTTTTTTCAACTTAACATGTTAACCTAAAAGAGCTTAACATTTAAAAACAGTCCTATTTCTAAGACTATTTTGCGTCTCTAACAAAGGTACACTTTTGTACGTAAATTTCCTAACTTTCAACAATATTACGACCTTCATTTTTAATTTTTGTCTTTAGTAACAAGACGCACAGTTAAGGATCTTTTAACCTACCATTTCAAATAAATGATCCTTGAAAATATCTGTCACCAAAGGAAATGTTTCCTTAAAATTTTGGAAAATTGATCATCTTTAAATTAAAATTGCTTATCTTAGGTTCGAATTTTTCAAATTAGGAACAAACATTTGTAGCGTATGCTTTGAATAATGAAGGCCACCGTAGCACAGAGGTTAGCATATCCGCCTGTGACGCTGAACGCCTTGGTTCGAATCCTGGCAAAAAATCTGACAATTTTTCAGTGGTGATTAACCCCTACTAATGCTGGCGATATTTGTGCCATGCATAGAAGCCATGAAAAAACTTTTTCCCAAAGAGGTGTTGCACGTCGGCAGGCCTTTGGTCTATATAAATTTTTTTGTGGAAAACTTCCTTATGTGTATGATTTTTTATTTGATATTAAAGAAATTTTATCCTAAAATTCCTAACTTTGCAACTTTGTTCTAAAGACAAAAATCTTTTTTATAAATTGATTTTGGGAAAAGGACACTGTTGTACTGTTGTTGTAACTACACTGTTGTTGTAGTTAACCCATTAAGGCCCCACACTAGATTCCCTGGGACGATGTTGATGGAATTTCATATTTTCATTATTCAGAGAATTTATACTAACGTAGTCATTTTTGTAAATTAAAAGAAAAGAAATTTTTTTAGAAAAATTTAAAAATTTTTGAATGGCTATAAATCGAAAATTTCTTTTCAGGAGTCAATTCTAAAGCGAAGGGAGATGCAGTTCGAAGTGGAAGAGTGTGTACATTCCCAGTAAAAAATTCTTTAAAAAAGGAATCTACTCAGTTAAAATACATTAAAAAGGGAATCTAGTTCGGAATGAAGCATAAACCTGTAAACTATTTCCATAGACTTCCAATACCCATTCTTTTACAAAGGGATGCGACTTTCACAACTAATTCCAGTTGGCTTCTAAAAGAACGCATTCTTTTTTTGTGAAATTGAAACCAAAAAATTATAGGCTTAAATAAATAATAAGATAATTTTGTTATTTAAAATTTATTTTTTTGAACTGGAGTTTTGCCTTTGCTCTTGCTGAGATTCGAACCCGTACTTGTGATCTATGACTCAATTAAGCTACCACCAATACCATTTTAGAAATTCATTTGTTTGTTTTTGAGGAATACAAGCATTCAGTTGGCAATTTTGTACATTTCTATTGGGTTGCCCAAAAAGTAATTGCGGATTTTTAAAAGAAAGTAAACGCATTTTTAATAAAACTTAGAATGAACTTTAATCAAATATACTTTTTTTACACTTTTTTTCTAAAGCAAGCTAAAAGTAACAGCTGATAACTGACAGAAAAAAGAATGCAATTTCCGCAATTACTTTTTGGGCAACACAATATTTTAAGAATTTGTTCTTTTTAAGAATTTAAGAAGAATTGGAAGTGAATATGGCATTAGGAAATTAGGAAGACTGGTCTGACGGCCACAATAGGTGCGGTGGAAGTCAGTAAGCAATGTAAATTGAAGTAAAGCTATGTTAGGTTTGAAAAATAAAATAAAACTTCTTTTTACATCCTAAGCCAATACGTTTTTACAAAAAAAAAATATTTTCTTCATATTTTATTACCATTTGGCGAAGAAAGTGTATTTTAATGGATGTGACATTAAATCGCACCTGCTGTCAAAAGTAGTGGTCTTATTGCCATAAATTTATTTTTATACCCTCCACCATAGGATGGGGTCATACTAATTTCTGCATTCCATTTGTAACGCATCCAAATATTGATCTGAGACCGAAAAAAGTACATATATTCTTGATAGTCTTAACATTCTAAGTCGAGTAAGCCCTGTCCGTCCATCTGTCAAAAGAACACTATCTTTCAAAGGCATATAGCTTGGCGCTTGAAATTTTGCACGAATATTTTCTATTCGTGTGAGTCTGTTAGGATTGTAAATGGGCTACATCAGTCCATGTTTTGATATAGCTGCCATATAAACCGATCTCCGACCTTGACATCTTAAGCCGCTAGAAGGCGCAATTATTACCCGATTTGACTGACAATTTGCATTAAGTTTTGTTTTAATCCCCAACAATGTTGCCAAGTATGGTCTAAATCAGTTCATTACCTGATGTATCACCCATATAAATCGATCTTGGATCCTGACTTCTTGAGCCTCTAGAGGGAACAATTCTTATCAGATTTGGCTGAAATCTTGTACCAAGTATGGTCTAAAACGATTCATATAGCTCCCAAATAAACCGATTTTGCACTTCTTCTATGATCTTCACTTACGTGGTAAATACGGTCCGAATCGGTTCGTGGCCTGACATAGCTCCCATATATACGGATCTCCCGAATGCATTTCTTAAGCCACTTTAGGGCGCAATTCTCAGCCAAACCAAGTATGGCCCCAATCGGTTCATAACATGGTATAGCTCCAATAGCACAACAAATTCATCCAGGGGACGCAATGTTTACCAGACAACTTACGTAAAATCGTAAGTCCATGCAATACAGAATAATTCCTATTCCGCACACAGTGAAAATGTTTTTTTGAACATGAGATTCGATGAGGGTAAAAAAATTCTTAAATTGGCACTCAAAAAAATATTGTATATTCGCGACAATGTATGCGATTTAATAGAACTTTTACATTGAGCATTTACTATAATACCTCGAATGTGTAGATGATGAAGATCGACCATTTCCGACCTACCAATATTTTGTCATATTCAAGGAACGGAGCGTCATATCCAGCTACTAGCTAGTGTTGCTAAACACTCAATCGACAAAAGCCATGAAGGTATAATGGCATCTGCATCTGAAGGCCGAAAATATCGCCTCCTATGGAATCTCGAAAAGATTTGGAAGGCAATTTGTATTGGAAACTTTGATGTGAAATCATTTAAGACAACAATTACTTTCTTCTTGATTCATACCTTGTCTCTAGCAATCCAATAATTTTCAAAATAAATATTGAACAAAACATTGTGTTTTTGGAAAAAAAAAAATAAGAAATAGAACATTTTCATGATTTTGTGCTATGAACAACTGAAAATGGTTATTTATCAATATTTTCACTTTTACATGGCCAAAACTGCCTGATGGACGTTGCAATGCATTTACTATGTAATAGATAATTCTTAACTATAGTCGCGGCTACAATTTTTGGCTTAGGTTTGGCTGTTATAGGTTGATTTATCAAAAAAAATTGTGAATATTATACACTTTCGACGTTTTGACCATGAAAGAGAATAAGAGAATAAAATTTCAAATACTTTACGAAATATGAGCCCAAAAATTTGCAAATTTTCCAAAAAAAATAAAGTCTGAGAAAAAACTGCAAGTCAATCTGGAAGGTCGATTTTCATCGTTGCCGTATGGCCTAGTAGACTTTTTTTGCTCAGTACAATCCCAAGAGTCCGCAACGCGATGCGTCCCTTTTCGACTCATTTATAACCAGAAAATCTTGCCATGAAAATTCCATTCAGTAACAGGGTGAAACTTCTCACATATCAATGGGGGTGTCCGATTCAAGATAAAACTCAATGATAAAGGACCTCCTTTCTATAGCCGAGATCAAAAGGTATGCCACAATCCGACACACCTCATTTTGTTTTATTTATTTAAGTTGTAATCCCACTTAGTGTCGGCTAAACACCTTTGGTACCTCTTGATTCCGTAGACATATCTTATAACTGCATTATATACGACTTGTAATCTTGATTAACTTTTGCTATCACAGCTGACAAATAGTTCACATCCGTGGAATAATGTAGGCCTCAAATACCTTTCTTCCGTGAAGAATTCGAATATTTGACGCAGTATAGTAGTGTGTTTTGTATAGTGTTCGTACCATTCCAAAGATTTTACCGACCATGTTGGTCGATCGTTGAAAGTTATTCCCAGATCTTTTGCTTTATCACATATCTCAATTTGTTGGTTGCCAATTGGAATATTCTGAGCGGCTTGGAGGTTTACGGATTTCCTGGCGATTACGATACATTTCGATTTACCTCGGTTTAAGCGCAATTTGGTGGTTAGTGCCCAGTTGTATATTCTTTCCATATCGCTGTTAACCTTCAGAATACCACCCGACAATAGTTGGACTACACTACACTTGTGGTAAATCTGGAACTTCGGGGAGAAGTTCCAGAAGTTGCATTAGATGGTGAAAACCACCGCTGAAACATTTTTCTCATGTTGTCGCCGGGATTCGAGCCCAGGCGGGCTCGGCACTACGGTGTCTCATTTATAATCCTCTAATATATATGGTATTATTTACATTTTAAAAGATGTGGGACCTATATTTCGAGATGTCATTGTATTTACCAGATTTGTATCTCGACTAATGAATGGGTAGGAATTTATTAGATTGATTCAAAAAATTTCAATGTATTTCATTATATCTGATCAAAAAGATTTTTGAAGCCAAATGTGTATGTGCTTGAGATCTCTTAGAAAATCACATTCCAAAAACACCACATGGGGTTTCCACTATTGGGAACCATGATTACGAACCTGGGTTGCTGAACTGGGGGCGAATTACCGAATAGGTGAACGAGTACGCTTTTGTATCGAATGAGATTTTGTCACCTATCGAATGGATGTATTGCTGCACACGAAAGCTGTCGTATCGAAATTTTTCAAAAGGCTAACGAATATCATTTGCATCAAAGGTGATGTGAACATTTGTTTGTGGAAAAACAAAACAACACAAGTGAAAATTAACATCTACCCGGCTTTAGTAAAAAATGTGAATTTATCGGAATTTTTAGAAACTGACGTGAATTTATAAACAAAAAAAAAGCATGGCTGCATTCCTTTTGTTGTGCTTGTCGTCCTCTGGTTCTGAAGATGACAATAACTTTGTGCGTATTCGCAAGGAAATGAATGATGTTAGTGATCCAATGTCCAATTACCCAATGATGCGTACATAAATAATCTAAATAAACACAATTCATAACAAGTAAAAGTTCGGCCGGGCCGAATCCTATATACCCTCCACCATGGATCGCATTTGTCGTGTCCTTTTTCCGGCATCTTAGGCAAAAAAGGATATAAGAAAAGAGTTGCTCTGCTATTAAAACGATATCAAGATATGGTCCGGTTCGGACCACAATTAAATTATATGTTGGAGACCTGTGTAAATTTCAGCCAATTCGTATAAGAATTGCGCCCATTGGGGCTCACGAAGTAAAATAGAGAGAACGATTTATATAGGATCTGTATCGGGCTATTGACCGATTCAGACCATAATAAACACGTTTGTTGATGGTCATGAGAGGATCCGTCGTACAAAATTTCAGGCATATCGGATAATAATTGCGACCTCTAGGGGTCAAGAAGTCAAGATCCCAGATCGGTTTATATGGCAGCTATATCAGGTTATGAACCGATTTGAACCTTATTTGACACAGTTATTGAAAGTAAAAATAAAATACGTCATGCAAAATTCCATTCCAATCAGATAAGAATTGCGCCCTCTAGAGGCTCAAGAAGTCAAGACCCAAGATCGGTTTATATGGCAGCTATATCAGGTTATGGACCGATTTGAACCAAACTTGGCACAGTTGTTGGATATCATAACAAAACACGTCGTGCAAAATTTCATTCTGATCGGGTAAGAATTGCGCACGCTAGAGGCTCAAGAAGTCAAGACCCAAGATCGGTTTATATGGCAGCTATATCAGGTTATGGACCGATTTGAACTATACTTGGCACATTTGTTGGATATCGCAGCAAAACACGTCGTGCAAAATTTCATCCCAATCGGATAAGAAATGCGCACTCTAGAGGCTCAATAAGTCAAGACCCAAGATCGGTTTATATGGCAGCTATATCAAAACATGGACCGATATGGCCCATTTACAATACCAACCGACCTACACTAATAATAAGTATTTGTGCAAAATTTCAAATGGCTAGCTTTACTCCTTCGGAAGTTAGCGTGCTTTCGACAGACAGACGGACGGACGGACGGACAGACGGACGGACATGGCTAGATCGACATAAAATGTCGCGACGATCAAGAATATATATACTTTATGGGGTCTCAGACGAATATTTCGAGTAGTTACAAACAGAATGACGAAATTAGTATACCCCCCATCTTATGGTGGAGGGTATAAAAATGCGTATTATTTAGATTTACTGGGTAGCTGACAGGAATGGTTTCCAATTCAAAAGACCACATTTTTTTGTGTAAAAATATTTTTTATTGATTCAAAGTACAGAAATGCGTGGAATTAACTTGAAATTTTTTAAGCACTAATTTTTGCTCGATATTACCACATTTTGCCTAAACTTTCGTTTCGAGTCGTTAAAGAAACGAATTGCCAGGTTCACGAATGTAATCCATCGGTATTTGGCCCATTCCTTTATAATGGAATACTTAAACGCTTCCATACGGGCATATATATATTAGTCCTTACCTTACTCTCGACAGTGGCCCAAATACCAAACCTCCAAATGAAGTGCGGAATATGATTTTTTAGCCATTCTTGGTTTACACGTATGTGGCGGCGCCGAAACTTGTTGGTAGGTCCATAGTCTACGACCGAACTATTTGCTTGCCCACGTATCCAAAACGGCTTCCAACATGTTTTCCCGACAATAAATTTCGTTTACTTTGACTGATTTGACTAGGTTTGAGCTAAACTTCAAAGGGCTCATGTCTACCGGGGGTTTTCCAAGATTTGGCATCATTTGTTTTCTGGGCCCGTAGTAATTTAACTGGGAGGACTATTCCTTCCATAGCCTTTAAGAGGTTGCCTTCCTATGGCTACAATTTGGCAACATATTTTTGCCATATTCGGATGGTCATGCATTGAGCGATTTCCACGTTTTGTCCTTTCGATGCTAAATACTTTGTTCATCTTCCGACAATCGTTGAGAAACATATTCCTAGTGCTAATGTAAAATAAATAACAAATATTCCTTTTGCACTTAACGCAGGTTCATGATTTTTATTTGGAAGAGTTTTTTCTTTTATTGGAATCCACTGTGTATTGTTAAAATTCGTGCGCAAATCCTTACAGAAAGCAAATAAGAGTGGAATTATGCTGCTCGACATCACTTGATTTAAATTTTAATTAAGAAGTATTTACTGTTTTTGTCCAATTTTTTAATATGATTGTGTATTTTCATTTGTGGAAACCCCATAATTTCTCAATTTGTGTATTTGAGTTAGAATCACACTCATAGAGGGGAAAAAAGGACTTTTTCCATAGGCCAATTTCCTCATTTCTTATTCACCAGATATGTATATCCTTGCAATGACCCTTGTGTATTATTTGGCATTCCATGGAGAAAACACAAATTGAATACCAAATTCATGAATCATTTGCATACTCAGACAACGCTGTAAATAATGGGGTTGTATGAAAATTTACATCGTGGCAGATCAAGATGATGTAAAAGAACAAGAAATTTACGATTTACGATTTTCTCTTTGTAAGAAATGTAAATGGAAGATACAGCGGTCAAAAAAAGTATTCATCATTCAATGTTTTTTTTTTTAATAAGTCTACAAAAGACAATTGGAATAAAAACATATTAAACTAATGATGCAGTAGTGCTTGTGTGATATATATGTACACAATTTCATTGTTTTTAAAGAAAAAAATAGTATTTATTGGAACAAAAAGGGCCATTTTACAGCTGAACACAAAAAATTAAACAAAAAAAGTATTCATCATTGCAAAAAAACAAAAAAATAAATAACATAATTTAAAAAAATTAATACTTTGTTATTCGACCACCGCGTCTTATAACTTTTTTTAAACGGTTTGACATCGATTGGACTAATTTAGCGGTTATATTTTGGTCTATATTAGTCCATTCCTCCATTATCACCTGTTGCATTTGACTCTTGCTCGAAAAATTGCGCGTTCTCAATTTGCGTTCGAGATGTTCCCAAAGATGTTCAATTGGGTTCAAGTCGGGACTTTGAGGAGGAGTTTTAATGACTTTGGGGCAGTTATACAGCATCCACATCTTGGTATTTAAAGCAGAATGTTTGGGGTCATTATCTTGATAATATTGAAAGTTATTACCAAGCCCAAGTTTTACAGCACTATCTTTTAAATTCCTCTTTAAAATGTCAATGTAATACTTATGATCCATTACTCCATTAATAATTTCAAGATTTCCCGCTCCTGAAGCCGCCATACACCCCCAAACCATTAAACCACCTCCACCATGTTTTACAGTAGCAACTGTGTTTCGTTCTTCAAGCTCTGTATTTGGTTTTCTGTACACTATGACCTTTCCACCGCACCCAAAAAGATTAAACTTGCTCTCGTCTGCAAAAATGACTGTTTTCCAAAATGATTCGGGCTGTTTTACATACATTTTTGCGAAGTTTAGCCTTTTCACTCGGTTTATTTTATTTATAAAGGGCTTCTTACGTGCAGTTCTTCCTCTGTAACTATGCCTTTTGAGTGTATTTCGAATTGTTTGTGTAGTAACTTCCTTCCCTAAATATTCCATAGTGTTTTTACGAAGAATGGTCGCATTTGTCTTCGGAGTTTTCTGAACTTGCCGCACTAGCCAACGCACATCTCCAACTGAAAGTGCTTTTGGTCGACCAGATCTTGGTTTATTGTCAACAGTTTTCGTTTCTGTCCACTTTCTGATGATGGATTGTATAGTAGATCGTGGTCTATTTAATATTTCACTGATAGTTTTTTGAGTTAAACCATTCCTGTGGTGTTTTATTACCAAAACTTTTACCTCATCAGAAACCTCGTTTTGCTTACGACCCATTTTGACAAAAACTATATTTTCAATGAAATTAAATATTTGCTGTCAAGGGCAAAGCCTCCTTTACTAAATAAAACAGAAAAGGGGGATTCCCAAATAATATTTGAATTTGACTTTGATGATAGCACATCAATGATGAATACTTTTTTTGTTCTGTTTTTGGTGTTATTATATAAAATTGCATTTTTTGCGCTAATTAAATTTATTTTTTGAATTTATTTTAAAACATATTACGAAAAATAAACTATTGCATAAAACTGCATTATTTGTTTACTTTAAATTTTCTTCAATTACCCAAAATAAGTGAATTTATTATCAATTTAGCTAATGATGAATACTTTTTTTGACCGCTGTACTTGCAATTTGCATTATTATAATAAACCAATAAAGTCCAAAGTGTCTGAATATCTCTGCTAACTCAAAGTTGCGGCATGTTAAAATTAAAAGCTCACTTAAATCGGTTTACAAATTTCATTCAACATATTCTGCAATAGAATGAGACGAGGTGGGTAAAGCTACCTATCAATCAAATTAGATGTAAGTAAATACGTATCTCGAAATCGTTTGTGTATTGAGCTCGTGTGCAACATAATCGAAAATAAATACCTTAAGCTTTAACAGATAAATCCTTTATGAACCACTACCAAACGAACACCACCCTCAAGCCTCAAAGCAAGAGGGTAGTGGCAAGTACACATGTAGATTATAATGTTTTCCTCATGCATTTTTATCCATATATGTGAATGTGATGGAGTCAATTTGGGCAAACAAAATTATATAAATACTCTTACAGTACTCTCACGTATCAGTGAATAAAGTTTATCATATATTATTGTTCATCTTAAGTTAAAAAAAATGATATAGTCAGATCCAAATATATCTCGTATAAGATATAATTGGATCTAATTAGATCCAAATGGATCTGCCGTATCCGATTATATATAATTATTTCTGATGTTCTATATATTGGTATTATACTATATCTGGCTTGGGATTTAATTAAATCTGGCCTTGGATATAATTATATCTTGGGCTACATATATGTTTATCTTGCGCTACATATAACTGAATTTTGTTCTTTCAGTGTTTTAACGTAGAAATGCTTATATTTTATTTTAAATTATAAAGCAATTAATATATTTACATTAGTAGTCCTAAAGTATTAGGCATTTTACTAACAAAACTTCCAAATCTCAAAATGTGAGATATTTTGTAATTTTTTAAAGTTTTATCAATATTGGTAATATGTGATGTATGGGAGTTTTAATTTCTAAATGTAATATGGTTTCAGAATGTAAATTATTATAAAGTATTTTTAATATTTTTAATTGCATCTGCACATTCCGCCAATTTAAGGTTTTTCATTGTTTCTCGTCCAAAGTTTTTATTTTGCTATAACGTGTTTTTGCTAAAAATTCATTTTGAGATTCAAAAGGAACAGCAGACTTTGCTCGTAAGGGACCTCAGCACCTGACGTTTTAATCACTGAAATCGTAAATCATCGAAACCGGATGAAAAATGCTCCTTTTATGGGCTCAATACTCTATTGCAGGGGATCGATCCATATGGCAGCTATATCCTAATATGTTTTGATCTGGACCACATTCAACAAAATGGTGTATGGTTCTGCCAAAACTCACTGTTCTAAATTTCGGATAAAAAATGCTCCTTTTATGGTCCCAATACTCTACACATGAACGATATGTTGGGTGTGCGTGCAACACAAAACACAAAGTGTAAGAGGAAACTCAAATCCATAACTACTTTCCAAGAGTAAGCAAAACAAAATAAAATAAGGAGGACCGACGGGAGCAAAAGACGATGTTGTTTGTTCTAAAAATCTTTATTTACCTTTAGCCGCGCACATTAGTAGTAGTAGTATTCTTTATTTCATTCATTTAGTAATTTATAAATTGAATTTGGTTACAATATATTTAAGTTAAGTTTTAAAGTAAAAAAAATAAGTATAGCATATTGATATTTCTTATGACATTGGCCTACGGCCGTTAGTCTACTGTTCAAATGCTATAAATCTGTAATAGATTTTCATAGTTTAGAAATTGAACTCGTGTAACAACTGTTCTCTGTATTGAACACAGATTTTTATAATGTTAGCTGAGGATTTCCAATCTATTTTGAGACCATTTAAAATGCAAATTAGATCATTCTCATCAAGCGAAACCTTTTGGAAGTATTGAATTCGGAATTCCCTTAAAGCGGGACATTTACATAAAAAGTGTTGCAAACTTTCATTTTCGTTTGTATTACACATTGAACATCGAGGATTTGAGTTCTGAGGGAAACGGGTTTCATTCAGTTTTATCATGTTGCTTCTGGCCTTAAATATCCACGTTATTTCGTCTTGGGTGTAACAGTTGTTCAGGTATAATTGACCTACAGATGCATCAAGTTTACCATAGAACCTTCTCGTTTCATTTGCTTTCGCCCTATAGCCATCAAGGTTTTTTAGTAAACGCTCACTATTTTGAATCCAAGTATGACTTGAGTTGTAGTCAAGACGCTCCATAGTGTTTTCCAACATAAGTTCATTTATTTCCTTGGCCCAGAAGATTTGGCGCCGATGAATAAGTTTTGCAAGTTTATGTGGAAGCCTTTCTTCGTTGTATTCAAACATGGCTCGATGCAAATATTTTAGGTGTATACCAAGGGTATATACGTGCCCATTTTCTATACCGGTTTCGAGCATAAGAATATAAGTGGGTGTAAATGTTGGTAATTTAAGTATTTTCTTGAGGAAATATAAACAGAGTTTGTCTACTTCTTCGAAATTAGAGAACCACCATACCTGGGACCCATATGTTTGAATTGCTCTGCAAACTGCAAGAAAAAGTTTCCATTTTTGGCCGCTTGATTTCGTTTTTGGATATGCTTGGTGAAACTAAGTTTTGGTGCCAAAATCATGCCTAAATAGCAGTATTCAGAGGTGACAATAATTTGTTCGCCTTTATAAAACCATTTTTCATTTTTTGAAATTCTTCCTCCTTTTCTAAAAATCATTATTTGGGACTTGTTCAGGTTCACCTCTACATTCCATAGTTTACAGTAAATTTCTAATTTATTTATCATCCGTTGTAATACATTTACATCGTTTGCCAAAATAACAATATAATCCGCATAGAGTAACAGACGAATATTCAAGCCTTCTAAGTTTGTTCCACCGCCAATGAAGTCATTCAGGTCATTTAAGTAAAGTGCAAATAAAAGTGGTGAAAGGAGACAGCCTTGTTTGACACCTGTATTAATACAAAAATCATGCGAGAGCTCCTC
Source organism: Stomoxys calcitrans (assembly GCF_963082655.1). Taxonomy (NCBI): domain Eukaryota; kingdom Metazoa; phylum Arthropoda; class Insecta; order Diptera; family Muscidae; genus Stomoxys; species Stomoxys calcitrans. The sequence continues at coordinate 118,175,587 of NC_081552.1, read as the reverse complement.
TCCTGTCCATACTGCGAAATTTGTCTTTTCATATACATTTTCAATAAATTTTACCATCTTCGATGATACACCAATGCTATGTAGCTTATAAATCATTGACTACGTGATATCCTATCGAAAGCAGCTCTAAAATCAACGAAAAATGCATATGTTTTTTTGTTTTTGCCCCAGTTCAAGTGGATAATTCAGGATAATGAAAAGATGTTATCTGACGTAGAATAGTTTTTCCGAAAACCTGCTTGGTATTCGTTAAGTTTCCATTTTTTTCAGTCCATCGTGTTAATCGCTCTGTAATTATTCCCATCATTATCTTTGGTAGGCAATTCATGAAGGATACGCCTCTGTAATTTCCTGGCTGTGACATATCTTCCTTTTTGTGAATTGGATAAATAATGCTTTAGAAAAACGATGAGTCAAGTTCACCTTTGTCATAGATCACATTGCACATACAGCGGTCAAAAAAAGTATTCATCATTAGCAAAATTGATAATAAATTCACTTATTTTGGGTAATTGAAGAAAATTTAAAGTAAAAAAATAATGCAGTTTTATGCAATAGTTTATTTTTCGTAATATGTTTTAAAATAAATTCAAAAAATAAATTTAATTAGCGCAAAAAATGCAATTTTATATAATAACACCAAAAACAAAACAAAAAAAGTATTCATCATTGATGTGCTATCATCAAAGTCAAATTCAAATATTATTTGGGAATCCCCCTTTTCTGTTTTATTTAGTAAAGGAGGCTTTGCCCTTGACAGCAAATATTTAATTTCATTGAAAATATAGTTTTTGTCAAAATGGGTCGTAAGCAAAACGAGGTTTCTGATGAGGTAAAAGTTTTGATAATAAAACACCACAGGAATGGTTTAACTCAAAAAACTATCAGTGAAATATTAAATAGACCACGATCTACTATACAATCCATCATCAGAAAGTGGACAGAAACGAAAACTGTTGACAATAAACCAAGATCTGGTCGACCAAAAGCATTTTCAGTTGGAGATGTGCGTTGGCTAGTGCGGCAAGTTCAGAAAACTCGGAAGACAAATGCGACCATTCTTCGTAAAAACACTATGGAATATTTAGGGAAGGAAGTTACTACACAAACAATTCGAAATACACTCAAAAGGCATAGTTACAGAGGAAGAACTGCACGTAAGAAGCCCTTTATAAATAAAATAAACCGAGTGAAAAGGCTAAACTTCGCAAAAATGTATGTAAAACAGCCCGAATCATTTTGGAAAACAGTCATTTTTGCAGACGAGAGCAAGTTTAATCTTTTTGGGTGCGATGGAAAGGTCATAGTGTACAGAAAACCAAATACAGAGCTTGAAGAACGAAACACAGTTGCTACTGTAAAACATGGTGGAGGTGGTTTAATGGTTTGGGGGTGTATGGCGGCTTCAGGATCGGTAAATCTTGAAATTATTAATGGAGTAATGGATCATAAGTATTACATTGACAAATTACAAATTGAGAACGCGCAATTTTTCGAGCAAGAGTCAAATGCAACAGGTGATAATGGAGGAATGGGCTAATATAGACCAAAATATAACCGCTAAATTAGTCCAATCGATGTCAAACCGTTTAAAAGAAGTTATAAGACGCGGTGGTCGAATAACAAAGTATTAATTTTTTTAAATTATGTTATTTATTTTTTTGTTTTTTTGCAATGATGAATACTTTTTTTGTTTAATTTTTTGTGTTCAGCTGTAAAATGGCCCTTTTTGTTCCAATAAATACTATTTTTTTCTTTAAAAACAATGAAATTGTGTACATATATATCACACAAGCACTACTGCATCATTAGTTTAATATGTTTTTATTCCAATTGTCTTTTGTAGACTTATTAAAAAAAAAACATTGAATGATGAATACTTTTTTTGACCGCTGTATTATAATATATAATTGGATCTATTTATATCTGGGACAAATTCGAGATCCAATTGTATCAGATTGTATTCAATTACTTCTAAATTGATACAGTTAGATCAAATTATATATAACTTTTTTTCGGATCCAATTATATCTGATGCAAGATGTAACTGAATCAACTTTTTTTTTACTCGGGATATTATAATTTAACTCATTCGTTAAGGGCAACAAGAATTTTCTTACAAAGAAAATAAAACAAAAACTATCAAATTTAAGAGTTTATTTATTTGGGAAATTTATGGCAATGCTAACAACTGACTGAGACTGACAACGGTTGTTATACATAAAAATGATCGATATATCACCTTCTGAACGATCCAGCTAAGTCGTCTGTCTGTCAATGCATCGGATTTTCCAATAAAGACTTCAATGTTGGCCCTGAGCTCTTCGGACGTCGTTGGCTTGTTGGTAAAGATCAATCACTTGTCGTAGCCCAAAAAAACAAAAATTAAAATGGGTTAAAATCGCACAAACGAGGCGGCCAAACGACTAGGTCATTTCTTGTGATAACACTCTCATTAAACACACTCTTCAATAAATCGATTTAATGTGTACTGTATGGCTAGCGGCTGGCTTGACTGTCCTGTCGAAACCACATGTCGTTCAGGTCCACATCTTTCAATTTAGGCCAAAAATAATCAGTGAGCATGGTGTGGTAGCGTTGCCCATTCACATAACGTGACGATTGGCATCGTCGGCGAAGACGAAACTACACCAAGCAGTTATTTTTGTGTTCATTCGTGAAGCACATATGGACTTTCACCTGACTAATAACGCATATGTTGCTTATTGACGAACCCATTAGGCCAAAAATGAGCTACTTCACTGATTTTGCTCTTAAAGTATCGGTCACCGACTCTGAATTCGGTAGTAAATTTTTATAATTTGCAGACGTTGTTCGTTAGTGTTCACAGTTTAAATTGAAAAGTCCCTATTGCAAAACCCCTAATTTCGTAATCAACACAGAAAAAAATGGCTCGAAAATATTTTCATTCGCACCTCAGACAAATAATTAAATGGCCAAGGCAAGTTAACTGTTTCCCTTCTAGGGTAAGTGCTCCTTAGTTCGGCATGTACCAGAAGTCGGCACTTTTGTTTTTAAACTCGATTAACTAAGAATATGTAAAACTTTTCATTTAAAAAATGATCAATACACATAAAAAAAAATATCCTCGGCTCTCCTTGTAAACAAAAATGTTTGAGTCGAGCTAACAGATTACTGCGAAAATTCGCTTTAGTGCGAAAGTGTCAGTTCTTCGAAATTAACCTGCCTATGGACGAAATAGTAATCTTTACTACGTTGGAGGCCTCCGTAGTAATTGTCCGCCTATGAATTTCAATCCACGGGCTCGAATCCCGACGAGAAAATTCAAAATTCGTCCCTTAACTGATATAACCATGCTGCAGCTTCTAAATATATGTATATTTACCCAGTGTGAGGTTCAATTCGATTATAGAGGCACATTTCCTAACTACATCTCTATACAACCCCTTTATAACCGATCACCCTATTTACCGTCTTCAGCCCAGAAAAGAAATATTTTTTACACAATTTGTTAAAAATTTACAAAAATGTGTTAAATGAGATCTCATTTTACTTGAAAATGGTATATATCTCATCAGATTTTGATAAAGAGCATAGGTTAATTTCTAAGCTGATTTCCCAAAGATTTGAATAAAAATGCGTTGTAGAGAGAGAGAGAGAGAGTTAGGAAACACTCTCTACATTCGCGTTGAATATTATCCATTCCGGACTATATTTGGATATACCTTCTATATAGATGTACTTCTCGATTTAACTTCTTGGACTCATAACTGGCTACATCCTTTCCTAATATGGTCCACACCGAATCTTGCTTGAATGTAGTTTTTATATAGACCGATCTCCAGATGAGAAATATATCTATGACAGTGGGTATAGAATGTTTGGATCGGGCGAGCTTATAATTTTTTTTTTGTGTTAAGTATGTGAGCTAATAAAATTAAAACCTGTGTTTTGAAAAAAGTCCATCAGTAATTTTTTTAAATAATTAATTTTTTCTTTACCAAAATACTATATGCCGACTTTAGGAACATTTCATACCGAACATTGGAAAATGGTGCCGAGTGCTGGGGAAAAAACACTTTTAATCAAAAATTTTATATTTCACAAAATATTAAAGAAATTGAAATTTTTGGTTAATAAATCTAAAACAAAAAAAAATCGAATTGTAAAAACCAAATTTCATTTGAATTGAACATTTTTACCCAGAAGGAGGATGGATTAAATAAGACAAAATCTTCAACCTGCCGACTACTGGTACTGGTAAACGACAAATTGTTCACTACCTTGAACACTTCGTCATTTTGTATTGGATTCATTAAAAAGTTTAGAAGAGTGTTTGCTGATATCAGCAGACAACATTTTTCGGGGTGTAAAAGAGTGAATACAATTATTTGTTTTATATATATATATATTTTTTTTTGTATTGTTGTTATTTGATTATTTCTGATGAGCGTCGGTTTGTTGTTATCATAACCACATAATTTCGGAAGAGTTTTAGTGTTGGTCAATGTCAAAATACAAAGCGTTACGTAATATAATACAATGTAAAATACAAATACAAGGCAAGCGAATCAGCCAGATTGGTAAATAAAACAATTAAATGTCCTTTCCTGGAAAACATGCACACCAGTCCGAAGTATTGTTCTCACCGCAGCCGTAATGTTGTAATTTACATATGAATACCAAACTTAGTATCCATCTGCAAATCCAATTACGATCGTGATAAGCGTTGAGGCAATTTTCAATTAAAAAATAAACTGTTTCAATCATTTCTTAAATGGTTCAGAAGTTCTTTCTTCTCGATTACGATCGTGATTAAAATTTTTGTCATTTCCATTACAAAAAATAAATAATTGATTCAATAATTTTTTTAATTGAATCTAAACTTACTTAAGCCGATTACTGGCTTAGGTGTATGTCCATAGTGGCATGGGGCGGATTAATATCTGCAGCTTTTTTTCAATCTTACCTAATTCTAGTCTTATTTATGAACAAAATATGTATAGTAATGACATAGCACCTTCTTTAACATCGATCTAGTTTTAACATATTCTATTGTAGATAGGTGTAAAATGGTCAGGTAGATCTGTCCCTGTGTTCTCAATGTAGACACCAAGGCTCACTCTATACTCTAGCTTTGATCCATCTGTATAACATAATCTGCCAGGGTTTCGTCATTCCAAGACAGTGTCGCTGGGAGCAGTGCCCTGCACTCGACCTCAAGTGTCGTCTCAGGTATCCCATCGGAAACCTATTTCTTTTCTTTCCGATTTCCTATCGTCACCTTGATTATATCACGATGGTATGACCTGCTCCTATCCTTTATCTAATTTCCCATCGCCTTAAGTCTCATAGTCGCACTAGTTGCCTCACACTTAATCTGTATGTCAATGGGTCGGATATCTAGGATAGTCTCCAGTGCACTTGTGGGCGTGGTCCTCATGGCTCCGCATATTCCAAGACAACATGTTCTCTAAATCTGTTGTATTATCCTTACGTTGCATTTTTTTCCATTGTATTCCACCAAACTACTGAGGCGTAAGTACGTATTGGTCCAATCACGCTCCTGTAGAACCAGTGGACTATCCTCGGATTCACTGTCCTACTCTTTATCATGGTATCCACGATACGATCCATGGTTTTGAGTAGAAAGGACGTAAGGCTTATAGGTCTGTAGGCTTTTGGTGTCGCATGCATAACTTGCCTTGCCGGGCTTGGGTATAAACACTACAATGTTTGAAGCTCCTCAACGCTTCCTTGACCATAAATTCGGATATGAAAAGACTGCGATCAATCTCATTATTCCAAGATTCCGGTGTCTCGATGAGTCAGGTCGCATCATGTGAAAAATGCGTTTTTATCAAAAGCCTCAAAATATCCTCCGTTGTCTCTGCTCTCACCACCAAGTCGTCTACTAGCGTTTCAGTTTGGACATGGGTTTTCGAGAGAAACTTTTTTATCTGGGCGGCGTCATTAACTCTACCGACATGTCCGCAGAAAAACGTATAGAAGGCAGGTTTTGCCGCTCTGATAATTTTAGTGCATTCGTTGAGACTTTCCTAATATTGCGAATCTCTGCGGTCATCCAGGATTTTTCTTGGGCTGATTTCCCTTCTCGAAGGGGACAGCTATCTTCGAAAGACTCTACTAGCGCAGTCGTATTTTTGTTGACATTGCCGCCAATGTCTGCTATGCTTGGACAATCCAAATAATGAGTTTAAATATACATAGAAAGATGGCTTGAAGCCAATATATTACATTAAAAAGGTTCCATCTTTAACAGAAAACAATGCGAATGTTCTGGCTCTTGGGCTCTAGATGGCAACTTAGAAAAAAACTTTTACTATACAGAACTATTTTAAAGCCTCTTTGTACCTATGAAAGCTCGGTGTTCATACTTTAGACCAAAGAAGAATATTGGAGCAAGGAGACGAACCATTCACTGGATTACGAACGAGTAGTAGTTAGTAGAATGGGATTCTGAATGATATAGTCTTAGAGTGGACTGAACTTAAAGTTACAAACTAATTGATTAGATCACTAATCTCACCAAAAAAAAACAATTCAATTTTTTTTCAATGTTAATGCCTTTTTGAACTTGCATTCGGTGTTTGCGTTGTACAAACGTCATTTTTATTTACTGTCCCAGTGTGTGTGTGTGTGTGTGTTTGCAAGTATGGAAAAAGACGATGAATCAAATGATTGTGGAAAAACGATGTGAATGAGCAAATGGAACATAGTACCAAACTAAAACCATAGTAAAAAGTTTCGGAATGCGCAGAAAGCAGAGAGAAGGGTCTACGTCTTTGGTTTATCATTCATTGATTTGTTTCTCTATAAAAGTATATTAAAAGAATGTGTCTACAAGGATATCCCCGCGTCTGTGTTATCCTCCCCTGAGATTTTTGCAAGTCTGTGAGACGGCACATACTTTTAAGTTCTTCCCCATGAATACAATAGCCTTTCAGTAAGAAAGAAGCTCATGCTGTGCTAAGCGGCAAACAGTATCCTTAAATAAACATCAAGGCATGTAACATACATTGAACTCCAATTGTGACATCCTTAAAGAAAGATGATAGCAAAGGGAACAAAGTTAAAATGTTCACTTCCCTTGCCGATATATGAAAAGAGGAAAAGACGGAATTGCAAGCATACAAGCAGACAGATAACTGATGTAGGCAAATCATTTGCCAAATATTTACTCGCACAATTATTGAACGATAGGAAAATTGATTACCACGGCCACTGATCAAAGGAAGTCTCATTATCGCAATTGAAACAAAATCGAATATTTCCCAAAAAGACTGGGAGACAACATTTCAGCTCAAAGCCGAAGTCAACTTCAAATATTGATGTTCATACATGTACTTTGCGCTCCCAGATATAATTCATTTAAGTCTTTCCACCATCCCACTGTAACTGTCAACAGGAAATGAACCAAAATAAATGTCAACACACTCAAAGGACGTCAAATTGTCTGGGTGAACATGCTTTCGTGTCGCGTTCTTCGGTTACTCCTTGTAAATGATGGGGAGCGCTTGGTTGGGGATGACTCGAAACACACACATTGCATGTTTAGATACAATTATGAAGACAATCAATCATTTAATCAAAATGTTTTATAAATTACACTCTGTAAAGTAGGAGTAGTGTTAGCATCGGTGTTTACTCACTTCGTTCGACGTTTCTCGTGGTTTACACACAATAAAAACGCATATATGAAGAATGTAACTACAGTCTTATAGGGAAACCATCATGCATTAGGACAATCGGTATTAACTAAAATACGAGTGATTCGAATGAAAACATGGTAATTACGCTGCACAAGTATGTGAAAGCAATTGGATGGAGAAGAAAACCACACGCAACCAAATTTGCTATTCAAAACAGCTCAAATGTTTGCTTAAACAGCTGTTTTTGTCTGCTAAAAATGCGAAAGCAGACATTACTGCGGTTTCAGCAAACACAGGGCAATCTTTTCGGTCTGCTAAATCAGCAAACAAAATCTGCCGTACTAAGTAGAAACAACTGCTGAAAAAAAATTTTATGCTATTCTTTACGTTTGCCCGTTATTTGTTACAGCCCACACCACTGCTGTGGTACAGGGTACTATAACTCAGTCCATTTGTTTGTAACACCCAGAAGGAAGAGAGGTAGACCCATTGATGAGTATACCGATCAACTCAGAATCACTTTCTGACTCGATTTAGCTATGTCCGTCTGTCCGTTTGCCTAAGTTAATTTGTGTAAAAACTACGGATCGCAATTTTCATCCGATCGTCTACAAATTTGGTACAAACATTTTTTTCGGCCTAGAAACGAAGAAAAATCTGCTCAAATTTGGATATAGCTTCCATATATATATTCGTCCGATTTGCAGTAATAATGCAATAAAATGGTCATTTGTTAACCGATTCTCTCGAAATTTAGCAGGGAGAATTTTCTTATGACTCTCGACATTACTGGTGGATTTCATAGAAATTGGTTCAGATTAAGATATAGCTGCCATATACGTTTTTCGCCCGATTATTACATCTCGAGCCACTGGAAGCACATTTATAGACCAATCTTGCCAAAACTTTGCACAACGCTTTCCTCTTTAACTACCACAATATTTGAGAATTGTATTCCTAAGCGGTTCAGATTTATATATAGCTCCCATACACATGTTCGTCCGATTTTGGGTAATTTGCAATAATGTTGTCATTTGTCAACCGTAGTTATTACAGTTTGAACATATTTGCTCTAAATTTGATACGGCTTGTTTACTAACCCATCTGAAAACGTCCACCGAGGTCCATCAAAAATGGTTCAGAATTGGATATAGCTCCCACATTGTGCAATATTACTGTAAAGAAGCTATCTGATCCATCCATTGGTATACATTTCGAAAAGTGGCTGAGCTCGGTGCCATTTTTTGTTATTGTACATTAATGTGTACGTGACTGGCATGGCCTTTTGTTTCTAAATTAAAAAAAAAAAAAACAAAAATATAGAAAGTATACATTCAGTGGTGATTATAAACATCCACTTAGACACACTTCTACAGTTGTAGTGTATTTTTTCTTCTAACATGCTCATCATAACTGCAGCTAGCCTGCGACAGTAAGCCTGCTGCTCTGAAATTGTCGATCTACTGCTTTAATGTCGGAACTACCGCTATAAAAGCAGCAAAATTAACTACTAACATTCAACAGACAGTGTTTGCTATTTTCAGCAGACTTTTTTCCATAAACACTTTTAAACACCCAGCAAAATCGGCAATTATATTTATTAGAAATAGAGCAAAATAAATTACTCTTTATATGCAATGTCGATATACAACGACAGAGAAACTAAGAGATGCAATGAATTTAATTGTATGGGGCTATTTTCACTCCGAAAATTCGATTCTGAAAAGATGTAAAAGACGAAACAATAAAGCAAAAATGCAATAACACAACATGCCACCAATTTATTGGAAAACCCATATATATATGAATTCTTTGCTCTACTTTGCTTTAATTGGCTATTACAGAACATTTGTCCCATTAGCGGAACTTGGAATGCCGTTCCTCCCACCTCGATCTTCCGCGCTTCTTCCAAAATCTTTGACACCAAGATTCGAGATGAGTTTCACCATTTGAACTTCCCATTTAATCGTTCCGGTTTGCGTGTACCGCCGTGGTCACCTTCAAAAGACTTCTTTGCTGGAGCTTCTTCATTCATTCTGACAACATGACCTAGTCAACCCAACCGTTGCACTATGGGCGACCACAATTAGAAATTCTTGATGTTTCATATATCAAAATTTAGCTGATGGAATTACATTAAGCACATATTGATCCCTCTTATTCCAAAATATGAACGATCTGTATTGACTGTAGGTTTGGTTTATGCCCGTCCAAAGTTCAACATGAAAATTACCCAAATGTATTCTCTAAAACTATACAAATTCATATATTTTTACGTCCTTTACACTAAATTAAATTAATAAAATTTGTATATACTTTTGTTCCCTACCTTATCTAAAATTTTAACAAAAATTTGTTTATTGAATTTTTTTTTTTTTTGTCATAAACAAAAATTTTTTTCTAATATAATTTGTTATACTTCCCCCGTAATCGCTTAGCGTCACCGACCAAAATTAAAGTTAAATTTCTTCAGCGAGTCACCATTACCATATAACAAAAGGAATTTGTACACTTTTTTGCGTTTTGACAGATATGGCAACTTTTCTGATTTAGCAAGCGACTCTCTTGAAATTTGGCACAGATTATTTGAAAATTTTGTACGCGCCGTATCCAATATATTTAAGTATAGCTCCCACATGAGCTTATGTTGGGATTTTAATTTTTCCTCCATATATTTTAAATTTGTATAAGAAATCGCTAAAGGTGTCATCACACTACATGTTCTTGTGTTATGACATGTCATATTTGGCTATTGTTAAAGTTACACACATAGTGTGATACGGATTAAAATAACACATGTTATTTTTTCGATTAGAGCGATGCTCTATTCCTTCTGACAAAAACATAGAGAAATTTTGACACACATAATGAAATACCGATCACACATAAAAAGTGGCATGTCATAGGCAAGAACATGTAGTGTGATAAAGCCTAAAAATTAGGCATTATGGCTTCTAATATGTTAAAAAACCGATAGCCAATAAAATCATGACTTTAATGCGGCAAATTTTGTGAAGATTTGGCAATAAATGCCCATACATTTAGCATATACAGGTTTTTTTTCAGGGACGCTACAAAAATAGACCGATAGGGACAGCAGATGACGCCATAGTTTTTGCCGCTCTTTTGACATTTCTTTTCAGTAAGGTTTGCCATATCATGATGAATCGATATACGAGTTGAAGTTATTAAAATTAACTATCGAAATTCGGAGCCAGTGGCCTCATCATTTTCATTGAAAAATCAACTTCCACAAAGAGGTTCATTTATGGCTGAATGGCTTCGTCAATAAGCAAAATATGTGTTATTGGTCAGACAGAAATCCACACGCACTCCACGCTTATAGAAAAAGTTGGCTGAAAATAGCAAACACAGTCTGCTGAATATTAGTAATTAATTGTGCTGCTATTGTGCCAGTAGTTTTGCAATTTCAGAGCAGCAGGCTCCAGTGTACGTGTTTACAGTTTGCTGTATGTGCACTTGCTGTGCACTTTTATTTTCTCTTGCCAAAATTCTCTGTTACTGTGAAATTGGAAAGGATACCTCAAATTTTTCTTTTTTTAATTGTGGTCGCTTTTGGGTGCAAGAACTGACACATCGGCGGTGACATTTGGTCATGAAATCAGAGCTGAATTTCGTACTGATTGCCAACACACTATTTAAAGGTCGATCCTAATCCCTCAAAACCTTCAAAGTGTGGTTGTCTTTGCGAATATCTTAGTTTTATAGTGAAAGTTTTGCCGAATCAGCTTCATCGTTTTGATGAAATCTCATTTTTGCTCTCAAACTAGTTTTATGATTTTAACACGTTTGTTGTTTGTGTCGGTCTATTGGTTTTAAATGACTTTTATTTCCATAGAATTTTACGCAAACAGACTGAAAACATTGAGCAACTATAATTCGACCGGGCCGAACTTAATGCACCTCGGGTATATATGTAAACCGCCTTTCGTCACAATCCGGTAAAAATGAGAACTTATGCACCCAAATTCGGCACGGATATTGTGGTGGTCTAATAAATATGAGTCACTGTTCCATTTTGTAGAACAAAATATTGTTCTTTTTAGCAGCTATATCCAAATATAAAACGATCTAAACCATATAGAACACGGATGCTGTAAGTCACTGCGTCAAGTTTCAACGAAATCGTATAATAAAGGCGCTTTCAATATGGTCAAGACTATAATGGGATACAGACCCTTAAACGGCAGATCAATCTATATGGCAGCTCTAAATATAGTTCGATCTGAAACATATCTGGGGCGGATGTCGGGAGGCTCAAAACAACTCACTGATTCAAATTTCAGCGAAATCTGATAAAAAAAAATAAAGCTTTTATGGGCGCCAGACCCTTTATCGGTTGATCGGTGTATATAGCAGCTATATCTGGACATAGTCCGATCTAAACCATATTAAGATCGGATATCGAAAGGCTTAAAAAATTCACTGTTTCGAATTTCAGCGAAATCGGGTAATTTTTACGAACATCAGACCCCTTATCGGCAGATCGGTCTATATGGCAGCTATATCTAAATATAGTCCGATCTAATCCATATTTAGGTCAGATGTCGGGAGGCTCAAGATAACCTACTGTTTCAAATTTCAGCGAAATCGGGTAATAAATAAATTGTTTAAGGGCTTCAGACCCTTCATCAGCAGATCAGCAGCTATATCTATATTTAGTCCGATCTGAACCATATTTAGTTCAGATTTCGGGAGGTCTTAGACTATTCACTGTTTCAAATTTCATCAAAATCGGTTAAAAAATAAAGCATTTATGGGCATTAGACTCTTTATCGGCAGATCGGTCTATATAGCAACTATATCCAAATATGATCCGATTTGGCCCGTTCAAGAACTTAACCTGCGTGCATCAAAAAGACGTATCTATGCCAAATTTCACCTCAATATCTCAATTTTTGAAGGCTGTAGAGTGGTTACAACAGAAGGACGGAAAGACACACGGACATCGTTAAATCGTCTTAGAATTTTACAACGATCCGTAATATATATACTTTGTGGGGTCGGAAATTGATATTTCGATGTGTTGCAAACGGAATGACAAAATGAATATACCCCGTATTCTACGGTGGTGGGTATGAAAATGATCCTAAAAATGTTTGTCCTGATAACGTTTTTCGGGGTTTGTTTCACCATTGTTTTCGCCATAACTTAGTGTGGGATCTTACACTACCGATTGACAGTTGTACTGTGTAATCTGTAAGGCAGAAGTTTTCCAGAGATTTTCGATCATTAGTCTTGACTCGCAAGAGAAATAAACAGGCAAAAAAATATTGAGATTTTTGAAATCTTTGTGCAAGGCCTTTTGTCTTACAAAAAGATCCTTTCGGTCCAAAAAGTACCTGTTTAGTACCATTTCAAAATTAATATTTCCATCCCTAGTTCAAATCTTAGCGGCGACTAAATTGATAAAATTGTTTTTAGAGTAATAGTAGAAAGAGTGGCGTAGAAAACACCGAGAGCAAGGTAGTAAACGAACAAGAACAAGTAGTGCAAGCCGAACAAAGAAAATAAAACAGTTCGTCACCTGTGCTGAGGTGTTAAATAGGTTGTTGTTGCCTTCCGCAAAGTGCCTTTCAACAACAAATTTTTTACGTTGCGTCTTTGAGATTTAAAATAAATTGTTGCAGGAAAATTAACAAATTTTGTAGTCGTTTTTCAACTAAAGTTGTTGGTTTTAAAAATTATTTTCATCTGTGTACTAAGAAAAAGAATGTTAGTAACTGAAACCTACGACGAAAAATATACACTAAACATGGTGGATTACACTGCGTCTTGAATCATGGAAGGATATCTAATTTTTATCAACCATATAAAAACACACTGAATTAGGGGAGGAATTTAGTTGCAGTCTACAAATGAAGTTGCAGTGGCCATCCCACCTATCCACCAAACTACAGTGATCCCGAAAATTAAACGAAAGACGTTAAAAATTTGTTTGTGGCCCTTTTTGGAATATTCACATTATTTATTTAATGCTTGCAAACAAATTTTACCCGACCTGGCCAATTTTTACCTTCGAGAAAGCTGGCACAGCATGAAGCATTTTACCAAATTTAAGCCATCTAGCTGTACTAGTTTTCAAGAAAATTAATTTTGTACATCTTGATTGGACATTTCGTCCACTGTGCGTTAGCTAGAACAGAAGTCGCTTAGAAAACCTGCTGTCAACCTGAAGGCTGCATGTAACGACTTCTACAGAATCTCAATCTTAGTCCATGAGATGTCTCCCATTTAAACAAAATTCCGTAGAACTATAGTTAAATACACAGTATGTATTTTTCAACAAGCACTTTAAGAGATTTGCAAACTTTTTTGTACACAAAATTTTGAATAAACATCATGATCCTACAATAACATAATTACGAAAAAAGTTGAATAAATTCATTAATCGAAAGAAAAATAAAACACAATGACCTTTTATTCATGTTTAAATAAATATGTAAACACAGAAGAATGTTTTCTTTTTGTTATCATCACAAAAATAACACTTTTTTATGAAAAACGTAAAAAAACAACTACACAATATCCTAATCGTTAAGATTGCTTTCGCCAGGGAGAAAAAGATAAAAATTATGCAAAACTGGAATATAAATTTAAGGACAGACAGCAAGAAGAAGACCAAATCAATAGAAAAAATGATTTAAAGGAAACTTTTCTAAATCTCATAAACAAGTTACCACATAATTATGGAAATTACTCCAAAAGGAATTAAACACTGTGTAACAGGACAATTTAATAAAAGTATGTAAATGCCAAATCCCCCAGGAGCTTTTCTATCCTCTTCTTTGGAACATCACCCACCAAAAAAAAAAAAAAAGAACTTGCCTTGAATAAAAACAATATAAAATTATTCGTAATTATATTTAATGTTGGTCCGTTGATGCCGAAATTTGTCTTGTTGCCAGCACCTTCACCACCGCATCCTTGAGGGAATTCGTGACTCTACATATTTCAAAACTTTGTGTGCCTGTGTGTGTGTATTAGTATGCTGTGAGTGCTTTTCCACTCATCCATTTTTGTTTAATGCCATTACAAATTGAAAGCTTCCTTTCTACTCCATGAATAATAGCGCTGTATAACATATTTTTGGGTGCATGTCCTCCCCAGTGCATTTTCGCCGCAACAAATGACGACATCGCACAGCAGGGTTGAGTTCACTGTGGCAAAGTAATTGAAAATTCAAAATCAATTACCGATATTTTATAGAGAAAAAAATCTCTGCAAAACTCAACAAAATGGCCGAAAAGCAAAAATAGCAAAAACAAAGTGTATGTTTCCATTCACATGGCTTCCTACTTCTCTCCAAGTTTATCCTCTCTTTTTTTTTGTTCGGAAAGCGGAATACAATTCATAAGATAAACTCGGAAAATCGTTGTAATTTTGTGTGTGCCATGGGCGGACTGTGGGCGTTGGAGTATATTTCCTCCCTGCTACTTTAAAATACACGCTTCAATTAAGCAAAATAAGTAGATCCAAATACACTGTCAAAATTACAGCTTTCTTTCAATATGCTCTTCAATGGCTTTGAATTCGAATTCGAAATTTTTTATAAAATATTTGATTAAATGGCTCAATGTGAATATGTAGACAAAATCTAGCAAAGAGACTTTTAATTAAACGCCTTGTTATAAATTCTGTAAAAAATGGATTTAAGTTTAATAAATGAGATCAGATATACATGTCCGTTAAAAAATATTTCAGATAATCTTGGGCTATTTCTAACTTTTTACCAGCTGAAAAAAGTTGTCTGAAATTACAACAATTTCTAAATTTCCACATTATGACAAAATAAGTATAACTTCCAAAAATATTCTAATATAAGTACTTAATCTCAGAAATATTTTTTTTATATTGGGTTGCCCAAAAAGTAATTGCGGATTTTTTAAAAGAAAGTAAATGCATTTTTAATAAAAATTAGAATGAACTTTAATCAAATATACTTTTTTTACACTTTTTTTCTAAAGCAAGCTAAAAGTAACAGCTGATAACTGACAGAAGAAAGTATGCAATTACAGAGTCACAAGCTGTGAAAAAATTTGTCAACGCCGACTATATGAAAAATCCGCAATTACTTTTTGGGCAACCCAATATATTAATCAGTTGATTAGTTCACGTGTTAGAGTGGTTTTAGTTAGGCTCGTTTTGAGATTTTTAAAACAATGGATTAAAAGAATTTTTTTGTTTTGACTTATCATTGCTATTTAATGGGGAAAACTATTCACCCAAGATACATACAGCGGTCAAAAAAAGTATTCATCATTAGCAAAATTGATAATAAATTCACTTATTTTGGGTAATTGAAGAAAATTTAAAGTAAACAAATAATGCAGTTTTATGCAATAGTTTATTTTTCGTAATATGTTTTAAAATAAATTCAAAAAATAAATTTAACTAGCGAAAAAAATGCAATTTTATATAATAACACCAAAAACAGAACAAAAAAAGTATTCATCATTGATGTGCTATCATCAAAGTCAAATTCAAATATTATTTGGGAATCCCCCTTTTCTGTTTTATTTAGTAAAGGAGGCTTTGCCCCTGACAGCAAATATTTAATTTCATTGAAAATATAGTTTTTGTCAAAATGGGTCGTAAGCAAAACGAGGTTTCTGATGAGGTAAAAGTTTTGATAATAAAACACCACAGGAATGGTTTAACTCAAAAAACTATCAGTGAAATATTAAATAGACCACGATCTACTATACAATCCATCATCAGAAAGTGGACAGAAACGAAAACTGTTGACAATAAACCAAGATCTGGTCGACCAAAAGCACTTTCAGTTGGAGATGTGCGTTGGCTAGTGCGGCAAGTTCAGAAAACTCCGAAGACAAATGCGACCATTCTTCGTAAAAACACTATGGAATATTTAGGGAAGGAAGTTACTACACAAACAATTCGAAATACACTCAAAAGGCATAGTTACAGAGGAAGAACTGCACGTAAGAAGCCCTTTATAAATAAAATAAACCGAGTGAAAAGGCTAAACTTCGCAAAAATGTATGTAAAACAGCCCGAATCATTTTGGAAAACAGTCATTTTTGCAGACGAGAGCAAGTTTAATCTTTTTGGGTGCGATGGAAAGGTCATAGTGTACAGAAAACCAAATACAGAGCTTGAAGAACGAAACACAGTTGCTACTGTAAAACATGGTGGAGGTGGTTTAATGGTTTGGGGGTGTATGGCGGCTTCAGGAGCGGGAAATCTTGAAATTATTAATGGAGTAATGGATCATAAGTATTACATTGACATTTTAAAGAGGAATTTAAAAGATAGTGCTGTAAAACTTGGGCTTGGTAATAACTTTCAATATTATCAAGATAATGACCCCAAACATTCTGCTTTAAATACCAAGATGTGGATGCTGTATAACTGCCCCAAAGTCATTAAAACTCCTCCTCAAAGTCCCGACTTGAACCCAATTGAACATCTTTGGGAACATCTCGAACGCAAATTGAGAACGCGCAATTTTTCGAGCAAGAGTCAAATGCAACAGGTGATAATGGAGGAATGGACTAATATAGACCAAAATATAACCGCTAAATTAGTCCAATCGATGTCAAACCGTTCAAAAGAAGTTATAAGACGCGGTGGTCGAATAACAAAGTATTAATTTTTTTAAATTATGTTATTTATTTTTTTGTTTTTTTGCAATGATGAATACTTTTTTTGTTTAATTTTTTGTGTTCAGCTGTAAAATGGCCCTTTTTGTTCCAATAAATACTATTTTTTTCTTTAAAAACAATGAAATTGTGTAAATATATATCACACAAGCACTACTGCATCATTAGTTTAATATGTTTTTATTCCAATTGTCTTTTGTAGACTTATTAAAAAAAAAACATTGAATGATGAATACTTTATTTGACCGCTGTAGCATGTTTTACGGCTGAGAGGTTTCAAAAGAAGCCGCATAGACACAGAGGATACAACAAGCCCTGCCCGCCAAAAAGGATTGATCACATCAGAAAAGTCAAAAGTCGGCCGGTAAGTGGAAGTTGGGAGCTATATGGATATGGATAGATAAAACAATTCGGCTCGAATCTGCACTCACAGAAATTTGTGAGTAGAAACTGCAAAAAGTTTGCTATAACAACAAAACGTTTGCTGAAAATGGGTTAGCAGTAATTTTTGCTAAGGCATCAAACATTTTTTGCTGTTTTCAGACATCAAAATTTTCATTTTAGCCCTAAAATGACAAAAATGCTACACAAAATTGCATATTGCATTTTATCTTTTAGTACTAACGGAATACAATTTTACCGAGCTTTCTACGATTCAATAATTTATTTAATAATTTTAAAAAACACCAGACAAAAGATCTAGTACAATCATATTAATGATTTTAAATAAAATATTCAATGTGTTCAAAATTGTAATAACTACGGCTCTATAAGTGGAAATAGGGCGATGTGTGTATATGGTAAATGAATATTAATCTGAACCGACTTTGATGAAATTTAACAAACATATTGAGATGATCGAAATGTTTTACTCTCTTTTGAAAAATGGAATATCTAGAGCTGTTCCGAAAAATTTTTCTCTAGGAATAGTGGTTCCCCGTGGAATTCTGCTGCTTTATCAAGATTAAAGAATAAGCTTTATAAAAGATTGAAAAAAAGGAGTTCTTCTTTGGACTTTGTCTAAATCTAAGCGTCGATCTAATGATTGTCCAAAGTGGTTACATTTCGGAAAAGATGTAGCGGATGATGGCACTGGAATTTCTAATATATTTGCCTCATTTTTTTAAAACAACCTATTCCCTATGGTATTACGGAATTTTCGACTTTTACTGTTCCATTATTAGATATTACAACAGTGTTACACAATCTGAAATGCCTAAAGGACACAACGGTTCCAGGCCCGGATGGAATCCCTTCGTGTATTCTTAAATACCGTGCAGAAAATTTTGCCATTCCTCTCTCTATAATGTTTAAAAGTCTCTGGATACAAGCTATTTACCGCCAAGTTGAAAAGAATCTTTTATTGTTCCTTTATTTAAGTCGGGTAATAGAACTGAAGCGTCAAACCATAGAGGAATCGCCAAATTGAACACAGTTCCAAAATTATGATTTAGATTTTGTAAATTTCAACATGGCTTTCGGAAACATCGGTCTACTGTAACAAATCTTTTGGAAGTAACTACAATTGTAAATGAAGAGGTTAGAAGTCGATATCAGACAGATGGTATTTATAAGGACTTCAGCAAAGCTTATGATATGATTAATCATGAATTATTGTTATTGGAGTTGTATGTTATGGGAGTTTCCAACACATTCTTGAACTGTATAAAATCCTGGGAATGCTATTCCTAATAAAATTAATGTGACGTCTGGTGTCCCTCAAGGAAGCCATCACGGACCAATTTTATTTACATTGTTTATAAATGACCTGCCTAATGCAATACTTAAGTGCAAGGTTCTAATGCATACAGATGTGGTAGAAATCCTCTATTCTTTTATTTGAATGATTTTATAGTGGAGTATGTGGATTCTATTCACGATTTGGGAATCCTGTTGGACCAACGGTTAGATTTTAGGAAACATATTTCTCTCATTACGAATAAAGCCTATAGAATCTTGGGTTTTATCAAGCGTTGAAGTTAAGAATTTTTAGATCCCTTAATAACTAAACAAGTATATATATTACATTTGTGCGAAGTACTTCAGCTGCTTCAATTAAGTTATTTTACATCGAACTATGCAAACAATGACCCTTTACTTTTAGTAATTATTTTAATCTCTTTGATCTCTCGGAAAATCGTGATTCTGTTAAAAGAAAGTTAATACCACACCTTAATATATAGTTTTTGTTTTTTCATTTAATTTAAAATTTTGTATATATATTTAGTTTGTGATTTACTCTGTAAGGATTATGTAATCTATGGACTTAAGAATGAAACAAAAAACAAAAACAAATCAACAGCCAGAAGAGATTTATATGTGCCAAACTTCGAGAGAGAATGCGTAAACTAATCACCATACTATTGCAATATTACTCAAAATCAGACGAAGCGATTTTTTTTTATTTTCAATAGGCTGCGTCTCTAGGATAAAAAATATGACTGTGCCAAATTTGTAGGCGTTCGGACAAATATTGCGACCTGTACTTTGTACAAATTCCCATAATAGATGTATTAATCTATCCATCTCTCTTATTTATGGGCGTTACGTACAAATACACTAAGTTATAATACCCTGTACAATAGTTGTGGTGTACGGTATAACGCATTTTAAAGGTCACCAATGTTAGATACGATCTTATGCCTTTTACATGGCATAGTACCTCACATTAGGAGGGGAAAACCACCGCTGACAATTTTTTCTGATGGTCTCGCCAGGACTCGAACCCAGGCGTTCAGCGTCATAGGCGGACATGCTAACCTCTGCGCTACGGTGTTTGCTAAAACAGCAGTTTTCGTCTACTGAGAATGGAACAGCAGACATTACTGCAGTTTCAGCAAACATAGGGTTGCTGTATTAGCAAACATTTCGGGTAGTAAAATCAGCAAACAAAATCTACAGTAATGTACAAAAATCTGCTGAAAAAATGTTTATGCTATTTTTTATATTTGACTGTTATGTTGCCAGTCAGCATGCTGTTCTAAAATTGCCATACTAGTAGCAAAATTAACTTCTAGTATTCTGCAGAAAGTGTTTGATATTTTCAGCAAACTTTTTTTTATAAGTGTATTATACTTATGCTTTTGAACAAAAAATTAACGCTTAAATCGGCAAGTTTTTTTTTTATTAATATTGGGTTGCCCAAAAAGTAATTGCGGATTTTTCATATAGTCGGCGTTGACAAATTTTTTCACAGCTTGTGACTCTGTAATTGCATTCTTTCTTCTGTCAGTTGTCAGCTGTTACTTTTAGCTTGCTTTAGAAAAAAGTGTAAAAAAGTATATTTGATTAAAGTTCATTCTAAGTTTTATTAAAAATGCATTTACTTTCTTTTAAAAAAATCCGCAATTACTTTTTGGGCAACCCAATATAAAGCAAATGCCTCAATTGTTGTTTAAAAGTCCAAAAATGTTTATTTGTTCAAAAGTATATTTTTGAATTAATATCAGCAGACAGTGTTTGCTAATATCAGCAGGCTAATTTCTCTGCGTGGGTCTACGCGGTGTAAGCCAAACAGTAATTTTGTGTGTCTACTAGGATTTCATCGTGTTCCCAAACAATCTGAGAAGACTTTCTAGATATATGTCTGCAAATTAACCCAGATTGGAGAAAAAAACCGCCTGACGAAGATGGAAAGCCTTCGTCCCTTTAGATATGAACAAAGCAAGTCCTCGATAGCTTCCTCCGCATCGTTACCAAGAATGCTTCAATAAACACTATGAGGGATTCCTATGTGCACCACCATATGGCCTTTCGCACAATGACCGTTTATAGCCACAGACCTCTTATCAAAAGCTATAAGTTTCTTTCTCCTCCTTCGGTCGACGCTAGCCATTTGAGTGGGTAGAGGTAGACTCATATATCCACACAGCACAGTACGGATCCCATAAATCAATGTTCAGTGAGGACCCATTTACAACAAATCGTATTAATATTGTGTTCTCTTAGTGTATACGAGTGTTCACGATCGCAATATCATTTGAAGGCTCTTTTGCTAAGCCCTTTGAGAAAAATAACAAGCAAAAGCGTGTTAAGTTCGGCCGGACCGAATCTTATATTTTCTCCACCATGGATCGCATTTGTCAATTTTTCCCCCCGATATCTGTTTATAGGCAAACAAAGGCTAATGGATAAGAACTGCAATGCTTTTGGAGCTATACCAAGTTATGAACCGATTGGGGTTAGTTTAGCTTTTGGAGACCAAAGTGGAAGTCATTGTGCAAAATTTCAGCCAAATCGGATAATAACTGCGCCTCCTAGAGGCTCAAGAAATATAATCGGGAAATCGGTGTTTATGTGAGCTACATCAGGTTTTGAACCGATTTCGACCATACTTGGCGTAGTTGTCATAACAAAATACTTCATGTAAAATTTCAGCCAAATTGGTCAAGATCCGAGATCGGTTTATATGGAAGTTATATCACTGGTAATGAACCGATTAGAACCATACATGGCACAGTTGTTGGAAGTTGAATCCAAACACTAATTTCAGCTAAATCGAATAATAATTGTGCCCTCTAAAAACTCAAGAAGATCCGAGATCGGTTAATATTGGAGCTATATCGGATAATAATTGCGCTTTCTAGCGGCTCAAGAAATCAAGATCCGAGATGGGTTTATATGGTAGCTTTATCAGGTTTTGAATCAGGTTTATCAGGCATAAAAGTTCAGCCAAATCGGATAAGAATTGAGCCCTCTAGAAGCTCAAGAAGTCAAGATCCAGGTTCGATTTTTATGGCAGCTTTATCAAAACATAAACCGATTTAGCCCATTTACAATCCCAACCGGCTTACACTAGTATTCGGAAGTATTCTGGCAAATTTCAAGCGCCTAGCCTTATTCCTTCGAAATTTTGCGTGCCTTCGATAGAGGGACAGACATAGCTAAATGAACCTAGAATGTCAAGACGATCAAGAATATACATATATACTTCGTTGAGTCTTAGATCAATTTTTCGATGTGTTACAAACGGAATGACGAAATAAGTATACCCCTGATGGTAGAGCGTATAAAAGGAGATGGCGACTTAGGCTGAGGAAGCTCGACATGCTGAAGGGGGAACGATACGGCCACATTTCTACCTGGGCATTATTGATGTAGAAGGAAGACTGAGGAAGGTATCAGGTTTTCCTTGGAGGTTTGGGAATGAAACCTATGGCTTCCAAGTCAGAGTCACGGACGGAATAAGGGGCGCTCTACCAGACTCTACACATCGATTTGTCGCTCAAACTGCCAGGCCAAAGTATGTTATTTCAGACAGAGGGCTGTGTCATTATTAAATCTAAGAAATTTATGTGGACAGTAGGTGGAGCGCTCAACGCCTTGAATTCGAGACCAGTGAAGTCTAGGTGCGAGATGGAAAGTTTGGAACCCCTGAATGAACTCTGAACTCAATATACAATAAATTCCATATAAATATGTACTTTGATAACGAATTTTATTCCAAGACCTAAAATACTCAACTGGGCTTTACAAAGTTCTTCATCTACCTTTGGACGTCGTGTCGACACGGGTTATCGTTAACCGATCACCATAATATTTTGTATATGGCTTGCTGAGGTCTCTATTTTCAAAAAAAAAAAAAAAAAAAAAAAAAATATATATATATATATATATATATATATATATATATATATATATTTTAAAGCCCGGGACAGTCTAATAGACACTTATGGTTAAAAGTATGCCATCTTCTTGGAGGGGAGTTTACAAATAGTAGATGTGAACGAAATATCAGAAACTTTCCGAGTTCAGTTATTCTAGGTTAGTGCACTCATTTTCGAACTCTAATTTAAAACTAATACCATTTGAACACACCCCAGTAATAAGAGGCTGATGAGCGGAAGATACGGTCCGATCTTCATCTCTTATTGGCATCATTTAAGTCAGACTTCAAAATCGAATTCTGTCAAAGAGGGAGAACAAGTTAGTGCTGGTGTTGTGTCGTGAATAATTTAAAGGTCCATTTGAATTTTAGGATTATATTAGAATTTCTAAAGTATGACATAAAGAAACGGGGGGAGTTTCTTGCAAATCGTCTAATGATAAGATACTCTTCTTTTTACAAATGCAATTTTGCTCCTGAATATACCATTAAGCAACAGCGGGGATATTTCTCTCACATCAATGGGTGTGGTCCCATACAAGTATTATGCTCAATGACTTCTCATCTTACAGCGAGCTCCAAATAGAGTGGTGCTGAGCAACATTTCTTATGAACAGGTTTAGTTCAGGTGTAATACTCCTAGACTAGGAAGTCTTTACAAAACGATATAATAAAAATTAGTTTTAATGCATTTTAAACCTCAATTTCATTTATAAAATGCAATTTTAAATCAAAATTGTGACAAATTTGGCAAAACAAAAAAATCAACTTTACTTAAAAAAAAAAAAAACTTTTACCTACTCAAAAACTTCCACCTTATAACCTCGCTTTTGTACAGTGTAGCTAAGAGTTATATCATTAAGTGGGATTAAATGATTTTGCTTTACTTCTTTAAGGAGTTTTCAAATTAAATTATAATGAGTTTTTTCCAACAAGAAGGAAAAACTGGTGATTTATAAAAGTTCAAGTACAGCGTTCTTAAAATGAAATCATGAATTTATTGGGAGCAAAGCGAAGGTAGGCAACAGCAGGGCTTGATGATAAAATGGACGTACATAAATGAAATCACACCAATGTGTACTTCATTCCAAATAGAAATAAAATCGTCAAAGTTTCGTCTTTCGTCGTTTTGTCGCAAACGTTTTCATCGAAAAACAAACTCAGTGTAATTTTCCGAGAAAACGTACCAAGAAAGTAAAGATTTCCTACAACAAAAATAGCATAATTGCAAGGCTGCTTGCTACCTACCATCAACAACATACACTCTCGCAGCAATGGACAGACAAACTTGCGGACGGATGGATGGACGGAACAATTCAACCGCATCCACTGTTGTAATGTTTCTAAAAAAAAATATAAGCAAAGAAACCCAAAAACTACATTTAAGTGAAGAAAGCCAGAGTATAAACTAAAGACTGCAGCTTGGATGCCCATACACCCTCTCGCTACTTCATCTAATGCTTTTCTTTCACTCAGCCACGCCAACATCTTCATCGCCATCATATTTGGCATAAAAACGTTACGCTTGAAGATGATGTATGAATGCACACCAAAATAGTAACTACATACACTGAAAAAAATTGGCCGGAGATTTTTCCTTATTCGTAGGATTTTAGCAATGAAAACGAGCCAAAGAACCAAAACTTTAAAACACAGATGCTATCTTTAAATTTAATTTCTTTCTTACTAACGGACATGACCATCCGTTTCAAATGTTGATCGCTGATTGATTCTTATTTTACTACTTCACAGCTGATTGTACAATTATTATTATTTGAAAAATTATTTTCTTAAACTTAGCACCTTACCCTAAAGAGTTACAACATTTAAGACGCTCCTATTTTTAGGGCTATTTTGTGTCTTTAACTACGGTTCACTGTTGTCTTGCGTCAAGGCCACTTTCCTAACATTCAACGATATTTTGACCTTTATTTTAGGTTTTTGTCTTTAACCCTCTCATGCCCAATGTTGCGTATATGCAACATTGTGATTATGAGCATCTAAGTACAGCTATTTGACATATTTCTCTTTGATTCTTTCGCAAAAATATAGCCTCATGTGTTGTTTAAGCTTACAGCGTAGTAGTCAACTGTGCACATGTTCATTTAGTAGCTATGATCCCAAGAGCAAAGTTGACAAATTTCTTTTTGCAAAACATAAATATAATTAATTCATCCTAAAACCAAGTTCAAAAACTTAATTAACAGAGGTAAATGAGTAATTAAAACAAAAGGCCGGCTTGAAAATATTATTTAGTTCGCCGGCAATAATTTCGTAACTGCGAGGCGTTTCTTATCCGTTTTGGCTTAAATTTTCCATAAGGTGTTTTGTTTTGACATCCAATAACTGTGCTAAGGATGGCCAAAATCAGTTCATAACATGCTATAGCTCTCATATAAACCGATTTCGGTTCTGACTTCTTGCGCCTCTAGATTGCGCAATTCTTATCCGATTTGGCTGAAATTTTGCATGTGCTCCCAACCCCAAAAATGGTTTTGTATCCTACCGTACATAAATTGAAGTAATAATCTAAATAATCGGCAATTGAAAAAAATCAACTTGTATTTAACTTTAACACCATTGCTCAATGCTGCTTATACGCAACATCCAGGGCACCTAGGACATTGGAATTTTTTTCAGTTGATATTGAGGTTAACTCTACCTCATATGTCTACTCAAAAAAATCTTAGTCACGCCCATTTTCATTCGAGCATGAAAGAGTTTATAACAAGATGGAAAGTTAAATATTCATTAACCTACCATTAAAAAAAATCCTTAATGTAAAGGAAAATATTTTTCACCAAAGGGAATGTTTCCTTAAAAAGTTGGAAAATTGATCACCTTAAAATTAAGTTTGCTAATTCGATTAAACATTTTTTCAGTGTACAAAAGTGAATGAAAACCGACCAAGAACCAAATTGAAATGGAATGAAATAACCCAAACATACGAGTTTTCCATGGCCAAAGGCACACCAACCAACACAAATGGCAAAGAAACACATTTCTTTTTTTTTGCTAAAATTCTTGTTCCCATAATACGCCAAATCCAACAGTTTTCATTTTTTCTATGTGGTTTTTCAATGCAAACTGGAGCACCACATTGCTTCAGCTTATGTTCGGTGCACTTGGCGACTAGGCGAGAGCCTGTCAAGAACTTAGTGCAAGGTATGTGTAATTGAAATTGGCCCAAAAAGGATGCGAATTCCATTTAGCCAACCTAAGGCAGGGAAGCGTCGTTTATTACTTTAGAAAGAGTTCACACAAAGGACAAACTGCATGCAGTTATGGGGAGACTCCATTTCACTATTCATAGAAAAAGTTTCACAAGATCAACTGAAAAACAAAGACAGGGAGAAAAGTCCACAAATAATCAGTATAATGGCTTTCTAGAGAATTATCTAATATGTACAAGTTACAATGCAAATCATAATAGAAATGAAAAATCAGCCATTAGGACTTGAAACAGGATACAAAAAGCCTATGTGAAATGAACACTCTACCGGCTTAAAAAAATTACTTAAATTCTACGGCTGCTGTCTAATGGGATAATGAAGTAGTTGGGTATCAAAAACACATCAACCTAGACGTTCAGGTTTACTGTTCTACTCTTTCTAAAAATAATAAATCTCATGGACTAGAAAGTTGCAAAAACCGCGTAAACAAAACAAGTAAAAAGGCATTAAATTCGACCGGGTCGAATTTTAGTTACCCACCACCTCCCACATGTATATACATTAAAACCTCATTTCGAGAACATCACCGACTATCAAGAAGCCCGTTTACTAAACGGCGGCTACACTCATAGAAAAATGCATGCGGAAAATAGCAAACAGTATCTGCTGAATATCAGTAGTTAATTTTCCTGCTAGCAGTAGTTCTGCTATTACTGCAGAGTAGCAGGCTTACTGCTGAAAAGTCTGTTGTTGACTGAAAATGACTGCTGCTTAATCATGAGGGGGATGTTTGAAGAAATAATAGAATACATATGTACATGTGTGTCTCATGTTTATAATCAGCACTGAATGTATACTTTCCATAACTCTTTTGCTTTATATTTGGATACAAAAGGCCATGCCAGTCATATGGATCAGGTAGCTTCTTTACAGTAATATTTCACAAATTAAAATACTTTTTTCCAACAAAATTTGTAAAAAATTGTAAAACTTGCCTAAAGTAATCAAAACAAATGACAGGGAACCATAAAAAGTAGCATACAAATATTTTTTCCGCAGACGTGTGTACTGAAAACAGCAGATTTTGTTAGTTGAAATAGCAGTAAGAAATGTTTGCTTATATAGCAGCTCTATGTTTGTTGAAACGGCAGTAATGTCCGCTTTCCCTTTTTCAGCAGACTAAAAATGCTGTTTTAGCAAACATTTTTGCTGTTTTGAATGACAAATTTGGTTTGAGTGTACACACGCTCTGAAGCACAATGAGAAGAAAAAAAACTATTAAAAAATATGCCGCGTGAGAACAGGGGTAGAGATATCTCTTTGTCATTTATTTGAGATAAGGTGTTAGCGAAATTTTGTGCAAAATTTCAATGTCTTAGGTTGTCCGGGCGCCTTTTGGCAGGCACCTAAAGTTGGCCACCTCGGTATTTGGAAAATTTGTTGGGACTGCCAAATTTTCGTTTGTGGTCCGATTTCCAAATTGGAGAGTGCTCAAAAATCCCTACAAAAAAGACCGCTGAAGGTCTACAATATCTCCATGGTCTCGGGCATATTCGATTTTTAATATTTTTTTTCGCAATTTTAAGGGAGACCTGCTTCGTATTTTGCAATTTACGAAGGCATTTGTGGTTCGATTCATTTTTCATTTTCATTTCTATGCATGATTTGGATTCGACAAAATCTACAACGATTTTGCCACAGAAAGTGTCCACATCTAAATATTCAGTTAAAAATTAAACCGTTTGGAAATAAAAAAAATGTGAAAAAGAGTATTTTTGCATGTTTTTTTTTGGTAAAAATGTGCTTTCATTGATTATTGAAAAACTTGCTTAAATGCTTCAATTTTTATACCCTGCACCATAGGATAGGGGGTATACTAATTCCGTCATTCTGTTTGTAACTACTCGAAATATTCGTCTGAGACCCCATAAGTATATATATTCTTGATCGTCGCGACATTTTATGTCGATTTAGCCATGTCCGTCCGTCTGTCTGTCGAAAGCACGCTAACATTCGAAGGAGTAAAGGTAGCCGCTTGAAATTTTGCACAAATACTTCTTATTACTGTAGGTCGGTTGGTATTGTAAATGGGCCATATCGGTCCATGTTTTGATATAGCTGCCACATAAAGCGATCTTGGGTCTTGACTTCTTGAGCCTCTAAAGTGCGCAATTCTTATCCGATTGGAATGACGTGTTTTGCTATGATATCCAACTACTGTGCCAAGTATGGTTCAAATCGGTTCATAACCTGATATAGCTGCCATATAAACCGATCTTGGGTCTTGACTTCTTGAGCCTCTAGATTATGCAATTCTTATCCAATTGGAATGAAATTTTGAACGTGTTTTGTTATGATATCCAACAACTGTGTCAAATAAGGTTCAAATCGGTTCATAACCTGATATAGCTGCCATATAAACTGATCTGGGATCTTGAATTCTTGAGCCTCTAGAGGTCGCAATTATTATCCGATTTGCCTGAAATTTTGCATGACGGATCCTCTCATGACCATCAACATACGTGTTTATTATGGTCTGAATCTGTCTATAGCCCGATACAGCTCCCATATAAATCGATCTCTCTATTTTATTTCTTGAGCCACCAAAGGGCGCAATTCTTATTCGAATTGGCTGACATTTTACACAGGGATAAGAACTCGACAAATGCGATCCATGGTGGAGGGTATAAAAGATTCCGCCCGGCCCCGAACTTAGCACGCTTTTACTTGTTTCTTTGTTTTTGTGAAGAGGACAAATTGTGGTTGCGTTTTAAGCAAAATTTGACAAAGATATGTCAACTTAAACGGGTGCTATATGTACTTCAAAATAGGAAATTATTAATTAAAAAATTTGCAAAAACCCCTCAAGTTATCATATTCCAAAGAAAAGATCCCCAATTCGGGCACATGTTGTCTCCTAAACCCATGCAAAATTTTTTTTCCACCTAACATCGCAAATTAAATAAAAAATGCCGATGTGGAAATTGCATTTTCTGAAAACGAAAATTCACATTGAAAAAATTTAAAAACGAAAACCGATATTTTCAAAACTCTATTTGAAATTCGCAGAAAAGAGTGTCTTTAAAAAAACGAATAATGAATACCGAATAGGTAATGCTCAAATAAACAAATGGCCTCGTAATTGCAAAATACGAAGCAAGGGTCAGTCAAAATTGCAAAAAAAAGTCGAATATCCCCGAAACGAGACGAGACATTGTAGACCTCAAGCTCATATATTATTGGGCCATCCGACTCGAAAATGTTCTTTGTCAACCCGTCGCTAAACCCTGCATTTTCCAAAAAGAATGCCGACATCCCTATGTTTTGTGTAGCAAACTCCAAACAATTCTTTGTGCTGCTTTTGAAAGTTCAGGATTTTGACGTGGTACACAAACGACCCTATAAGGAATATTTTGAACAGTATAGGGGTTTAATTTATTATTGCTATATTCGTACACATGTAATGTCAACTTAACTGCCCTAGTTTGTGGAATTTGGGACAAAGTGACCAAAATGAAGCGCCCTTCTATGGACGGTTTCCCTAGTCGAGGCTTTACGACTAAAGTTTTATAGTTTCTATAAATATTTATGACTCTCTGTAGTACACATGGTCGTTTTTTTTTTCATTCTCATGTGAGGAAATATATGCACCTTTCCATATTCAGAGGTATACCTTGGAACTATGATTCTTTGGTTGGCAATGGATATTAACAAGAGAAAATAAGTTTGAGTCCACACTTCGAATTGTTAGAGTAGAATGAAAAAATATGAAACGAAATAGATTGTGCGGAATTTTTCTCACCAACTGTCTGGAACCTGGAATATGGTTCTACTCTTACCGAAATAAACCGCTGAATGATGATGTAATAAAAGTCAGGGAAAAGTTTAAACTTCAGATGTGAGGTGGAGAACTATCGATAGTCGGTGCCATCGATAGTAGACGATAGTAATTTTACAACCATCGATAGTCGACGATAGCCCGTCCACAATAATATACACATTTGTTTTGTTGTGAGTTTGTATTTCTTATTTTGCTTTTTTATACGCGCCACCATAGGATAGAGGGCATATTCATTTAGTAATTCTGTTGGCAACACATCGAAATACCCACTTCTGATCGCCGCCGATGGAGGAAACAGGTGAATGCCCTTATCATAATTCAAAAAATTTGTCCACATTTTTTTAGGGGCAAAAATGTAAAAAGTATTCGTATAGCGTGCATTCCGGGGAAACCCACACTACTATGTTCTTGTTATTTAAGGTATATGACTTATATTTTGGTACCCACCACCGTCTGTCAAAATCACGATAGCGGTCGAGCGCGTAAAGCTAGCCACTTGAAATTTGGCACAGATACTTAATATTGATGTAGGTCGTTGGGGATTGCAAATGGGCCATATTGATTTGGATTTAGATATAGTTCCCATATAAACCGATTTCCCGATTTAACCTCTTGAGATCCTGGAAGCCCAATTATTGTCCGAATTGGATGAAATTTTGCATCTAGTGTTCTGTTATGACTTCCAACAACTGTGCCTAGTACGGTTCAAATCGGTCTATAATCTGATATAGCTCCCAAATAAAATGATCACCAGATTTGATTTCTTAAGCCCTTACAAGCCGCAATTTTAGTCCGATTTGGCTGACATTTTGCATGCGGTGTTCTGCAACGACTTCCAACAACTGTGCCAAATACAGTCCAAATCAGTCTGTAACCTGATATAGCTGCTATGTAGACCGGTCTCTCGATTATCCTAGTTCGGTTCCTAGAAGCTTTAATTTTTGCTGGTTTGACAGAAGTTTGGTATGTATAGTATAAAATTATGCTCTTCAACTAAATTTAGTTTGTACAAATTTTTAACAGAATCCATGGTGGTGGGTTCCCAAGATTCGACCCGTCCGAATTTAGCACGCTTTTATTTGTTCATTCTGTAATGCTTTGGAAATTTCAGGTAAATGCCCATAGCTTTAACAATTACATCATAATCAGGCACTCTGGACATACACGTAGTCAGGTCATTGGTACCTAAAGTCACAATTAAACGACGAATTTAAAGATTATTCATAAAATGAGATTTCCATCTAAACGTATTGATCAGTAAGTATACCTAGTTGATATTTTATTCCGTTACAACATATTGAATGAAGTTACCACTTAAATCGGCAATTTACCTCTAAACTTTCGCCGAAAGTTGATCCCAATATCCTCCTACAGACTTAAGATGGACAAAAAGCTACCTAACAAGTTCTCAGGTACGCACTTGTTAAAAAGTACTTCAATTACAGACCAATACGAAAAGGTACCTGCTACTGAATACTAAGTAGTGCCAAATAAATAAATCCGTGGATGAGAGTTGGAGTGAACGGCCCTACAAGTACTGAAGTTTAAAACATTAAAGCTTTAAACAGGGGGGAAAAATATAAAATTTACAAAAATATTTTTTTAATCCACTTATTTACCATTTTCCACAAGTTCCACATATGCCGTTTAAATCATTCAGTTATCCTAATTGGTTCAAAAGATACGATTTTTGCCACGAAAAAACACAAATTGCGCCACTGTGCGTCGAGAAATTCTAAGACGTTTAAGCGATGTTCTTGTGTCTGTCCGTCTGTTGTAATCACTCTACAGACTTCAAATATTAAAATATTTAGCTGCGATTTGGCACAGATCCTTATGTTTTCTATACACAGGATAAGTTCTTGAATGGGCTATAGCGGACTATATTTGGATATAGCTACCATATAGACCGATCTGCTTATTTAGGGCCGTAAGCCCATAACAGGCGCATTCATTATCCGATTTCGCTGTAATTTGGAAAAGGAAGTTTTATTAAGGTCATCGACTTTCGAACCGAATGTGGTTCACATCGGCCCATATTTACATATAGCTACCATGTACGTAGACCGATCTGCCGATTTGGGGATTTGAATCTACAGCTGCTACTTGTCTATGCGATGTTGTCAGTATCCGCCGAAATATTTGGAGTGCTGGAATCTCCTCAGATGATCGTGCAAGTTTGACGTACTTTCGCTAGTTTTGTATTCCATTCTGCTGTTAAGACACTTTGCAAATGTTTTGTCATCTGACTTCCTTTTCTTTTTTTGTGTTCGCCTCTCGGTTGCTAAATCTTTCTCCGAATCCGTGGTACTCCAATCGCATGTCTGCCTTTCAGCGCTCGACACACTGAGTGTGAGGGAGCTCCATGTATACCGTAAATTCAACACATAGCCAAAATACATCAACTACTACTCTGAAAGCAACATTATACCTCTTTGAAGAAAGCGATCCATTTCTCTTTATTGTAGTATCACATTTTTAATCAATTTTTCACAAATATTTTTTTAGCAAGAGCCACAAATTAACTAACTTGGTTATGTGAAAACCAAACTATCGACGATAGTATCGATGGGCACTATCGAAGTAACGATAGTGCCCAACTATCGATAGTGCCAATAGTGCTACGATTGTTCCACACCTCTTTATTCAATGCGATCTGAAAGCGAAGTGACCGAGACAAATCTCCGTTTCCTTTTCAGTAACTCGTAATTTAAAATTCTTTTTTCTGCTTAATTCTACATGGATGAATGAATTCGCCTTGTTTCTGTGTAGTATTCGGTGTGAAGTAGAATTCGGCACGCCTTTTCATATACGGTGTGAACAAAATATAAATAGAATTTGCAAAGAAAACGTTTGGAGTGGTCCTATAATTTACTATACTATTTACAGACAATGTCAAGTGCCATATAATTATTCAAATTCCCGCAAAATAGCGAAAACTTGTGGAGATGTGGATTTTGTACGTAAACTATTATGATTTATTTTTCTAGCTTTTTTTGTTGAAGATATAACGGCGCAAATAAGAGTAATATCTGAAATTAAGTTGTACGTATTAACTAGATACATATGTGATTCAGCAAAATAGAAGGAACCCTATAAAGAAATTTTACATCATCAGCATTTTTTGTCTGGTTTTTTGTTGAATAAAGTGTCTTTAAAAAACAAAAATAATTACCACCCGTAAATTGCAAAATACGACGCCAGGGTCAGTCGCAAAAAAAAAATTAAAGTTGAGTATCCCCGGAACAAGGGAAGGAAGGGAAGAGGTTTCCGATCGGATACCTGAAATGAATCTTGAAGTCGAGTGTGAGGGACTGTTGCCCCATCGGCACAGTCTTGGATGGACGCAACCCTAGTATTGCCATCCAGGGACTGAAATCTGTTTTAGACTGCCTGACCATAATACGGTCCTGCAAGCGGAGGTCCGGGCGATCACGGAATGCGTGAAGCGGTGTGGTGCTAACGCTCCGTCAAGTGTGAACATCTTTACCGACAGTAAAATTGCCATAAGGGCAATAACAAACAGGACGGTAAGGTCACGAACAGTGTTGGAATGTAAGAAGAGGATTAACGCCTTCTCTGAGGATGGCAAAATCCGCATCGTCTGGGTGCCGGGCCATAAAGGAGTAAGGACAAATGAAGGGGCAGACGAAGACCAGAGGACTGCCGTCAATAAACTTGGTTAACCCGAAGCCTTTCAGGTCGACGCAGTCCGAGTTAAGGGAGTGGGCGACGAATGCGCATACAACCTTATGGAATAGCGAAAAGGTCGGTAGGACGGCGAAAATCCTATGGGGGGATCCAGATCGAGAGAAGACGAGGCTAGTACTGAAAGGAAGTAAGAAGGAGGTCAGTATAGCTCACTTATGTGATATTATGTGTAGGGCATGTGGGGAAGATGACGAGACATTGGAGCATTTCCTTTGTCATTACCCGGCTTTCGCGTCTAACTGATACCGGCACTAAGGTGGGGACACAATACCAGACACAAACTTAGGGGAGTGGTATTGAAAACAATTAAGGATTTTGTAATTAGCACGGAATTCCTAACTTAAAATTTTCTTTTTAGAAGTTACTTTATAGTTTTTAGAGCGAAACAACAAGCCGATCACTGGCTTAGGTGTATGTCCATAGTGACATGGGGCGGATTAATATCTGCACCCTCTTTTCCACCTAACCTAACCATTCCCGAAACAAGACGAGATATTGTAAACCTCAAGTTCACCTCAACTCCTTTTTAGGGATTTTTAAGCACTAATTTTTGAAATACCGAGGTGACCAACTTCAAGGACCTGCAAAAATGCGCCCGAGTAACCTAAATCCTTGAAATTTTGCCAACACTGCAGCTCCTACCATTCCAAATGTCAAAGAGATATCTCTATCAGAGAACGGATGCGGTGTACCGCAACCGCGCGTTAAATTTGGTAAACACGAATATCTGCGGTGAAAAAATAACAAATGCTAAAAAGAATTTCAACCACCGGCACTAACTGTGGCCGTTTGCTATTGGTGTCGGTAGGTATGAATGTCTATCCCTTAAAAAAGATCGGATTAAAACTACCACCATAAGTATTAACCTATGCTCTCACCAATGGCATTCAGCACACTCGGTTTTCGTTGAGGGTGATGCATACTGCTCGTATTTATTAATTTATTTTAAGCGGTTTTTCCATTGAAGTTAGGTATAGCGTCATAGAGTGGTTCAACCGGAAAAGTATACGTATATAACTCTTGAGCTATTAGGGGACATAGGCTTTTAGAATGAGGACATAGGCTTTTAGAATCACTGAGCTAAAGGGTATCAAAATTGACAACTTTTGACCTCTTGAAGCTTGCAGGGCCAAATAAGGGAAGCCCATAAAGAAAGACCTACGAAATTTATTTTTCCATCTCATACCGTTATAAATCCGAGAAAGTAACGGATCTAAGGGTTCCGCTGAGTTCCGTTTCAAGCAATTACGATTTCAGACGATGCTAAAATTGAAATTGTATACCTTCAAATGTCAAATAAATGCAGTAGGCATTTTGGAAAAGAAATTTAATACATATATTTTATTTTCTTTTTTCAAAACTAAACTCAACGGTTCTTCCGTACATAAAGGCCCTTTGCATATACTGTTATGAATGAATTTCTTAAATTGTTGTAAAATCCACTTTACCTAAACTCACATTCTCAGCATTTCTATATGAAAAATTGAAAACGCCAGAACTGTTATCGCCTAACGGTCCATAAACATGAAAGTTTTCAGCATTGATTCTTGCTCGCTCTACGTATTCGACGAAACTATTTTTTTTTTTTTAACACCG
The DNA here is from genome assembly GCF_963082655.1 of Stomoxys calcitrans. Lineage (NCBI taxonomy): Eukaryota > Metazoa > Arthropoda > Insecta > Diptera > Muscidae > Stomoxys > Stomoxys calcitrans. Next base: position 118,140,359 of record NC_081552.1, on the reverse strand, counting down.
AGCGTTCATGCGTTGCTGACTGGTTAAACATCGCAACACATCGCCACAAATACTAGTAGTGTGTTTGTTGTTACACTTGTATTTAAGTTTAAAAGAACGCATGTTATTTTGAGATTTGCGAGTAACCCTCGAGTACTAAAAAAAAGCCACCGGTTGCAGTTCTATGACGCCCGTTCTCACACGCCAAATTTTTTGTATAGTTTTTTCGGTTCTATCCCAATATGTATCGGAGAAAATCAGCAAATGCAGATCCACAATAAAGCTTCCGAACTCAAGCGTGTCAACCCGAATTATTTGTCATTATAATTTAAGTTATCTCTTTTCCCAGAGTTCTCAACATCCGATGCAACAGTTTTGACACAGGGAGACGGTGGATCACTTTATCTGCCTTCGACTCTCCGACACCATCAGTCAATTCGGAGTTGAAAGGCAGGGTGAGGAAGGCAAAACAAACAGGAAATGAGGTACTAGTAGGTTGCGATTTTAAGTCCAACCACATTTCGTGTACTAACATTAATAGGCAGTGCCAAGCCCTGCAGAATTTTTTAATGCTAAAAAACATTAAAACTTTTTTCAAAAAAAAACTTTAGTTTAAAAAAAAATTTCTGGGAAATTGGGTAATAAATGCCCCTTTTTATAGTCCCAAGACATTAAATGGGGAGATTGGTACATAAGGTAGTTATATCCCAATACATATCTACAAGAAATTGGGCACGGATGTCGATGGGTCTAACTAACATCGTGCTAAATTTCACAGAAATCGGGTAAAAAATTAGGCTTTAATGGGCCTAAGACCTTAAATAGGCAAATGGGTTTATATAGGTGCTATATCAAGATATTGTCCAATATCGAGAAACAGACGGGTAAATCGGTACATAAGGTAGTTATATCCCAATACATATCTAAAAGAAATTGGGCACGGATTTCGGTGGGTCTAACTAACATCGTGCTAAATTTCAGAGAAATCGGGTAAAAAATTAGGCTTTAATGGGCCTAAGAGCTTAAATCGGCAGATTGGTTTATATAGGTGCTATATCAAGATATTGTCCAATATAGAGAAACAGACGGGTAAATCGTCTTAGAATTTTACAATGATCAGGCTTATATATACTTTGTTGGGTTGGAGTTCGGTATTTCAAAGTACACTAATACCGCGGATTGCGTCGGTTCGATTTGCGTCGTTTCAAAGTTGCGTCGTTCTAAAATTTTCTATGACTTCGAAGTTGCGTCGCGTTTGTTTCGATTTGCGTCGTTAATATGAAACTGTTTTTCGGGTGCAAAACATAAACAGAAAAGGGGGAACTCCCATTTTTTATGCCTCCAAATTCCACATCAGTGATGCAACCCATGGACCAAGGTGTAATATCCAACTTCAAGTCCTATTGTTTGCGACGAACTTTTAGCCAACTTCTTAAAGCAACTGATGGAGATAATATGCCCTCAATGAAAGATTTTTTGAAGAATTATAGCATCAGGATGTCTCGTGAAAATATAATCCAATCTTGGAAGGAAGTTAAGGTATCGTGCATGAACGGAACTTGGCGCCAATTATGGACCGAATGCATTATCAAAGATATGGAAGAAATTAATGATGTTCCGAACATTTGTAAAGAACTCGCAGAAACAGCAAGAAATACTAATTTTGAAGGTATGGAAGAAGATGACATAAGTGAGCTTCTTTTATACGACAAAGAGCTAGATAACGACAGTTTTATATCAGCTGAGATGAACAATACACTGGACACACATACACTTGAAATTGAACCAGAGATTAAAAAGCTTACCACTGCTAAAATCTCTGAAGCGATGCAGTTGATAACGCAAGCAATTGCAATTTTTAAAAATAATGATCCAAACGAAGATCGAAGTTAAAAGCTGTCTAGAAATGTAACCGAAGCTATTAATTGTTATAAAGAAATTTATTTGAAATAAAAGCTTTGACAATCCAACAAACCTTAGATAATTTCATAAAAATATCAGCAAGTTTGCCAAATCAAACTGAGGAAGATTAAATCGACGAATTTAATTTTATATGATGAATTCTTTATTTTTAATTTGTATATTACTTTTCCCTTTTTTGTTGCCTGCGAATAATTATTTATTTTTGATTAATATCTTATGCTAATGTTGAGATTTTCTTATAAATTTTCGTATATTAATTTAAATAAAAAAAATTACCTTAAAATAAATTTTCTAGCTCAAACAAGGCCATGGAACCGATTCAATAAAAATCAATGTAAATGTATGGGTAAACGTGTTTCGGTTTGCGTCGTTTCGATTTGCGTCGCATTTCTCTGGTCCCTATTAGCGACGCAAACCGGGGTATTAGTGTATTGCAAACAGTGTGACAAAATGAATATACCCCCATTCTTCGGTGGTGAGTATAAAAATCAAAGAGCATTCAAATTTTAGTACAGGAATATTGTTGTTGTTGTTGTTGTAACCACATTTTCATGTGGAGGTGGCGATCGTCGTCAAGCTCCTGTGGGTAAGCAATCTCGTTCTGGTCCAAAGGACCGATCGACGCGGAAACATGTTGGCCATTGGTTATTTAAAGGCGCCAATAACTCGCCTTGTCATATCGAACATCGTAGGCAAGTCATATCGAACATTGTGCAAGAGCCGGTGCCACCCGACCTCTCACTGAGACCCAGATGGAGCATTCCACTATCCGCAACCTGTGGACGCGCCCGGTAGCACTCAGCTAAGCTTCTCGTGACAGTAACAAACACCACACACATCGGATCTCAATGTTCCAGCTTGTGTGGAGCTCACAGCTATTCAGTGCCGGAACAGGAATGTAACTATATATAAGCAACATGCCTATGAGAGGGAAGATCGACGATGACCGCCCTACACGTGGTTGTGCACAAAATAGAAGAATCTTTCGAGGGCAAGTCTGTATAAACCACATGTTAATGAAAAATTGTGGGCCTCATGACAAAGATAAGGAAAAGTAAAGTGGCACAGAATGGCCACCATAAATAACCTATTAGTGATCCTGGTAGAGGAAGGATTTGAACCCATCTGAATCCACAACTTTTTATCTATTAATCTCAGAGATACAAAATGTTCTAGACATTAGGGTCTTAGGCTGTTGTCGGTCTAAATATTTAATACAAAGTGGCCAGGTTGACTATTCCAAACTTCTGGGGCTGTAACTTTTGATCTACTGCTTTACCGATTTACATCTATGAGGTTAAGAAGCGTTTTTAAAAATAGTATTTAAAATTTCATGGAATTCAGATGAAGATGCCAAATGAAATTTTCACATAATTTTCCCGATTGTGGACATATTTGATCTATTATGGTGAGCAAAAAATCATCACGCATAATGTGCCTTGCCATGGTTGATTGGTATGTTAAACACTGATGCATAGAATTTAAGTACAAACTACTACACTATTAAAGCCATTTTTGATTGCTGAAACCATAAAATATGTATGCTCCAATAACAGGACAGACGACTGGCTTGCTATCGTGCCAAATGTGTTTAGTCGGTTGAGTACGTTAGAGGCTTAATTTAATTTCAATTCTAAATATAACCCCTTTCCTAAAGATTCTTTTGAAGCTCACATTCTTTTGTACTTACATCATGTATAGGGCGTCACTAACCTGAAAATAAACAAAAGAAATGCAATTATTAACAACTACTGTTCATACTGCCAATGGTTCATCAAATAGAAGGTCTTAACCCAAAAATAGGCTTCACCCAAAGGGGGTTTAACTTAAAGTCTAAAAATATATATCTTTAGAATTGTGCTAACAACAGCATTTCTCGGACTTCCACCCACCGCCGGACAGCGCTACTTAGAAAGCATTTGCAAGTTGATACCACAACCTACCCTCAAAAGTTTGCCTTCCCCCAAAAGGTGGGGCACAATGGCAATTTTAACACCACCTTTCATAGAGAACAATCGTATTTACTTAAGAACAATTTCTATGGCCGTAACGGTAGATAATTCACCGAGAAAAGAAAGCGACGCAAGAGCAAATATTTCGAATGAAGAACGAACAACATTTAATAGAAAAGTTTGTCCAACGAGGAAATTGTGTAAATACACATAATGGTGGATGGAAAGACGGTGACGGGTGAACAGACAGACCGACTATGAATGAATGAATTCTATGTATAAACATATAACTTTTGATTTTTGTTCCCTCGCCTTCCGTCCGTCCATCCATACGTCCTGCTTGCAAGGCAACCACCTACCCAGCCAACGATTTTCTTCCCTGACGCTCGTTCAACATTTGCCAAGCACTTCGTCCAAGCATAAAATGTCGTTTGGTATTTTTTTTCTTCCTTTCATTTCCTTTTACCCTTCCTCTTTCAACTTAGCGAAAAAAGCAAAGCTCAAAAAGTTTAAACACTGACACGAGACCATCAAAAAACCATCAAAGAAAAAACTCGACACATCCTCCCACAACCACATCAGCAACCAAATCCATTACTGCAAACAACATTATTTGTTGTGCTATGAAGGAATGAAAATTCTTTTCGGGTAAAAGAAAAAACACAACAACACTAATTGTTGTTGTTGTTCCCACTGATGTTTTTGCTATTGCTGGCTTCTAAGGACGAAAAGGAAAGAACACGAAAATTGTTTGATTTTGCAGAAACGTGTCCCTAATGGGGATACGACATTGGCATCACAGATTCCCAAAGTTATTAATGATGGTTGCAGGCAAGGCGCAACACAAACGGTCAAAACTGAGAGTTCAATGTTTCTGTTTCTGCCAGCACATTTAAATGAGATTTTACTTCAGCAAAGCCATATTGTTATTCCAGGTAAGCAAGGATTTGCTGCATTTTCCTTGAGAATTGAAAAACTGGAATACATGAAAATAAATGAAATAAATGGAAGAAATGAATATACCACATTTAGTTTCAGCTTTCAAAGCAACTAAACATAAAAAATATGTAAGTAAACATATAAAATATGTAAGTGCATTTAACCATTTGAGGACAAACGAGACATTTATGTCCCATTTGATTCTTCTTTGAACCGTTGAGTGGAGCGGAAGTTTTGTTATTTCACTCCGCAAGAATTTTCCTGTAACTCCTAACAGATCATTGTTTTTGGAAGAAAAACGTAGGTCATTCAAGGATAGCTGCAATAGAGGTATCCATTAGGCGGTTGATGATCTGCGTCTGTTTCCGGTGAAGCGGCAGATCTAGAGGTAGAAAGGCAACTCTTGCCCTATACACCTTCAAGAGGGCCATTGGCAAAATTGGGGGTTTAGACCGCGTGTCATGCATTGGGTATATACTGCAGTTGTCAGACCTATAATGCTATATGGTGTTCTGGTCTGGTGAACGGTGCTTCAAAAGTCCACCTACTGCTCAATACTTAACCGAATCCCAAGGATGGTTTGTTTGTGCATCACAGCCGCACTGAGGACGACACCATCGGGACATTGCGACTTCCCAAATTGCAGCAACTACTGCCGTGAGGTTAAGGGAGCTTTCTCATTGGTCCTGTGGCGGCTACAGACACCGTGTTATCCTTGATACAATACCCGATATTCCAGGCAGTGTGGATTACACCCGACCTGAGGCACTTTTTGGTAAAAATTACTGTACCACTATTTCTGATAGAACCGTTTGGTAACAGAAGTTATATAGACTTCTATACGGATAGTTCCAAACAAGACGACCAGGTGGGCTTTGGGGTGTACTCTAAAGATCTAGAACTGGTCATATCGAAAAGGTTACCCGACTACTGCAGTGTGTATCAAGCAGAGATCCTTGCAATTAAGGAAGTGGTGGAATGGCTAGGATATAATGTCACTACGACGATTGGCATAAATATCTTCTCAGACAGCCAGACTGCCATTAAATTCCTGTAGCAGATCTCTCAATGAGATGGCTGAACAGTTGAAAATTCACCTGTTCTGGGTGCCGGGCCACAGAGATATCCCAGGGAATTGTAATGCGGATGACACTGGAATCTGTGGATATGCCTCTTGCGACATGTAAGCTAAGTTTTCGGGACCAGGCCCGAAGGACAACGAATGATAGATGGTCACAAAGATGAGGCTGTGAGCATTCCAAAACTATGTGGCCTAATCTAGGCTTGAAGAGGTCTACTACTGGTCTACTGTCATTGGCTAGAACAGACGTCTCAGTCATTGTGTCCGTCATGACCGGTCACTGTCTAATCGGAAAACATGCTGAAAGACTGAAGGTTGCCAGCAACGACTTTTGCAGAAGCTGTGAGGACATCGAAGAAGAAAAAACTATAGAACACCTTCTGTGTATGTGTCCCGCACTAGCAGTTAGAAGGAGTTCCATTTTAGGTCCTCATTTCTTTGAGAACCTATCTAATTTAGCGGATGAACATTCGCCAGTTATTGGGCTTTTAAAGCGATCTGGATGGTTCAACGGTAGAAATTAAGAATGTTTTTCCTTTTCTGTGTTTGAGCATATATTTATTATACGTTGGAACTAATAAATAAATAAATAAAGTTAGGTACTTAGCTACAAATTATTCTTTTTTAATAACTTACCACAAAAAAAATCAGGCATATATTATAAACTTCACGATATATAATAAAACGCACTTTATTATGTCGCGAAGACTTTTTTCACACTGCAGGACTTTTACCTACCCTACAATTATAAATTCGGGCACTATAAAAATATATATGTATATGAGAGATATATCTAAACCTGAACCGACTTTCAAACACATCGTTTGAAAATTGTTGTTACTACGGCCATATAAGTGCAAATCCGGCGATAAAAATGTATGGGTGCTACACCCGATTTTGATGAAATCTCGTAGATATGTTAAGATCAGTAACAAAACAATCCGTGCCAAATTTTGTGCAGATTGGTTAAAAATTGTGTTTATTACAGCCTTATAAGTGCAAATCGGGCGTTACATATACATGAGAGCTATATCTAAATATGAACTGATTTTGATGAAATTTTGCAGATATGTTAAAATCAGCAACAAAACAATCCGTGCCAAATTTTGTGCAGATCGATAGAAAATTGTAGTTACTACGGTCATTTAAGTGCAAATCGGGCGATACATATACATGAGAGCTATATCTAAATCTGAACCGATTTTTACCAAAATCAAAAGCGTTCATCCTTGGGCCAAAAAATTGATATGTGCAAAATTTCGTGATGATTGGACGACAAATACGATCTGCACTTTGATTACAAGAATACATGGACTCACAGACGGACGGACGGACAGACAGACATGGCTAAATCGAATCAAAAAGTAATTCTGAGTCGATCGGTATACTAACCAATAGGTCTAGCTTTTATCATTCTTAGCGTTGCAAACGAATGCACAAACTTATAATACCCTGTTCCACAGTGGTGGTGTAGGGTACAAATATTGAGGATTAATGAAGAAGGGTACACAACCGCACTTTATTTTCTCCGACAGTGTATGTCTCGCTTCTATCACATACAGACGCAAAGTAGCGTTGTAGAAAAAACAAAAAATATCAAGAAAATAGAAAGAGCCATTTTTTACCTCTCCATAAAATATAATTTACTTAATTATAATTTTAAAGAAAAAACTTATTGTGAAACGATAAGATTGAAAAGCGGAAAAAATAAGGATGTGAACAAATAGATTGGACAAATTCCAAACGCAACATATTGGAGGAAATTGTAAAATGCAAACGTGGCATATATAACATTCTAGCTGAACCGGGCCCGCTCCTCTGTGCCTTCTTGTACTTAATATGGAACTAAATTATCCTTTGAATATTTATTTTTGACAATTAGAGAGCTTTTAGTGAAATAACATGCTAAGAAATTAATATATGCATATCGCAAAAGCATAACAATATAAATGCCTTTATCTGAATCCGATATGATCTTTACTGGTCTATGAATTCCCTCGGAGGGTTTAGGGTCGTTAACGTTCGGATGTTAGATATACCCTTTCTTTTTTCTTATTTCAGCTCGATATTGTCATGATGTCCGATTTAGTGGTGTTTTCGGGGGTGAGGTAGTCCCTTAGACTCTTGGCCCAGAAAAGAATATCAGCATCGTGCTCTTCTCTCAAATACAATTTATTTAAACCCCATATTGCCATTGGTTTAAGGGGAGTTTATGGGATGAGGCGTTCTCAAACATTTGCCCCCAAAATTTGTACTCTTTGGGGGGTGTTTTGAGAGAGGGGCGGTGCCACAAATACATGGTCCCACATTTACATTTACATTCGTATTCTACTCCCAAATACCTTTATTTGAGCCCCATATTGCGATAGTCAATAAACAATTGTAGTTTGTGGGGTGTTTTAGTGAAGGGGTAGATCTCCAATACCTTTCATTTGAGCCCCACATTGACGTGGTTGGTAAATATGCCCAATTTAAGGGTGTGGGCCCTAAAAACAATCAATATCGAGATCCACTCCTTTAAGACCCAAAATTGTCATGGTGAGCAAATACGACCTATTTGAGCGTTGTTATGGGGGTGAGGGTGGGAAGCCACCGTAGCGCAGAGGTTAGCATGTCCGCCTATGACGCTGAACACCTGGGTTCTGGCGAGACCATCAGAAAAAATTTTCAGCGGTGGTTTTTCCCCTCCTAATGCTGGCAACATTTGTGAGGTACTATGCCATGAAAAACTTCTCTCTAAAGAGGTGTGGCACTGCGGCACGCCGTTCGGACTCGGCTATAAAAAGGAGGCCCCTAATCATTGAGCTTAAACTTGAATCGGACTGCACTTATTGATATGTGAGAAGTTTGCCCCTGTTCCTTAATGGAATGTTCATGGGCAAATTTTGCATTTTTTTTTTTTGTTATGGGGGTGGGACTTCGCCAAGGCAGTTGGTCCCGAATGTTGAAATCAGATTCGTGGCCTACTCCCAAATACCTTTTATTTGAGCCCCATATTGCTATTGTAGTAAATTCGTCAACTTTGGGGGTTGTTTTTGGAATGGAATCTGATATCCACATTTGGATATCAGATTCGCATTCTACACTTAAACACCTTTTATTTGAGTCCCATATTGCCATGATCAGTAAATAAGTACTGTTTGGGGGGTGTTTTGCGTAAGGTTTATTTGCGTACCAAGTTCGTATTGTTCTCGTAAATACCTGTCATTTGAGTCCCATATAGCTAAGGTCGGTAAATATATCCGATTTAGGGATGTATTGGGGGTTGGGGTGGTCTCCCAAACACTTAGTCCGGCAATTGGATAACAGATACGTTTTCTAGTCTTAAATAACTTTCATTGAGTCCCATATTGTCCTCATTGGTCTATATATATATTTGATAGGTTTTGGGGGTGGTCAAGTCAATTGGAATAGGAAGTGATAATGCATCAATTGATAGACATGTTGATTTAGATGAGATTAATAGGAGTTTCTTGAACATATCTTTTCCTGAGCCAAACGTACATTTCTACGACAGTGAATTTAGTAACGTAAACCATAGTAGTAACAACACCTCACCAGACCTACGTTTTGATCTTGAGCGTTTTGAACAAAGCGATATCGTTAGCGCTGTAGAATCAATTAAGTCTAATGCCATTGGTTCTGATGGTATTGACCCAAGATTTTTTAGGAAAATTCTACCCTTTATTCTTCCGTATACGTGCCATCTTTTTAACAATATTATTTTAAGGAGTTACTATCCACAGTCTTGGAAACGGGCAAGGATAGTCCCAATACCAAAGAATAACCAGGAATTTAGGCCAATAGCAATACTTCCATTCGTCTCTAAGATATTTGAGACTCTAGTCAACCGGAAAATATCTGAATATATTGCGAATAATTCGCTGCTAACAGATTTTCAATCTGGTTTCCGGCCAAATCACAGTTGCACTACTGCACTTTTGAAAGTAGTTGAAGATGTAAGGAGTGATATTGACAGCGATAAAGTTGCCTTTCTTGTTCTTTTAGATCATTCGAAAGCTTTTGATTCCGTTGATCCCAATATACTTTGCCTTAAACTGAAACATTTATTAAAATTTTCTGAAAGAACAACGGATCTTATATATTCCTATCTTACGAATAGAAGCCAATCGGTATGTGTTGATAGCCGCTGTTCTAGTTATCTTCCAGTCTCAAGAGGTGTTCCACAGGGGTCTGTATTGGGCCCACTCCTTTTTTCCTTATATAGCAATGACCTTCCTGGACAGTTGCGCAACTGTGGTATTCATATGTATGCCGACGACGTACAGCTGTATATGAGCTCCTCGCCGGGGAGGTTGATCGATGGCGTACTTCGACTAAATAATGACTTGGATAGGATAAACACATGGGCAAACGCCAACGGACTACTTTTAAATTCAATAAAGTCAAAGTGCCTTGTAATTGGTAGGAATCGGGTGACAATGCCTCCCAATCTTGATGTGGCAATTGCTGGAGCCCCAATTGAGATTGTTTCATCTGCAAGAAACCTTGGTTTGGAGTTTGATGATAGACTTTCATGGAAGAATCATGTCGGTATGACAGTGGGCAGGACCTACGGCGTTTTACGAAACTTATATATGAGTCGACAGTATACCCCTTTGTCAATAAGAATGCTTTTGGCTAGGACATTTATTCTGCCGAAACTATTATACTCTTGCGAGGTTAGACACATTTTTGGTTTGCGTAGAAGAGACCGGGTATCTGACTTTGCCAGACAAGTATATGGTGTCTCTTTTAACTCGTTCCTTAAGATACGCTTGTTGCAAATGATCCACAAGATAATTTATACTAATGAACCGTCATATCTGGCTTCTGTTTTGCGTTTTGCTAACTCTACAAGAGGTAAACAAATAATACAAATACGTCATCAATATCGTGTATCTGAACAACAGTTCTTTGTTAATGCTATACGTCTCTGGAATGATCTTCCCAATAGTATTCAAATTATAAGTAATGAACGACAGTTCAAATCTTTGATTTATAATCATTTTAATTAATTATTTGTTTTGTTTTTTTTATAACTATTTTTTTTTAATTTATTTTATTAGTAACTTTGATTAAATTGTTAAATTTTCTTTAAAGTTTCTTTTTCTTCTTTTTTTATTTTGTTTAAACCTTTTTTTAACTTAAATATTGTATCAGTAACTTTGCTTAAATTGTTAAATATTTTGTACCAATTATTGTTCTATTTAAATGAAAACTTGTTGAACTCATTGTATTTATCAATTTACTAACCCATGCTTTATATAAGACACTGTCTTTTGTATGGGTTTTATCATAATAAAATACAAATACAAATACAATAATAAAAAAGATCTGTGTATTTGTTTTTAAGCAATATATTTCATGTTTTATAAGCAATTTAATCCAATGAAATAGGAATTTTTTTTATTCATGTGAAAATTATAAATTATGTATTTTTATTAAAACAGTAAAAAATATCTTGAAATGGCAACTTTCAAATAATTGGTTTATGGAGATAATAACCACTGTAATTGGATTTTTGAGCTTATCATAAATCCTAATTGCAAAAATTGTCATTAATACAAATTCCTTTATAGGATCGATTTCAGCCAATTGACCGACACAAAATATTGAATCATAGAACTAGTTTGAGAGCAAATTAAAGTGAGCGCAAAAGAAAAAATGTCATCGAAATACTGAAGGTGATTCGCCAAAACTGTCTCTTTTAAACTAAGATATTCGCAAAGACAACCACATTTTGAAGGCTTTGAAATAATGTCGACCTATAAATAAGGTGTTGGCAAGAAGTGCAGAATTCAGATCTGACTTCAACCAAATGTCGCCGCCGATGGGTCAGTTCCTGCAACGAGCAGCGACCACAATTTTCAAAAAAAAGTTTGAGGTATCTTTACCAATTTCACAGTAAGAGAAGAATTTTGGCAATTTTCGATTTAAAAAAAAAATCCAAAAAAAGTACTGGCTACGTCCCTGCACTCGCATATACGTAAAATAAGGAATTGTGTATGCCAAACGGGTCAAAAAAAAAATCGTAAGCGATTTTCATGGTCAATTTTTTTACCATTTATTCCAATTTTCATTAATTTGGGGTTCACTTTTTTTGAGTGCGCATACGCGGCTAAGTCGCGGCAATAAATTAAGTAATTAGATGTTTAAAATATAAATCTGACTATCGATATGTGTGCAAGATGATCAGATTTTAAACCAATTTTATTCACTTGTGCAGCATTCCAAGTGCTCAAGAAATTGAAACTTGAGGCCGACTCTTAAAGGGCCTTTATTTGCTCCATTTTACAATCTAAAATTTCGAGGGACCAACCGTACTCGTTCAAAAGTAAGTGTGCTTTTGGCCAAAATCGATTCAGAATTTCGTTGCGGTCAAAAATGTATGCAAACGGAATTACGAAGTTGGTGTAAACCTTATCCAATAGTAAAAGATAAGTATAAGACAAAAAAAAAGCAAGTAAAAAACAAAAGAAAGTAAAACAAAAAAAAGTAAAACAAGTAAAAGACAAACATTGGATAACGGATACAATATCCCATGCTATATCGGGTTATGGACCGATTCAGGCCATACTTGGTGTGGACGGAACAAAACACTTCATGCAAAATTTCAGCTAAATCGGATCATATTTGCGCACTCTAGAGGCTTAATTAGTCAAGATCCGAGATAGGTTTATATGGGAGCTATATCAGGTTATACACCGATATAAACCTAAGCATAGTTGTTGAGAGTTGTAGCAAAACACTTCATGCACAAATCGAATAAGTATTGCGCCCTATAGGGACTCAAGGAGTCAAGATCCGCAATCGGTTAAACTAAAACTCTTTTCAAACATTCCTTTACACAATTGTTCTCCAAATAAAAAAATTAAATTTAAAACAAAATAAAAATATATTTTAATTATTTTGCATGGATTAGAAATTAGAGGAATAAAAAAAGAATAAAAAACAAAACAGCACACAAATGTCAAAGAACAAAACAAACAAAAAATATATAAAATAAAAAACAAAACAAAAAATAAACAGTAAAAAATAAAATTAAAAATAATATCAAGTTAGTATTGAAGAAACCACAACAAGGCGTGGAACAAATTGATCTCGCTCTTTTAACAATCCCAGCCGATCTATATTAAAAAAAAAGTATTTTTGAACGGCTACGTTTAGTCGTTCGGAAAATAGAGTACTTTCGGCAATCCCTTGTCCGTTTCAGTGTCATTTCATCATTGTAGCAGTCATTGTCATCAACATTATCTATAAGAGTTTTAACAAGGCATAGAAGGAGTACATGTAGCAAGCTGGCTGTGTCATTGCCTGGATTTTCAATGCTTGTGCACATCTCGATAAAATTAAATTTTTCTTATGACAATAAACAAAGAAGAAAACAAACTACACAAATGGAAAAACCACAAGCGGAAAATATACACCAGAAAAAATCGAGTACAGCGTGTACAAAGTAACCACGTTCGTTCATAAAAGTGAATCAACATACAAATGTTTTCAGATTAACCACAAGTGTTCATAAACCAACTGCAGTTTTTGTGAAGAAAACGTCCACAACCGTTCAAATTTCTGACGACGTCTAGTATAAAGTTTTTTAAAAGGTTGCAAAAAAGGTTTTTCTGTGCTGCTGAGTACGGAACCTGAGTTCCATACATCACATCGAATGTTTACAAACGCCTTACGACATTGCACCACAGCCGACTATGTACATAAAATATTCTTAGAGTAGCGTTGGGCACATGTGCTAGTGTGCTCAATTTTTCCAAGCTTATCCCATGTGCTTATCCTACAAACATTTTTTCATAGTTGCTTAAGTGTATGTCCCCGCGATGAGTAAAACAATCTTCTGGAAGATTTTTAAGCAATTGTTCTTGCGTATGAGTCGCGAAACACTCTTCTACGGTATCATTTAAACAATCTATTGCGTGTGCAGAAGTATTGGCAACTCTTCTCTGATTCTTCTTGATTCCTCTACAGCCCATTGCGTCATAATCGTTCGTATGACTCGTGAAACTCTCTTCTAGGTTATCATTTGACAATTCATTGGATGTGCGCAAGTTTTAGCAACCATTCGCGACGATCCTCTTACAATCCATCGCGTTTTAATCTTCCGTATGACTCGTGAAACACTCTTCTACGATATCATTGCGTTACACCCGTCCAAAAGATTTGTTTATTAATCACCTGAATTAACTTTTCGCGATTGTTTTTATTTTCAAACCTGATGCGTTTACAACTTGTAATGAATTATGTAATTCGATCATCTTAAAAGATCGAACAACTTCCACTACAACAAAGCGAATTCTCACTTGGCTTAAATGACGAGTAGTATTTATTTCAAAAGTAAACTTTATAAGTAGGATTTTTTAAACAAGGGAAATTGAAAATGATCTTTGATGTAAAATGAAAATCAAGAAGCGGTCGAAAATCAAATTGTGTTCGTTAGAATATAATGACTTTAATAGATAACATCGTTGGCTCCCCACTATTGCCAACATCCTTCGATCAATGAGAAAAATTTAAGCTTAGTTAGTCTATTTTTGTGCACAACGCTCGATGCAAAGTTTCTCCAAGTGTACTTTATTATTTGTAGAGTAACTAGCCGAACCGGGCCCGCTCCGCTCCAATGCGCCTTCTTTAACACTCTAATATCTTGTTAAGGTGGGGACACTTGGGTCTGAATGCGGATATCGAATTCGTGCCATTGTAGCCTATGACGCTGAACGCGTTCGAATCCTGGCGAGAACATCGGACAAAGCGGTAGTTGGCGATCCGCTGGGTACTTGGACCCAAATTTTAATACCATGTTCATTTTCTGGTCTCCAATACCTTTCATTTGATACCCTTGTTGTGCCCATCGGACCACTTTCGGATATGGGTGGCGTTTTTGGGGTATAAAACATAGCATTTTTAGTGCCCGAAGTCGACTAACATGGTACCAACATATTGTAAGGAATGAAGGATCCATCATAAAGCTAACATATGAATGAGAGTTATAATCTCATTAATGCTGGCGATTTTTATAAACATTTTAGCGAGAATTGCAAAACTGAATCTAAATGGCAGAAGTATGCAAAAGTGGCAAAAAAAATTTAAGCCCTACCGCAGTTCTTCCTCTTTTTTCCTTCATAATCAAGATATCGTGCTGCGATGTGCTATACCAGAAGTATCAGAATTCAATTCGGGTAGCATTTCTTGATATTAAAGAAGTTCCCTATTATTCCATGGGGAAGTTGAATGGTGTTATTATCACAAACATTTGCTATTTTATATCCTATACACTTGGGTCTGAATGCGGATATCGAATTCGTGCCATTGTAGCCTATGACGCTGAACGCGTTCGAATCCTGGCGAGAATATCAGACAAAGCGGTAGTTGACGACCCGCTGAGTACTTGGACCCAAATTTTAATACCATGTTCATTTTCTGGTCTCCAATACCTTTCATTTGATACCCTTGTTGTGCCCATCGGACCACTTTCGGATATGGGTGGCGTTTTTGGGGTAAGGGGGAGAGTCCGCCTCCATCCGATTTCTAAAAATTATATAGCCTATGTTTTCTTCCAGACAAACGTACACAATCTATGAAAATTTTAAGAAAATCGGTTCAGCCGAGTATCATAATGGGTCTAATGGGGTTTTTGAGGGGTAGGGTGATCCCCTATACTTCGATCTGATTTTGCATGACATATACGAAATTTACTCTCGAATGCCTTTCATTTGGCTCTTGGCTTAAAGTAAGAAACATTTTTAACATATTAAAAAGGTTTTTTTTTATTTTTCACTGGAGGTCGTAAGTGTACTTTAATTTCCAAACTTCAGCAAAATCGTATAAAAATTGAATCGTGTGTGGGCTCAAGAAAGCAACTGATAGGAGGTTACGTTTATATGAAGGTTATATTTATTGACGAATCTGTCTGAGTGGCATTTGGGGTGGATGTAAGAAGGCATAAACCTACTTTAAAAACCAAACATCTGCCAAATGAAATAAAAAGGTTTATGTTGGAGCTAAATCCAAATCTGAACCGATATGGCCTATTTGCAGTTACCATTGACATACTTCAATAAAAAGTGTATTTGTAAAATTTCAAGCGCAAAGCCTGTTTTGCTCGAACGATGCTATTAATTCGGCAGGCTATATCGACTTAAAATGTGAAGACAGTGCTTTGCTCACAACCAGCAAAAATTTCGAAACGACTAGATTTTTTTTTTGGTTGTGGTTATAACAAATTAGCAACTCTGTTGTTTTATCGGACACCAAAAGATATATCTACCTGGAGAAGAGTTTAAGGGTGGCTTTAAGACTTGAAGCTGGACAAAACTTAACATTTTTAAGAGAATTGAATATGAGTGTAAACATGTGTAAGATGCCACATTTTTTCTTATCAGAAGAAAACGATCTTTTTCGAGCAGGAAACGGGTGAAAAATGGCATATTAAGAGCTTATTTTTCCGTAAACCAATCCCTTCTCTCACTTCACTTCCGGCGGCTGGAGTCATTTTTGAAAATGCCTCCAGTCATTTGGGTTTAATGAACGCACACTGTTTCAATCTCTTTGCAGTCTGGACAAACTAAAGTATGACAGAAGGATGAAAAAGCACAAAGGAAAAAAAATTTAGCTCTACCGCAGTTCTTCCCCTTCTTCCCTCATAATCAGATGGCATTTCAACAACCAAACAGTCAAGAGTTATGCGCCCAGACTGTTTTCCACAACATCCTTCTCGCTTTGTTGTTTTGGAGGAAATAATCGGGAAACACGAAGAATGATGGGAGGAATGGAAGAGGAAAGGCGAAACAACAGCAGACGGTCTGGTATATATGGCACATAAATCTGCTGTCAAAGGTGGCCGTGGTTGGGATGGGCATAAAATAAAATGAAATATTTTAAAAGCAATTTCAATTTACAGTAGCCAGTAAATGTTTTAGGCTTCACGACAAGCATTTACAAATATAGGATACAAATTGTGCAATAAACCAAGTCTGAAGAAGTGGAAAGCAAAAATACTTGAGCAAATTTTATCTTATCGATATTAAATAAATAAATGTCTTTACTAACCAGTGCTGTGGAGTCGGAGTCGAAGTCGAAAAAATTACCTCGACTCCGACTTCGGGCATAACAGAAAAAATGTTACAACAAAAAAAATTATATCCACCAAAGAAAGAAAACCATTAAAATTTATTTGAAGTTTTGTCTTTAAAAAGATTTTATTGAAATTTTATTTTTAGAAAAAATTTCATTAAAATTTTGTCATTGAAATCTTAGATCTAGAAAAATTTCATAGGAGTATTGTCTTAAAAACTCTATGGAATTTTGTCTTAAGAAAAAATTTCATTAAAATTATGTCACTAAAAAATATTCTTTTGATTTTTTTCCAAAAAAAAATTGATTTATGTTTTGTCCTAAGAAAAAGTTTAGTAAAAATTATGTCCTGAAAACATTTTATTGGAATTTTGTCTTTAAAAAAAATTTCATTGAAATTTTGTCTTTAACGAAAATTTGATAGAAATTTTGTTTTTTAGAGAAAATAGATCAATAGATATTTATTTCTTAAGAGAAAATTTCATCAAAATTAGTTTTTAAAAATATTTTTATTGAAAGTTTCCTTTAAAAAAAATGTTTGGAAAAATATCAATAAAGTGTTGTCTTTAATAATTTTCTTTGAAATATTGTCTTTGAAATATCCTTGAAATTTAGTGTTTAGAATTTTTTTTAATTTTGTCTTTAAAAGCCATTTGATTGAAAAATTGTATATAAAAATTGCTTGAAATTTTATTTTAAGAAAACACTTCATTGAAATTATGTGTGTATTTGGAAAAAATACATTACAATTTTATGTTTGGAAAAATTTCATTGAATTTTGTATCACAGGACAAAAATTGTTTAATTATTTTAGCGAAAATTTAACTTTTTAGTTTTTCCATATTTATCCTACGTATCCTGCAAAGATTTTTAAAAATAATAAAAATTTGGGAACGTGCTCCCTATATTGTGGGCTTCATTTACATATACCTCATCATGCTCTTCCTCCTCTACATCATTAATTTTGGATAAAAATGAAAATTGAAAAAAAAGCCATTGGTGAATGTATTTTTTTTTTTCGTAATATTTTTCATAATCTACTCCTTTATACCTTTTAAAGGGGGTCCAAAATTCCCTCCACCTTTCCAGGTCCAATTTTTCTCTTTACACATTCTTTATCTACTAGCCAATACCTTTCATTTGATACCCATATTGTCTAAGTTAGAACACCTCACCATCACCTCACCATGGGTATAAAACATAGCATTTTTAGTGCCCGAAGTCGACTAACATTGGTACCAACATATTGTAAGGAATTCTTCCTCTTTTTTCCTTCATAATCAAGATATCGTGTTGCGATGTGCTATACCAGAAGTATCAGAATTCAATTCGGGTAGCATTTCTTGATATTAAAGAAGTTCCCTATTATTCCATGGGGAAGTTGAATGGTGTTATTATCACAAACATTTGCTATTTTATATCCTCCATCATAGGATGGGAGTAGCTAACTGTTTGCGATATTTTAAAATATTGGTTTTAGACCTTATAATCTGAACCGATACGGCCCACATACGTATACAGTGGCAAGCAAAACCGAATGAATATTATTTAGCTTTTTGCGTTTGTTTCGATTATTTCAAATCAAAAACAGAGCAAAATCAATTACCTTTTAAGCTAACTGTTTTTTATTTATCACGTTTGGATAAAAGTTACTGAAATTAAAAAAAAAAACTGAAATTTTTTGAAATTTAACTTAACGTGGACTGTTCAATTTATTTGGAAGGGGCCATTCGCAATTTTCTATTAAATTTTTGTTGTAAATAGAATCCAAACTTGGCAATTCCTTCATTAGATATTGGAATTGTGAATTTAATTAACATTTTTACCTTGTAATTTAAGATTCCTTTAAGTCAAACTTGTCTACTCATTGGGACAACAAAAAGATTTAAACCCAAGATAATTTTTGATTTATAATAAAATAGTTCACATCCCATAATTCAGACAAAAAGGAACTTAAACTGGAACTCTTTATGCTTGCAAGTGCGGCACAAAGCTTCTGCAGATAATGTTACGTGCAACCTTGCAGTCTATTAGCATGTTTTCAGCTCAGACAGTGATCTGTCATGACTGGCACGTCTGTTTTACGTAACGAATGCAAAGCGGTAGGCCTCTTAAGTCTCGATTGAACCATATAATTTTTGAGTGTTCACAACTTGAAACCCTGATCCTGAAGACTTAGCTTACATGTCGCTAGAGGCATACACGCAGATCCCAGTTCTCTTGGAATGTGTAAGGTTGTTCCAAGTCTTAAAAGCTCGTCTGCTACACAATGCCCGGATAAATCTCAAGGCAAGTGAATTTTGAACTATTCAGCCATCTCGTTGAAAGATCTGAGACAGTCAGGGCGCTTTATGAAATCAGAAACAAGTTCCCCAACGATTTTATGGCTTCCTGACTGTCTGATAAGATATTTATGCCAGTGATCGATCACTACAGTAATCGGGTAACTTTCTCGATATTACAAGTCCTTATCCTTCAGAGTACACTCCAAAGTCCAATACGTCGTCTAGTCTGTAACCATCAGTATAGAAGTCTGTGTAACTTCTATTACCTACTTCTAAATTTCTCATGAACACTCCATTTAGGAACAGGGGATATTTCTCCCATATCAATGAGTGCAGTCCGATTAAAGTCTAAGCTCAATGATAAGGGGCATCCTTTTTATACCGAGTCCGAACGGCGTGCCGCATAACGACACCACTTGGTAAAGAAGTTTAACTTGGCAGGATACCTCAGAAATGTAGTCTGCATTTGTAAGGGGAGCATGCTAATCTCCGCACCATGGTGGCCTCCAACTTCTATTACACGGGATATTATAATTCCAATCGGTTCTATCAGGACTAGCGGCTCAGGCAATGTTTAATCCTCACTGCCTGGAAATTAGAGCATTGTATGAAGCATAGCACAATGTCCGTCGTCATTCGCATTTGCAGTACACCTCCTTGAGGCGTCTCTCATCTTTGTAGATCTACCGACCTCGACCCTGACGAAATTCAATATATTTTCTTGCGACAATATTGTTGCCTAGAATCTCCAGCCTTTATGAAACCGACTAAGTCGTGAAAGGTTGTTCAGTGGACTTGATGTTGCCGAGGCGAACTCCAAGAATCTTTGCCGTAAGATATGTTTCTGTCAGCCTCACAAAAAATTTTGCATAAAGGATGACAGACTAATTAGACGAAGATCTTTCGCTTTCGTTTGGCAAGATTTTCCAACTTTAAGAATGAAAAAGACGTTTATTTCTCCACATCCCACAAGAATGTGTATATGACATGTTGATGCAAGCAGAGTATATCTCCCAAGCCAAGGAGCCATTCTATCAGATAAAGTTAGCAATTTGGCCGTTGATAAATTATCAAGGGCTGGCAATTTAAATGAGTCGAAACTTTTTTTCGACTCAAAGAATTTTGACTCAGATACAATTTCTCCAACAACAAGCGAAAAAAGTATATTGGTCACAAACTCTTCCCGTTGGAGAGTTTCCCGGAAAAGGTATATTCGAGAGTAGTTCTAGTGTTTCTTCACCAGAAATTGTCTAAATATTCTCTGAATTCCAAATGTATCCTACGATAACAGTTTTGGAGGTTAGGATATTCCTAAGCTAGAGGCCTCGGATTGATTCTCTACCATCTGTACAAGGATATTTCAAATATGGTTTCTAGCAAATTGAAATAACTTAACAAGCATGACCACTAAAACGTTCTTCCAAAAGTAACATTGTCAGTATTTGATATAATTTTTCTGGAGAATTTATTGACAATTTTCATCAACATTATTCAAGTGGTATTACTCTCATATAAGCCATAGCAAACTTCTGGTAATATTCTTCAAAAGAATGTTGCTAAATTCCCAGAATTTACAGACATGCGGACGTGGCGTAAAGAAAATCAAATTCCAGCAGCATTCAAAAAATACGAGGTACTATCCGAAAAAGCCAGCTTTATCATCACCATCACAGCATTCCTGTTATCCCTTGCCTTATCCAATGCGTACTCATCAACATTTGGTCTGTAAAAGATTTTGGCACAGCCATAGAGTTTGCGACAGACATACGTAATGGTTTTACATACTGAAGCACTCGAGGCAATTTTCTGAGAAAAGCTAAGTAGGTTAGAGGGGAGAATGTGTTAGTACGTCCGATTAGTTGCTGTCAGTTGCCAAATAAAATGGACTCCATGCTACACAATGTACCACTAAGTGCAGTGCCAACAGGAAGATAGGCTGATTTCGCAAATTCGTAGGAGCAAGCAACAAACGGTGACAATACATGCCATACGAAAAACCTACATCTCTGCAAAAATACATCTGTAATTGGACCGTTTCAGTAACGAAGGAAATAGTTCTACTCAAACAAAAAACAAAACCAAACTGCCAAGTCAAACCTTCAATTATGGGATTTGAAATTTAAACAGGTTTTATAATTTTTCACAGCATGTTGTCTTTGTCATCATATCAGCCAAGAGCTTTTATTGTTAAAAAAATTAATTGGAATTGAAATATTGCACAATCAATGAATTAATTCTATGTTTCCGATAATTGAATCTTCAAAAGATATCACAGATCCAACAAAATCGAGAGACACAAAAGAATTCTGATAACCAACATTGGCGTTTATAAGGCATAAATTTTGTTGCAATTTAGCAACAGGAAAAACCAAAGATATTAAGAAATTTTACAGCATTTCACATTTATTCAACTCTTCCGTCGATAACTTTATAATAAACTAGCCTGCCCGGTGTGCTTCGCTAAACCCTTAAGTTACATTCGTTTTTAACTCGGAAATACATTAGAATGCCATATTGTCCCGTTTAGTATACATGTTCTTAATTTTGGAGTGGAGCGATCCCACGGGATTTGACCTTATATCTCAAATACCTCTCGTTTGAGTCCCATATTGCCCCATTCGGTGTACATATCCATGTGGGGCATAATTATGGGGCGGGGCGACCCGGCTGGGAATAAACTCCAAATTGTTATACCAAGTCCGTACTCTGCTCTTAAATACCTTTCAATTGATGCCCTTATTGTCCCAATCGATAAACATGTCTGTTGGCTGGGTTTTCTGGTAAGGCGTCCTCCACGGTTATTTGACCCCAACATTTTTACCAATTTCGTGTTTTTGGGTTACCATAAGTTTGTAATCCATATTTCGCTCAAATCGGTGCACCTATCTCCGAGATCTGGCGTTTTTGAAAATTGGGGCAAGAGGGTGGGTCCGCTCCACTCCGCAGATATTAAAAAAATGGCGGACCCATATCCATCGGTGGACCAAACTCTACCATCTGTGAAAATTTCTTGAAAATCGGTCCAGTCGTTTTTGAATCTATAGGCACATACAAACTAAAAAACGAACAAAGCGCCACACTTTCATTTTCATATAATAGAAAAATTCTGCGTAAACTAGACATATTTATGTCTCCCTCGAGAAGTATGAAATTATGGGCACTTATACCAGGTATTGCAATATCCAATGCAACTTGAAAATCGTATTTCCACCAATAGATATCGATAATATACGATAAGAGCCGATCACAACCATTCATACCAAAAGATCCAAAGAAAAATGATTGTTTCTTGTGCGATGCGTCCCCTCCTGATATAAATATGAGAAAAAAAACGTGCTAAATTCGGCCCAGTTGAACATTGGGAATCCACCACCATGGATTTGTACTTAGTTGAAGGCCACATGTGTACTTTGTGTAGCAAATTTCAGCCACATCTGGCAAAATTTTAAGCTTCTGGGGCCGTAGATGGCTAATCGGAAGACCGTCTTATACGGAAGCTATAGCAGGTTAAAGACCGATTTGGACAATACCTACCGTGGATGTTGAAAGTTGGCCACGTGCCAAATCGGACAACAACTGCGGTTCCCAGGAGCTCTAGACACCAAATCAGGATTTCAGTTCATATGGGAACAATAACAGGTGATAGACCGATTTGGAATGCAACCAAATCGTACAGCAATTGCGGTTTCCAAGGGCTCAAACTGAAGGACCACTCTATGTGGGACTGATATCCAAATCTGAAGCGATTTGACACATTTCCAATACCCAACGACCTACATCAAAAAAAAAGTATCTGTACAAATATCGATCGGATATCTTAATTCGTTCGACAGCTTTCGTAATTTCCACAGACGGATGGATATAGCAAAGTGGGATTAAAATGTCAAGACGATCAAGAATACGAGGGTTGCCTTTTATATTTCGGAATTGGACAACCCTTGTGTTGCAATCTGCCATCTTACAGCTCGATCGTAAAGCTTGACATTTTTGAGGTTATATGTACTCAGAACGATTTGACATACGAGCGCTATTTGTGTTGTTTACAGTAACTTAAAAGATTCATCTCACCCAAAATATGGAATTAAATCGAAAATATTTTCGTGCGATTATTTTTTACAACTTTCGACGTTGACCAACTCAACAAAAGTACATCGATGAACTTAATTCAATTTTTGCCGATGAAGCTCTATAAAGGACCAGTATTTATCGATGGTATGGTGATGAATACAACCGAGGCCGTAGTTCACTCCAAGTCAAATTTCGCGAAGGTCGTCCACTATCAGTTGTTGTTCCAAAAACAATTGATGCTGTGCGCCAACTCATATTTCAAGATCGTCCTGTGACCTATCGTGAGATTGAGACAACCTAAGGCATTAGTGGGATCAGCATACATTCATGTGACCTATCGTGAGATTGAGACAACCTAAGGCATTAGTGGGACCAGCATACATTCAATATTGCATGGACATTTGACCGTCAAAAAAGTTTTTCGCATTGGATCCCACACAATTTGTCAATCGCTCAAAAAGAGGCTCGTGACGATTGGTAGAAAGATATGCTCCTAAAATACGAAACAACTGCATTTTTAAGCACTCAAAACATCGATTTGATGAGACGTATAGTCCTGACTTGGCACCGAATGACTTCTTTTTATACCCGTACGTAAAAAATAAAATGAGAGGTCAGCGTTTTTCGACACCTGAAGAAGCCGTTGATGCGTTCAGAATGCATGTTTTGGAGATACCTTAATCAGAGCGGCAAAAGTGCTTCAATTGGGTTAACGCAAAAGCTGAATTGTTGTGTATGGATATGTTCCACATAAATCATAATAATTATCTGAGTAAGTAGTGCTAAACAAGTCTGCAACGATGTCGGCAATATCTGAAACGATATCATTTAAAATTTAAGTTTTTGTTGTAGGGCATGTGAGAAAGATGATGAGACGTTAGAGCATTTCATATGTCAGTGCCCGGCTTTCACTACTAAAAGACACCGGTACTCAGATGGGGACCCGATACCAAACATGAACGAATTTAGGGGCGTGGTATTGAAATCAATTAAGGATTTTGCAAGTAGCACGGAATTCCTAACTTAGATTGTTACTGTTTAGTATTTAGAGCACATAACAAACCGATTACTACGGCCAATCGTCTAGGTCATTTCTTGATATAACACGCTCATCAAACTTACTCTTCAATCAATCGATTGTAGCGTGTGCTGTGTGGCACCGTCCTGTTGAAACCACATGGCGTCCAGGTCCATATCTTCCATTTCAGGTCAAAACTAATCAGTGAGCATGGTGCGGTAGCTTTGTCCATTCACAGTTACGTGACGATTTGCACGATTTGCACTGTCAAAGAAAGAGTATGACCCAATTAAACACCCGTTATAATATAACGGGTGATATTTTAGCCATTATCTTGTTGGCAACACTGGTTTAAACAGCTCACGCTCGTTTCGTGTTATGTTTCACTGTCGAACATCTTCAGTTTAGTCTATTATTTAACCGTCTTACAAACGAACAACGCTAGCAATTTATTGAATTTTATAATCCAAAATGCGTGCTCTGTTAAGAAAGTTCATAGCGCGCTTCTTCCATTGTGTGAATAAGCTCATTTTTGGCTCAATGGCAGAATTGTTAATTTTGGAGTGAAGATGCGCCAGAAGCATTGCAAGAGCTACCAATGCATCCGGAAAAATTCAAAATTCAGATAAATGCTTACCGTAAATCGGAGTTAATTACATAATACTCGTTAGTTCATGATATTTATCCACGATTAGTTAAAAATTCCTATAGAGTGAGAAAATAAACGTTGTACGAATAAAACTAACTACTCGTGAGTATAGATAAAATAGCTTAAAATTCAGGTGGAGTTTGTAATTTTCCTTAAACGATTAAATAAACGAGAATTATACTAAACATTGGCAAAAGCATTTCGTCGTTGACAAACCTTTTCTGAAATTTATTACTGAATGAACTAAGTAAATAAAGATTTTTTGGATCAATGTAACTTAAACGTTCATTCCCATTTCTTGAGTTCACTTATACATGTTTGAAATTAAGAACAATTGTGTCTATAAATAGAACATGACAAAGCTGAACACAAAATGCATGGCCTTCTTTGATGAAAAGAAGTGAGAAAATGTTTTGATTTTGTGTTGTTAGTAAATATTGAAATGGGAAAATAGTCGAAGACTCCAACAATACTGAAGTGGACGAATGCGTAGAGCGTCTGCTTTGTAAATAGAAGGTTATTGGTTCAATACTCGGTTGGGACAAAAGGCAACGTTTTATTTAATTTAAATTGCAATGTTTCATATTAAATTTTGTATTCTTCACAATAGCTGAGCAATTGATCGCGTGGGGATAAATGGGGTGAGTAATTAAGATATGTCCAATTGTATGCTCCGGAATGTTTGAAAAAGCGATTTTTTATCTTTCATTTTCAATGCTCCTTTGTTCATATTTTACGTGTGGAAAGTTGAAAGGGGACTAAAACTATGTATAAACAATTTCGTAGCTACAAAGAAATTGTTGAACTCGTAACGAGCATGTTTTTCCTTAACACCATAGGAAGTTCAATATTTCCCAAACTTTAGTTAATTTTAACTAGTGTAGAGGTTCAACAATTTTTTGAGTGCGGGCTGGTGGCATCATTGGATCGTACTTCTTCAAAGATGATGAGAATCTTAACGAAACTGTGAATGGTGAGCGCTACCGTGAGATGATATCCGACTTTTTTTTTGCCAAAAATGAAAGAGCTTGACTTGCATGACATGTGGTTTCAACAAGACGGTGCCACATGCCACACAGCAGCACCCGTAACAATGAACTTATTGAGAGGCGAGTTCGCTGAACATTTTATTTCACGCTCGGGACCGGTCAATTGGCCGCCTAGATCGTGAGATTTAACGCCTTTAGACTATTTTTTGTTGGGCTATGTTAAAGCTCATGTCTATGCAGACAAGCCCGCTTCCATTGACACATTGGAGGACAACATTGAAGCATTTATTCGTGAGATACCGGCCAAAATGTTGGAAAGAGTATGCCAAAATTGGACTAAGCGGATGGATCATTTGAGGCGCAGTCCCGGTCAACATTAGTATAAAAAAATCTTCAAACATTAAATTATATGGACCGTGCCATCGATTTAAATAAAGATTTCAAGCATTTTTCTGAACTTTATGTTTTTGAAAAACATTCCTATAGCTCTTAAAAAAATCACCCTTTATATTATCAAATGGCTAAGGTTTTATATAGACGATTTTGTGGTACATATTACGGCTAAATGGCAGAATGAATTTTAGTGGAATTGACATCAATCGAAAGATATTTTTCAGAGAAGAGACGAATAAATATGAAAAGTAATTTTTCGAAAAGAAAAGCCATGAAAATGAGGAATTAATTTTCAATAAAAGAAGTAGCATAAACACAGCAAATTGTTATTGGTATTTTCTAAAGCATTCGTAATGGGTATAAACGCAAAGCCAAAGGTGGGAGTATTATTGACGATAGTAAGAGAAACAAATTGTGCGACAGAAAGAGTATCACTATTTAGGTGACAATTTGGGCGAGGTTATGATGTGCGTAACCCGACTTTGCAAGTTGGTCAGCCAATTTCTAAAGATTGGGTTTTGTGTGGCATATACAATTTTTTGTTGTTTGTAGATGTATCTAATGGGAGCCTACAAAACAGGACAAAAAATTTTGTAACTACAGTAGAGGTCATCTGCCGTAGGTGGGTGAGTGTCACTGAGTAAGTGTATTTGAACATAGAGGTGAAAATTAAAAAGATAGCCTGTTTTGAATTATTCAGCTCAGCTAAAGTAATGAAAAGTGTGGCTATTCTATGCACTCAATGAATGAGTGGATAGTTTAAAGAAGCAGGGGAGAGGATGCAGTATTTTGCAATATGTGATGGGCTCATATTTTTATTATGTAAAAAAAATTAATTTTTGTTTGTATGTCCATATAGACAAGTAATCTATTTAATTGAAATGATCACAGTGAATAATAATTCTGTGACGAAAAAACAGGGTATGTGGTAGGCCGCCTGTCCTCGAACATACCCAAAAAGTAAATGTCCGCTTTGGGGTTGTTAGAGACAATGCGACGAAAGGCGTGATCAAAGCAATATGGTGTCTCAAATGGAATGGTAGAGCGAATCTGACATAGAAATATGGCGTCATGTGCCTGGGGGTCATCCCAGTCTCTAAAACCAACGATCATGATAAGGTAGCACTCATTTACGAAGGCCTTAGAAGTATGGCATCAACCCAACATTGGAATATGGATTTATCTTTCAGAGAGCCTTAACCCTAAAAGAGCTTAACGGACATGTAACCTATTTATGACAATTTGGGATTCAAGTTCAAGATATTTGAGAGCAGTGTTCGAATTTGATATCCAACTTTTGAGCTAAGTATCTCAAGGACCGTCAGTCTTGGTATCAAATAAAAGGGTTTTAGGAGTTGAGTACGAACTGACATTAGCCTTATAAAGTGAAGTGTCTGAGCGACCACCTTTCCTTAAAATACTTATAAACGGACCTTTATTCCGATCTTAAGAATTTGGTTTTAATTAACGTCAATTAGACTATTGATATAAAGTATCAATAGAGTGCGAATTCGAGAACTGGCAGACTATCTGCTCGTATAGAAAAATATAGACCTAAATTTGACCGATTAAACATGGTATGGACTTGTAAAAAAACTTATCAAACAAGGTGTAAATTGCTTTAATATTTTTGACATTCAAATCCGATTGTTTTTTGTATCATGGCTAGTGATTGGTAAAGAAGGCATATGTTGAACACATTTCTATTTGTACGAATTAAATTGTTATTTAATAATACAAATTGTGAGTATCTATTTCTGCGTTCTGTTGTGTTCTCTTTCACACACATGTAATGTAAGAAATGCGAATGAGCCAAATATATGTCTAGTTTCTATCATAGACAAGCACAAAGTGGCGTGGGTAGACAAACAAATCATTAAAAATGGAAAAGGTGTTTTTTGTTTATCTCTTAACAAAATAAATTAATTTATTAAATAATAATTGTTATGTAAAACCAATGTATTTTAAAAAGTTTTATGCTGAAATAGTGTAAGGAAGAAAAAATTAGGATGTGAATAAATGAAATATGTAGATACATTACAAACGAAACAAATTTGGGGACATGGAGGAAAGTAGGCGTGGTATTTATAATTATTATTATATTTTAATATGTTGTTATCCCAATAGAGACTATATTGGCTTGGAAAACGACGCTGGTGACGGAAGATAACAAATGCAGTAATCCGTGGATGTGGATTTCGTGGTATTGTGCGCAAAATGCTAAGATTGGTATTTATAACGATTAACTTTAATATGCATGTATATGAAAATATAACAGGAACTTGCTCTATTCTCATATATCTATATATCATTTATTTGAACCCCATATTGCCATTGGCCTCAAAATTTGATATCAAATTCGTTTTCTAATCTCAAATACCATTCATTTAAATCCTTTATTGCAAAAGTCAGCAAATATGTCCGCTTTGGGGTATGGGTCCTAAAAACTATAAATATCGAGCTCCACTGTCTTGAAGACCCAAATTGTCTTGGTGAGCAAATACGTCCTACTTGGGGGGTTATTATGATGGTGGGATGTCCCCTAGACAGTTGGTCCCGAATGTTGATGTCAGATTCATGGTCTACTCCCAAATACCTATCATTTAAGCCCCATTTTTCACGGTGGGCAAGCATGACCACTCAGTGACTTGGCTTTAAAACTATATATCAGATTCGTGTTCTACTCTAAAAAACCTCGTATTTGAGTCTCATATTGCAATGGTCAGCAAATACTTTCTATTTGGGTGGTGTTATGGGAGCGGGGTATCAGATTTGTGCTTTACTTCCAAAGACCTTTCATTTGAGCTCCATATTGCTATGGTCGTAAATTTGTCCTCTTTGGGGGATGTTCTCGGAGATAGGCGGCCCCCAAACACTTGGTCCCACATATGGATATGAGATTCGTATACTCAAATACCTTTTATTTGAGCCCCATATTGCCATGGTGAGTAAATAAGTCCTGTTTGGGGAAGGGGTGGGCCTCCAGAAACTTGGTCCCACATTTGGATATCAGATTCGTATTTAGAGTCCCATTTGAGTCCCATATTGCCATGGTCGGTAAATGTGTCCGATTTAGGGGTGTTTTGGGGTTTAGGTGGGCCACCTAACACTTGGTCCGACAATTGGATATCAGATACGTTTTCTAATCTTAATTACCATTCATTTGAGTCGCATATTATCGTGATTGGTCTATGTATATATATATATAGTTGGTAAGTTTTGGGGGTGGGGCGGTCCTCCTAAGAACCCCATCCGAAATACCAAATTTTTGTTTTTAGATTACTATAAGAGATCACACAAAATTTGGCTTAAATTTGGGGCAAGGAGAGGGTCCGTTCCCCCTTCAGATATCAAAAAATTTAGTACCCTATTTTCACCACGGGATCATTATACACTATCTGTGCAAATTTCAAGAAAATCGATTCAGCCGTTTCTGAGTCTATAAGGAACACACAAACACAAATTGATTTTTATATGTAAGATTTAATCCAATAAAATATTTTTTTTTATTAATGCAAAAAATGTCAATTATTTTCTTTTATTATAATTGAGTTAACCGCTTTAAGTGAATTTTTGATCCTTGTCATAAATCCAAATCACAAAACTGTTAATCAATAACACAAATTCATTTGTAGGTCCGATTTCAGCGAATTTTTTAATTGAATGTACAAATTTCTTAATAGAACCATGTTTTCATTTTTTTTGTGTTGTTGATTTTGTTGATTTTACTAACAAATATCTCTGAGTGAAACTTTTTTGCAATATTGTACACAATCCTTTGAAGCTAGGATGCAACCATGACCCCTAGAAGTTAAGATTACATATATAAGGACATTTTTGTTTTATGTTTTGAAAAAGGGGGCAGCGGAGCGTTCCTGGGTGGGCTAGTTTTAATTCAAAACAACACAAAATGACATAAATCGTACACTTAGAACAAAGTCTGCTTTAACTGAATACGTTTCGTTAATTTAGCCACTGTTCTAATAAGCAGCAATTAGTACATTTATTTATGATTTGTTTAGTATAGATTATCACATATAAAAAAATTTGGGGGTATCCCCATTATGGGATAACAATTATGCAAAATTTATTTGCATTGCTTCGATTTGTGATATCACTGAACCGGTATTTAAACAGCACGTGAGCAGCTTAATATGCGATGGTTTCAAATAAAAATGTTAATATTGCGTTAGGAGAAGGCTCCACTCAAGGCAAGTAATTGAAATTATAATAAACATGAAAAGTTAGCTAAGTGAGAATTTTCTAAAAAATAACGATTGCGTTTGATGTTAAGATATTATTTTTTGCCAAGGCCTGTAAGATGCTAGGAACCTGGTTTTTGCTGCAACTCTGATTTGTGAGTCACAGACAAAAGTACCCCATTAATATGTAAACGACTTAACTAAAAAAAATATTTCAACTTACAGTGAAAAGTATCTACAAAAACAGAAAAGACTTTTAAGAAAAGGATTTTCTTATGTATTGGGTTGCCCAAAAAGTAACTGCGGATTTTTTAAAAGAAAGTAAATGCATTTTTAATAAAACTTAGAATGAACTTTAATCAAATATACTTTTTTTACACCTTTTTTCTAAAGCAAGCTAAAAGTAACAGCTGATATATTTTAGCTGATTTTATGTCAAAGTCATTCAAATTCACTTTTCTTCCCTAAATGGCCATAAACTATAAAGAAAATGATGGAAATAAACATAAATTATTTTTTATAGTTTTTTTTTTTCTTTTTTTAAACATTTTTTTAAAAAATTACTTCTTCAATATAAATGCACTAAATAATGAAAATACGAAATTTCATTTAAATCAGACAAGGGAATCGAGGGTCAAGCGTTAATAAGACATATTGACAATTATATTGAGGATATTGTCCGGCTTAAGTCCATTGTTTAATGCTTTCTATCCAAAGAATAGCATAGCAAAAACCATTTAAAAGATTTCAACTTCGACCAAGAATTATGATCAGCGGACGTCGAGTGAGCTGTGCTAGGCCTTCAACTCTCACGCCGAGTATGGCTTAGATCGGACTATTTTTGGGTATAGCCCCCATACAGACAGATTTTCCAAATGAAAATCTTTCGTATTTATTACCCAACTGCTGAAATTAGGTGCAGTGAGCTATGTTCGACCACTATACATTCTCCGCGAACATGGTGCAGATCGAATCATATTTGAATAAAACTGTCAAATACATACGTATACATATGGAAGAACGCAACATTTTTATTTAATGATTAAACGTTCTGGAATACAAAAATAAGCACCAATTTTAAGTAAATCACAATGAAAATGCCAAAGAAGACAATTAACGAGGGCCGATATCCTCATTTGCACTTTCAAGCGACCCATATACATCAATAAGAAACTATTTGTGAAAAATTGCGAGTGACTTGCTTTGCTCGAAAGTTAGAACGCTTTCGACAGTTGGACGAAAGGACAGGGTTAGATTAACTTAATATGTCATGGCGAGCAGGAATGTACTCGTATATAATTTATGAGTTTTTTGGCCAATATTTCGATGCAATACAAACGGAATGGGGATATTACTATATTCGCATCCTGTTTTGGATGGTATGTATTTTCATACAAAGTATCGAGTCCTGAAACGTGACAACTTACATTTGTCCGTAAATAGTTACTCTTCATCCCGTCAGTGACCGTAATCGAAACAACTTGTCCTGACATAGCTCCAGTTGTTTGCTCCGCATTTAGCTTGCACTCGCACCCAGTTGCATCCGCACATAGCTTGCATCCACTTCCAGTTTCATCCGCGCTTATGCTCAATTACACGATAAGACCTGTCATATGAGCTGCCACTTTCTGTATTCATAAGACTTTTTTGCGGCTTTGATAGCCGTAAATGATTTTTCGTGTACCGGACGAATAATTATTATCTTGAGAGAAAGGGTGAGTGTTTGAGCGTATAGACAGTGGTTGGCAAAAATACTCACTCAATTGCACACAATAAACCCGAGCAGACCCATAGGCTTTCAAATAATGGCATTTGCGTGCTCGTCACTGGTATAGACACATTCTTACACACAAAATTTTCTCCTGTTTCCATTTTAAACGTTTGACGGTAAATTAACTTATAAATAAAGAAAAATAGTTTAAACCCCGAATAACATATTCCATATATCAAAAATTAAAGGTATTGTCAGGGTAAAAACTTAATATTTGTCACATCATCTTGCAAGAATTTATCGCAAAAAACGTACTTTTTTAGAAAACAAAGTCCAATGTCAGAAAAGAAGTTTACTTGCCAAAAAATTCCTTAATGTGAAATGAATTATTTTTTTTTTGTTTGCGTGTGGGTATAATACTGTTCGAAGGGTTTCACTGTTTCCAATTACCGCGAAACAGAAATTGGTGAAAGTACTAATTATGTGATCAATGCTTTAAATTGTGAAATTTCATAAATTTCGGGAAACAAATGCAGATTTTCAATACCTTACATCGGGAAGTCGCTTTATAAGTTAGGTATGTTCAAATATGGTTCGATCAAAACAACACTCGGTTGTAACTCTCTTACAATTTGAAATTCCACCGAAATTGGGAGAAAATGCACATTTTAAGCCCAAACCTTTAAAAGGTCTATATGGCACATTTATCCAAACTCAGCACTGTTGGGGACGAATCAAGTACGACTCACCGTTGCAAATTTCTTCGAAATCGGGGCAAAACTAGAAGACTTTCCTCGAACTATGGCAATTTAATTTGAAGGCTATAGCATGATTTAAGTAAGCAGAATGACGGACATCAAAATATGTATTGGTCGATTTTGGTAGGATTTGTTCTAACTACTAATGTATAGAGCGCATCAGTCATCACTACGACCAAACAATAGGGCGTTGTTACCGTATCCACCGACCAGATCCCCGACCCCAGCCCTCCAGCCGAATTCGACGATCACGAGGTCGGCTTGGTCTGCGCTCAATTTGCACCGGAAAAAGCTCAGAGTGGGAAGCGAAAAAAATAAGCGGAAATAAGTCTGCCATTTTGGAACGGATTGAGATATTGACATACTTCAATCAAATATGGCTTGGTTCATTAATTTTATATTGCAAACATATATGTAATGGACAAATTGCATCCCTTGTTATACAGTTATAATAACGAGACAACTTTTCTGTCATGAATGAATGCCAAATTACATCAAAACAAAAAAAAATTGTAAATTTTATTAGCTTACCAAATCATAGCCCCACAAAAAATAGTCTAAAGGCGTTAAATCGCACGATTTATTCCGCCAATAGACCGGGCTCAAACGCGAAATAAAATGTTCACTAAACTCGCCTCTCAATAAGTTCGTTATTACGCGTGTTGTGTGGCATGTGGCACCGTCTTGTTGAAACCACATGTCATGCAAATCAAACTCTTGCACTTTGGGCAAAAAAAGTTGGATATCATCTCACGATAGCGCTCACCATTCACAGTTACGTTACGATTCCCATCATCTTTGAAGAAGAACGGTCCAATGATGCCACCAGCCTATAAACCGCACCAAACTGTGACTTTTTCTGGATGCATTGGTAGCTCTTGCAATGCTTCTGGCTGGTCTGCATTCCAAAATCGACAATTCTGCTTATTTACACACCCATTGAGCCAAAACTGAGTTTCGTCGCTCAATGGAAGAAGCGCGCGATGAACTTTCTTAACAGAGCACGCATTTTGATAATTAAATTCAATAATTTACAAGCGTTGTTCGTTTGTAAGGCGATTTATGGTTACGCGAAACGTGCGTGAGCTGTTTAAACCAGTGTTACCGAAACGATTATAGCTAAAAAATCACCCTTTACTTGTATAAAACGTATAAAAAATAGTAAACGTCCTAAATCTCGAAATTTCTCCGCTTCTTTTTTAGTTGCGACAACATATCATTGTTTTAGTTTTGCTGTTGTTCTTGCTATAGCGCCTATAATTTAAATTTGATAAAAAAGTGTTTATTTTTAAAATCTATTTATAATTAGCGCTCTGCCTTCCGGAGTAATTTGACCACGTTGCGATATTTACAAATGCCGCCAGTGTGTATTAGTGAGGGAGAATAACAGTAAAAAAAAAGGTTGTTGATGTCGCGCCAGGATTGAAAGTCAGACTTTTTCTGTTATAGAAGCTCGTTCTAACCTATGCACCTGTGTTGCCATATTCATAAATTCACAAAAGTTGAAACCAATTGTATGTCATATACGTCGGAGTTTCCCACAGACCATCTCTGACGGCAACCTCCATTCTGGTTGCAGTAAAGATACAAAATACTTTTTGTGCAATGAAAACTCTGAAGTGAGCTTTTCATTAAACACATTCCAATACTTATAGACGCTCCCCTTTTTTTTTTACCTAACGATTAATTTATTGAAATATTTGTTCTCATATATCTTGACTCAAATTCTCTGGCTTTGAACGAGAATGACTCGCACTGATATATCATTGAATTCTCTTTTGTGTTGTATAATTTAAAATAATGATATTTCGTAACCGGTTGCCTTGAATGCAATTCGGACTGAAATCACTTAATTAAAATGACAACCACAACAGATAATAAATAAACCGGTTTCATATAAGACACAATTATACAATAATAACTGAATGATAATAATTCATTCCACAGACAATAGACAAGAATAGGCCATGTCAAGAATATATGATCGGTGAAGATCATATATAGATAGTTTTATATATTTAATTTGTATTTGGTTTCGTTTGTAATAACTTAACGCAATGTGTACAATGGATGAGGCCTCCGTAGCGCAGAGAGGTTAGCATGTCCGCCTATGACGCTGAATGCCTGGGTTCGAATCCTGGAGAGACCATCAGAAAAAATTTTCAGCGGTGGTTCTCCCCTCCTAATGCTGGAAACATTTGTGAGGTACTTTGCCATGTAAAACTTCTCTCGAAAGAGGTGTGGCACGTCGTTCGGACTCGGCTAGAAAAAGGAGGCCCCTTATCATTAAGCTTAAACTTGAATCGGACTGCACTCATTGATATGTGAGAAGTTTGCCCCTGTTTCTTAATGTAATGCTCATGGGCACAATTTTCAATTTGCAATGTGTATGAGATTTTCTATTAAATTTAAGTTACCTACTACAGTTGAAAATAAAATGTGGTAATGCAGAAGAAACCCCATAATAAGACTACGTTCAAGAAAATGAGTGGAGACTGCCCTACACGAGGTTGTACATAAAATAGAAGAATCGATGTGAGTACCGACACTTGATCCAATCGTTAAACCAGTACCGGGTAAACCCGCTCCTTAGAGACTGGATAAACCAAAGGCTCAGAGAACAGGTGGAAAATTTTTAAATATAAGCGGAAAGTGACACAGGACACAACACAGGGGGAATTTTATCGCCACTCCTATGAGTAGATACCATAAAAACCATTTGCGGATGCTGACTGAGAAGGGATTTGAATCCGTCTGCTATGTAGACGATGTTATTATACTTCTAAGAGAAACGGATCCGAGCCAGCTATGCAGAAGGGGCGGAGAGGGAATTGCAGACGGCATACGATCTAGGGGTCTCAATATAAACCCTGAGAAGACTGAAATCTGTCTGTTCACGTGAACGACGAAGTCGGGCCAATTTGACGAACCCAGTTTCCATAATATATGATTTTCGATATCTGACAAGGTCAAATACTTAGGAGTGGTCTTGGACAGAAAACTAAATTGGGTGTCACATTCAGGAGAGTACTGTGAAGGTATGTAGACGAGCCGTAGGCTCGAAAAGGGGCCTGAATCCGAGGATAGTCCACTGGCTCTACGAGAGCGTGATTAGAACAATACTTACTTACGCCTCAGTAGTTTGGTGGACTGCAATGGAGAAAAAGTCCAACGTAAGGATAATAGAAAAGGTTCAGGCAACGCGTTGTTTTGGCATAGGTGGAGCGATGAGGACCACGCCCACTACAGCACTGGAGACTTGTCTAGATATCCGTCCGATAGAGATACATATTAAGTGTGAGGCAGCCACTGCGGCTATGAGACTAAGGACGATGGGAGAATGGATTAGGGATGGGAGCAGGTCATACCAAAGCGGAATAAGGGGCCATAGCGGAGTAAGGAGGAGTGGAAAAAACAGATGATTTGGTAATGAAGGCCAGAAGACTGCCGTCAATAAACTTGGTTAACCCGAAGCCTTTCGTAGCCAACGCAATCCGAGTTAAGGTCGCGGGCTACGAATGCGAAACGGTCAGTAGAACGGCGAAAATCCTATGGGGAGATCCGGATCGTGAGAAGACGAGGCTATTACTGAAATGAAGTACGGAAGAGGCCATTATAGCTGTTGGTATCATTGCGAGCTCACTTATGCAAAAATGTTGCGGCCAGTGAGACCATGTGGGGAAGATGATGAGACGTTGGGGCATTTCCTATGTCATTGTCGGGCCTTCGCGGCTAACAGACACCGTATGGAATACAATTTAGGATTTTGTTAGTAGCACGAATTCCCAACTTCGATTTTCTTTTTCGAGGTTACTTTTTAGTATTTGGAGCGCACAACAAGCCGATTACTGGCTTAGGTGTATGTCAATAGTGGCATAGGGCGGATTAATATCCGCACTCTCTCTTCAACCTAATCTAACCTAACATCATGCCATTGTCTAATGATTAATTATATGCCTCACAAATGCTTGACCAAAATACCCCCTAAGGCTTCAAAAGTAATATAGGTAAATGACATTTAGTAAACAGTTTTACCAAATAAAAAAAAATTGACATTTGCCATCAAAAGTCAAAATGTGGTTGTTCTTGGCTAGACAAATAACGGTTCTGTATTCATTGAAGCGTAAAAATATGAATTTCTCTTTGTGTAAATATTTGCCAAGTACGATATTACCACAACTTTGTTGTACACATCGACGCCTAATATACAAATTTTATTATTGAACAATAAAACATCACACACACAGTATGGACAAACAACAATGGGAGAGAAATTTGAAAAACAAAATGTGGCGTCCTTTGGGAATGATGAAATTTTTGAAAGAAAACTTCGATTTGAACATACTTTACTTTATTATACTACTGTCGCACAAACATGGTATTATAGTTTAGTAAGCAATAAGAATACCAATCCACTCCCAATAATTGTTTTTGTTGTCAGTCCAGGATTACGCCAAAATCACGATAGCGTTCGAACGAATAAAGCTTGAACAATATATTTATTGTTGTAAGTTTTTGCTGTTATTAACGCTAGAAAGACCAACCAGCCATTTTGACGGAATTTTGAATGTCATTCGAAATTCTCTTCGAAGTTTTTTTTCTTAATGCCGCGTGTTGTTAGACTGGTAAAGTTTAATACATTAGTTTATTAAAAAAAAATACGAAGATACGTATGTGGTATACGTAGATAGACCAACCGGTCATTTTGACCACTGGTATAAAATAGTGCCACTGTTCGGCAAATTTGATCGAAATACAGTCGAAACCGGATAAGTGAAACGCTAAAAATGCATCAATTCGTTTTCAATTATCCGTAATTTTCAGTTAAGAGTAGTTCGGATGAGTGGAATTCAGAAAAGCATACGTTTTTTTTTGTTGTTTGTATAAATCTTCTTTTGTTTGCATCTATTTACAGAAAACAATAAGCAAATGTAACTGACACTTAAAATTAACTGAATTGCCTAGGTTTGCATTGAACTTTGCAATACCTTTATTTTTCATATCTAATATTATCCAGTTTCAAAATAACTATTAATTGTGCTGTATCTAAATAAAAGAGAGATCTAGAACATGGCGTCTCTTTGGTCTACAATGATTACTTAATCTATTTAAACAAATTTTACTGAATCGTCTTATTTCATCCTTTATAAAAGGAATATGAAGGTATTTGTGAATATTGTAATTATTGCCAACCATGGAGAGCCAGTGATCATTCTTAAGGTTTTTGACTGAAATCTTTGCAGAATTTACACATTAGAGTTGCTAGCTGTACCCCATAACTGAATCCCATACGTTCATATTGGTTTAAGAATAGTTTTGTAGAGCAACATTTTGTTGTTTGGACTCAATGAAGATCTCGGGCCTAACAACCATTGCATTTTCCTGATTTTAAGATTTATTTGAAGTCTTTTCGTCCATATGTGTTGATTCCAAGTTAATCTTTTGTATAGATGAAGGCCAAAGGACTTGACGCAACTGGATGAAGGTTGTATAATTCCATTGAATAAAGGCGGGGGCCATTCTTCTCTTCTGAGGCCAAATGACACATGGATAAATTTTTCAGCATTCACTTCTATGTTCCACTTTTTGTACCATTCCTCTTTTATCGATAGATGTCTCTTGATTTTATTTGTGGCCTGTCTATGACAATTACTTGAAGTTAACAGGGCTTAATCATCTGCATATGTTGCCACAGATATATCGTCAGAGACTGGCATATCAGAGGTGATGATTGTATATAAAACAGGCCCTAGCACACTGCCTTGTGGAACTCCAGCATTTATCATTCCGATTTCAGAATCCATACCATTGATACTCACAATAAAATTATTTCATTCAAGTACGATTTCAACAGCAGATAAAATGGAGTGGGTAATAACTGTCTCAGTTTAAATAATAATAATCCTTCATGCCATACCCGGTCGAAAGCCTGTTTAACATCTAAAAACACTGACGAACAATAAATTTTATTCTCCAAGGCACTTCGTATAATATTGACTACTCTGAGACACTGCTTAGGACTGCCATGTCCTTGACGAAACCCAAACTGATGATCCGGCACTATATCAAATAATTGCAAAACGGAGACAACCTTTAACGGAGAAGCTTCTCAAATAATTTCGATAACACAGGTAGGAGACTGATAGGCCTATATAAAGATACAACATTTTCCGGTTTTCCAGGCTTTGGAACCATAGTAATTTTAGCACATTTCCACTTTTTGAGAAAGTAACAAAGTCTAAGGTTTGAGTTGAATATTACAGTAAGTAGTACCACACCTTTTTTATACCCACCACCGAAGGATGGAGGTATATTCATTTTGTCATTCCGTTTGCAACACATCGAAATATCCATTTCCGACCCTATAAAGTATATATATTCTTGATCAGAGTAAAAATCTAAGACGATCTAGACATGTCCGTCCGTCTGTCTGTTGAAATCACGCTACAGTCTTTAAAAATAGAGATATTGAGCTGAAATTTTGCACAGATTCTTTTTTTGTCCATAAGCAGGTTAAGTTCGAAAATGGGCTATATGGGACTATATCTTGATATAGCCCCCATATAGACTGATCCGCCGATTTAGGGTCTTAGGCCCATAAAAGCCACATTTATTATCCGATTTTGTTGAAATTTGGGGCAGTGAGTTGTGTTATGCCCTTCGACATCCTTCGTCAATTTGGCTCAGATCGGTTCAGATTTGGTTATAGCTGCCATATAGACCGATCCTCCGATTTAGGTTCTAAGGCCCATAAAAGCCACATTTATTATCCGATTTCGCTGAAATTTGGGACAGTGAGTTGTCTTAGGCCATTCGACTTCCTTCGTTTAATTGGCCCAGATCGGTTCAGATTTGGATATAGCTGCCATATAGACCGATCCTCCGGTTAAGAGTCTTAGGCCCACAAAAGCCACATTTATTATCCTTCGTTAATTTGGCTCAGATCGGTCCAGATTTGGATATAGTTGCCATATAGATCGATCCACCGATTTATGGTGTAAGGCCCATAAAAGCCACATTCATTATCCGATTTTGCTGAAATTTGGGACAGTGAGTTGTGTTGGGCCCTTTGACATATTTCTTCAATTTGGTCCAGATCGGTTCAGATTTAGATATATGCCATATAGACCGATTTCTTGATTTATGGTTTTGGGCCCATAAAATGCTCATTTATTGTCCGATGTCGCCGAAATTTGGAACAGTGAATTAAGTTAAGCCCCTTGACATACTTCTGCAATATCGCACAGATCGGTCCAGATTTGGATATAGCTGTCATATAGATCGATAACTAGGTTTTGGGTCCATAAAAGACGCATTTATTGTCCGATGTCGCTGAAATTTGACACGGTGAGTTTGGTTAGGCTCTACGACGTCCTTCTTCAATTTTGCCCAGATCGGTCCAGATTTGCATATAGCTGCCATATAGACCGATCTCTCGATTTTAGGTTTAGGGCCCATAAAAGAGGCATTTATTGTCCGATTTCGCCGAAATTTGGGACAGTGCTTTGTGTTAGGCTTTTCGACATGTTTATGCAACATGGCCCAAATCGGTCCAGATTTGGATATAAATGCCATGTAGACCGATATCTCAATTTAAAGTCTTGGCCCCATAAAAGGTGCATTTATAATCCGATTTCACTGAAATTTGACACAGCGACTTATGTTCGGCTTTTCGACATCCGTGTCGTATATAGTTCAGATCGGTATGAGGTATATGAGTATAAGGTATGAAATTTTCACTGAATTTTGATGAAAGGTGGTTTATATATATACTCCAGGTGGTGGGTATCCAAAGTTCGGTTCGGCCGAACTTAACGCCTTTTTATTTGTTTGGTAGAGGTTTGATAACTTGTCCATCAATTGTGTCATATCCAGGTAATTTTTTCTTCAATTTTTTATGTCATTTCTGGCTTCGTAAAATGTTTAATAGGAAGGTACATCTAGCAAGCAGTTTCAAGATAATCAGAAATGTGTCCTCAAAATGCAATTTAAAAGCATTAGCTTTAGTTTCATCTAATCTCCAACTTCCATTGGCATTTTTGATTGGAACGTTTCTACTTATAGGACGTTTGAGATAATTCGTTGCATTCCAAAGACAGTTTTCGATTTTGTTGTTATCAGTATTTATGCTGTTTAAAACATTTTTGTATATTTTGATTTTTTATTTCTTTAAGCTTTTGCTTGAGATGGTTTCGCATAAGTGAAAGCGAATCTTCACAGCTTCGTGCTACCTATGTGTGAAATGACTGGAGTTGAAAAGAAAATCATTAACGAAATCTCAAAATATATCTTTGAGAATTTTATTTATGACACGAATTTTATTGATGACGCGAATTTTTCCAATTTCAGGTAGTTTCCCATTGAAATAACTTTTCATCTATACGTTTTCAGGTTCAAATAAAAAAGGAATTTGGCGGTATTTTCTGTTAAACTTTTTTTTCACTAAAGCGAAATCAGTTACTTGAATAACGAAAACAATTAATGGTTCTTTCCATCAAGGTTCACTTAAGCGGGATTTTTCACTAAAGCGTATTAAAATTATGCGGTTTCTACTGTACTACTATAATCAAATGTGCAGGGGAATAGGGAAACCATGTGTTCAAATGAAAGCACATTTTAATTCCAAGAACGGGGTTTTCTCAAATAAAAACTCTAAACTTTTCTTGTGATATATTTTATTTCCCTATAAACAAATGTGAAAACTTAGTAAGAAAACATCTTTTCTATGAATTGTAGCTGAATTCGACCCGCCTAGCTGAGCACTCAGATACTTGGGCATAAATTTTAATGTCATATTCGCAATCTACTCCAAAATAACATTCATTTGAACCCCATATAGGCATGATCGCCTAATTTTCCCATTTGCGGGTTTTTTGGGATGGTACGTCCCCTATTATTAGGACCCCATTTTTAATGTCATATTCGTAATCTACTCCCGAATACTCTCCATTTTAGTTCCATATTAATATGATCATACAATATGCCTATTTGAGGAGTTTTGGGGTCGGGGCGGCCCCTTAGGTACTTGGATCCAATTTTTTATATCTACTTCCAAATACCTTTCACCTCGTCTCAATCGACCCATTTGTGATTTTGGGTGGCGTTTTGGTTGTGAGGAGGAGGGTCTGCCTCCTTCCGATATGACCAACCTACATAATCTGTGAAAATGTTAAGAAAATCTGTTCGGACGTTTTGGAGTCTATACGGAAGAAACAAATTTACAATCCCGTAAACAAACACAAATTAATTGTTATATATGTATACATAGAAGATCTATATATATTTATGTAAGTATTTTTTTTAACCGAAATACATCTAATATTGTTAAAGAAACATAGTTAAAAAAAATTGTGTCAATTCTAAAACTTTCCAGTTAAAAATTTTTCTTATTTCGACATCGCTCCTATATACACTTCTAACACCCGCTACCAAATTCTTTGGAGTTGCATGCAGATATAGCCCGAATAAATGAATCCTTCAATGGAAACAAACGCAACGACTTCCTAAAGACCACAATTTTATCCTTTAGGGCAAAATTTCAATAGAAACCACGATTATAGTCTGAAACCTAGAATCCTAACTTAAAAACCTATAATTTAATTCTAACTCGGCCGAATCGTGAGAACCCGCCACCACGGAATCTGCACAAAATTCTTCTTCTGTCAAACCAGCTAAAATAAAAGCTTCTTGTAACCGAACAAGGATGAGCGAGAAACCGGTTTACGTTAGAGTATTTTACAGCAACTTTTATTTTGTGGCTGTCTACAAGTGCGTTAATTATGAATGTTGGATGAGTTTCGTTTTGTTACACTTTTTTTGTGTGAAGTTCAATAAAAAAAAGTTTGGTCAAAAAAACTGTTGTATAGAGATTAGTTTATGTGAGAACTTCAACTTGCGCTTTAAAAAAAATTCGTTACAGAGATGTATTCCTTATGGAGAAGTTCGTGGAAAAAGTTGTGTTTTCAAATTTTATTCGTTAAAGAGAATAATTCGTTATAGGGAAGTTCGTTATAGAGAAGTTCGACTGTACTTCAAATAAACCCCCTTTTAGGAATTCCGTAAAAACAACAGTATCGTGCTATCGCTGTTAGCCAAAATAACATTTGAAATTCATGAGCCAATCGACCAC
Organism: Stomoxys calcitrans; assembly: GCF_963082655.1. NCBI lineage: Eukaryota > Metazoa > Arthropoda > Insecta > Diptera > Muscidae > Stomoxys > Stomoxys calcitrans. The sequence continues at coordinate 118,097,198 of NC_081552.1, read as the reverse complement.
TAGACTAAAACAATTAACGGGGTTCAATTAAACATTTAAACACCCTCTTATCACTCAAGCATGGACAGGCAGCTGGGTGATAAGCTCTAAATTCTAATTCAGCCGTGTGCTTAATTCCCAGCGAAAATGTAAACAAGACATTTCCAGCAGTTAATGGTGGCTGGCCCTCCTAGGTCTAGTCTGATCAGTCGTAAGGCGAATAGATAACACAATGGCCAGCACACAATGCAGCTCGGCGACGACGGTAAAGCCGAATGACAAGAACTTGTGCTGCCATCATTTAACAAAACAAAGAATCAAATGCTGTTTGGAGTTTAGTGTAGATGGATGGGTTGGTTGGCCGGGCGGTGGGGAGCGAGGCAATGTTGTGCCATAGTGCTCATAATGTGAGAGAGTTTGTGTGGATGTGTATGTGTATTCGGTTTGGTTTGGCTTCGACAATGTACAACAAATAATGCTACTGGCTAGGTCGGGAATAGCGTCCCAGCTATAGTTGGGGTCTGCTCGCGACTTCCAGTTGAGGTGAATACACGTTCGCGAGTCTCTTCTACTTCTCTCGATGGTGCATAAAACAACAACAAACAACGAAGCATGCGAAAAAAAATCATAAACCAAACAAAAGTGCACGGCACAACGTCAGACTAGCCACAGGCAGCAACAGCGGTGGCAACGACGACACCGACGTCAACAACACCAACACCAGTGCAATACAAAAATCGTATAGAAAAATGAACAAGAAAACATGCTCCGAATGAAAGCGCATACAAACACAGCATAATAAAGAATGGCAAAAGCGAATGGATGTATAAAAAAAATAAAAGCAAACAGAGGTGAATAAAGAAGCCAACGAACGCAACGAATGCAGTGCGAACGATAGAGAAATAAAAAAAAAGAACGCCACGATTCTGAAAACTTGGAAGGTGGGGGAAGGACGGTTCTTGGTTGAGCTGAACGCGAAAAAAAAAACAAAATGTAAACGAATAAATCAATTTCTTTGGAAGCCAAATATACCAACAATTCTCACAGTGTTGGCGTTCGTATCAATATGTGCCAATGAGCGGAGAAAAAGGCTGTAGCGTAGAGCTATGGCGAACGTCTGCGCGCGCTTTTCCATTGTCACCATCAAAGCAATATAGAGCAGTTTTAATGCTGCGGGGGTGAGGAAGATTGCGGCGTCAACCATCAACAAGCAAACAGAGGCGCATACATGCCGACACCTACGACACACACACCACCCAGAGAAATGTCCACATTAATGAGTAACGACAGTGATTTCTGCCAGAGAACTAAATAATTGTCGATGGTGATAAAAGATGAGGAAGAGAGAGAGTCTAATGGCAGATAGAACGTGTGAATGAATGACTGATAATATAGAGGAGAATGCATTCCCAACAAAGTCAATTAAAGTTCCGAGAAATGAAAATAACTACAAGATTAATTAACGAAACAACACAGCGACAAAACAACTTCATTAACATCCGCAACAACAAATAAAATAAAACAAGCAAAAATGCATTCATCATACGCCGCATAGCCAATTCTCTCCCTCTCTCATATATGGGCAATGTTTATATTAAAGTAGTGTTGCCAATGCTTCATAAAAAGAAAAGAAAAACGTATTTTTTGGGTTGCCCAAAAAGTAATTGCGGATTTTTTTAAAAGAAAGTAAATGCATTTTTAATAAAACTTAGAATGCACTTTAATCAAATATACTTTTTTTACACTTTTTTCAAAAGAAAGCTAAAAGTAACAGCTGATAACTGACAGAAGAAAGAATGCATTTACAGAGTCACCAGCTGTGAAAACTATATGAAAAATCCGCAATTACTTTTTTGGCAACCCAACATATTATTATTTTATAGTACTTGGTATCTATACAAATGTAAACTACATTGACCCAAAAGATTGCATACCCGGATATGAATAAAAGAGTCTCCTCGTTTGTATCCAAGACAGAATCTAAGAAAAAAATTCAATGGTTGTTATCATCCGATTTTAAATTTTTTAAGAAAAAAAACTTAATTTTATTATACACAGTTTTAAAATTAAGAAATTTTGCAGAAAAACTTTCATTTATTTGCTTTAAAGTTATAGTCGTTCACATAATCTGATATTGTTCGGCTGCAGACCGTAGGGTTAGCTGTTTCCATTACAAATAGAAGTACAAACAACAATTTTTTTAAGATAGGCGGAAAATGTGATTTTGTTTTGTAATAGAATTGGACTGATTTTTTGAATCGCAATTTCGTTTGGTACCACCAAACTCGTCAGTAGGATTTGTCAAAAAATATATGTCTTCTAGGTTGGAACTATGCTCTTAAGAGTATTTTCCTTTTGTACCGCATCAGGAAAGAAAATAACTCCACTTCATATATTTCTACAAAATGAAGGCATTCACACTCAACCAAATTTGATATGCAAAACAGCAAAAATGTGTGTTAAAACAGAAGTTTTTGTCTGCTGAAAATGGGAAAGAAGATATTACTGCTGTTTCAGTAACCATAGGGCTGCTGTATTAGCAAACATTTCTTTTTGCGATTTCAACTAACAAAATCTGCCGAATTGAGTACACAAATCTGCTGAAAAAAATTTAAACTACTTTTTATGTTTGCCTGTTTTGATTATTTTATGCATTTTTTTAGTCATTTTGCTTTTAATTTGTGGAATATTACTGTAAACAAGCTACTTGATCCATCCATTGGTATACATTTCGAAATTTGGCTGAGATAGCTCGCATTTTTTGTTATTGCTCTATTAATGTGCATGACATGGCCTTTTGGATCTAAATTTAAAGAAAAAATGGTAAGGAAAGTATACATTTTGGGGGATTATAAACATCCACTGAGACACATATTTACATATGTGTTTCATTTTTTTTTTCTTCCTACATCCCCTCCATAATTAAGCAGCAGTCATTTTCAGCAAACAACAGACTTTTCAGCAGTAAGCCTACTATTGTTGCAATTTTCAGCAATTTTTTTCCATCAGTTCAACTATTACAACAACATAGACTTGCCCAACTGCTAACCTTAAAAAAAGGGTTTGAATTGCTATTTGTAATAGAAACCGATAACCCTACGGTCTGCAGCCGGACAATATCCGCTTATATGAATCATTTCACGACCGAATAAGTTTAGCGCAAAAGGTGTGCTATAGAGGTTCGAACATCATTTTGTTAAAAATTTTGAATTTTGGCAGTATGACAACCTTGCATTACACGTATAATTGGAAACAAAAAATTAACACTTTTTTGAGTGTTTTTTCCCTAGAATGAATGATTCATATATACTTTATGTTACAAATGGAATGTTGGATGGGTATATATCTGCCTTTTATTTTCCAGCGGATTTTCTTTATATTTGCATCGATAATTTACATACCTTGCAAATTTCAAAGTAAGTACATACGTACAAGAGTTGCCCTTTATATTTCGGGATTAGAGAACACAACAACAAGTAATAATCATCGAAAATTGCCTTAGTGGTTTTGAAAATATTCCCGATTAAGGTCTATACACTTTTGCATGCGTTTGAACCAATTGTCAAAGCACTTTTGCCACTCTGATAGAGGTATCTGGACAACACGCATCAACCGCTTCTTCAGGTGTCGAAAAATGTTGACCTCTCATTTTATTTTTTACGTACGGGAATAAGAAGAAGTCATTCGGATCTAACTATATGCTGGATGACTCATTAAATTGATGTTTTGACTGCTCAAAAATGCAGTTGTTTAGTATTTTTGGAGCATTTCTTTCGACCAATCGACACGAGCCTTTTTTTGAGCGATTGACAAATTGTGTGGGATCCAACGCGAACAAATTTTTTGACGGTCAAATGTTCATTCAATATTGAATGTATGCTGGTCCCCCTAATGCCTAAGGCTGTCTCAATCTCACGATAGGTCACAGGACGATCTTGCAATATCAGTTGGCGCACAGCAACAATGGTTTTTGGAACAACAACTGATTTTGGATGACTTTCACGAAAATCGTCTTGGAGTGAAATACGACATCGGTTGAATTCAGCATAAAATCGATAAACACTGGTCCTTTATGGAGCTTCATCGCCAAAAATTGATTTTAGCTCATCGATGCACTGTTGTTGAGTTTATCTACGTCGAAAGTTGTAAAAAATAATCGCACCAAAATGTACTCGATTTAATTCCATTTTTTGGGCGAGATGAATCTTTTAAGTTCTGTAAACAACACAAATAGCGCTCGTATGTCAAAACGTTCTGAGTAAGTTTGATATGAGTCTACTTGTAATAAAGGCTGACATAAATACCTTCTGTCATTAAATCCTTTCAGGTTCTACCATCGACTAGTTTTACGCACTGACGAGATGGGTGAAAAATCCACCATTAACCTGCTCTGGGACAGAGATTTTCCTAGGAATTGTACAATAGACGAACCGAAGAGCATAAGAACAGCCTCCTAGCGATACACAAGCCACAACGTTTTCTAAATCAAATGTCAAAAGTTGGCCACACTGAACTAATGGATGTGAAACCAAAGCTAGTCACATCAATAGTTGTTCAATAAACTTGAAGAAATCTTATGCTGCTGTGTCCCAAAGCATTGTATTAGCTGTATAGGTACGTACGTTCTTTGAAAGTTTATTTTAAACAAAATTGTTTTAAAAGGCGAATAAAAATAAATTCTGTACAAATACAATTGGGCATCTCACCCAACTGCCATTGTTCGACGCATTGAAAGATAAACACATTTTCTTTCTTCACTTGGCTTGTTGTGTTGCTGTTGTTGTTGTTGTTAATTTAAAACAAATATTTAATGCCCATACTGGCAATGCTGACTGATACTCACTCTCGCTCGTACTCGAATCGAACTGAAAGCGACGATCGGTCAATGAACGTTTAGAAGAAGAAAAGACACGAGCATAACAACAACCAGAATGGCAACAAAAAAATAAGAAACGAAAATATGTGGTGCTTGATTTTTCTTTGATAGCGAATTATAAAAAAAAAAATTTTATGATGAAAAAGGTGAAATGGAAAAAGGCGAGATAATTAAGCAAAAGTAGCTGAAAAGAAACTCGCTACTCAATAAATAACGCAATTAAACATCAATTATAGTGAACTGATGTGACTGAGGTGATTTATTGAATTTCTCTCGCACATTCTCATTGGTATGAGGAGGACACACTCTAGGTGGCTCTCTGGCACTATGATTACGAGATTGCATGTGTATGGGTTTGCATTTGCAAAGATGCCCTAATTTGGATAACTAAAGAAATTGTTGTTAGTAAAAAAATAAAATAAGACTTAATAGAATGACTCAGGTAGATGAAATAAGTTCAAATTGTTCTTTTCTTCTTAAACGTTTATGGTGAAATTTAATGATCATCGCCCTAACAAGCAAAAAACTTGAAAATGAAAAAATTCGGCAGAGCCCAGCCGGGATTCGAACCTGGGCACACGGAGCAACAGCGAGAGCCGTTGCCGTTCACACAAATTATGAAATTTAATGATCTTCGCCCTAACAGGCAAAAAACTTGAAAATGAGAATGTATTAAAGACACAATTTTATTGATATTTTTCTAAAATTTTTCTAAAGGAAAACTTTGAATCAGATTATTTCTAACGACAATATTCAATGAAATTGTCTTCAAAGACAATTTTCTAAAGACTAACTTCCAGTTTAATTTTTCTAAAGACCAAAATTTCATAAACAAAATTTCAATAAAATGTTTCTAAAGACAAAATTAGAAATAAACTTTTTCTAAAAACAAAACTTTAATCAAATTTTATCTGAAAACAAAATTTAAAAACATTTTTTTTTGAAAACAATTAAATTATTTCTAATGACATAATTTCAATGAATTTTTCTAAAGACAAAATTTCAATGAATTATTTTCTTAAGACAATATTTCAAAGAAATTTTCCTAGAGCTAAATTTTCAATGAAAAATTTAATGAAATTTGAGTGAAGACTAGTTTTCAAATAAATAATATCTAAAGACTACATTTTAATGAATTTAATTCTTTTTAATATAATAATTTTTTTTTTGAAAATTTTTTTTTTTCTATTTGTCCGGAGGTCATTGTATCGACTGCGGTAAAAATTACTCCACGACTCCACAGCCCTGGCTGCAACAACAATTTTTTTTTAATTCAATAGTATTTTTATTGAATCATTTTTTCCTATTTTATCCGGAGTCGGAGTCGAGGTAATTTTTTCGACGCCAGGGAAAATTGCTCGACTCCGAAAATGAAACAGCAGTCATGTTTTTTTTTTAATGGTAGAAGTTTGAAATTAACCTCAAAATGCCCTCGATACATAATCAATTAATTTTTGAATGTACATAGCGTATTTTTTTTTCTTTTTTATATATTCTAGTAGAAGAGCATTTATATTTACAAATTATTAAAGAAAATGCTAAAGAAATGGTTTTTACCTTAATTCTTGAAGTGGAAATTTTATACATTTTGGAGACATGTTTTGTGATTGGATCAACATACAATAGAATAGTAAGGGATTTACTATTTATTCAAAAACCTTCGAAAAATATATAGAGTGCAATTTTCCCCAATTTTTTACGTTTTGATAATTATTTTGCAAATGCTTTAATTCTTGCTTGAAAGTTCCAAAATTTTAACGGCAAAATTCACAAAACTTAGTGAAGCCTTAAAATAGGTTAATGTGACAGTTCTATAGACCTCCAAAGCTAAATTAAGATTTGTGAACACCGATGTAAGAATGCTTATTTAATATCTAGGTACTACGTAGTTGGTCTAACACAACCTACTTTGAACATTTTTAAGAAATTGCCAATAGCTCTGTGAGCTCTATAGGTTAAATAGGATAATCTGCCAATATATCGCGCATGTACTTGAAGGGTGGCATAACTCAAAAAAATCGATTTTGCGTTATATTGTAAATAATTTATTTCCTTTTCAAATCTCATAACTTTCAAAAGAAAAAATTCTATCAAAAATTTTAAGTAGTAAAAAACGACAGACAACTTTTTCTAGCCCAATTTTCCACCTAAACAATGTTTTAGTATCCCAAAAGTTAAAGTAATATAAAATAGGGATTTTGTTATAAGCACGGAATTCCTGACTTGAATTTTCTTTTTCGAGTTTAGAATTTAGAGCGGACAACAATTCTTAGGGGCGGATTTATATCCGCACCCTCTTTTCAACCTAACCTAATCTAAAAAAAAGGTTGACCGGCCGGGCGATTCGATGGCATGTAGGTCTGGTGTGATACATGGTAGTACACGTATTCTAACAACTTTCCTTTTTCTATGTATATACTTTATATACATAAGCTATATGCCTTATATTGGGTTGCCCAAAAAGTAATTGCGGATTTTTTAAAAGAAAGTAAATGCATTTTTAATAAAACTTAGAATGAACTTTAATCAAATATACTTTTTTTACACTTTTTTTCTAAAGCAAGCTAAAAGTAACAGCTGAAAACTGACAGAAGAAAGAATGCAATTAGAGAGTCACAAGCTGTGAAAAAATTTGTCAACGCCGACTATATGAAAAATCCGCAATTACTTTTTGGGCAACCCAATATTAAAGTAGAGGCCGAATAGCCCATGTTTGAACTTTACCCGCCTGTAAACCAAAAAATGGAATAAAACAACTTTGAGCTTAAAAGACAGACTAACCATTTTCATATTTTTTTAACTATCAAAATTGTGATAATAGGTGTAAAAATGTTTAAGTAATTGTAAGAAATAATTTTTATATTTAATAGGATTATTTAGATTGAAAAGTGGACTCTGTATTTCTTAACATCTGTAAAAATTAGTTGTCTGGCCCACAACATAAGCGTATCCCCACTTCTTTGTTACAACTTTTTGTTGTAGCTGCCGACAAATAAGCCCATGATACTTTTGTAAGTCTCTTATCTCTACAGACAAAACTGCAATTAGACACTTTCAATGATAGGATAAGTCAGGCAATAACAATAAGGACAGCAGCACAACACAATAATAGATACTTATCTCTTAATTAAATGTATCACTTAAGTAAACTAAGCTTTTAACTTTCCCTTTTTGGAATGGAACGCTTACTCGACAATTAAATTTGTCATAAAAACAAACACTTCCGCCGCAGTGTAAAGTATCTGCATGTCGTAAAAAAAACCAACAGTCCTTTTACACGTTTTGAACGGATGTTCCTTCTAATTTGTTGTGCCAAGGCCTTTGACAGTATTCTCTATACTCTCATTGGATGATGCCAAAACCAGATGGATGTGCCCCTAGGGGAGAATGGTCGACTGACCGCATATCAACCAAAAGCTGGAGGGAGGGTGGATGTAGTGGAAAAAGCCTTAGATTTGATTTTAATATCACTTGATTATTAACGGCAAATTCATTAAATGTCCATGAAGAACAAATTCTGTTATTTGGCTATGGAAATATATTGACTTAATTCATTTAACATCTAGCCCTCAAAATGTTAAAGCCAAATACACACACGCATCCAAACACAACGTACACACACACACACACACAAAATACATCGACACACACACACACATACTTTGGAAATATACGGAAATCTATGGATATACCAGCCAGTCAACCTTCCCCTCGTGTAGGCCGATTTCAAATCAAATCTTTCTATGCTATGGTGGTGTAGTAAAAGTAAGTGAAGTGACTGATGGCAAGTGAAAACACCACAAGCAACAACATCAACACCAAACATGACGATAATTGAATAAAACTTTTGCCACTGGCCAAAAAAAAAAAAAAAAACATTTAAGAGGAGCCCGAGCTAGATGATGGGCTTTGACGACAACAACAGTGAAGTTTGCAGCAACCCAAATAAAGTCAATACTACACAACAACAACAACAAGAGCAATGCCACTAAAGACAACAGCAATAGCAGCAAAATGTCGGCACAATATGGTCAACTCACAACATGAAGTGAAGTAGTCAGTCGAGACGGTGGTCCGTCGTTGCCATAGATATCACTTTGTGAGAGTAAAAGAGGGGGACGAGGATAAGAGGCCAACAGGCAATAGATTTTAAAAGTCAAACAACCCAAAAGCATCCATTAACAAAAATTTTGTGTTTCTATCGAACGAGGATCGGTTAAAACAGTTTCGGTAGATTGGCACTTAATATGATGAACTGTAAATTCATTCAACGTCAAATCTTTTGATATTTAGCACTCGAACCGTTAATGATTTAAATTTTAAATTTAACTTAATCAATTAATCACATTGTAATGTCTTATGTAATCATGTCTCGAACGTAATCATCTTATATATAAAATTCAATTTGTGTTTGTATGTTTGTTTGTCGGTTTGTTTGTTTGTTCCGTATAGACTCAAAAACGACTGAACCGATTACCTTGATATTCCCACAGATTGTGTAGGTTGGTCTGGAGGAACATAGGCTATATATTTTTTTTTGATATCGGGAGGGGGGCGGACCCTCCCAATTCGGGACAATATGGGATTCAAATGAAAAGTTTTCAAGTGTAGAGTACGAATTTCATAGTAAAAGTAGGGTTCAAGTACCTGGGGGGACCGCCCCAGCCCCAAAAACTCTTAAAATAGGTTTATTTGACGATCATGACAATATGGGACTGAAACGAAAGGTATTCGGGAGTAGATTACGAATATGGTCAGGAAGTAGGAAAAAGCTTTATAATTTATTGATAACGGAAGGGGGAGTACCCTCCACCGTTACCCCAAAAACACCACCCAAAATCAAAAGTGGACCGATAAGGACAATATGGGTATCAAATGAAAAGTGTGCGGGAGTAGATAACGAATCTGGCATACAAATTCATGTCGAAGTATAGGGGGTCACCCCACCCCCACAAAAATGGGCACATTAGCCAACCACGGATATGTGGGACTCGGTTTGTTTGTTCCCTATAGACTGAAAAACGGCAGAACCGATTTTCTCGAAATGTTCGCATATTGTGTAGGATAGTCTGAAAGGAAACGTTGGCTATACAATTTCTCGCTATTGGAAGGGGGACAGACCCTCCCCCTTATGCCAAAAAACACAACCCGATATCAAAAGTGGATCGATCGGGACAATATATCTATCAAATGAAAGGTATTAGAGAGTATAATACGAATATGGTATTCAAATTTGAGTCTAAGTCCCATCGGGCCGCCCAACCCATAAACTGCCCCAAGCAGACATATTGGATGTTCATTTCAATATGGGGCACCAACGAAAGGCATTCGGGAGTAGATTTCGAATCTGGCATTCAAAATCAGATCGAAGTATAGGGGGTCATGCCACCCCTCGAAAACGCCATTAGACCCATTATGACTATATGATACTTGGCTGAACCGATTTCCTTTAAATTTCAAGTAAACATAGGTAATATTATTTTTAGATATTGGATGGAGCCGGACCCTCCCCTTTACCGCAAAAACGCCATCCATATCCGAAAGCGGTCCGATGGGCACAATAAGAAAGGTATTGGAGACCAGAACATGAATATGGTATTAAAATTTTGGTTCAAGTTCCCAGCGGGGCGCTTTCCTCCTAAAGATACGTCAAATGGATTATTTGACCCATTATGACAATATGGGACTCAAATAAAAGGTATTTGGAGTAGAAAACGAATTTGGTATCCAATGTTGGAGCCAAGTATTTTGGGTTACGCCCTAAAGCACCCCCTAAACTGAACTTCATTTCCGTTGGGAATAAAGAACAAATTTAATATCTATTTTCAGTGCAAAGTGTCGGTGGCCGCCCCAGACACAAAACACCCTCCAAACGGTTTATAAACGGTCATGGCAATATGGGGCTCAAATTAAACGGATTTGGAAGTGCTGCACGAATTTGATATCCATATTTGAGTCGAAATGTCTGAGGTGCCATGCCTCCCCTAATTAGAACATTACCCTAAGGAAGAACATTACCACCAGGAACCGAAAAGCGGCAAATTCTCATACATCAATGAGTGCTTTCCGATTCAAGTTTAAACTCAATGATTAGGGACCTTTTTTTATAGCCGAGTCCGAACGGCGTCCCGCAGTACGATACGCCTTTGGGGAAAATTGTTTAAATGACCATGAATGGCATTGTACCTCGCAATGTCGCCAACATTAAGAGGGGATAAACACAGCTTTGTTCAATGTTCAATGTAGGCTACAATGGCACGAATTCGATATCCGCATTCAGGGCGAAGTGTCCCCACCCTAAAAAGATATTAGAGAATTAAAGGAGGCTAGTTTAATATAATTGTAATCATAATCACAATGAATTTTTTGACTACAGATACTCATACAGTCGTATTGAGCGGATTACTTTTTCAAAAACGCAATTCGAATCTTATTTGTGATCAAAATATGCATATTAATGACAAAACGTCTTCTTTAGTATTGATCTAAATATAGTATTGATCTAAGATAACTGTTTATACTCTACACCACCACTGTGGTAACTTTGTGCATTTGTTTGCAACGCTAAGAAGGAGAAGAGCTAGACTCATTGTCATGTATACCGATCGGATTAGAATCACTTCCTGATTCGATTTAGCTATGTCCATTTGTCTGTCTGTCCATGTATTCTTGTAATCGAGGGACAGGTCGGATTTGTTGTCACTTTTTCGGTCCAAGGACGAACGCTTTGATTTTGAAAAAAATCGGTTCAGATTTAGATACAGCTCCCATATTTATCTTTTATCCGAAATTACCTTTTAAAGCTGTAGAAGCCACAATTTTGGTCCGATATTTACAAAATTTAGCATGAGGTGTTTCGTTCGACGTTCCAATACGTGTGCAAAAATTCATTAAAATCGGATAAGATTTGGACTTAGCTCCCATACATATCTTTCATTCAATATGGCCTTTTCAGTATTTAGCATTCACACTTTTGGTCAGATCTTTACAAAATTTAGCATGAAATGTTTCGTGTGACCACTTCATCAAAATTGGTTCAAATTTAGATAAAGCTGTCATACATATCTTTCATCCGATATGCCATTTTCAAGCTGTAAAAGCCACAAATTTGGTCCGTTCTCTACCAAATTTGACATGAAGAGATAATACCACAGCAGCAACAGACCAAGGCTTCTGGTGGGAACCGAAGCCATGACTCCCGCAGGGCAATCCAAGCACGACTTCCAACTCGGCTACCGGACTGCCTAGAATTATAAATATGTAGCTCCCATATATATTTTGTTGCCCAAAAATAATTGTCGGTAATATAGTCGGCGTTGACAAATTTTTTCAACGGCTTGTGACTATGTAATTGCATTCTTTCTTCTATCAGTTATCAGCTGTTACGTTTAGCTTGCTTTAGAAAAAAAGTGCGCGAAATTTTGTCTACATTTGTTTGTTTGGCGTCAATTTTAATATGGGTACCACATGTATTGAAAGAAATTCATTTAACAAACCGAATCAACGCTTGTGATATGCACCTTAAACGCAATGAATTCGATCCGTTTTTAAAACGAATCATAACTGGAGATGAAAAATGGATTGTTTACAACAACGTTAGTCGAAAACGATCATGGTCCAAGCATGATGAACCAGCTCAAACCACTTTAAAGGCTGATATCCACCAAAAGAAGGTAATGCTGTCTGTTTGGTGGGATCGGAAGGGTGTGGTATATTTTGAGCTGCTTCCAAGGAACCAAACGATTAATTCGGATGTTTACAGTCAACAATTGGACAAATTGAATACAGCCATCAAGGAGAAGCGACCAGAATTGGTCAATCGTAAAGGTGTCATATTCCACCAGGACAACGTTAGACCGCACACATCTTTGGTCACTCGCCAAAAACTGAGTGAGCTTGGCTGGGAACTTTTGATGCATCCACCATATAGCCCTGACCTTGCACCATCAGACTACCATTTATTTTGATCTTTGCAGAACTCCTTAAATGGTAAAACTTTCGGCAATGATGAGGCTATAAAATCGCACTTGGTTCAGTTTTTTGCAGATAAAGGCCAGAAGTCCTATGAGCGTGGAATACTAAATTTGACAGGAAGATGGCAAAAGGTTATCGAACAAAATGGCAATTATATATTTGATTAAAGTTCATTCTAAGTTTTATTAAAAATGCATCTACTTTCTTTTAAAAAATCCGCAATTACTTTTTAGGCAACCCAATATTTTTTAGCCGATATTTGCCTTTATACCTTCGGCTGCCAGAATTTGTGTCATATTATAAAAACATCTTGCTGTTTAATTCGATATTTTAGTAAAGACTGACAATATTAAGGATAAGGTTCTATATATTAGAGGCACGGTTCTATATATTAAAATTGTTTAATTGAAACTGCTGTAATCACGAAAACTATAATGTCAATCACAATTTTTAAAAAAAAGTGATTGAAAAATTTTTCAATTAACAAATTGCATATTCAATTAAAAAAAATATTGAAGTTTTAGATTTTTTAATTCAATTAAAAAATTGACATTTTTTTAATTAAAAATTATTCAATCACATTTTTTGTGTTAAACCAATTAAACAATTAATTCGATCAATTAATTTCGTGATTGAAACCGATTTTTATTATTTTTTTTTTTTGTGTATATAAAACACTGATAATATCCGTGCTGTGGTATGGCACTAAAGCGTTGGTACTTGTTGCGAAAGCAGATGAGGCAGTAATTTGAGTATTTGAGAGAAATATACTTCGTAAAACACATGGACCAGTCTGCGTTGATGAGGAATATGGGCGTAGTATGAACCACGAGCTGCATGACTTGTGAAAATATTTACAACGGTTACGTTGGCTAGCTCATGTAATCAGAATGAATGAAGAAGCTCCAGCTAGGAAGTTTTTGAAAGCCACCATGTTAAAATACGCAAAAGGGAAGACCGAAACTCCGATGAAAAGACCAAGTGGAGAAAGACATCTCGAAATTGGATGTCGGAGATAGAAGAAGGAGCGCAGAAGATCGAGGCGCTTGGTAATCTATTCTACGTTCGGTTGGTGGATCAAATGTTCTGTAAGGGCCACCTAAAGAAGGATCCAATCAACCAACCAACTTTCAACCAAATCGGGGAAAAATTGCAAGTCATAAAGCAATGAAAATCTTTCTTCTTACGTTTTCGAAAACCGGAACAAGCCTGTTAGTATTGTAGTTAGTGTTGAAGCATCGAAAAAATATATTGACACTGATTTCGCATATTTTGTCACATGAATGACATAGTTACCTTAAGTGAATCAAAGCATAAAACTGCAGTGTTCTATTGATTTTGAATGACAGTTTAATTTACCAATCTATTTTTTACATTAATTACACTAAACTGGCAAATATTTGCTATTGCCAGATTAAAAAGGTCTTAAAAAATGGCATTAATTTTAGCAGTTTTGCGGATGATACATTACTATACAAGACAGCTAAGTGTTAACTATCAACATATTAATGTCAAATGATTTTGAATTTTATTAGCCACAAGACTTATTATAAATGAACAAAAAATTTGTGAAACGAGCATCGTATTTGCTGCCATAAGAAAAATATGATAAAATTTGGTAGGTATTAACGGGTCTAACTTCTTGGTCGAGAATATAGAATTTCATGTTTAACTCAGTTGTAACAGTAGAGTAGGATATTGGGAGTTTAAAAGACATGTCATAATGGACGACTTCCATTATTTGTTGTTGCCCTCTCGTAATGATGGGCCATAGTGTCAACATTGGCATTATTGTTACTGTTATTGTTATCGTTATTATTATTTGAGTTTATTACTCCAGTTTGCTGCTGAGATTGTATTTGAGTTAATTTTTATTTCATCAATCATCCACACTCACGACCGTATCATCGTTACAGGCATCGAAAGCACATCTGCTGAACAAGCAGATATTCTGCAAAAATGATGATAGATGCTGCATGCCATGGTAAAGTTTTCGCAGACCCAAACTTAAATTAGGGATAATTTTCGTTGAGCAGAGCTCACTATATACATGCTCGTTCAAAAAGTACTGACAAGTAAAGGATAATAAAATTTAATTTCGGTGTTCAAACCTTCTACGTTGGTTGAATACTGGGTTTCAGGCACTTATTAATTGAGATAAAATAATCGGATTAATAAGTAGCCTCCCCACGGACATAGCCATATTTCGAGTTGTTCAAACACATAAGTGAAAATGAAAACACCCGCACTGGATAATAACACAAATTTATAAAAGTTTCCGCCAACGAACAGAATATGGGACTGGCTTAAAAGAAAATTTCAACAGTTATATAAAGTCCAGATCCTTCCCAAAATCAACAACTTTTGAAACACAATTATAGTTGTAAACTTTAAATTTATGAAGATAGAAAACATATGTGACCATTAGATAGGGTGTTAGGAAAAAGAGTGGATGCCCTGAACACTTAGTTTTACAAGAAAACTTTGTGATTTAAAAATTTAAAATATTCACTTTTTATTTTTCAATGTTTTTTTGGTACTACACTCAAAAAAGTGACCCCTAAAATAAAGAAAAATTAACTAAATCATGTTAAAATTTTACATGATTTTGCGCGTTAAATCTTTATTTTAGGTATATACAAATGAACTTAAATTTAGTTAAAATGTACAACATTTTAGAATATCTATACTATAGGGAAGTTTAAAGGACACGGAAATTCTATGTTTTTTAAACAAAATTAAAGAAAGTATCTCATTTGCTTTATAGCAAACCTCTTCAATTAACAAATAATATATTGGAATTTAATGTTTTAAATATATTTTACTTGCATTAAGGGGTACCTATTACTTATTTTCAAGAATACTTACGTAAAAGCTATTAGAATCCATAAATAAATGCAGGTTTAAAGTTTTTAAAATTAGGAA
The DNA here is from genome assembly GCF_963082655.1 of Stomoxys calcitrans. NCBI lineage: Eukaryota > Metazoa > Arthropoda > Insecta > Diptera > Muscidae > Stomoxys > Stomoxys calcitrans. The sequence goes on along the minus strand of NC_081552.1, from coordinate 118,081,444 downwards.
TTTTTTCATTACTAGCCCACCCAAGAACGTACGCAGTGCCTTCTATAATACACAGAATAAACATTTACTTATATTCTAATTTACACTTCTAGTTCCCATGTCTTGACTTCAAATATACTCCATATTCTCAGCATACACAACTTGCCAATACCTTTCGTTTGAATGCAGTGCATGTTTCAAAAGGTTAAGATTGTGCAGCCGCACAGGCGCTCAGCCCAAAATGTTTTTTTTTTATGTTCATATTGTCCATATTGTTATTATCGAGTTATATATATGTCCGTTTGGTGAGAATTGAAGCGGGGGCAAGCGCTAGAAACTTGACTTTTTATAGCATTTTATGGGGCTAGCCATACTTACTGTTTAGAGCTTTTAGATGGCCATATACCCTTCATTCGAATACCATTTTGCCATCGTTAGGCTACATGTCAATTTAGGTATAAAACGGACTCTCAGTCACTTGTTAGACCTAGATTTTTTTAAACCGGCAACATGTTCTTTCGAGCACATTTGGAGGCCTCTGAATTATTGGCCCACAATTTCGATGTCAAATTCCTACTCTATTCTCAGATACCTTGAATTTGAGCCGCATATTGTCATGATAAGGTTAAATGTTCGTTGGTGCCTTTTGGAATGAAACTCTCTGAAAGTTGAATCCATATTTCAAAGGTATTTCGTACTTTACTTGTAAAACCCTCATTGTCATGATAGGTGGTTTAAGGAAAAGGGATGATCCCTAAACACTTGACGTCATATTTTTATGTCAGATTCGTTCTGCCTGCCATTCGGGACCCCATACTACCAGATTGCGCTACATGCCGCTTTGGGTTGTTCGATTGCAGGCCCTTTCCTCACACAACCTCCTTCTGATATTGAAATATAAAGTGCACTATTTTCATCATATGACCATTTTAAACTTTCTGAATATTGCAAGTAAATCTAAGTCTATACGAACATAGAAAGATGAAAAAATATAAGCAAAAATACTGCACCCACTTTCCTTTACATGTTTAAACTATCCGCTAACTATTTCATTCATTAGTTACTGTGACTCCTTTTAATGTTTACTTCAATGTTGAAATAAGTGCGTTGTCAAAGTTGTAGTTAGCCGTTGCCAACATATTTAACCGCAAACGTCATTGTCCATAGCCGCAGCTTAAGCTACAGACTCACTTCCATGACAAAGAACAACCAGTAGGGCCACATGCGTCACAAGATCACACACCCGCACCTCAATAGTGACCTCTTTTAGCAAACAGTTTCTTTCGTACATACAAGTCACCTTTGCACTCCCACCTATGGCTTTGCATTCACACAAATAACAGATGCTTAAGTAAAACAGCAACAACAATTAGCTGTTTCTACTTCTTCTTTTATTGGAAATTAATACCTCATTTTCTTTTCGGTAAATCGATTTTCATATATATATTCTGCACATCTCTGGAAAAATATCTCATTAAAATTCATTCAGCGGTTTGGCCGCAATATATACCACAAACTGTAGTTAGTTTGACTTGTTGCGCAGGCACGCAAATCATACACATACAACAAAAATGTAAATGCCTCGTACGCCAAAGCCGAGTCTTAAGGACCTACATGCCACGCACATCACACCCCCGCAAAACTCTCCCCTAAATAGTGGTACTCTTTCTCTTGCTCCAACCACCAATACTCCTAATTATGGCTTTGCCTACACACCCATTACGAATGCTTTAGAAAAAACCAACAAAAATTTGCAGTGTTTTTGCTTTTTCTTGTTTTATTGAAATTTAACTCCTCATTTTCATGGCATTTCTTTACGGAAAACTAATTGTCATGTGTATTCATCGCTTCTCTGAAAAAATATCTTTCAGTAGATGCCAATTTCATTACAATCCACTCAGCCGTAATATGTACCACAAAATCGCCATTTAATAATGTATATTATTATTATTTTAGCTTTAATATAATACGTTGTTAATAAAACACAAGCCATTGTATGAATGCTAGATCTGTATAAAAGGTACGACGAATGTTGTCCTTACTTGTGAATATCCATTTGATTCACCTACAAAAGCTTTATTTTTGTCCAGGGTAGATTCACCATATGCTACAGTCAACATTCAGAATGTGTCTGCGCAGCTGTGAATTTTTCGTATTAATTATATCAAACGCTGATTTGTTGTTCACTAATGTCTGAAACTAAAACAAAAAACTTATAAATACAAAAATATAGACAAACTATACAATAAAAAATAAAAAAATACTATAAACTATACAGTTGTGTTCATAATAACAGCAGTGTGCTGCTCTAAAAAACAAAATGTATTTTTTATATATATATGTATATAATTTTTTTGTGATATTTCGAACATGTTCCAGCTCGAGATCATATTCAATGCTTTCTATTCAAATAATAGCATAGCAAACAACTTATAAAGGTTGAGCAAGTATGTGTTGTTATTCTGTTACGCCACGTAACTTCATCAGCACCTTTGTTAAATTGAGTAAGGCGCCCTACAAATCCAAAGACTATTGAGTACGGTGTAGAGCACGCTTTTGTTTTGAAACAAGGCTCAATAGGTTCTCCTTTTATAATTTTTTTTTTACATAAGATTAGTTATTAATCAGTTCTCTAAATGATGACAATACATTATTTAATTAAAGCTACAATAATTTAAAATATTTCATTGAATCAAGGAGTATCGATACATAATCTAATAGATTTAGAGCAAATGGAACAAAAGTTGAAAATTTATTTATGAAAACTTTATTTCTGTGCCTATTCAAACATTTTTTCAATTTGAATTTTCGTTTTCAGAAAACTGCAATTTTTCCCTTACTTTTTGTTTCTCGGTCAAAATTCCAAAAAAAGTCGAATATCCCCGAAACCAGTGGAGATATTGCTGACCTCAAGAGGACTTTTTTGTAGGAATTTTTGAACACTATCCAGCAAAAAAAAAAAAAAATGGAAATCGGACCACAAACAAAGTTTTCGAAATACCGAGGAGATCTACATTAGGTCTCGCCAAAAGGCGAACTTAGCTGTGTGTAGCTGTATACTTCTTGGTCAGCAATTGTACTTTTCATAGACTTTTCGGTAATAATTTAATTTCAACTGTTGTTTGCGAATAATGGGGCCAATCAATGACCGTCAGATTTAGTTCCTCTTGAATCTTTTTTGAAGACGCTGTAGGGTTCCCCTCCTTGGTATATCACAAAATCGACGGTCATCAGAAGTTGATGTTTTACGTTTGAGTCTGCGAGTTTCGGGTTTTTCTTTTTACAAATTGAGACATTTGCAATCATTTGAGCATTCGAGCAATAAGCATCCACGATTTCTTTAATATATTTATATATTTTTCATTGTAATTTTTTAGTTTTCGTAGTTTTGGGTTAACTCTCGCCTTTCTTTGGAACAGTGCGTTCTCAGTCCCTCTATTACAGAAATTGTTGTCAAAAATTTATTAATGACAATTGAAACCGCGTTATTGCCACTTTTCCATACATAGTTTTCCCTTAATTAATTACATTTTATAACATATCATTCATACACCTTTTTTTACAAAGGCGATTCAAATACCAAAAAAGAAAAATATCAATGACATCAAAAATCAAATATTTATTATATGCTTATATTTGTAATTTTACTTCTTATATAATCGACTGAATACCAGTAGAATATCACTTAATTTGGATGTTGGTAAACCAATGAATCCAAAATCCACCTACTGCTCAATACTTAACCGGATCCAAAGGATGGCTTGTTGGTTCATCACAGCCGCATTGAGGACGACACCATCTGACGCACCGGCCACTGACGTGAGGTTAAGGGAGCTTTCTCATTGGTCATGTGGCGGCTACGGACACTGTATTATCCTCGATGCAATATCCGATGTTCCAGGCAGTGTGGATTACCACCTGAGCCGCATTTTGATGAAAATTACTGTACCACTATTCCTGATAGAACCGATTGGAACTACGATACAGAAATACTGGTAACAGAAGTTACATAGACTTCTATACGGATGGTTCGAAACTAAACGACCAGGTGGGCTTTGGGGTGTACTCTAAAGATCTAGAACTGGTCATATCGAAAAGGTTACCCGACCACTGCAGTGTGTATCAAGCAGAGATCCTTGCAATAAAGGAAGTGGTGGAATGGCTAAGATATAATGTCACTACGACGATTGACATAAATATCTTCTCAGACAGCCAGGCAGCCATTAAATCCCTGGAGAACGTATTTTTGAACACAAAAACCGAACAGTTCAAAATTCACCTGTTCTGGGTGCCGGGCCACAGAGATATCCCAGGAAACTGTAAAGCGGTCAAGCTTGCGAGACTAGGAACTACTTTACACATCCCAGGGATACAGAAATCTGTGGCTATGCCTCTAGCGACATGTAAGCTAGGTTTTCAGGACCAGGCCCGAAGGTCAACGAATGATAGATGGTCACAAAGAGGGGGCTGTGAGCATTCCAAAACTATGTGGCCTCATCTAGACTTGAAGAGGTCTACTGCTTTGCTGTCATTGGCTAGAACAGACGTCTCAGTCGTTGTGTCCGTCATGACAGGCCACTGTCTAATCGGAAAACATGCTGACAGACTGAAGGTTGCCAGCAACGACTTTTGCTGAAGCTGTGAGGACATCGAAGAAGAGACTATAGAACACCTTCTGTGTGTGTGTCCCGCACTAGCAGTTAGGAGGAGTTCCACTTTAGGTTCTAATTTCTTTGAGAACCTGTTTGATTTAGCGGATGTGAACATTCGCAAGTTATAAGGGGTTTTAAAGCGATCTGGATCGTTCAACGGTAGGAACTAGAAGGTATCTTCCTTTTTCTGTTCCTGTGGTATCACAATGGACGAAAACGTCTAAGTGATGACAGACTGCCACTTAAACCTAACCTAAACATGCCATTAATTTGATTTGTGAAAATATGAGGTGGTAACACTCCTATTACTATTAACTCAGCTGTATATAACTAAAATAAATTAACACATAAACAATGAAATAAATAAATATATAAAAATAAATAAACTAATACAAAATGTACAAATAAATGAATAATGTAGCACTGACCTACAATGCATTCGTTGTATTTTTAAATTCGATGAATTAAACGTTAAATCTTGAAAAAATATAGATGAAAGCGCAATGAAAAAAAAAAATTTAAATTAACACAAGATTAATCATTTAACTAATTCACCTTTTAACAAGTAAGAGCGTGCTAAATTCGGCCGGGCCGAATCTTATATACCCTCCACTATGGAACGCATTTGTCGAGTTCTATGTGCGATATCTCTTTTGTGGCAAACAAAGAGTATTGAATAAAAACTGTTATGCCATTCGGACCATAAATGAATGCTGAACATTGCAGAAGTCATTGTGTAATATTTCAGCTCATTCGGATAAGAAATGCGCCTTGTAGGGGCTCAAGAAGCAAAATCGGGAAATAGGTTTATATGGGAGCTGTATCAAGCTATTGATCGATTCAGACCATATTAGACACGTATACTGAAGGTCATGAGAGAAGCCGTTGTACAAAATTTCAGCCAAATCGGATGAGAACTGCGCCCCCTAGAGGATGAAGAAGTCAAGATCCCAGATCGTTTTATATGGCATCTATATCAGGTTCTGTACCGATTTACGCCATACTTTGCACAGTTATTGGAAGTCATAACCAAAACATCTCATGCAAAATTTCAGCCTAATCGGATGAGAATTGCGCGCTCTATTGGCTCAAGAAGTCAAGATCTAAGATCGGTTTATATAACAGCTATACCAGATTATGAACCGATTTGTATCATACTTAGCACAGTTGTTAGAAGTGATACCAAAACACCACGTGCAAAATTTCAGTCAAATCAGACGAAAATTGAGCACTGTAGAGGCTTAAGAAGTCAAGACCCAAGATCGGTTTATATGGGAGCTATATCAAAACATGGACCGATTTGGCCCATTTACAATACCAACCGACCTACACTAATAAAAATATTTGTGCAAAATTTCAAGGTGCTGTAGCTGTACTTCTTCGAAAGTTAGCGTGCTTTCGACAGACAGACGGACGGACGGACGTGGCTAGATCGACTTAAAATGACATGACGATCAAGAACGATCTCAGACTCATATTTCGAGGTGCTACAAACAAAATGACGAAATTAGTACACCCCCATCCTAAGGTGGAGGGTATAAAAATCGAAGCACAACGGAACATTGTTTTTTTTTAAATAAATATTTATTTCCTCGACATCTCCACTGGAATTGATTAATATTCAATTTGTTTTTCTGCACGCGGCCGTACATATTAAATAATAAATCAAACTGACGAAGCCACACATCAATAAGCTAATAATAGACTACACGATATGGAGTGTGCATGTAAGCAAGCATATTTACCCGCCAATTCACACACAGCCAATCGATTTTTAGCACGCACAAGCTTGCCCAAAAACGTAAACAAAGGGTATATGTTAGACTGGGAGCTATGAAAAATATCTCAAAAGTGCACTTACGTATTTTAAGGAACATGTATAAAACTTTTTATTCTACACTAACCAAAAATCGTTTTAGCAAATATTTTTTTTTAATTGCTTTTACAACTTGGTGAACTTCAAATAAGCAGGCCCTGGATGATCGGAGATGCAAATCATCCAGCTCGTCTCGAAAGAGAAACAACAAAAATTGTAAAATTTAATGATCTCGTCCTAACAGGCAAAAAACTTGAAAAAAAGGTAATAAATTTCGATAAAATTTTCCTCCGTATTTTCATTCCATACAAACCTTTTTAGTATGCCAAAGATTACAATTAATGATGTTACTTTTCTTACCGGTAGTATTCTTAACTTTAGTCAAAGATTTTTTTAACTGGAACTAGGGAAAAATATTAGGAAATTTTGATACTTATTCCAATCACAAAAACTGCGATGCGATTTCTTTGGTAATTGGATATGATTGCCGTAGTTTAGTAAATGTTCATAACAAGAGAGAAAATTTGCATAAGGTGCAATACATTTGTTGTACCATATAGGAGTAAAATGTTTTGCTAGATAATAAGATACTTCTTTTTTCAACGTAGATATCGCTATACGATCATTACCGGCGAATACAAAGTAATGCTTGATTCAACACAATATCACGCATTACTGGGAAGACACCTTGCATAACGAAAATTAACGACTTATACGTTGTTGTTGTTGTGGCCACATTTGCATGTGTAGGTGACGATTCTCTCCCATAAGTGAGCAAGCTCGTTCCGGTCCCAAGGACCGACCGCCGCATGTTGCCCATTGGTTATTTAAAGGCGCCAATAACTCGCCTCGTCATATCGAGCATCATACACTCATAAAATTTTTTTAGTAAAAACAGCAAAAATGTTTGCTGAAACAGTAGAAGGTCTGAGGTCCACACAGATCGGACCTCAAAGTCCCAGCCTGTGTGGTGCTCACAGCTATTTCGTGCCGGACGACTTTTTGGTATTTATCATCTGCAGATCCGTTATAGAAACCATTTTTTCTTCCGTACTGCATACGATTTCTATATCGATATACTTGTTCCGAATTGAGTTATTTAAATAATTGATGCTTTTCAATTTAAATCTGCACGTCGCCTATACAGCTCTAGGCATTATCGAACTTCAGTTATTTAATTTTTTTCGACATCTATACAAAATTGTAGTAATAGCACATACCTGAAAGGAGAGACAATAAAAAAATGTGAATTAGAGATGTTGGTATGCAGATACTTATATCGATACTATGAGTATTTCGAGTATTTCGAAAAAACTTCAATACAAATTTTATTAAAACTAACAAGTAAAAGCGTGCTAATTTCGACCGGGCCGAATCTTATATACCCTCCACCATGGATCGCATTTGTCGAGTTCTTTTCTGGGCATCTCTTCTTTGGGAAAAAAGGATATAAGAAAAGATTTCCTCTGCTATTAGAGCGATATCAAGATATGGTCCGGTTTGGACCACAATTAAATTATATGTTGGAGGCCTGTGTAAAATGTCAGCCAATTCGAATAAGAATTGCGCCCTTTGGGGACCCAAGAAGTAAAATAGAGAGATCGATTTATTTGGGAGCTGTATCGGGCTATAGACCGATTCAGACCATAATAAACGCGTATGTTGATGGTCATGAGAGAATCCGTCGTACAAAATTTCAGGCAAATCGGTAATAGTTGCGACCTCTAGAGGCTCAAGAAGTCAAGATCCCAGATCGGTTTATATGACAGCTATATCAGGTTATGAACCGACTTGTACTTTATTTGACATAGTTGTTAAAAGTAACAATAAAAAACGTCTTGCGAAATTACAGCCAAATCGGATAGAAATTGAGCCCTCTAGAAGCTCAAGAAGTCAAGTCCCCAGATTTGTTTATATGACAGCTATATCAGGTTATGAACCGATTTGAACCATACATGGCACAGTTGTTGGATAGCATAACAAAATACTACGTGCCAAAATTCATTAAAATTGGATAAAAATTGAGCCCTCTAGAGGCTCAAGAAGTCAAGACCCAAGATCGGTTTATATGACAGCTAATTAAGGTTATGGACCGATTTGAGCCATACTTGGCACAGTTGTTGGATATCGTAACAAAACACGTCGTGCAAAATTTCATTCCAATCGGATAAGAATTGGGCACTCTAGAGGCTCAAGAAGTCAAGACCCCAGATCGGTTTATATGGCAGCTATATCAGGTTATGAACCAATTTGAACCATACTTGGCACAGTTGTTGGATATAATAACAAAACACGTCGCGCAAAATTTCATTCCAATCGGATAAGAATTGTGCACTTTAGAGGCTCAAGAAGTCAAGACCCAAGATCGGTTTATATGGCAGCTATATCAGGTTAGAAACCGATTTGAACCATACTTGGCACAGTTGTTGGATATCATAACAAAACACGTCGTGCAAAATTTCATCCCAATCGGATAAGAATTGCGCACTCTAGAGGCTCAAGAAGTCAAGACCCAAGATCGGTTTATATGGCAGCCATATCAAAACATGGACCGATATGGCCCATTTACAATACCAACCGACCTACACTAATAAGAAGTATTTGTGCAAAATTTCAAGCGGCTAGCTTTACTCCTTCGGAAGTTAGTGTGCTTTCGACAGACAGACGGACGGACGGACATGGCTAGATCGACATAAAATTTCACGACGATTGAGAATATATATACTTTATGGGGTCTCAGACGAATATTTCGAGTAGTTACAATCAGAATGACGAAATTAGTATACCCCCCATCTTATGGTGGAGGGTATAAAAAAATTATTGCAAACAATAGTTGTTAAACAGATGCATTTTTGCATACAAAATGCATTGAGTTTCATCTGTACACCCAGAGCAATAAGTAAACATTAAGAAAAAATTAATATAATATTAAGATGAAATAAAGAAAATTGAAACAAAAAAAATTTACTAATTAAGAAAATAAAAAGCAAGTAAAAGTTTGCTAAGTTCGGCTAGATCACATCTCATATACTATCCACCATGGATAGTATTTGTCAAATTCTTTGTCCGGTATGTCTTAATAAGCAAACAAAATAAAAGCATAAGAATTGCTTTGCTTTGTCAGTTTATAAACCATATAAACTTTGCTTGGATGTTAAAGACAATAGTAAATCGCATTGTGCGAAATTTCAACCAAATCGGATAAGAATTGGGGCCTAGAGGGACTTAAGAAGTAAAATGGGGACATCGGTTTGCACGGACATCGATATCAGGGTATGGGCTGATTCAGGCCATATTTGGCACGATTGTTAGAGGTCAGGGATAGCGTGACTGCGCCAAATTTCAGCAAAATCCAATAAGAATTACATCCTCTAGAGGCTCAAGAAGTAAAATCGGGAAAACGGTTTATATGGGCGCTATATCAAGTTTAAGATCGATTCGAACCATACTTGGTATATCCATTTAATATCATAGAAGACGTCATAGTACAATGGTAGATCCCATTCTGCAAAATTTAGACCAAATCGGGCTATCAAAAGCGTTGGCTTTAGCGGCACTAAAGCCAACGGTTTGATGTTTAGTTCTTTGGTAGAATGAAGCACGTGCTAGCCAAGAATGGCTAAAAAATCATGTTCCGCACTTCATTTCGTCCACACAGTGGCTGTGGGCCACAATAACGGCAGATTACATTCGAGCAGCTAGTAACTTGTTTTTGACCAACTCAGAGCAATAGTCAAGACAACCATCTCATGACGGAAAAAAGGGAATTGACTCTGAAATTTAGACATCATACACACAAAAAGAAAGTTTGTCGTTTGAATTGGTAACACTTCGTGTCAGCTACCTCATACATAGCAAAGAGAGTTTGTTGACGATAGAAAACTTTATTGGTCCCTCCCTAAACCATATTTGAAGAAGGGTACCTCATCTTTTTCCTCTCGAACTTCATAAAGAAAAAACTAAAATTGCCCCTATTAGCTTGATATAAAGTACGGACAGACGAACGGACGTCACTTAATCAACTCCGACATTATGGCAAATCGGATCAATGTCTTGAAGTGTTTTAAGCTAAATGACGATATTACTATGGTGGTGAGCATACAATCGCTTTGGCAACAAGTTTTCTTAATTGCAGTTATGCAGTCGGCACCAGACGAAATTGTCATAATTTGTTACAACTTGCAACGACGTTTTGCACAATGACCCCCTCCTATTTGGAACAAGTTTGAAGAAATTTTAGCAACAACTCCCCTCTAAGGACATTTGTTCCAAAAGCACATGCCGAAATGATTGTGCAATAAGTTAGAAATGTAATTTACATTCCACCATTTATATTCACAGATTTACAAAAAAAATCAAACAACATTTTCAGCAATTATACCTTAATGGCTGGCTTTTTGTTGCTTTCTTGTTTTCTTTTCGTTTCTATTACATTTGTTTCTGTTCCCCCGTTATTGGGTGCTGTTGTAATTTTTACGAACAGAACACGTGTTACTCAAAACACGTTAAACGGGTAAACAAAAAGAAAAACGCAAAGGGGCAAAGAACGGCTTCGCCCACCTCCTTCAGTTGCCCTCCTTGCGTTGGGCCAAAATATACCCAAATGAATGTTATGATTCCTATGGAATTTATGACCAATGGTGGTCGGTGGGCCGCCGCGCTGCTGAACGGTCGGTCTGGGACTGCTCGTTTGGAGATTAGCAACAACAAAGTGGAAAATAGCTCAGAACGGATTTCCAAGAACAATCAAAAGGAGCAGGCAGTGCAAACATTCCATGTTTTGTTGAAGCGTATACAGTGTTTACATTAGCGCCGTCGCCAGATGTTCCATTCAAACAGCGACAACCATAGGCACATGAATACAACCACAATAGCTCGACCACGACCCACCCCCGATCCATGCTGGGTCGGTGGGGGAGTAGAAGGAGACAAACTGAGTTGGCATTATAATGCCCCTCCCCTACTGCCCCAAGGTGTGTGAAAATCAAGACTTGGATCTCATTTCCTCCAAAGAAATTAACTAAAATGCCAAGTAAATTACATCGGCAAATCAAAGAATGTCCACAATGGAAGGACGATGAGATTGCCTTGAAGTGTGCCCAACGCTACTAGTCCCGTAGCAGCGGCAACAGGAAACGTGTCTCAATCACAGATAGAATGTCTCAAAGCCTAAAGGAAAATAAAACAAGATAATTTTTGTAATTATTATTACGATTATACGATTATTAATTAAAAGGTGTTAATCGACCCAAAATCCCACAGCTCATTCAGCGAATAAAAAATTTGCTGTTAGTATACGAAAGCTTACAATTTAATCTGCGGATTTGGCATGGAAACTTATTGTTGAACAAAAAACACAAACGCAAAAGCAAGGAACAACATAATCATGACATGGGCCACACACTTCTTCCCAAAAGATTTTGGCATGTCATGGCATTGCAGGTTGGGTCCAAAGTAATTTGTTAACATTTGTTGCGGAACAATTGTTAATACTCATATTAAAAATAAATATATAGTCATCATTTTCTGCCTTGTACATGACTATTTGCGGATTTTAGAATGCTTAATAGGAACCAATCAATGATGATGGTATAGAATGTTAACCTCCTAGTTAGAATGAGGTCCAAGTAGCGGTGACCCGACTAAAGAACAACAAGGCAGTAGAAGCCGGCAAGTTACCCGCTGAACTATTTAATACCAGTGGCGACACGCTGATAAGACGTATGCATCAGCTTATCTGTGCAATCTGGCTAAAAGACCACATACCCGATGATTGAAACCTCAGCATACTATGTCCCGTACACAAGAAAGGAGACGGAATGTGCCAACTACAGAGGAATAAGTCTCCTCCCCATCGCATACAAGCTACTCTCGAGCGTACTATGTGAAAGATTAAAACCTAAAGTCAATGGTATAATTGGGCCTTGGTAAATCCACCATGGAAAGAATCTCTCCGAACCATTTAATACCAAACGAGGTTTCAGACAAGGAGACAGCCTATCGTGTGATCTCTTTAATATCCTGTTGGAGAAGATTAAACGAGATGCAGATGTGAAAAGATATGGCACACTAATCAGAAGAGAACACATTCTACTCGCCTATGCCGACGACATCGACATCATAGGTCGGTCACTGGAAGTAGTAACTGCTGCCTTTGAAAGAATCGCAAGAGAGTCAGAAACAATGGCTCCGGCAGTAAATGGAGATAAGACGAAATGGATGGTTTCAACTCCCAAAAGAACTTGAACAACCGAGCAGATAAAGAAAATGGAGAAAGTTGGGTACCACAACTTTGAGATAGTCAGTAACTTTATCTAACTCGCCACCGCCGTAATCGAAGAATAATACTGGCAAACAGATGCTACTTTGGATTAAGTAAGCAGATTAGAAACAAGGCCACCTCTCGACAGACGAAGATTACACTATACAAGACACTGATACTACCCGTGTTGTTATATGGTTCTAAAACATGGCAGTGCTTGCAGTATTTGAGAGAAAGATTCTTCGTAAAATATATGGACCAGTTTGCGATAATGGAGAATAGAGGCCATGTATGAACCATGAGCTGCATGAGCTGTATGACGACGATAGCATACATGACAAACAAACATTCTGTCATAGCCAATTAAAGTAAGTAATAGGAACTAAATGTTTAATTGTCTGCTTGCGAAAACAAGCTTATTAGGAGCAACTCGAGGAAATCATTACACCAAAATCGCTAAAGCGCTGAGATGTTTTATGCGGAATAAAGACAAAACAATACAAATTAAAATAAAATTTGAACCAAACCAAAAATTACAACAATAAAGTCGTGATTGAACGGATGGACGAATATGGGTAGACTGCGCTAACTCATTAATGATGAATGGTAGAAAAATACCCAAGAATTGAACTATCTTAGAAAAATTCTAGCTCGAGTTAGGAAAGAGGTATCCTTATCAAATTTGCATTGACGTAAAGTGTACGAATGAGATTTCTGGAATCCATTTTAGAGTCTTCTTGCATTTCAGAGTTTCTACTTAAAAAAAAAAATAATGAATGGTGATAAAATAAAATATTAAGAAAATATAATTTTTTTTAAAAAAGCGTAGTGGCTTATGAAACAAAGAGATTTTTCTTTAATTTTTTTTTTTTAATTTTGAACATTTTTTTTTAAATTACATTTTAAAAGAATATTTCCTCGGAGTGGACTCCGGAATCGAAGTCGAGCAATCTTTACCGAATCGGAGTCGAGCCAAAATTGTTCGACTGCCTGGTTAAGGGTCCCATTCCATGGTTGAGGGTATACAAATTAAAGAAGTTAATTAAAAAACGAAATAAAAAAAAAATTATATTAAAAACAATTGCAAAATAAGTTTAAAAAAAATTAAATAAACAAAATTTATTTCAAAAAACAATTAAAAAAAATTAACAAAAATTAAAATAGTTTAAAACAAAATTAAAAGCCTGTGCTATAAAAAATAAATACATTTTAATAAACATCGGCGTAAGTATTTTGACAGTTAAGCTTACTGAATTTTTTTAATATAAAATTTAAATTTCCTAGCATGACAAAAAGTAGTCATAAATGGTATAATTTAAAACTTTGTTTTTTTTTCAAATAAAATATTAGGCCAAGCTACAAAATGTTGGGTGGTATAAGTATTTTGACATTTCATTTTATTATAAGAATAAATAAAATTGAATTAATTTTATGATCAAATTCATAGCAAATAGTGCTCATTTAGAGAGGATTTACTAAAGTTTCATTAAAATCATTTGGTATTTTTTTGTAGTTAAGCGTCAATTTTGGTCATTGGTTCCTCTTAAGCTGTTGTCAATAAAGTGCAGAGTTTTTGCTTAAGTAAGGCCCATAAAATTTCTAGATCTGAACTTGGCGGCGACCAATAAACTGTATTTGGCATAATCTAATAGAGAAAATTTTCCATTATGGCATAGAGCATTCCCTACCCGTAAAATAAATGATTTGCCAGTAAATCTATCACCAGAGAGGAGTGACATTTTGTTAAATTTAATTCATTGTTCCATTCATTTGGACCAGGTTTCCCCGCCGTACATATGTAACTGATTAGAGTACTATTTGATATTAAGATATCTAAAAATATGTTTTTTGTTAGAACTATAAAAAAAATAGTAAAACGAAAGCCGCTAATTTAGAAATAGTAGGACAAAGAGTTGGCTCAGTAGTGCCTTGGTCATAGGTTACATATAACGGGCGGAGAGACTTGGTCGAAATCAATGGAAGAGTGGATTAAGATAAAATATAATATATAAATTGTTTAACGAAAATTCACCTCTCCCTGATGAGAGACATATTGGCAAGTCAATTATTTTACGGCTTATCAGTGCTCTATGCCATAAAGGACCAATATTCTCTATTAGATTATGCCAAATACATTCGATTGGTTGGTCGAAAAACGCTGTACTTTGTTTACAAGGACTGAAGAAGACACAATGATACTTTGCGATAAAATATTCCAATTGATTTTAACAAAACTATGGTAAATTCCACTCCAAACGATCGCCAAATGTCACGCCCATTCTTCAAAGCTCTATTTGCTATTAATTTGAATAAGATTAGTTAAATTTTATTTATTCTTATAATAAAATGAAATATCAAAATATGGGTGGTATACCCAATATTTTGATACTTGGCCTAAAATTTCGTTCGAAAATAAAGTTTAAATAAAACCAGTAAAGAAAGGCCAAAGTAGGGCGCAGCCGACAATATGATACCCTACACCATCGAGTCTACCTACTACTGTTAAGAAATAGGACCTATATCTAAATATTGTCAGACTTTAATATTGTATACTTGGTGAAATATCGAATGGAACAGCAAGATGCTTTTACAATGGAACCCAAATTCTGGCTGACGCAGATTTAAAGGCAAAAATCAGCTCAAAAATTTATATAGCAGCTTTATACATAAATCCGGACTGATTGTGATGAAATTTGAAACACATATTAGGGCGACAAATAAAGCAGCTAATGCTAAATTTTATAAAGATCGGACCAAAATTGTGGCTTCTACAGCCTTAATAGGCCATATCGTATGAAAGATATATATGGGAGCTATATCTAAATCTGATCCGATTTTTATGAAATTTTGCACACATAATGGTACGTCAAATAGAACATCTCATGCAAAGTATTGCAAAGATCGGGCCAAAATTGTAAATAATAAAGTTTTAAAAGTCCACATCGGATGAAAGGTATATAAGGGAGTTATATCTAAATCTGAACCGATTTTGATGAAATTTTTCCTACATATTGGGACGTTAAAATTTGACCAAATATTGTTAAAATCGGATCAAAATTGTGGCTTCTACAGACTTCATAGGCCATATCGGATGAAAAATATATATTGGGGGCTATATCTAAATCTGACCCGATTTTGATGAAATTTTGCACACGTATTAAGACGTCGAACGAAACACCTCATGCTAAATTGTAAATAAAGGGTGATTTTTTTGAGGTTAGGATTTTCATGCATTAGTATTTGACAGATCACGTGGGATTTCAGACATGGTGTCAAAGAGAAAGATGCTCAGTATGCTTTGACATTTCATCATGAATAGACTTACTAACGAGCAACGCTTGCAAATCATTGAATTTTATTACCAAAATCAGTGTTCGGTTCGAAATGTGTTCATTCACCGTAACGTTGCGTCCAACAGCATCTTTGAAAAAATACGGTCCAATGATTCCACCAGCGTACAAACCACACCAAACAGTGCATTTTTCGGGATGCATGGGCAGTTCTTGAACGGCTTCTGGTTGCTCTTCACTCCAAATGCGGCAATTTTGCTTATTTACGTAGCCATTCAACCAGAAATGAGCCTCATCGCTGAACAAAATTTGTCAAAATTTGAACACATTTCGAACCGAACAATGATTTGCAAGCGTTGCTCGTTAGTAAGTCTATTCATGATGAAATGTCAAAGCATACTGAGCATCTTTCTCTTTGACACCATGTCTGAAATCCCACGTGATCTGTCAAATACTAATGCATGAAAATCCTAACCTCAAAAAAATCACCCTTTACTAATGTCTTAAAAGTCCACATCGGATGAAAGGTATCTAAGGGAGTTATATCTAAATCTGAACCGATTTTGATGAAAATTTTCCTACATATTGGGACGTTAAAATTTTACCAAATATTGTTAAAATCGGGCCAAAATTGTGGATTCTACAGCTTTAAAAGACCATATCGGATGAGATATATATATATGGAAGCTGTATCTAAATCTGAACCGATTTGGTTCAAAATCAATAGCGTTCGTTCTTGGACCAAACGAGTAATCTGCAACAAGTAAATCTTATAAATCCATCCACCATGGATCGCATTTGTCGAGTTCCTTTCCCGGCATCTCTTTTAGGCAAACAAAGGATAAGAGAAAAGAATTGCTATGCTATTGGAGCTATAAGAAGTTATGGTTCGATTCGGACCATAATTGAATTGAATGCTGGAAGAATTTTCATGTAAAATTTTAGCCAATTCGAGTAAGAAATACGGCCTTTAGGGGCTCAAGAAATAAAATAGGGAGATCGGTTTATATGGGAGCTGTATCGGGCTATAGACCTATTCAGACCCTTTAGAGACTCAAGAAATCAAGATCCCAGATCGGTTTTAATGGCAGCTATATTAGGTTATGGACTGATTTGAACCATACTCGGCACAGTTATTGGAAGTCATAACAAAACATGTAGTTTAAAATTTCAGCCAAATCGGATATGGCTCAGCTATATCAGGTTATTAACCGATTCGAACAATACTAAGCACAGTAATTGGAAGTCATAACGAAACACGTCATGCAAAATTTCAGCCAAATCAGAGGGACATTCCGCCCTCTGGAGGCTTAAGAAGTCAAGACCCCAGATCGGTTTATATGTTAGCTATATCAGGTTATGAACAGATTTGAACCATACTTAGCACAATTGTTGGAAATCATAACAAAACACCTCATGCGAAATTTCAGCCAAGCCGGTTAAAAATTGCGACCGCCAGTGGCTCAAGAAGCCAAGAACCAAGATTGGTTTGTATGGCAGCTATATCAAAACATTGACCAATTTGACCCATTTACAATCCCAACTGACCTACCTGACAATAATTAGAAGTATTTGTGCAAAATTTTAAGCGGCTATATCGACTTAAAGCATCAGGACGATCAAGAATATATATACTTTATGGGGTCTTAGACGAATATTTCGAGGTGTTACAAACAGAACGACGAAATTAGTATAACCCCATCCTATGGTGGCGGGTATAAAAAACCAGTAAGGTAGGGCAAAAGTCGGGCGGTGCCGACTGTATAATACCCTACACCTAAAAAATCCGTATCAAATGTCGAGCAAATATATTCAAACTGTAATAACGGTTGGCAAACGACCATATACAATATATGGGAGCTTTATCTAAATCTGAACAAATTTTGAGCAAACTTATCAGATATTGTGGCAAAGCTGGTCAAAAAATGCGCTTTCAGTGGCTCTTGGAGCTAAAGTCGGGAGGTATTCATATATGACAGCTATATCTACATCTGAACTGATTTCTAGGAAATGCACCAGTAATGTAGAGAGTCAAGAGAAAATTTCTCAAAATTGGACGAACATATATATGGGAGCTATATGAAAATCTGGACCGATTTGAAGCAAGCTTCTTAGATATTGTGGTAGTTGTCGAGAAAAGCGATGTGCGAAATTTTGGCAAGATGAGTCAATAAATGCGCTTGCTGTGTCTCAAGAAGTTAAAATCGGGCCATATATATGAGAGCTATAGCTAAATCTGAACCGATTTCCATGAAATTCACCAGTCACCATGTCAAAAGAAAATCCTTCCTACCAAATTTCGAGAGAGTCGTTTAAAAAATTAATATTTTATTGCAATATTACTGCAAATCGGACAAATATAGCTATGGTAGCTATATCCAAATCTGGACTGATATTTGCCATGCTATTAAAGCAATATCAAATTATGGGCCGATTCGGACCATACTTGGTTTTGATGTTGGAGACCATAGTGGAAGTCATTGAGCAAAATTTCAACCAGAATTTGACCCTATAAAGGCTCAAGAAATAAAATCGGGAGATCGGTTTATAAGGGAGCCATATCATGTTATGGGCCGCTTCAGACCAGATTTGGCACATGTTGAAAGTCATAGAAGAAGTCATTGCACAATGTTTCAGCCATATTGTATAAGAATTGCACCCTCCAGAGGCTTATGAAATCAAATATGAAGATCGGTTTATATGGGAGCTATACCAGGTTATAAACCGATTTGGATCATACTTGACATAGTTGTTGGCAAGGCATGTCATATGGCAGCTATGTCAGGTTAAGCACCGATTTAGACCATACTAAGCACAGGACCATACTTTGCATAGTTGTTGGAAGTCATAGGAAAACGCTATGTGCAAAATTTCAGCCAATCGGATAAGAATTGCGCCCTCTAAAGGCTCCAGAAATCAAGTTCCGATATCAGTTTATAGTATGCAAGCTATACGAAAACATAAAAACAAAACAAAATCAAAAGGGTCTCTCCATTGTTGGTGTATGGTAACCTCTGGCAAATATGTTTGATTACTAAGCTCGTGACTCGTGAGTGAGATCCAAATCCAATCACGTAAACGTGAGTGAGTAAAATCATGCTCACGACACACGACATAATCACGACTCACGAAACACTCAGGGCTCACGAGAAGCCCACAAGATACTCACGACTCACGGCTCTGGAGAAAATCATGACTCACGAAGCACTCATGACTCTCACGAAAATCACGACTCACGAGACATGTTTTTGAAGAATTTAAGACATTTTAAGCCTGATTTCAACTTTTTGTCACATAAAGACATCTGCTATTGTTGCTTATTTGACAAAGAATTTCATAAATATGGGAAATATTTAAAAAAAAATAACATCTTTAAAAAATAAAAATAAAAAACAATATAAATAACAAAATTTATATTTATATAAAAATAATGAATTAGCTTCCCAAGCCCTACAAAAAGGGCTTTATTGCTTTCTTACCATATACTCAATTTTGTTTACTTTATAGCCCACATAAGGTGATTGTATATCACATTTTTGTACATTTGTTTGCATTTTCAGTGTTATTGATAGTCAAAACTGTGATTGGATCAAAATCTTTCCTTTTAAATAGACATTATTTATAACAATAATGCCAACTTCCACGGAGGTACAAGTTCGCAAACACAAGCGCCTTTTTTATAATTAATTTGTATTTTTCATGTTGCAGCAGCCGCCATATTTCAATGTAACCACCATTAGTGTGATGACTTTTTGACTTTTCTCAAAACATTTGAATTTTTTATTTTTTTAATCATACACATCGAATACGGAAAAATGTGTCAAGTCTTATAACTTTCACGAAAAGCCGCACTACCTATGAACAAAATGAGATATTGATCGTAAATATCGGTTTACATACCTCGTTTTTATTAAAAATTTAGTGAAGGTAATCGAAGGTACAGTGATGGTCATATAATTAGGTACACCGGTTTTAATTTTGACAAATTTGCATTTTATTGAAATTGAACGATAAAATCATGATCACGAAAATGTGTATATAAAAAACTATAAAAGTTGCTGAGTTTATATGAAAAGGTAAGGAAATATTTCGTCCAATTTTTGCTTGGAAAGTTAATTCGGGATACTTGTATTTTTCATGTATAAAGTAAAAAAAGAGGTATGGTTTGTGTAACCTAATTTGGTTCTTAAGATTCTTAGGGCTCAGATAACTCTAATAATTAGTTGGATGACACTTTCATGTAAGTACTGCTCTTCAGCTTGGGGGAAGGCTTGCAACTAACTTTTCGGCGAACCTGGGAGATATTTAGTTTAGTTCTTGTAAATTTTGGAATAACTCATCCGAATTTCAACTTGTTCTCCTCCCAAAGCTTCCGAGAGTCTTTTAATGGGTTTGAGTACGGTGATCCGAGAGGACCAGACCAATAAATCCATATTTTTTATAAAAACCAGGGTTTAACGCCCCTGTAGGCATGTTTTGGAGCATTCTCGTCCATACAAGCGAATTAAGTTGGCATGTTGTGAACCACAAATTCTTTCATTGAAATCACAAAATATCATGAAAAAGCACCCCAAAACCATTATGATGCCTCCATCAGAATTTATTGCGTTTAACGTATACTGATGGTCAATTTTTTTGTTTGGAGGATGTTGTATGTATTTTACCATACAAGTCAAACAAGAAACTTCACCCTCAGTATATTTTAAAGGTCATAATCCTGATGGAGGCAAAATAATGGGTATGGGGTGTTTTTGCATGGTGTGCTGTGGTTCCTAAAAGTAAGAATACTCAAGGAATGGATCAGCATTTTCATAGAGATGCAATGAAACAAACTCAAAGCTGTCGTCCCACTGGGCAGCAACCGTGTGCCAGTCCCATGACAGTCAGGAATCCACGAGGCTATCTAAAAGAAAGCTACTCGGGTGAACGATTACTTGAGTGGGTTACGGAGGAGTGGACCGTGCACTTTGAAGACAACCCATTGAAAGCTGAATCGCAGAAGGACTCCAGAATGTGTTAGATCAGTTCAAACTATGGGTATCAATTGTAATGGTTGTTGCTGATTCAACAAAAAGACAGGCGTTATAGTTCGACTGCAGCAAATGTTCCATGTGAAAGGTCACCCCACACACAAGTTCATCAGTTTCTAGCACCATCGCGTTGGCATGGACGATGAGCTCCATGAGTCGAGTAAATTACCAAACATTAATTATTTCTTTGGGCATGATTTGAAGAAAAATTATGTCCATTTGAAAGTAGCCTTCAGCAATGGTAAAACTAAGATTATGGCAACAGGGGGCTGGAGAGACGACGTGACACTTCACTGAGGGGAGTGAGATTCCCTTTTGTTAAGTTCAAGCTGATCCCAAACATCTGCAATACACGCTGAAACTGTCTTGCCATTCTAGCTCTGCTTGCGTTTATTCTGATGCCTGAAGCCCGGAACAGGTTGCGTAAAATCTGTTCATTCATTTCTTACTCATGGACTGATTATTGGGTGAGTAGTCCGTTTTCCGCACTACCCAAAAGCTCTCAAATACTTGAAGACCCACTGGAAAGAAGATAAATCTCCAATCAACATTGCCTGAAACAACCAGTGGTGTGGGAGTGCGATCAAAGTTATGTAAGTTATGTATACAACTCCTGCCGCAACAAGGACAACCTCCCACTAAGATACACACTCTCCAATGTCAACGTGAATATCTAACATCGTTGTATGTTTGATGATCCTATGTAATGTCACATATTTGTGGACATGTGGCTCTAAAGCTTGTGTTCAATTATATAACTTAAAAAAATTGCCCAAAATGCCGAAATAAAAATTTTAAAATCATTCTATTTTGTACCAATTATTGTTCTATTTAAATGAAAACTTGTTGAACTCATTGTATTTATCAATTTACTAACCCATGCTTTATATAAAACACTGTCTTTTTTTATCATAATAAAATACAAATACAATTTCTGTGCGTGAGGGTTTTTATCGAATCACCTTAAATGTAAGATTTTATCCAATCTTAAATAAAAACTCGTCAAAATATGATACAGGGATAGGAGGTTGTAAAAAAGTCATCGCCCTAGTACCCATATAACTAACCATCACCAACGACGTCAAGTAAAAGGATTTTAAGTTCGGCCGGAACGAATGTTGAATTCACTCCAACAAGGATCGCCTTTTGTCAAGTTCTATGCAGGCTTATCTCTGCCAAAGAACAACGGTATAGAAACTTTCTTTCTTAATACTTTTGCATAATCCACGGACAAGGAGGTTGCTGTTTTGATTTGCAAAATATAGTGAAAAAGACTTAACAGACTTCCGATTTTTCCAAATGTTGAGTGCTTATATCACTAAAACAAGCGATATTTCATTAAGTAAACCTATTTTCAAACTTTGAAGACGCATTATTTAAATGCTTTGAAAGAAATACCATAACAAATAAAGGGTGATTTTTTTGAGGTTAGGATTTTCATGCATTAGTATTTGACAGATCACGTGGGATTTCAGACATGGTGTCAAAGAGAAAGATGCTCAGTATGCTTTGACATTTCATCATGAATAGACTTACTAACGAGCAACGCTTGCAAATCATTGAATTTTATCACCAAAATCAGTGTTCGGTTCGAAATGTGTTCAAATTTTGACAAATTTTGTTCAGCGATGAGGCTCATTTCTGGTTGAATGGCTACGTAAATAAGCAAAATTGCCGCATTTGGAGTGAAGAGCAACCAGAAGCCGTTCAAGAACTGCCCATGCATCCCGAAAAATGCACTGTTTGGTGTGGTTTGTACGCTGGTGGAATCATTGGACCGTATTTTTTCAAAGATGCTGTTGGACGCAACGTTACGGTGAATGAACACATTTCGAACCGAACACTGATTTTGGTAATAAAATTCAATGATTTGCAAGCGTTGCTCGTTAGTAAGTCTATTCATGATGAAATGTCAAAGCATACTGAGCATCTTTCTCTTTGACACCATGTCTGAAATCCCACGTGATCTGTCAAATACTAATGCATGAAAATCCTAACCTCAAAAAAATCACCCTTTATAATGAAAAAATTCGTCGTATACATTTTGAAATCTTTTTATCACGGGTAAAAATGAAAATTTTTACTGCTATGAAGTAGTCAATCAATAAAGTTTACCAGACTTATTCACAAAGAATTCAATTTAAAGAATTTTTCGTATTGACAAACACATAACAGCCTATTTTTCACTTAATAAATAAAATTTAAATTTTTAAGAGTTATTATTGGTTCTACCCTTGTTTAACACCATAATAAAATGACATTTCTCAGTTCTACGAGTATAAACCTGTATGAATGAATGCGAAACAAATAAAATCGCGCTAAGTTCGGCCGGACAAATTCTTGGCAATTCACCACCATAGCTTTTTTCTATCAAGCGTGTATAATAAAGATCAAAAGTGGCGAAAATTTGGTGCGTACTAAATCCCAAATTTTGGGTACAGTAGCACCAAATTAGGGGGCTTTGCGTTTAACATTTCAGCTTAATCGCCAATTTACAAAGAGTGTTTCCGTTTTCAAGCTTGGACCATCAATAAAATAATGATGTTGACATCTCTCAAGCAGGAAGCTTACACAGGTTCAACGAATGTGTTGTCCTGACATAGGTGAGGCGATGAGAACCAATCAATTGATTACGCTCGACACGAGAAGACTATGAGCACCGCAAGGGTTGGAGCTCTGAGCTCCGATTTGAGTAATTTGCAATCGGAGTGAGAGGACGACTAGCACCGGCTCTTGCCTTATAACTGACTTCCTATCATACTCGATACTCGTAGGACAAGGCGAGTTATTGGCTCCTTTAAATAACCAATGACTATAACGTTCCTATGGCGATCGGTCGTATGGACCGGAACAAGCTTGCTCGCCTACGGAGCTTGATGAGGACCACAAATAAATGTAGCAAGTACCACTGCAATTGGGGAAAAGTGCGAGACCCTTTTTCTAGCGTCTCATTCTTCTATTGACAAATATCGAATAGTTCATGCTACGCGAATGGATTAAAGCTGGAAGAGAGAACTCTTCTAGGTGCCTATATTTAGAACCCAGAGACCGAGTCCTGTTTCCTCTTGCTGACCATAGAAGGAATGCGTCAGATGATACAGTTTTAATGCGACATTGTCGGAAGTGAGCATCTTCTCGAATAGTAAACAGCCTTTAGAGCGATAACAACCAAGGCGGTAGAGTCAAGAACAATGTTAGGAGACAAATGACCCCTTCTCTGACTATTTTATAGACCAGCATCAATAAATTGAGATGGTGCACAGTCAACGCAAGAACGTCGAGGGTGAACGTTATTACGGACAGTTGTCTAAAAGAGAAATAACAACCAAGATGGTGAAGTCACGCACTGTTGGAGTTCTCGCCTTCCCCGGGCGTGATGGGCCAAAGCGGAGTTAAGTTAAATGAGAGAGTATACGTCTTGACTGTAAGAATCAGAAGACTGCTGTTAATAAAATCATATCTTTTGAACCGAATAAGATAATTGAATGATTTAAACGGCATATGGCAGATAAGCGTTCAGCCTATAAATAGAATGTTTAGGAGCTTAGTTATGGCTTTTCAAAGTCAAAATTTGTGTAATAATGGTTACTAAATGGAGTACATTTATTTTGTAATTTTAGATTTTCCCCCTTTTTAAGGCTTCAATATTTAAAATTATCAACCAAAATTAAAAAAAAAAAAATCTACATTTTTTCAATTTTTTCTAAAATTTTCATCTTAGTTCGTAATTTAGGTTTTTTTCGAAATTATAAGTTGTGAAGCATATAACTTTAATAGAAAAGGACAATCTTTATTCTTTTTTATTATTCGGAGAATTTTGCAACCTTTTCAATGGTATAACCCGATATGCAATTGGTAAAGAAATAATGCCACAATTCCAAAAGAGCCGACAAAAGCTTGACTGAAATCTGAAAAAAAAACAAGATCCCAGATTGGTTTATATGGCAGCTATATCAGGTTATGAACCGATTTGAAACTTATTTGACACAGTTGTTGAAATCGGATAGGACTTGCGCTCTCTAAAAGCTCAAGAAATCAAGACCCAAGATCGGTTTATATGACAGCTATATCAGGTTACGGACCGATTTGAACCATACTTGGCACAGTTGTTGGATATTATAACAAAACACGTCGTGTAAAATTTCATTCCAATCGGATAAGAATTGCGCACTCTAGAGGCTCAAGAAGTCAAGACCCAAGATCGGTTTATATGACAGCTATATCAGGTTATGGACCGATTTGAACCATACTTGGCACAGTTGTTGGATATCATAATAAAATACTTCGTGCAAAAATTTATTCCAATCGGATAAGAATTGCGCACTCTAGAGGCTCAAGAAGTCAAGACCCAAGATCGGTTTATATGGCAGCTATATCAAAACATGGACCGATATGGTCCATTTACAATACCAACCGACCTACACTAATAAGAAGTATTTGTGCAAAATTTCAAGCGGCTAGCTTTACTCCTTCGGAAGTTAGCGTGCTTCCGACAGACAGACGGACGGACATGGCTAGATCGACATAAAATGTCGCGACGATCAAGAATATATATACTTTATGGGGTCTCAGACGAATATTTCGAGTAGTTACAAACAGAATGACGAAATTAGTATATACCCCATCCTATGGTGGAGAGTATAAAAAATTTTAACTCTAATATCTGAAAAAGTTATAGATGTCCCAGACATCTATGCATGTTTTTTGTAGGACGTTTAGAGCTCTACCTTTTGCAAAAAAACAAAACATGACAATCGGCCTATAGATGCCTATTTGGCAGCACTTCAAAATTTGAAATGCTAGAGGTAACCTACATTCACGCCCCCCGTCAGCCCCTGGACCTACTAGGGTCTCCAAATTTTGCATAATTATAGAAAACCATCCCCACATTCACTTCGTGTAGATATTCTAATCCGTTCAAATGTTATAGAATTTTTCCAGGGATTTTTCGACTTTGGGACATGTCTTCCAAACAATTCTTGAACAATTAACATTAACTTTTAATTAACAATTAACTTTTTAACATTTTTATACCCACCACCGAAGAATGGGGGTATATTCATTTTGTCATTCCGTTTGCAACACATCGAAATATCCATTTCCGACCCAATAAAGTATATATATTCTTGATCAGCGTAAAAATCTAAGACGATCTAGACACGTCCGTCCGTCTGTCTGTTGAAATCACGCTACAGCCTTTAAAAATTGAGATATTGAGCTGAAATTTTGCACAGATACTTTTTTTGTCCATAAGCAGGTTAAGTTCGAAGATGGGCTATATCGGACTATATCTTGATATAGCCCCCATATAGACCGATCTGCCGATTTAGGGTCTTAGGCCCATAAAAGCCACATTTATTATTCGATTTTGCTAAAATTTGGGACAGTGAGTTGCGTTGGGCCCTTCGACATCCTTCGTCAATTTGGCTCAGATCGGTCCAAATTTGGATATAGCTGCCATATAGACCGATCCTCAGATTTAGGGTCTTAGGCCCATAAAAGCCACATTTTATATCCGATTTGGATGAAATTGGGCGCAGTGAGTTGTGTTAGGTCCTTCAACATTCTTCGTCAATTTGGCTCAGATCGGTCCAGATTTGGATATAGCTGCCATATAGACCGATCCTCCGATTTATGGTCTTAGGCCCATAAAAGCCACATTTATTATCCGATTTTGTTGAAATTTGGGACAGTGAGTTGCGTTGAGCCGTTCGACATCCTTCGTCAATTTGGCCCATATCGGTCCAAATTTGGATATAGCTGCCATATAGACCGATCCTCCGATTTATGGTCTTAGGCCCATAAAAGCCACATTTATTATCCGATTTTGCTGAAATTTGGGACAGTGAGCTGCGTTGAGCCCTTCAACATCCTTTGTCAATTTGGTCCAGATCGGTCCAAATTTGGATATAGCTGCCATATAGACCGATCCTCCGATTTATGGTCTTAGGCCCATAAAAGCCACATTTATTATCCGATTTTGCTGAAATTTGGGACAGTGAGTTGCGTTGAGCCGTTCGATATCCTTCGTCAATTTGGCCCATATCGGTCCAAATTTGGATATAGCTGCCATATAGACCGATCCTCCGATTTATGGTCTTAGGCCCATAAAAGCCACATTTATTATCCGATTTTGCTGAAATTTGGGACAGTGAGTTGCCTTAGGCCCTTCGACATCTTTCTTCTATTTGGCCCTGATCGGTTCAGATTTGGATATAGCTGCCATATAGACCGATCTCTCGGTTGAACAATGACTTGTACTTATAAGCATTTGGTCTAAATCGGATGATATCTATAGAGCTGCTATGGGGCATAAGGTATGCATTTTTCACTGTATTTTGACGAAGTGTGGTTCACATATATACCCGAGGTGGTGGGTATCCAAAGTTCGGCCCGGCCGAACTTAACGCCTTCTTACTTGTTTGACTCTACAAAAAATTGGGGCCTAGGGGCAGCCAATTGTTTTGAATGTTAAGGGGCATTGGAGAGCGTATTTTAAAAATATGGCGAGGGTTGTTTTTGGTATATATTTTCTTATTTTCCATCAATTACCTGGAGAAGCTAAATATTATTATTTAACTTTTTTTATAATACTACACTTATAAATTGTATCCTTCCATAAACAAGATAAAAAACGTCATTCGCTTAACTGGTTTTCGAGAGATATAACACTTAAAATCGGACCAACATACTTAAAAATTGTGTTTTTTTTTAATCGAAAAGAGGTAAACATTGAACGGCCGTTTATTCAAACTCAAACTTTGACGTTTTTGTGTGTAGCATTTTTCAAATTGTTGGAATGTTTTACATAAGATAGGTTTTCATTAAAATTTTGTAGGCGCACATGAACATGTCGATTTTTGCCATCTGTTTCCTCTGTCCGCGCCATAGTGCGACGCTAAATTCATGAGAAGGCACAAATATAGCGAAAAACTTATCGGAAATTCATATCAAATTATTATTATTATTATTTTGTGAAAACTAAAAAAGTTTTACTTGACTTTTGTATTTCGTGAGTCCTCCTTTAGCAATTGTTTGTTCCCAGTCGCCAATTCACACTTTTAACCGGAATTTGGATGTCGATTTTCTCCGTATAGGTTCACTCTTCTCATAAAATAGGTGTTATGCCTTTTTTAGATGAAATCTTGTATTTATGGATAATTTTTTCGAGTAATTCTCCGATTTGATCTATTTGATATGTCCCAAATTTTTACGAATATCGAAAGCTCTTAACAATCACTTCATTACCATTTTCGAAATCTATGTGCCGTATTTTTTAGATCGACGGTTGGTTGAGAATAAAATGAGCTTGAATTATGCTTGGTTCCAAATTATTACCGAATAAATCAGATAGGTTTTAGATATGTTTATCCATTCGTTCCACGATAAAAACTAGTTTCCCAGCCAGGCCAAACCAAAAAAAAAAAAAAAATATGTCGACAACCTTAAGTGTTGTGTAGCCAATTCCAAACAATTTTTGGTGTTGTTTTTGAAAGTACAGTTTTTTGACGTGGTTCACAACCAGCCCTATACGGATTTTTTTAACAGTATGAGGATTTATTTACTAAAACTTCCACTACATTTGTACACATACACAACGTCACCTTAACTGACAAAATTTGTGGATTTTGGTATATTGTGACCAAAATGGAGCGTCCTTCTCTGGACGATAACACACAACTTCCCTCTGATTTCGGCTTAACGACTTAAGTGTTACTGTTAGTATAATTATTTGTGGCTATCTGTACACATGGATGTGGTTTTCCGACATTTCCGATATTTTTTTTACTTATATAACAAGTAATTTTCGCATTTACAGAAATATTTCTGCCCCTTGACATATTTTGAGCTATAGCTTGGTAATATAAATTGAATTTGTGAAGAAAATGTTTAGAAAGGTCCTGACATCTACGATACTACTTACAGACAATGTCAAGTGCCATATAATTCCTCAAAAGTTACGAAAAAAAAATAGTGAAAACGTATAAAGCAATGGGTTGTATGCTGTTTTGATTTATTTTTCTAGCTTTTTTCTTTTTCATAGATATTAGGGCGAAAATAAGAGTGATATCTGAACTTTAGTTATACGTATTAGCTAGATGACCATGTGATTCAGCAAAGTAGAAAGAGTCATATTCAGAAATTTTACATCATGGGAAATTTTAGCTGGATTTTTTGTTGAATGAATGAAGTGTACCTAAATTTATTTGATTCACTTTGTATACAAAGCATTGCATAGAATAGACACATTTCTATGAACTATACAAATTGGCATGAAGTTGGTGTATTTACGAAACCATAAAATACAGCAAACTCTCAAATAATGGTAACCGACGAGACAGAATATCTGTATACGGCTATGGAACGAAGAAAACAAGCAAATTAATGTTCAAAGAGTTCAAACATATTGTGTTGCTTAAGCTCTTGCTGCAATGCAGTTTCAGTTTAGCTATTCGTCCGTCATCACCATCTATCGTTTGACCAAGTATTAAAAGCGATGGAATTTTTGTTGCCAGAATTCAAAAGAACAAGAATTTCAACGATACTTAGCTGACAATAAATGATGGATGCAAACTGGTTTTGATTGGTTTGTTTTATGTGTTAAAGACGGATACTTGAACGATGCTTCCTAAAATTGCAAAGCAATTAAATCACAACTTATATATATATATAACCAGGTGTCTAGGGAGACATCGAAAAACAGAAGCAAAATAAGAAGATTAGATTTAGGAAGAGTTTTGAAATTGTTTATGGGAAGTGCAAATAGTAAAGAAGCAAATATTCCACATCGTAGAAGCTTAAAATTGCAACCAAAATTAATCTTTTTGTATTTTAAACCATTTGTTTACAAAATTTAGTTTTCTAATCCCTCTCAAAATTGTGATCAATTGAAGAGACAACCCCTTATGCAATTCAATGCTCTTGTTTTTCCCTTTAAGTTGTTTTACTATGATAATGTATTTAAATTTTTATAATACGATATAATGATGACTATGATGGCAAACTAAAATATAGGTGAAGCTATGTGCTTGGCATCACTTAGCTGATTTAAAGAAAAATATTAAAGAATATGTGGTGTCAAATGAGACAGCATCAAAGAAAACCACGCGCCGGTCATAGCGCTCAAGAATATTGCCTAAAGAAATGTGTTGAATACAAAATTAGTAATATTTAATCGTTGGGCGCGAGTGTTTTTTTTGGAGTGACCATATTAGATGAAACAGAAGAGAAACGTAGCCATGCATAATGTTTGGGTTCCGGTAACGTAAATCACTATTTATGCTTTTTTTTAGTTGTAAAATGCTGAAAAGCCTGTCCATCTCTCTATCTCTATCGGTCACTATGCGTTTCCCCGACACTCTATCTCTCTCCGTCTCTCTAAACATAAGTGGAGTTAAAAGGGAAAGTCCTAAAAAATATAAATTTGCAGTTCTCTTCCTAATATGAACCCATGATCACTAATTTCTTCACCAATAAACTGCAATTACTCCTCCTCAATAATATTCATATTAAAGAAATTTTGTATATAATACGAATATGACAGAAGGTATTCTAAAATTGAAGGCCTATTTTGGAAAAAAAAAAATAAAAAACTCGAAAAACATCTTAAAAAATTTCGCCACTTATTTTCTAACAAAAAAAAAAAAATCCAAATTATTCCTTACTCTCCTCCAGAGGATGACATATCAGAAAAAAATCCGATTCCGGTACTGTTAATATAATTTAATGTTTAAAGATTATTTCATGCAAATGTTGACCGAGACTCAAATGGAACACCCGCTTAGTCCAATTTTGGCATGTTCTTTCCAACATTTCAGCCGATATATCACGAATAGATGCTTCAATGTTGTTTTCCAAGTCAATTGAAGCGGGCTTGACTACATAGATATGAGATTTAACATATACCCATCAAAAATGTCAGGCAAGCCAAGCTATTGCATTTTGGACAAAACAAAGTTGGATATCACCTCACGGTAGCGCTCACCATGAAGCGTTACGTTGCGATTCGCATCATCTACGGAAGAAGTACGGTCCAATGATGCCCATAAACCGCAGCCCATAAACCGCACCAAACTGTGACTTTTCTGCATGTATTAGTAGCTCTTGCAATGCTTCAGGCTGATCTTCACTCAAAAATTGACAATTCTGTTTATGTACGTACCCTTTGACCCAAAAATGAGTTTCGTCGTAAAATGGAAAAAACGCACGATGAACTTTCTTAACAGAGCACGCATTTTGATAGTCAAATTCAATAATCTGCAAGGGTTCTTTGGTGCTTTGGGTGGCAAATTATTTAAATTCTTCAAAGGCATGGCCTACTTAATATCTCAGAAAGCGCTTTCAGGGCACTATTTCCCAGTTGGCCACAGTGGGCCATTTTGTACGAAAATTAGAGTATCATAAGGACAAATGGCCAAATATGATGGAAAAATGCCAATATCTTGGGTTCTTTATGGTAGTATAATAGATGCCACTATTTGAGTCATATTGTTTAAGCCAAAAATCTTCTAATGAAGATCAAAATATCGTTGAAGTCTGTGAAAGTAGTTTTGGTAAAAGAACAACATCGTGCCTTGGTTAAAAAAAGAGGAAAACGTTGCAAATAGGTGTTAGATCAGATTCTTGGGCAATTTAGGAAAAAAGGGGTCAAGGTGAGCTTACGCGAACGACCTAATTATTCTTACAGCGGGCAAATTTGCGTCTGCTGTTTCGGAGGTGCTCATCGCAGATCTTGGATGCACCTCATCCTGGGCTGATGAGTGTGGATTGAGCGTGAACACGAAGACGACGGAGTTTGTATTGTTCATACGAAAGTTCACCTGTTTAGGCTTCCCTCTTTGCAGGATGTGACACTGAAACTCTACGACTAAGGCGGGGTGCGTCCAAAGGGATCTGGGTCTGAGTCGAGGTGGTCTGGCTGTGCAGTGAACATCCTGCACGTAGGCATTAATCCTTTTTCTGTAAGAGTTGAGGTGGCCGCATTTGCCGCAATGTAATTGAGACAGAACTACTCTGGTTTACCGGGGGAGGTACATTTTTTCAGGTACAATGGGAGGTTGTTGTTCTTTAAGGACCATGTTCACCCGGTAGCTGATCACTGCAACAGCTACCATGTCTGCATGAATGTTGCGGCTTGACTTGCCGCTTGATCTATGGGTTTTCTCTTGTAGAGTTGAACGTCACGCTCTACATCATGTAGATCCACCTTAAGGCTTCTGGGCGGTGGATAGTTACAGTTCGCACAGGTGGGTTTGGTTTACTGATAGAGGTGGCCTACGTTGGAATTGAGGAGACAGCTCATCGCAGTTCGAAAAACGGCATTCTGACAGATCTAAACATTAATACAATGCGTGTCACAAAGCTGACGATGATACACTGGCGCTGCATAACTTGTAACATAACTCTGCATCCAAAGTCCTGACGGCAAGTGACTTGAGGACTTTGTTTCTACTTTGGCCTTATCGCAAAATGCTGTGGCATGTGGGAAGAATGCGTAAGAGCAGACAAATGTCACACCATCGACTTTCACATTCAGATCATTATTCACCTCACGAGTATTTTTAGTGAACAATATGACTGAAAAGTTGGTTTCAGATAGCTTAAAATCTCCCAGAGCGAAATAAGCGACAAGTTCGTTAAGGTAGAAGTTTAACCTATCGCAGATGTCATCAATGGGTGGGCCCTGATGGCATGATCGTACAATCGCCCGCATATAATACGATCTTTATGCCATCCAGAGGAGGTTGAATGGATGATAGTTAGAGGTTAAATAGTGCCGAAGGTATCACGCCGCTTTGGGGAACTCCCTGTTTAATTCCACGGCGTTTCGACTTCTCATCCCTAAATTCCACAAGATGTGTGCAATGATGGCATGTAAAGTAATTGTTGTGCTGCTGTCTTCGAAATAGATGCTGATGCTCGGCTTGGGAGAATTAGTCCCTCAAGCGTCTTGGCTACAGGTGAGAGAAGGGAAATCGGTTTGACATGGGTCATGACATCTTCCAGACATGGGGTACTATAAGAGCGCTCAAAGACAGGTTGAGGACAGTTTTAACGTACTCAACTCCAGATTAATTGAGATTCTTCAGTATCAGTGTAGAGATTCCGTCAGAGCCTAACGCCACGGATACGACGATTGGCTCTCCTCCTAACCCTGACACTCTCGAGATGCTCAATAAATTGACAGTTGAACAACCTGGCGTACATCTTTGGGCCAGTCACAATTACGTCGCCAAAAGTAATTGAGGTCCTGTCATCCCTTCAAATCGGGGTTCGAAAGTGTCTTAACAGTGGACCACAGATTGCCTAAACCACAATTCCGCTTATGTTCGTTGACACCCTCTTTATTATCAGATTCAGCGCGCTGATTCTGGAGTTAATGGTGTCCGTCCTACGATACTTCCATTACTTCTATTAAGGAACACGGGCGAATTTCTCACATATCAATAAGTGCACTCTGATTAAGTGCGCCAAGTGCGAACGGTGTGCCGCAAGAGGCACCACTTTGTAACGTAGTTTTAAAATGCCACGATACTGCACAAATGTTGACAGCATTAGAAGGGCGATAATGCTATCAACATTTGCCGTTGCAAATTGTCTGATGTTTATGTGGGATATGCTAACCTCTGCGCCACGGTAGCCTCCATATTTCTATGAGTGTAAATAATACTAAGTCGACTTAGTTTTATTTTACATCAACCATGCCGCCTTCATGTAATGTAAGGCACATTAATGTAATCACTGTATGAGTGCTCGACTGATTCGGATTAAAACACATTTACAAACTTTTTTTTATAACAAAAAACAATAACAACAATAAGACTAATAATTACATCAAAATCAGGTTTATCAATAAAAGAATTCCAATTGCCATTGTTAATTTTGGTGGTTAACTCGTCTCAAAGCGAGTCCACACTATAGATGGAGGGGGAGGCAATTGATTGAATATGAATAGATATGACTAAAGCCAGACAATGAATCTCAAATTATTATTTGTATGAGAAAAAACAAGGTGGCGAATGAGTCGCTATGCGATTGTAGCTGCAATTTGCTGGGCACGGATTGCATGCCATTGTTGAAACAACAAAAGGTGACTTTCAGATAAGTTAGGCATTAAAGCCGTCGCACAGAAGCAAAGGTGTTAAAAATGTGGCCGAAGGCAGTGACGACACAAAAGCCATTAATGGTGACTGACTTACACGGGTCGTCACCAATACAACAATAAAGTGCTCCTCCCCCACCCAAAATTGACGGTCATGACAGTTAAAATAGTTTTATGCCTTTAGGTAAACGACGACATCAATGGGTCTAACTTCGTCTACTTTGAACACAAGGAACATAATAGACTTACACCATGTGGCTGGATGGCTGTATGGCGGGAGAAGATTATTCATTAATAAAATCATATTCCAGGGTGACTTGAAGAAACGACATATCTATTACGAATATATTTCCAAGCATTCATCAGCGCAGTTCAACAACCTTTCCCCAGTTGGCTCTCACATCTGTAATAAAGACAAAAATTAACCGGTTTCTAACCTAAGAATATCTGCCTCTGGAATTTCAGTGCATGGCCATGGCCAGATTATTTCTCAAGCGTAAATTTGTGAATTATGAATAGTTATAGCCCATGCTATCTCTTTCGCAGTGTACCAACGGCACACCTTTCTTCATTAGCAGAAGCACATAATTTTTAAGGCAACGTTTTTTTAAATAATTGGCAATATTTCAATTTCGTTATAAATGGCAGAGAAAAGGCCTCACATTCAAAGTGTGCAGTTAATAGATGTTAAAGACTGCACATGCCGGCATTCGAAG
Source organism: Stomoxys calcitrans (assembly GCF_963082655.1). Lineage (NCBI taxonomy): Eukaryota > Metazoa > Arthropoda > Insecta > Diptera > Muscidae > Stomoxys > Stomoxys calcitrans. The sequence continues at coordinate 118,046,597 of NC_081552.1, read as the reverse complement.
AATCCACCCCGCCAATAGAGATCAAGAGAACAAGAAATGGACCACATTCACACCGAGAAGTTATTGTTCTAAATGCTCATAATAAATTGACATTTCAATGCCCCATTATACTAATCATTGAGTTGAGGAGAAACGAAAGAAGTGCCGCAAGAAACACTCCACTCGCATATTGCCGTACGATAAATCACAGATTTGTGACAGATTTTAAAGGTCTTTATATCTCATAACAAATTGCATTCGAATGATCTGAGTTTAAAGTGGGCACAGATGATTCAAAACATCCAATTAATCAGTTGGAATCCAATGTTAGATGCTAAAAGCGCTCCCCCACTGTGTAACAGTAGCGTTGGATTAAAAAAATCTCCCGAAGCACCTGCCATTAGCACAAAAAGCCAAACAAGACATTCGAGTATAGGTACAAAAAGTCGATTTTTTTGTATTATTTATGGTCATCCATACCATCTTAAGACCATACTGTAATTTAAATTCATATTCAAATTTGCGTTGGGCATTAGACAACAAACTTTGACTTTTAGATAGATATGGAAAAATTAGGAAAACATTAAGTGTAGTATGGATACAGAAAAGAAGACATTAAAAAAATGTTGATAAAAATGTTTATCAAATATTGATAAAATATTTTATATATTTACTCAATTTCGTAATTACCCATTTATAAAATTATAATAGAACTGGACATTTATATTAGATACGAGCCGAACCGGGCCCGCTCCGCTGCGCCTGCAATGATTATCGCCTCTTAATGCTGGTGACATTTGCGAGGTACCATGCCATTCATGGTCATGTAAAAAAATTTTCCCCAAAAAGCATCACACTGCGGCACGCCATTCGAACTCGGCTATAAAAAAAGTCCCTTATCATTAAGATTAAACTTGAATCGGCAAGCTTTCATTGATGTGCAAGAAGTTAGCCCCTTCTCAGTTCCTGGGTAAATTTTTACTCTACTCCCAAATTTCTTTCTTTTGAGTCGGTAAATAAGTTCTGTTTGAGAATGGGGTGGACCCCAGGGTCTTTGTTCCGAAAATGAGTATCAATTTTCCGAAAATCAATCAATTTCAACATCAAATAGCTTTAATATAATAGGAAGGTATTTTCGAGTGGGGCAGTTCCCCAAACACATGGCTCTTCAATTGGATATCAAATTCGTCTTTTTCTCTCAAGCTTCTAAATTGTCGTGATTGGTCTATACACCCATTTGGCGGGTTTTAAACAGCCACAGTGGCACCCAATCCCAAAAAAAAACAAGAAGTAAAATAGAGAGATCGATTTATATGGGAGCTATATCAGGCTATAAACCGATTCAGACCATAATAAACACGTATGTTGATGAACATGAGCGAATCTGTCGTACAAAATTTCAGGCAAATCGGATAATAATTGCGACCTCTAGAGGCTCAAGAAGTCAAGATCCCAGATCGGTTTATATGGCAGCTATATCAGGTTATGAACCGATTTGAACCATATTTGGCACAGTTGTTGGATATAATAACAAAACACGTCGTGCAAAATTTCATCCCAATCGGATAAGAATTGCGCACTCTAGAGGCTCAAGAAGTCAAGACCCGAGATCGGTGTATATGGCAGCTATATCAGGTTATGGACCGATTTGAACCATACTTATCACAGTTGTTGGATGTCATAACAAAACACGTCGTGCAAAATTTCATCCCAATCGGATAAGAATTGCGCACTCTAGAGGCTCAAGAAGTCAAGACCCAAGATCGGTTTATATGGCAGCTATATCAAAACATGGACCGATATGGCCCATTTACAATACCAACCGACCTACACTAATAAGAAGTATTTGTGCAAAATTTCAAGCGTCTAGCTTTACTCCTTCGGAAGTTTGCGTGCTTTCGACAGACAGACGGACGGACGGACGGACATGGCTAGATCGACATAAAATTTCACGACGATCAAGAATATATATACTTTATGGGGTCTCAGACGAATATTTCGAGTAGTTACAAACAGAATGACGAAATTAGTATACCCCCCATCTTATGGTGGAGGGTATAACAAATTTTTTGAAAATTAGGGGAGGGATGGTACCTCAGACATTTCGAATCAAATATAGATATCAAATTCGTGCTCCAATCCCAAATCTCTTTAATTTGAGCCCCATATTGTCTCGGTCGGTAAATATGAAGCACTTTGCTCGGAAAATATCAAATTCGTTCTTTGCTCCCAAATACCGTTGATTTGAGCTCCATATTGCCATAGTCGGAAATGAAGTTCAGTTAAGAGGGTACTTTAGGGTAGGGCGACCTCCCATTACTTGGACCTAATTTTTTATGTCGTATTTGTAATCTACTGTCGAATACTTTTCATTTGAGACCCATATTGACATGAACGTCGAATATATCTGTTTAGAGGATTTTCTTTTAATACGATATTCGGTTTCTAATCTCCAATACCTTTCGTTTGATATCCATATTATGCTTATCGGGCTACTTTAGTTTTGAATATGGGGCAAGGTGCGGGACCGCCCCCATCCGATATCTGAAAATTATATAGCCTTTGTTTCCTTCCAGACAAACTTACACAATCTGTGAAAATTTTAAGAAAATCGGTTCAGCCGTTTTTGAGCCCCATATTAACATGGACGTCCAATATGTCTGTTTGGAGGGAATTTTGGGGTTGGGACGGCCCGATAGGTACTTAGACCCGAATATCTCTACAATATTCGTATTCTACTCTCCAATACATCATTTCATTTGATACGCATATTGCCCCGATCGTTCCACTTTTGATTTTGCGTAACGGGGGCGCATCCGCCCCCTTCCGATATCAACAAATTATAAAACCTCCTTCTCCTTCCTTACCATACTCCCAATCTACCCGCGAATACCTCTCATTTGAGTCCCTTATTGTCATGATCGTCCAATGAGCCTATTTTAATTTTTTATATGAAATTCGTACTCTACTCCTGAATACCTTTCATTTCAGTCGCATATTGTCCCGACCGGTCCACTATATCAACAAATTGTATACCCTATGTTTCCTTCCAGACCAACCTACACAATTTGCGAAAATTTCAAGGTAATCGGTTCAGCCGTTTTTGAATCTATACGGGACAAACAAACAAACCGACAAACAAACACAAATTCATTTTTATATACAAGATTATAATATTGCTACACCTTAACAAAAATTTTTATCAAAACTTGATATTGATAAAATATTACTACAATTCATTGAAACATTTTATCAAACATTTACAAAAAGTTAAAAAATTGTATCAACTTTTGTCAATATCACATTTTTTATCACCAAAAAATAGGTAAAAAAATTGATTGAATCTTTGAATTCAATGCTTCTGTGCTTATTGTATGAGTAACAATTATTGCTAGAACACTCTTGGCTAAATAAAATATTGCAGAGACAGTTTCTGTGGTCGTTCGTTTTACCAGACAAGAAAATGACACCAAACTGGTTTCTCTAAAAAAGCCAAGTGGACAGTTGTTATGCCGTTCAATGCGCTTTGTATCAAGCGTTTTTATACATGAATCTAGCCTTATGTAGGTTTCCAAGATACCTAAAGAAAATGTCGGAAAGTCCCTTTGACATACAGACGGATGGACAGACATACAAATGGACGAAGAGACGAGCGAAGGTAGATAGTTTAACTTTCGATTTTAAAATATTACACTATTTGTCTTACAAATGGGAGATAGTCGAACTAATACAATAATATGATTGAATATCGATAGAACGGAAGGTTTTGAGAGATCATTGACTACCAGACACAGGCGGATAGGTCTCAGACAACACAACATTAATACTAGAGAGAGGTCGACAGCGGTAATGACGCCGCCAGAATGAAAAAAAATTCTCTCGAAAACCCATGTCCTAACTGAAACGTTGGTAGACATGTTGAGGCTTTTGATGAAAACGCATTTTCTATGGCATAAGACGACTGGACTCACGGAGACATAGGAAACTTGGAATAATGAGGATGATCGAAGGCTTTTCATTACAGAATTGATGGTAAAGGAAGCCTTGATGAAATTCCAAGCATTTGAGTCACCCGTACATGATGAAATATTTTCGACGCTACTGCAGAAGGAGGCAAGGGTAGTTATGCGACACCAAAGACCTGAATACCTATAAGCCTTAGGTCCTTTCTATTCAAAACCATGTAATGTTTTGTGGACACCATGTAAAGAGTAAGACATCCAGCGAACTTCTGGAGACTACCCTGCAAGAGATTGTACATAAATTAGAACAATCATTCGATGCCAAAACGTACACACTGGCGGTATTCACTGACATCGAAGGGGCTTTTACAATGTGCGGACCGACACACTGATCCAATCCTAAGGCCAGTACCGGGTCGGCCAGGTCCTTAGAGACTAGATAAACCATATGCTACGGAAAAGGTGGATAAATTGTGGATCCCATGACATAAATATAAGGAAGAAATGGCACGTCACAGGGGGGCAGAAGGACCGAAAAGGTCTTGCAGGTGTCATACGACTGGGCTAGACCCAGGGGTCTTCCCGAGAAAGACTAAGGTGGGCCAATTTGACACACCACATTCCCTCAATGGAACGACTTCGATATCTAACTAGGTCAAATACTTAAGAGTAATCTTGGATAGGAAACTGAATTGCAAGTGTCATATTCAGAAGCGTACTGAGAAGGCTCACAGGTGTTGTGCACTATGTAGACGGGCTGTAGGCTCGAAATGGGGCCTGAATCCGAGGATAGTCCACTGGCTCCACGCTCTAGACTATCCGTTTGTCGAAATCACGATAACTTGAAATTTTGCACAGATACTTACAATGGATGTCAGATTTGGATATAGCTCCCGATTTGATTTCTTGAGCCCTTACAAGCCAGAATTTTTGTCCGATTTGGCTGAAATTGTTCATGTAGTGTTCTGTTTCGACTTTCAACAACTAAGCCTAATACGGTCCAAATCGGTCTATAACCTCAGCTGAAAATTTACATGAGGTGTTCTGTTATGGCTTCCAACAACTGTGCCAAATACGGTCCAAATCAGTCTATAGCCTGATATTGCTCCCATATAAACCGGTCTCTCGATTATCCTTGTTCGGTTCCTAGGAGCTGGCTTTTGCTGGTTTGTCAGAAGTTTAGTATGTAAAATAAAAGTATGCTAACTAAATTTAGTTTGTTTACATTCTTAGCAGAATCCATGGTGGTGGGTTCGCAAGATTCGGCCCAGCCGAACTTAGCACAATTTTACTAGTTTAGAGTCCAAGAAGTTTTATTTTAAAACCGGTCGTTGAAAGTTATTCTGATCTCCTTCCTGCTTCCCTTCAGTATTTGCTCAATTTTGGTAGGGTAATTGGATCGATCAATAGGATTTTCGCAACACTTTTCCAAGGCTTAGCTGTATCTCAGTGTTGGATCGAGTTACTATGAAAGGTTTCACATTTACCAATAATATTTTCCCCAGATAGAGGGTTCTCCAATAGAGACTAGATAACTGTCACTGTCAATTTATTCAGTAAACCTAACACAAACACGAACGAACAACGCACAGTGGGAGAAAATCGAAAAGAAGTAGTAAAAAATATGCCTGTAAGAACGGGTAGAGAAATCCCTTTAAGATTTGGAGTGGTTAGAGCTGAGGTGTTAGCAAGATCGTGTGCAAAATTTCAAGGCCCTAGATTGTCAAAGGTGACTTTCTAAGAAATTTTAAGAAAAAACACGAATAGAAATATCTTAATAATTTTTGCTGAGTTATGCAGACAAGTGTTCTTAAAAAACCAAAAATAAATTATGCAAGAATTTTTTATACAATAATCTCTAAAATTCCCTATCGAGAAAAGATGATTTCAAAATCGGCATTTTTTAGTAAATTTGCTGTAGACGCTACAAATATTGCTAGGTGCAAAAAAATTTTTTGCAACGGTTTAAGGGACATAAGAAGTAAAGAAAAAACATTAGGGAAAAACATTGGGGAATCTGTGCTTTGGAATTTGAGAACTCGATGATTTTTTCCAATTTTGTAATAGTTTGAAGTAAATACATAGCACCCGTTTAAGTTGACATATCTTATACAAATTTCACTTAACACACATTTACAAAAAAAAGACAAGTTTTTTCAATAAAGACAAGTCGTTGTAAATGCATAAAAATAAAAATCGACCCAAAAATACCGTAATATCGTGAATTACAAAACACAAAGCAAAAATTGGAAAAAAAAATTAAAGGTCGAATATCACCGAAACCAGTGGAGAAAAATTTTTGGAGGTGACCAACTTTAAGGGTCTGCCAAAAGGCGCCCGGACAACCTAGGGCCTTGAAACTTTGCACACAATCTCGCTAAAACCTCAGATCTAGCCATTCCAAAGATATATCTCTACCCGTTCTCACACAGTATATTGTTTATTAGTTTTTTTCCATTTTCTCCCACTGTGCAACTTCTGTAAATCATAAAAATTTACTACCCAAAATTCAGAGTCGCTGACTGCCACTTTAAGAGAAAAATCATCTTCAGTGACGAAGCTCATTTTTGCCGTAATGGGTTCGTTAATAAGCAAAATATGCATTTTTGGTCAGGTGAAAATCTACATGTGCATTACGAATCAACACTTTATCCACAAAAAATGATTGCTTGGTCGGTTTGCATGCCGGCAGCGTCATTGGGCCATACTTCTTCGTCGACGCTGCCAATTGTCATGGCGCTACCGCACCATGCTCTTTGAATATTTTTGGCCGGAATTGGAATATATGGACCTGGGTGATATCTGATTTCAACAGGACGGTGACACAAGGCATACAGAACTCTACAATTTATTAATTGAAGAGGTGTAACGATTGGCCACCTTGTTCACTGGATGGGAAATAGCGACCGTTTCGCCTGGAATGTCAAGTTCTCTTCATAAATGTTTTGGTTGTACTTCAAACCGTTAGTAAAAATTTTGGTAAAAAAAAAATCCGTTATCTAGTTCTTATTGGAAACCGAGATTTAAATTTGTTTACTAAATTTTAATGCAATTTTCTCCAAGAGATTTTCTTTAAAGAAAAACATTTTTAAAACTTTCTCTGAAGGAAAATCTTTTGTTTACAGTGTAATTAAAATTTTGATAAAATATTGTATTATGTGACAGATAAAGTTATTATCGTGATAGTTCTAACTACTAAAAAAAGTAATTGGTACAAATCTGAAACAATTTCCGCTAAATTATCATGCTAAGAATTAAGATTGGTAGTAGGTAAATTATGAGATACAAGTGTTGACGAAATTCACTAATTTAATTAAATACGACTCTGTACAAGACTTGACTTTAGCTTCTAGTTTATTGATATTTTTATATGCATATAATTTAATATGCATTAGGAAGCCATGCTTGAAATGGCTTCCACCGCGCTACAAAAAAAATGAAATATGTTCATGATTGTAAACTTAAATACCAATAAAACACTCTTTTAAATTCATATTTTGTGTGGCAACTATTGGGTTGCTCAAAAAGTAATTGCGGATTTTTCATATAGTCGGCGTTGACAAATTTTTTCACAGCTTGTGACTCTGTAATTGCATTCTTTCTTCTGTCAGTTATCAGCTGTTACTTTTAGCTTGCTTTAGAAAAAAAGTGTAAAAAAAGTATATTTGATTAAAGTTCATTCTAAGTTTTATTAAAAATGCATTTACTTTCTTTTAAAAAATCCGCAATTACTTTTTGGGCAACCCAATATTTAAAATCCATTTGGTCATGTAAAAAAGTTAGGCCGCATAACCAACTGCAGTATTGCAGTGAGAATACTTCTCATTCGGTAGTATTCCTTATCGAAAAATCTGTATGAAATAACAAAAAAATTAGATGATTTAACTGGAGCTTAAAATAAACTTGTGGGAAAAGCGACTAACATGAGCAAAATGTTTGGAAGTGGGTGCAAAGCCCACAGAAAATATTGAAAAACAAACCCCGCACAACTTCACTCAGACTCTGGCGAAATGAACAAAAAAATCAACAATTTTCTGCTTTCCATGTAGAAAGGAGCTAAAATTTCATAAACGACATCACGGCTGAGAAAAAAAAAAACAGAAACAGCACAAAAGAAGCATAAAAGCCCGAGCATTGCTCGGGTTTCTCTGGTTGCACCTTTGATGCATTTGCTGCACAGCAAAACCAGCAAATACTATGGTGACAGAAGGGAGCGAGAGAACGGGGCGGTCAAGGATTGAGTGCAAATGTGAATGAATTCTGTAAAGTGGTGTTGGTGGCCGATACTAAACACGGCACGAAATAAATGTCTATACAAAATACTTGCCGCCACCAATACCAGCTCAACACGCCGACAATCATGTTTTCGAATAGACAAATAAAGGCTACCAGACGATACAGATAGTGGCAAGAAGACCGGCAAGCGGGCATGTGATGCATGTGTGAAAGCTGGAACAAAGGCCATCAGCTAGCTAGGAATTATTGCAAACGAAAATTAGGGAGAAATACAATGCAGCAGGGAAAATCATATACATAAAAACAAGTGGTGTACAGGGTCAACATAAAGTGCATGGGACAAATTATGTGTCATTAGAAGTTTCAGGCATCACCGTGATATATCAGACATGATCTAAAGTGTATATGCAATATCTGGAGAAAAGAAACTATCCACTCAACGATATTGGATTTTCAAAATAGCAAACAAGTTAACTAAAATAGCAGTTCTTCTGTGCCTCGGCTGCAATGTCAGCAAACATATGGCTGTTGTTTTAACCAAATTTTCCGCTCTGCTATTTTAGCAAACAAAATCTGTAATTCTTACTACGAAAACCACTTTTGCTACAATAGTCAACAAATTGCATTCTGCATGTATTCTATTAGAGAATACATACATAGTTTGTTTTGTTAACGAGAAAATTTTCCACTTGAAGAGGGTAGTTGTTTTTTCTTAAATTCTTTATTCGGTTTTTGATATATTTAACCGTGGAAAGGGATACTAAGCGTTAAGTTGAAGAAGTTGAAGAGAACTGGGCGCATATTTTAATGAACATGTTGTGTGAATTGCATGAAATTTGGCGCATACACTGATAGAAAAAGGAAGGTACTTGCCAATACCGGCTGGTATTATTTTATTCACGTAGTTTGCGAGTTAATACTATTTGTTAACACTTTAATACCAGATGAAGAAGGCTTTTAGGAATTGACAGCGTCACATTTGTAATTCTGTCATCGCGGTAAAAGTGTTATTTAGTTTTGTACTTAAAATATTAACGACATTATAAAATAGTTGTTTTAATTGTATAAAATGTTTTAATGCGATTTGTCTGCGTAAAAACGTGTTCAAATACTTGAAATAGCAATATTACACTCACTAAGAAGCTTTTTCTATATCAAAAACATAAGTCCCTTGTGTGGTAAACGATGCTGTTTTGGTGTATTCATATGAAAACCTCTTCTGGGAATCAATTGCTGTCACAATGTAAGACTATTTTTTGTGATTATTTAATAGTAAGAACCGTCGAAGTTCTCTATAACGAATTGTTCTCTAAAACGAATAAAAATTGAAACACACAACTTTTTTCAGCAATTTTCACCTATTATAACCTCTAAAGCGCAAGTTGAAATTCTCACACAAACTAATATCTCTAAAACGAATTTTTTGCCAAACTCTTTTTTATTGAAGTTCCAAAAAACAAAAAAAAGTGAAACAAAACGAAACCCATCCAACATTGATCATTAAGGCACTTGTAGACAGCCACAAATATATTGCATTCACTACATGCTTAGTTTAAAATTATTTTTGAAGTGGCTTGACGACTGATTGCAAAATTAAGAATAAAAAGAGGAAAAATACAAGTTTAAAATTTAAAAAGTTGTGTATTGATCGGACAACAGATAAAAAAAAAATTTAAATAGTAAAGGTGTATCTATTGAAGAAAAGTGCCATATCACATCCCAAGTTGATGAAGGTTCTAAAAAAAAGAGGGAATATCGGCTAGAACACTCTCAAATATTTTGAAAACAGAAATGCCATCTGCCATTTACTGTATTTCAGATCGTTAGGTTGCCAGAGATGCTTTACAGTGAGTAAGAATCGAAAAAAAAACTAGTAAAAAAATCTACTTTTTGAAACCGGGTAGAGTTAACGGGATTATGTGCAAAATTTCAAGGCCGTAATTCGTGCGGGCGCCTCTCAGCGGGCCACTAAAATTGGTCACCTCGGCATTTGGCAATTGTTTTTCGGGATGCCAAATCTTAATTTGTAGTCCGATTTTCAAAATCTTTACTGGAAACTGCTCAAATTTCCCTACATAAAAGTCCGATTGACATTTCAATATCTCTCCTGATCTCGGGGATTTTTGGTTTTTGATTTGATTTGATTTTTGCCGAGACAGGCTTCATAAAAAACTTACAACATCAGACAATATTTGTATCTTCCACAGCCAATTTACTAAAGAATAGCTGTGTTTTATTTTAGTACTTTATAGTACAGTGCAATAAAATTTGACAACGACGTTCTGTATAAATTACCAGCGCAGGCTTATGTAGAACATATATTGTCATATGTCTACATAAGCCTGCAGAAATCCTCTACTGTGCATGACAAAATAAAACTAAAACCAATTATTCATAAAATTACGTGCACAAATCTTAATAATTTTTTTTTTAATTCGAGGCCCACACATGTTTTTCCTATTTTATTATGAATTTAAAAAAAAATAAATACACTTTTTTGATAAATTTTTTAAATTCATAATTCGCCATAAGCAAAACGAATGACACCAGTTTTGAGATAAATCGAAGAATAATACTGGCAAACATGTGCTACTTTGGATTAAATACGCAGCTTAGAAACAAGGCCAGCTCTTGACAGACGAAGATTACAGTATACAAGACACTGATACACTCGTTTTGTTGTATAGTTATGAGGCAGTACTTGGAGTATTTGAGAGAAAGATCGTTCGTAGCAGTTTTTGTCTGCTGAAAATGGGAAAACAGACATTACTGCTGTTTTAGCAAATAAAGGGCTGCTGTATTAGCAAACATTTCTTACTGCTATTTCAACTAACAAAATCGGCAGTTTTGAGTACACAAGTCTGCTGAAAAAAAATTGTATACTACTTTTTATGGTTGCCTGTTACTTGATTTGATTTAGCCAATTTATAGAGTTTTTTAGAAATTTAGTTGGAAGAGATGATTTGAATTTGTGGAATATTACTGTAAAGTAGCTACCTGATCCATCCATTCGTATATATTTCGAAATGTGACTGTACTCGATCGCATTTTTTGCTATTGCTCTCCTAATGTACACATGATTGGCAGCATGGCCTTTTGTACCTAAAGAAAAAAGGTTACAGAAAATATACATTCAGTGGTGACTATAAGCACCCACTCAGCGTTACCGTTGGAAATTTTCAAATAGTGGCACAAAGTGTCATTTCTAAAAAAAGTGGCATTTTATTTTTTGAAAAGTGGCACAAAAATTTGCACATTTTTTTCGTATTTATTAAAAAAACAAACAAACAAGGAGTAACAAAAGCATATAATGAAACTTCTACTTTTTATAAAGAATAAAAAAACTTATTTAAATTGGTCCAAGATTTGACACAATATTTTTCATAAAAAACAAAAATAAAATGTGTATAACAAAAACAAATAATTCAGTTCTTTTATAAATAACATAAAAAGGTGTATAAAACATAAGTTCGGACAATCCGAATATTAGATTCCCACCACCGTAAATCAATCCTAGGTTTTAGGTCGAGACTTTTTGTAATCAAAGAGCCAAATTCAAAATTGGACGGACGAACGGACTTCACAAAATCCAAGATCTACAGAACATATATTTTTTTTTTTTACAATAAATGTTTAGACGAGTTATGGTGGTGGGTATTTAAATACTTAGTGATATATTTCACAAACATAAACAAATTTTTTTTTGTTACTCAGCTCAAAAATTAAAATTTTTCCAAAAATTTAACATTTATATGCGATTTGTTGGACGACAAACAATACATAATCGCTACATAGTTGTATTTTTGAACAAGTGGCATAAATAGATGGAAAAGTGGGGCAAAAATGTTAAAAGTATGACATTTAGTATTAAAATAAAAAAGTGGCACACAAGTGGCATCGTCCAAAAAAAGTGTCAAATTTGATACTAAAGTGGCCAACGGTAACGCTGCATCCACTGAGACAGACATTTACATATGTGTTCTATTTTTTCTTCTAACATTCCCTTCATAATTAAGCAGCAGTCAACTTCAGCAACCAACAAACATATCATCAGTAAGCATGCTACTCTGAAATTGCAGTACTACTGCTGTAATAGCAGATCTACTGCTACAATAGCAGCAAAATTAACTAATAATATTCAGCAGACAGTGTTTGTTATTTCAGCATACTTTTTTCTGAGTGTAACATAGCTACACGTATCAAAATACAATGGCTAGGCCATGGTGTCAGAATGAATGAAGAAGCTCCAGCAAAGAAGTCTTTTGAAGGCAAACACGATGGTGCACGCAAACCGGGACGACCAAAAGCCCGATGGAAAGATCAAGTGGTGGGAGACACCTCAAAACTTGGTGTCAGAGGCGCTTGGAACGCTATTCTACGTTCGGCTAGTGGCACAAATGTTCTGTCATAGCCAATTAAAGCAAAATATTCACTTTTTGGCAACTGGTGTTACCACCTCATCGCAAACAAACAGAATCGCACTAGAAACATTTTGTCTATCGAGTGCTAAAATAATACACAGCAAGTGACGTTTTTGAAACCATCTTGGCCCGATGTGGGTATTTGGGTATTTTTGTCAAAAAAATGCTTGTAGCTTTTATTTTTTGTTTTCTAAGGACAGTTTTATCTGCAAAACTCAAAATTTTCGCTTTTGGATAATTGAGAATTTGATAGCCAGACCACAAATGAAGATTTTATTAGGTGCTTGCCAAGAGCTGCTCGCACCATCTAGGGCCTTCAAATTATGCGCGTAATCTCGCTAAAATTATTATCATTCAAAATTTCAAACAGCTATCTCTACCCGTTTTCAATTCCCACTGTGTTTTTGTTTATTTTTGCACTTGGATCAAATTAACCCTAATTTTGGACAGTATCTAAATAAAGTAGTATTTCGTCGGTCCCCAACTGCTACGTTAGAAGTTTGACTGTATTAACAAACATATTCGAAATAAAATAATATTCAATAAATATGATTTTGGTTCATAAGGGGGTGAATTATTTATTTTTTAACTTTATTTTATTTATTTGTTATTCCTGCACAAAAAACAAAAGGTCTTATAAATTACAGTATAGGGTTTTAAATTTAGATACATATCCGTCTTAAATTAAATAAAACTTAAAGATTAAAGTTGAAAGATTATAAAAGTTGAAATGAATTATTTTATATATTTACAGTCAGTGAAATACATATTCGTACACTTCCTTTATTCAAAAAAAAAAATCAGCTAAAAATACTTATGATGTAAAATTTCTCAATAGGATTCTTTCTATTTTGCTGGGTCACATATTCATCTAGCCAAGACGTATATTTAAATTTCAGATACTACACTTATTTGCGCTCTAATATCTATGAAAAAGAAAACAAGTAAGAGCGTGCTAAGTTCGGCCGGGCCGAATCTTATATACCCTTCACCATGGATCGCATTTGTCGAGTTCTATGCGCGGTATCTCTTTTTGGGCAAACAAAGAATATTGAATAAGAACTGTTATGATATTGGGGCTATATCAAGTTATAGTCCAATTCGGACCATAAATGAATGCTGAACATTCTAGAAGTCATTGTGTAAGAATTGCGTTGTTGGCAGTGATACCAAAACACTACGTGCAAAATTTCAATCAAATCGGACGAGAATTGAACCCTCTAGGGGCTCAAGAAGTTAAGACCCAAGATCGGTTTATATGGCAGCTATATCAAAACGTGAACCGATTTGGCCCATTTACAATACCAACCGACCTACACTAATAAAAAGTAATTGTGCAAAATTTCAAGCGGCTAGCTTTACTCCTTCGAAAAATAGCGTGCTTTCGACAAACAGACGGACGGACGGACATGGCTAGCTCGACTTAAAATGAGATGACGATCAAGAACGATCTCAGACGCATATTTCGACGTGTTACAAACAGAATGACGAAATTAGTATGCCCCCATCCTATGGTGGAGGGTGTAAAAAGCTAGAAAAATAAACCAAAAAGTTTACGTACACAACACATACCTCCTCTTTTCGCTATTTTGCTGGACTTTTTAGGAAGTTTATGGCACTTGACATTGTCCGTAAAAAGTAGAGCAGGTTTTATGACCAAACCAAAGGTTTTTTTTTTGCAAATTCAATTTACAGTACCAAAGTATAGCTCAAATACCCCAGAAAAATAATTATTTGGGCAACAAATTTTACCGTTTCCCATCTAAATGAGACCAGTAACTGAAAAACAATTAAAGGACAAAATGTTCACTACCTTGAACACTTTGCCATTCCATAACCAATTCTCTGTTTCAACTTCATCCAAAGTACCGTTATTCTTAATTTCTATGGAAGTTTGAAATTTCCATAGAGAATATTTATATGTGCATTAGTAAAAACTCAAGTTTTGGGTGCTGAAAAGCCAACCTTTGTCATATTTTTTCGGTGATTGCTGTGAAAGATATTGCAATTGGTGAGAATCAACCTAGTACTTAATAAAATTGAAAATAGATTTTTTTTTTATTTTTGACGAAAAATGTCACTTGGAGATAAACTTTCGGGTATGGAGCGCGGAATAATTATTGAAATGAGATTAGTAACTAAAAGAATAGTGGAAATTACAATTGCAGTCAATCCACACCGCAATACAGTAGCTTTCTGTCAACACTCCCAACCTAGCCATGCAAACTAAAACATTGGCTCGGATCCCTTATGATATTTGGTGTTTGGTGAAAAGTTACATATATGCTTTGTTCCAACTAAAATGAATGTAGAATTTTGTAAAGACCTCCTAAATACGATGATAATTGAATTTACTGGCGAAATGTGTTGATTTTCCCATAAAACAATGATGCCTCCATGTTAAACGGTTGGAAAAGATATATTTTAGATCAAGAAACGTATCCCTACAATAGCGGCCCGCCATAGATCACAATTTGAATCACGTTGATGATCTCTGGGGCATACTATTCGCAAAGGTTTTTGCAAAATGCAAGCCATACAGGACGCTTAAGAACTCGAAACAGGCGTAAATGAAGAAATAGTAAAAAAAAATTGATATGACAACCAGGGCTGCGGAGACGGAGTCAAGCAATTTTGGCCTACACTCCACCAAATTTGTTATCCAAAGTAGCATAAATGTAGTTTTTGTCTGCTGAATATGGGAAAGCAGATTTTACTGCTGTTTCAGCAAACAAAGGGCTGATGTACTAATAAACCTTTCGGTCACCTAAATCAGCAAACAAAATCTGCTGAAAAAATTATGCGTGCTATTTTTTATGTTTGCTTGTTGCTTGTTTTGATTACTTAAGGCAAATTTTTTTAGAAATGTTGTTGGAAGAGATGATTTTAATTTGTTTATTATTACTGTTAAGAAGCTACCTGATTCATCCATTGGTATACATGTCGAAATATGGCTGAGCTCGATCACTTTTTTGCTATTCCTCGACTAATGTGCACATGACTGGCATGGCCTTTTGTTTCTAAATTTAAAGAAAAAATATTATGGAAAGTATACATTCAGTGGTGATTATAAACAGCCACTGAGACACACATTTACATTTGTATATTATTTTTCCTTCCAACATCCTCTGAATAATTAAGCAGCAGTCACTTTCAGCAAACAACAGACTTTTCAGCAGTAGGCCTGCTGCTCTGAAATCTACTTCTGCTATAGTAGCAGCAAAATTAACTACTAATATTCAGCAAACTTTTTTCTATGAGTGTAGTGAAATTAACACGTTGAGTATCAACTTTTCTCTGGGGGTAGCATTAAAATATGCCCTCTAACGATCGCACCTTTGATGTAGCAGCATAAATTTTCAGCAAACAATAGACGTTTTCAGAAGTCAGACTGCTGTTATAAAACTGCAAACATTTTCCTATAATAGAATTTATTTTTCTGAGAATACAAACGTGAATATCCCATACAATATGGGAAATGAAGAATCAGATTGCTGAGAAGAAGGTTTAACGAATTGGATCAAAGAATAGAAAAAATAGGAGAAATGATAATATTGAGACAAACTAGTAAAAAAGCGTTAAGTTCGGCCGGGCCGAACTTTGGAATTTCATCGAAATTCGGTGAAAATTGCATATCTTATGTCACATAGCAGTTATATCGAAATATGATCCAAATTTGGACCAAATGCTGATAAGTACAAGTCATTGTTTAATTGTGCATAACAAAATATTGGTCTTTTTAGTTGTTATATCTAAAAATAAACCGATGTGAACTATATACGACACGGATGTCGAAAAGCATAACAAAAGTCAGTGTGTCAAATTTCAGTGCAATCGGATTAAAAATGCGCCTTTTATGGGGCCAAGAATTTAAATCGAGAGATCGTTCTATATGGCAACTATATGCAAATCTTAATCGATCTAGACCAAATTGCAGAAATATGTGGAGGGGCTTAACATAACTCTTTGTCCCAAATTTCGGCAACATCGGACAATAAATGCGCTTTTTATGGCCCCAAAACCTCAAACCGAGAGATCGGTCTTTATAACAGCTATATCCAAATCTGTGCCGATCTAAGCCAAATTGAGGGAGAATGTTGGCTAAGGGCCTAAGACGACTCACTGCCCCAAATTTCCGCAAAATCGGCTAATAAAAGTGGCTTTTATGGGCCTAAGACCCTAAATTGGAGGATCGGTCTATATGGCTGCTATATCCAAATCTAAACCGATCTGAGCCATATTGACGGAGGATATCGAAGGGCCTAAGACAACGCACCGTTTCAGCAAAATCGGATAATAAATGTAGCTTTTATGGGCGTATGACCCTAAATCGGAGCATCGGTCTATATGGCAGCTTTATCCAAAATCTGAACCGATCTGGGCCAAATTGACGAAGGGCGTTGAAGGGCTGAACATAACTTACTGTCCCAAATTTCAGCAAAATCAGATAATAAATGTGGCTTTTATGGGCCTAAGACCCTAAATTGGAGGATCGGTCTATATCGCAGCTATATCCAAATCTGAACCGATCTGAGCCATATTAACGGAGGATGTCGAAGGGCCTAAGACAACTCACTGTCTGAAATTTCAGCAAAATCGGATAATAAATGTGGCTTTTATAGGCCTAAGACCCTAAATTAAAGGATCGGTCTATATGGCAGCTATGTCCAAATCTAAACCGATCTGAGCCATATTAACGGAGGATGTCGAAGGGCCTAAGACAAGGCACTGTCCCAAATTTGAGCAAAATCGTATAATAAATGTAGCTTTTATGGACCTATGACCCGAAATCGGAGGATCGGTCTATATGGCAGCTATATCCAAATCTGAACCTATCTAGGCCAAATTGATGGAAGATGTCGAAGGGCATAACACAACTCACTGTCCCAAATTTCAGCAAAATCGGATGATAAATGTGGCTTTTATTGGCCTAAGATCCTAAATCGGCGGATCGGTCTATATGGGGGCTATATCAAGATATAGTCCGATTTAGCCCATCTTCGAAGTTAACCTGCTTATGGACAAAAAAAAGAATCTGTGCAAAGTTTCAGCTCAATATCTCAATTTTTGAAGACTGTAGCGTTTCAAAAGACAGACGGACGGACATGTCTAGATCGTCTTAGATTTTTACGCTGATCAAGAATATATATACTTTATAGGGTCGGAAATGGATATTTCGATGTGTTGCAAACGGAATGACAAATTGAATATACCCCCATCCGTCGGTGGTGGGTATAAAAATAACGTTAGGAGAAACGATATCGTATGAGTTGAGACGCATGCAAATGTTTTCGTTTCGCGGAAACATTTTTTTTTCAATGTAATTTGTGAGTTTCTCGTACCTCATGAATTTCTCGTGCATCCTGATTTTCTCGTGAGTCGTAATTTTTTTGTGAGTAGTGATTTTCTCGTAAGCCATGATTTGTTCGGGAGTCGTAATTTTCTCGTGAGTCGTGTTTTTTCTCGTGAATCTAGATTTTCTCATGAGTCGTGCTTTTCCTTCAGACGGGATTAGAGTATGAGCACTCACGTGTGAAGAATTATTGTAGTTCAGTCACGGTCACGCACGATCTTGTGATTATGTTTTGATTTCGCTCACTAACCACATGTCTAACACGACAACTTACGATTAAAACCACTCCACTCTCGAAATAAGTTTCAAAATTTTTGCAGATTTCCAACCATCCTTTAAAACTTCGTAACAGGAAGAAGACTTCACATTCTTGGTGTATACATATTTTACTAAAGCACTGTTTATGCAATTTTTAAAGGAAAACAGCAAAGATTCCATCTAAGCTAAAGAGAATTGCCTGCGTTGTTGGCGGTCCAAGTGTTTGTAGATTCGCATACCATCTCACAATGGAGACAATAACGATGATGACGGTAAAGGCAGGGATGATGGGACTTGAGGCAAGAGTCACTCATATGGGCTACTGCAACAGCAGCAGTAGCTATTACACCACAAGTCGTTGGCCTACAAAAATGCCAGAGAAACATAATTCTACACGGTTCAGAGCTTAGACGTTCACAAACATGGCAAAGAGGATAAAGTAAGCATGACGCGACGAAGCCTACTAAAGTAATAGAAGATGACGACTAACAGGAAAGAACACCAAGCACAGCACCAATAGCAACAGCAGAAGTGCTAAAAACGAATAAACGCAAAAATGCATTACTTGGTGGAGGCACGACGGTGAGGGAGACTAGGTTCTAGTCTAATGCAATTTTCTGCCTGTAAAGTAGATGCTATTGTTAGTATTGGTGTGTGTTGTTTGTGTTTAAATCTGGAAAGTAATAAAAGACGTCATTGTGGATAATGGTGGCCGATGTGGTGGTATAAATGATGATGATAACGACGTTGTTGCAGTTAGCCGAAGCTCAATAGAACAAGCGGCAAATCCACTTCACACTAAATTCGAGCAGTAACGCATTCAATGACAGACTTTTGAAACTCCCAAACAGACTCGGCTTACTACCCATCTCCACTTGTCAGACTTCCTCTTGGACGTGTCTGCATGCTCGAAGTCTAAACATGTCTGCCAGATTTTGCGCCTATATACGGGGGAATATGTCTGTACTTCACTCTCATGGTTGTCAAAAAGCAACAAAACATTAGACAACAACGACAAATAATCTCTGGCAATAACAGAAAAAAGTCTAGCCAACCCTAAGATACTTGTGCTATGTTCCAGGATACAATGCGTGCCAAAACCTCTAAACAGGGATAAATTGTATTGCCAAGAAGCAAAAGTCTGTTAACCGCAATTAGTCTCTTGCCTGGGCATTAATTCCAAGCTGTGTACACAGAAAATTTAAAGGACTATTATAGGCCGCAAAGCTATCACCATCAAGTCGGCCTATCCTCTTGCTACATGTGCTGCAGCAATAGACAGAAAATTTGACAGAAAAAATTTAATGACAAAATCAGCAACGATCCCATATTTTATTTGCCTTAGGAATGATTCCCTATGTACTTTCGAATATCAATACATACCACCAGAAATTTTTGTTATAATCAAATTATAAAAAAATGCTTTCTTTTATCGTCCAAACCAGATATTGTCTTCTCGGAGATCGGAAAGATTTCAAGTAGGATTATGAACAACTGTTCTCTTCTCACTCGTAAAAATTAGTGGGTGGAAGCATGTTCATCTTGTTGTCTAGTGAACTGATGATCTGGTTTGAAATTTTCCTTAACTTGGTTAACAAAGGCTTTTTGCTTTTTCTATTTTTAGTAGAGGCGAAAATCAATTTGGTCTTAAATTGTATAATATCCAGTTGAAATCATACAAAATTTTAATTTCTAGCTAAAATCAAACTGCTGCTTTAAAATCTTCCGTCGAAACTATTGAATATATTGGGTTGCCCAAAAAGTAATTGCGGATTTTTTAAAAGAAAGTAAATGCATTTTTAATAAAACTTAGAATGAACTTTAATCAAATATACTTTTTTTACACTTTCTTTCTAAAGCAAGCTAAAAGTAACAGCTGATAACTGACAGAAGAAAGAATGCAATTACAGAGTCACAAGCTGTAAAAAAATTTGTCAACACCGACTATATGAAAAATCCGCAATTACTTTTTGGGCAACCCAATATAATAAATGTTTCGAACATTATTAAACGTTCATGAATATTAAGCTTAAAAAAATGTAACTTACCCTAGTAAAATGGTCTTAATAAACACTCTGATACAATCCTCACCTGTAAAGACATAAAGAAAAGAAAAAAAAACTATAATTACTCGTATATATACATATACAGGGTGGCTGATGAAAGCCGCTACCAAAAAAAAATGTAATAACTTTTTTTCTATTTAATAATAATAATTTAATAATTAATTTAATTAATTAATTAATTAATTTAATTAATAATAATTTAATAATTAATTTAATAATTTAATTTAACATGAATAAAAGAAAAATGTATTCCATACACCGAAAAAAAAAATGTAGCAATATTCATCATTGTAGCAATATTCATCAGCCACCCTGTATGTAAATCTCCATCGAGACTCTAAATGAAAAATATTATTTTCCTTGAAACAAAATCATGGTCTACTTTTCATCGGTTCAGATCTGGGTATAGTTCCCATATAAAGTGGTCCTTCGACTTGACACACTGAGCCCCTAGAAGCCGCAATTCGATTGGGCTGAAATTTTGCACATAGTGTTGCGTTACGACTTCCAACAATCGTGTCAAGTATAGTCCTAATCGATTTATAACCTGATATAGCTCCCCTATAAACCGATCTTTCGATTTGGCATATTGCGCCTTTGAAAGTCGCAATTTTTAACCGATTTGTCTGAAATGTTGCACATAGTGTTTTGTTATGATTTCCAACATCCATACAATAGTCCAAATCGGTCTATTTATGTAACCTTATCCGCCAAAAACTTCCAGTGGTCCTAGTTTTTTGCAAATATGTATCTTTTCTAAAAAAAAAAGCGTTCTGGTAAAAAATTGTGAGACAGCTTTCAATGTAACATAAATCAAAACCTAGCATAAAGAAAAGGTTTTCCAAACAGTACCATTAGTGTAGAATTGTACCATATATATTTCTGATTGTCATACAATTCTAAGACGATTTAGCAATATTCGTTTCTGTTTGAACCAAGCTGAATCCTTTAAAAAGCGAACTTGGTATAGATCTGATAAAGTTCCGCCTATATTGGGACAATTTTAGGCGTACGGTTAAGTTATTCCCCTGAATAATGGGTATGTATAGCAAAAAATAAGTATATCCCTGTATGGCGCTAACGACTGGGCTTAAACCCGCATCCAATAAATAATGACATTTATGATTACTTTGCTGTGGGTGTAGAATCTTTAAAAGATCTACTCTGTCTGTACTGTTTTTGCCGCGGGAACAGGGTGACCATTGGTTATTTAAAGGCGCCAATAACTCTCCTTGTCATATCGAGCATCATAGGCACGCACTCAGTTTGTATGCATGAGCCTGTGCCACCCGGCCATTCACTGAGACTCTGCTCGATACAGCTGATTGTCCGCGACTGCAATTGCAGCTGCTCCGTATGGGGCATTTAACTATCCGCAACCTGTAGACGCCCGGTAGCTCACAGCTAAGCTTCTCGTGATAACAATGAACACCACACAGATCGGAGCTCAAAGTTCCAGCCTGTGTGCTGCTCATAGTTATCCCGTACCGGGATAGCTGAAAACACAGTCAGTACATACTGCGTTTTTCAGTCTGTACTGAAAAATATGCACGAAAAAATTACCCTATCTTTGTATTTTGTTCTGAAAACAAAAAATAATACACTCTGCCCGGTGCGCTACAAATGTTAAATTCAAATAATATAGCAAGGTGTTCCAAAGACAACTCTTAAACAATGGTTAGAATTCTTTCAAAACATTGTCAGAGATTGAAAGTGGTTCACTTAAACGCATAAAGTCTTTTTAACAAAATTGATGAGTTCGTATTTATTTTTATGAATTCCGGGATTGATATTATTTGCGTTTCTGGGACGTGGTTTACAAGAGATATGACTTATGGTTTCGTAAATTTGGATGGATATAATTTGCCTAGTCACGATAGATTTGAACATACAGGAGGTGCCGCAATTTATGTTAGAGATTGTATTACAGCTATGGTTATTGCTAATTCGCCCCCGGAAGCACCGATGTGGTATTTACTTCTACAGATTTCTAGTGGAAGTAGCCAAATGCTTTTGGGAAATGTATATCGGCCGAACAGAAGGGTCGTTATCGAACTCTCCTTCATTGAAGTCTTGAGACCCCTTTCGTTGGCATTGGAAGACTTTATTCTAGCTGGAGACTTTAACTCAGATATACTGGTTGGAGACTCTTTGATTGCCGATTTGAATGTCATCGGTATGCAGACAGTCAATGACACAGCCCCGACTCACTTTACGCATGTAAATACATTATTAGAATTGTTTCTAGTAAACTCTCCTCAGAAATGCCTTCGATATGACCAACTTTCTACTGCTCTTTTGTTTCCCGACACGACTTGCTATTTCTCGAGAATGATTTTGATTTATCCTATACCGAGAAGACCATTGCATATAGAGATTATAGACGCCTGAATCTTGACCAATTAAGAGTTGATATTAATGAAATAGTTTGGAACGATGTCGACTTTATTAATGGGATGGGTTGTAAAATCTCATTTATTGAATCTAATATTGACTCTCACTGGCGGCGTAACCCAAGGCTGTTTGGGACTCATGCTTTTTTCACTCTATGTTAACGACGTTGTTAACATACCTAGTGATTGATGTTTGAAAATTTTAAGTAGCAATAAAAGGAGAAAACTTTTTCTAGCCCAATATCCCCACTAAACAATGTTTCAGTTTCCCAAACGTTAGAGTAATATATAAAAACTACTCTCATAGAAGAACCTTGCATACTTATTGGGGGGTCAGCGGAGCTCAGAGGTAAGCCTTTGACGCTGAGGTTATCAGCGCAAAATTTAAGTACACGAGCGGGTACCCCATCAGGGCCTGGTTTAAAAGAGCATTTTAGAGATTTCAAGTTCTTAGAAACTGTATCAATAGTTATTCGAGGCATACTTATAAAAGAGGATTGAAGAATCTCGTACGGATATTCAGAGTTGATATCATACATTTTATCAGAATATGTCTAGGCAAAAAATTTTGCAAACATGTTACAAATTTCTTTATTTCTTTATTTTCTTCAGCGATTTTGAACCATGTTTGAGGGTGTTAAAAAGAGTACAACATCGTCGCTTCGAATTAATAAATTTATAAATTTTTTTGATTTGATTTGCTTCATGTTCGTTGCTTCATGAAGCATAAATAATTACGGTAGGAAATATTATTTCCAATATTATATTCCGACCTAGAAATTGAATACATGGAAAAATCCATAGAAGAACCAGACATTTTATTTTCCTTAAATAATGTTTTTTTTTTTTCTATTCTTAAGTTTGGCAAGTTTTGGTGTATTCCAAGGAGGTCCAGTTCGTTTTGAGTTTTTGGGAACAGAACTAGAAAAACATGTAAATAGAGTATCATAAAACACCTCATTAAGGTTATTAGATTTTAATACATCCTCCCAAACGATATTGGATAAAAGACTATTCAATTTTACATAATCTGTTTTAGGAAAAAAGTAGGCTCCATCGGATTTGACCACTTGCCTCTTGGGCTTATGAAGAGATGGAATAAATAGTTGGATGAAACTTGTCTTCTGGTAACACTAGAGGATTACAAGAATTTATGCTAACATCACGAGGCTGATTAACGAAAATGATATCTAATAATTTGTTCCAAGTATTGAATATACGATTCACTCGAAACATACCATAATTAAGCAAAGGTTCAATTTTATCGCTACTAACAACATTAGCAAAAACCGGTATGAGAACATTGCTGTCAATCTGTTGATTCCACGAAATTGATGGTAAATTGAAGTCGCCAAATAAATGCAAGTAAGAGGTTTAGATAACTTAAAAACAGATGTCATGGCAGATAAATGACTATCATAAATAGTAGAAGAATTTGGGGGTATGTAGGAGTATGTACCAAATAAAAAGGAATTCTCTATACGTACTTTCAATGCTACAAATTCAATATTATAAATATTAGGTAAGTGAATAATTTCAAAAGTAAATTCAAGAGAAATTGTGATTAAAACTCCTCCCCCAGCTTTTTTGAATTACTATTACGGTCACATCGAAAAATTTGAACATTTTTAACATAAAATTTCAGAGTTATTATTACATTTGAGCCAAGTTTCAGTAAAAATTATAATACAACAAAACAAATTTTGCCCACGAACATTCCACTTAGTAACAGGGGCAAACTTCTCACATATCAATGAGTGCAGTCCGATTCAAGTTTAAGCTTAATGATAAGGGGCCTCCTGTTTATAGCCGAGTCCGAACGGTGTGCCGCAGTGCGACACCTCTTTGGAGAGAAGTTCTACATGGCATAGTACCTCACAAATGTTGCCAGTATTAGGAAGGGAAATTTTTTTCTGATGGTCTCGCCAGGATTCGAACCCAGGCGTTCAGCGTCATAGGCGGACATGCTAACCTCTGCGCTACGGTGGCCTCCAAAAATTATAATATCATAACAAAAACAAAAACTATTAGTGTATAAGGAAGATCATTATGTGTTAAATCCTCTAACATTCTGGTAAAGTCAAGATAAAAAATCTTCAGGTGAAGTAATTAGTTTTTTGGAGCTTCAATGAGGTAAAATTACAAAATCAGATCTTGGATTTGGATTTTATAAATGATTTCGAGAACAACGGTTCTACGTGGCCAAAAAATTGGACCCACCACGTATTCAAAAACGTCTTCCGGTACCAATATTTTAAACGAGGCCATTCTACGCTACTCAGTAAATTGAAATTTTATAAATTCAAAATCAACATTTTTGTTTAGTTTCCATTTTATATACGATATGATTTCATCAGATGATGTTTCACCAGCGAAACGCGAAGCAAAAATAGTCGTTATCCTTACCATTAGGGATGAGGTTTGCAATTGGAAACTGAAAATGTGTAGAAGCGCTATTAAAGGCAGCTCCAGTTGCTTCAACTGCGTTGTTAGAAGGAACTGAAGTTGTAGATTTAGTTGAGACGATACTACGATAAACAAAGTTTGTTACATTCAATAACACTACGTTTATGGTTAACGTTTTTATATGTTGAAGCGAAACGTTGCACGGTTACAATAAAAGCAAAACTTCGTGATAAACGTATTTAGTTAGTGAAAGAATTTCCCAACTGTGTATAGAAGCATAATAACCAAAAATTTAAGAGAATGTCCAATCAATCAAAACAAGAAACATATGTTTATAAATGGGCAGTAGATGTGTTCTACCTGTTCTATAGGAAACATTTTCAAGCAAGTAAGAACCTTTAATCTCGTTTGTTATGTATTTTGTAAAAAAAAATAAAGCTGCTATTATTAAAAAACGTAAGTTCGAAAGTGCCAATAACAAATCTCCTGCTGACAAATAGTGTACGCGAAAACACTAAGTGTCTTAGGGAAAATTGAGAAAACAATGTTAGAAGAAAAGTATTAATTAAACGTTAAATGTTAAATTTGGTTTGGATTTGTAAATACTTGTAGTGATGCGGACGAGTAATCAATGCAAGATATGACAAAGTTGGCTGTGACTTACACATTCATCATGAATGGAGTCACCAAGAAGACGCTGGACTTAATTAGTAAACAGCCAAAATATATCTACACCGTTGGCCCTATATACCAAAAAATTCGTGATCGTCTTAAAATCAAAGACGATTTAGCGATGTCCGTATATCTGTCGTTGCAATCCGTCTACAATCTTTCACCGGTATTTACAAAACTTAATACAGTTTTGCAGCATGCTTATTTGGCAGTTCTATAAAGGTAATCTGTCAAATAAGACTACTTTAACGCTACAATAAGTTTTGTGAATATGGGCATTTAAATATTTGGCTATTGAGCAGAAAGTTGGTTTAGATTATTTTTAACCATTGGCAGTTTAAGTTCAAAGATGGGCTCTATATGGTACGAGGGTTGCCTTTTATATTTTGAGATTGGACAACCCTTCTGTGGCAATCTGCCAACTGACAGCTCTATTTTAAAGCTTGACATTTTTGAGGCTATACGTACTCAGAACGTTTTGACATACGAGCGCTATTTTGTGTTGTTTACAGTAACTTGGAAGATTCATCTCGACCAAAAAATTTAAATAAATCGTGAATATCTTCGTGCGATTATTTTTTACAACTTTCGACGTGATTTAACTCAACAACAGTACATCGATGAACTTAATCCTGTTTTTGGCGATGAAGCTCCATCAAGGACCAGTGTTCATCAATTGTATGGTGAATTCAACCGAGGTCGTAGTTCACGACGGAAATGAATAGATTGACTGACTTAGAATGTCAAGACCATCAAGAAGATATACACATTATGGGATCGCACATCAATATTTCGAGGTGCCAAGAACGGAATGATTATTGTAGATTAGTATACCCCCATCCTATGGCGGCGTAAAAAGTTGTCTTAGTATTTTGGATGCCGCGACATTAGCCGACCGCAAATTGTTCGAAACATTTCCCGCTTTAGTACGATGGCCTATGCCTCCTGATGGACTAAAGCCTATGTATATCATAGTCATGTACAATTTCTCTTAGATAGGAGATAGGTATACCGGTGTAGGTGAATATGCTTTCTATTAAATCACACCTAAGGGTATTAGCTACCACGAAACATAAGGAAATTTCGTATACTCAAGAAAATTAATTTTGAAGTTATACTGATGTGATTTCGTCTAGAAAATCCCTAATTTTAACTTTTTTCCCATCAAAATCCACGTATCCCAAATGAGAAATTTTTTTCCCTAATCACGAAAAAAAATCCCCTGTTTGGGGAAATTCACCCTAATCCGACAACACTGATTAGCGGTTATTAAAAGGGAAGCTTCACAGATAAAAACAAATTATTTTTAGTCGTCATTCAAAACGGAAAACGACATGGAAAGAAGAGTCATTCAACTCTGTTGTATTTTGCATTGCATTCGAATGTGATGAACTTCGTGATAAGTTTCAATTGATTACAGAATTTATCTTCGCACAAGGGAAGGCAAATTCATCTATTTCTCACAAAACCCATTGCCACCACCACCTTCACCACCTTCATCACCGCTTAAGATCATATGAATTGAAACGTAGGTTCATGAATTTGCACCATAGAAAAGACACTGAGAGCCACTTATCGTACATGTCTACATGTTCAAATATATGCGAGCATATGTATGTCTCGTTGTTGGCCTGTCTGTTTGTGTGCGTTCGGGTGAATTTCAAATGGCAACACAGTATCAAGTGTGGTCAGCAATGACGACGCGCAAATCTTGGAGAATCAGTCAGTCACAATGCGAGAAAACGTGAAGCGTATTGAATATCATAGAGCGCGCTACTTTTGCAAATCCCAGGAAGACGATTTCAAATGTGTAAAGGTGTCGTCTGTCTCCATACTCTCTCTTTCACGTACTCACGTAAACACTGGCACCAACGAAAGATACCTGTCTGACATGTGTGTAGCATGCAGTCAGCCAGCTTGCATTGGATGATACCTAGAATCAATACGGCTGCCAAGGCTCGTATTCATTCCAGTTAGGTTGGTTGTGGTACGACTTGGTCTATCTATGCCACAATAGAAAAGCTCACATTAGGACAGTTGCCTCTATGTGTCCACCGGACCAGTCGAGGCAGCCTCTACACCACTTACAAACAACAAAGCTACTGCTTGCTCGGGATGGGAGGTGTAGTTGTATGCCAGCTAGAATCTGTATGGACTACTTAGCCGGGTGCTTTCAGTGTCGCTGCCATACGTATCAAACCAAGCAAATGGCAACTCGTGTGCAGCGAAGCAATGAAATGTAATCACAATTCAATGTATTCCATTGAAAGCTAACAACAATACGAGCAGCGGCAAGAGTAAGACGACAACAACAAAGAAGGAGATCACACACTGGGATCCAGCAAGAGCTTCAACGTCAGCTTAAATACAAACGGGTTGGTGTGGTGCATGGTTGAGGAACGGATGGACGGACGGACGGTCTTCACCGCAAAGCCAGCACAAACTAACTACCAAAGGAAAAGTGCAAACAAGCCGGAGCTCACACGTATGCAACAATACCTGCATGTTGATTCAGTTGACTTTGTTTGCGGTGTGGGTCTAAGAGAAGACGAGCAAAGAAAGCACCTCAAGTGCAATTCTTTGCCCTCGGTTGCTTAGCCAGTTTCTATGGCAGAGAATTATCCAAGTTTTCGCGCATGCAACTACCTACATACATATCTAGCAAGAGACATCACCGACCGCATAGCCCACAAATTCTTGTGTTCCGCTATGGCAAGAATAGATTTCTTTTCTTTGCATCTCCTCCTAGGTTGTTTTTCTTCTTTGGTCCGGTCCTCGGTTATTAAACCATACGGGATAAATGCATGAGTGCACATAACAAATAAGGGGCGCAAGAACAAGGGGATAACGATTACGACGACGATGACGACGATGATGATGATGATGAATACAAGAGCGGATCTTGGGAGACAAAATGCTTTGACATACGAGAATTATTTTTGAAGTATTAATGGTTGGTTAATATAACAACACAAGAACAAGGAAGGATTGAGCCCATATGACCGTCCCAACTCATAAGGGAAAACATTATTTTTTTTTTGCAAATAAAGAAACGCATACCCTCCATTTACTCCCATTTGATAAGACAATAAGCGAAATACGAAATATTATGACGATCGGTTAACGATAACACGTGCCGCAAAGGGGTCCAAAATTTGAAAAAAGTGCATTTTTTGTGATCCATTGGAGGATTTCAAGCCTTAAGCGAGTATTACACGACATGTAGTTGTCTTATAACCTTTTTTATTCATATGTAATTAAATTTTTTTTTCAAAATTGTCATAATTTTTGCTAACAGACGTATGTTGTTTTAGTATGACACAACCTAAAAATGTGAGCAAATCAAGGTTTTTTCGGCGTAAAATTGTAAAAGATGTGAGAAAATTTGTGAAAATAATTTAATTTGGGGTGGCTTTCATTCGACTGACAACAAAAACAGCTGATTTCAATATGTTTTTGTCACGACATGTACAACTCTACATGTGCTAAATTTGACATGTCACAAGACACGTACATACCGTGTAATAGAGCCTTTAGAATTTAATCTTAGCACAAAGTAAACATTTATATGACACTTTTTGTTAACTAAACGCAAGTTACACCTAGACCATTAAATTGGCCGTTAATAGTGTGCCGATCGACTCAGAATTACTTCCTAGTTCGATGTAACCATGACCGTCTGCCATGAATCTATCTGTCTGTCTGTCCGTGTTTTGGGTTCATGGCAAAGGTCGCATTTCTTATCCGATCTTCACGAAATTTAGCACATATTACTTTTTTAGTCAAAGGGACAAACGCTATGAATTTTGGTGAAAATCGGTACATTAAAGATTCGACCACCAGGTACCATGCATCAGGCTCGGCGGATAGAAAGAGCAATTTAAAAATATCACTACTAAGCTATCAGTTTGAAATTACTAACACAGAAAAGCTGCTCTATCGGGCATCTGTCTATTCATCGCAACATTTTACGCCAAAGCCTGGTTACAATGCTCTTTAGCAATAATATGAGTGAAAATCGGACTATACTATTGTAAGCACATCTGAACCGATTTTGATCAAATTGACCAGAGGTGTGAAGATAATTAATAAAACAATCTTGCAAACTAGAGTGACGATAGAAATTTACAGCCACTACGGCTTTGTTAGTGTAAACCAGGCGATACATACACATATATAGGAGTTATATTTAAATCTGAACCGAATTGAATGACAATTAATAGAGGTTTTCAGATTTCAAAAGACCACTACTTAATGAATTTCGTGCAAATCGGTAAAAAAAAATTGGTGCAACTACGACAATTTGAGTGCAAATCACGCGATGTATATATGAAAGTAATCTAAATCTCAACCAAAATTCATAGCGTTTGTCAGTAAGCAGAAAAAATGTAGACCTAAAATTGACCAATTAAATATGGTATTGACTTATAAAAATCTTTTTAAACAAGGTGTTAATTGCTTTTATTATTTTTTACACAGACATTTGATATTTTTTGCATCACGACAAGTGTGGGACATAGAAGGCATACGCTGAACACATTTTTAATTGTACTAATTAAATTGTTATTTATTAGTACAAATTGTGTACTGACTCATATAATATTGTGTTCCCTTTCACACATATGTAAAGGAAGTGCGAATGAGGCAAATATATATGTCCAGCTTCTATCACATACAGACACAAAGTAGCGTGGCTAGAAGTGTGGTTTTTATCTCTACATAAAATTTATTTTTTTTTTTTTAAATCATATAAAACAAATTTATTGCGAAAAATGTTGCGTTGAAATAGTGAAGTGCAGAAAAATACCTTATGTGAACAAATAGAATGAATAAAGTCCAAACGCAAAACATTTGAGAACATTTTAAAATGTAAACGTGGTATTTATAAAAACATTTTATTAATATCATCTTATTTAAATATTTTATTATTTTATTAACTTGGGCGGTGAGGATGGAAGATAACACATGTGGATCAAGATCTCGATTGGTATTTATTACGATTCATTTTAAATATGTACGTATATAAATTATATTTTTTATAGCACTCTTTACCAACGGTGTCGCCGACAACGAAGAGAGGCTCAAAATGGAATTGACAATTTTTCGTTTTTTTAGAACCCTGGGACCATTAAGAAAAAATTAAATATTTTTAAGGAATATATTTCATGTGTTATTCGCATTTTAATCCAATGAAATAAAAAGTTTTTTATTTATGTGGAAAATTTCAATTATTTATTTTTATTGAAACAATAAAAACGTTATTTAAAACAAATGGCAAACTTGAAATAAATGGTTTATAAAGTTAATAACCAGTTTAACTCGATTTTTGAGCTTATCATAAATACAAATTGCAAAATTGTTAATCAATAATACAAATTCTTTACATGTCCGATTTCAGCAATTTTTTTATTTGAATGTAAAAATTTCTGAATTGATCATAGTGTTTCATTTTTTTTGGTATTTCGCTTATTGGGATTAAAAAGAAACAAAAAATGGAGGGTATCAGTTTCAAAAACTACATGTGTTCAATAGGTCAAATGCAGATACGACAGGTACTTGAAGGTACGTTAGTATTGGGTTGCCCAAAAAGTAATTGCGGATTTTTCATATAGTTGGCGTTGACAAATTTTCAGCTGTTACTTTTAGCTTGCTTTAGAAAAAAAGTGTAAAAAAGTATATTTGATTAAAGTTCATTCAAAGTTTTATTAAAAATGCATTTACTTTCTTTTAAAAAATCCGCAATTACTTTTTGGGCAACCCAATAATTAATTATCCACTATTCTGAATAACAATTTACTGGGAGATTTTTTGCCTTATCCCCTTTTCCTTATTCTAAACAAACTTCGAAAAAGGGAAATCTCTCCCAGGGAAAAAAGTAGCTATTCTGAATCGATATAAAAGGGAGAATGAGGCGATAAAACTTGGGAAAAATTCCTCCAAACAAATGAAAGGGAGTTAGGATAACAAATTGTGAATTTGATGTTTTTATAAAAAAATGGTACCACTTCTTATTACTTACGAACAATTTAAAATATATGGAAATTATTTTTAGCTGTTTTCGAGAATTCGAAATTCCCTCTCCCCATTCAATCAGAATAGGAGGACTTAATTCGAGGGAGAAATTAATTCCCTGGGAGTTAATTCCCAGGGAGTTTTCAGCATTGGGCTGTATATGCATATGGTGATAGCGCAACAAACGTATTTCCAATCTTCAGAAGCACCGAAATCTCGAGATGTGTATACATAAAACACAATAAGGGCAATATGAGTGTCAAATGATATTTTGGACTGGAGTACGAATTTGATATCCTAATTTGGGCCCAAGTATGCGAGGGTCCACCTTAATCACAAACACACAGGAACGTTTTACAACACGAATTATTAATATAGATGTTATTATTATTAAATACAATTCAATTAAATTCTTTATTGCTTTAATAATAATCCATATTGTCCTACATCTAGTATCTTACTTATAAAAAGCTTAGGTTATAAATTTATTTTGCTTAAATATTAAAAATACGTTTTTAAATTCTTTATTGGTTGTGTAATATATAAGAAGTGGAGGAGAACATTTAAGAAAAAAACCTATGTAAACAATTTTTGGTAGGATAAAACTTAAATAAACTAAGACTAGATTCATATCTTAAGAAACCAGCTCTGAGATATGATTATGTACAGAATGTGAAGTTTTGGCATTAAAGGACTGAGTTATACTGTTTAATCTAACTTCCACTTGGTCAGTGTTAGTGACCTGGTGAAGTCTATTGGTCGAATAGTATCTCGGCATATTGTTTATTAGCTTTAAGACTTTATTTTGTATGATATGAAGCCTTTTTAAATGACATTTGGAGGTGACACCCCAGGCGGGAGCTGTGTAAAATATAACAGCATGAAAAATTACTTTGAATATTAACATTTTATTGTCAATGTTTAATGCGGAAGATCTATTAATAAATGGATAAAGGCATCTTATGGGTATATTACATTTGTTAACAATGTATATGATACATGATCCTTATAAGTAAGTTTAGAGTCTACAACAAGTCCTAAATATTTGAAATTTTTCTCCCATTTTATTACCCCATTGTTAAAAGTAATATCGTTTTGAGGAATAAATATATCCTTTCTTTATCGCGAAAAATAAATTGCCTGATTTTTGTCAAAGTTGACGGTTATTTTCCACTTTGAAAAATACTCAAAAATATTGCAAAGAGCCTGTTGGATGTCCGCTAAAACGTCGGAAGCTAAACTACTTGATAGTATGCAGTTACCCACCACCGGAATATCTGCCGTATATATATTATACAGTATCGGAGATAAACTTGAGCCCTGAGGGCATCAAGCGCTTATATTGAAAAGGTCTGATACTGTGGAACCTATATGAACTCTAAAAGTCCGTGATCTTAGAAAACTTCGAATGATTCGTATTATGTGGGTCAGAAAATTGTATCGTATGAGTTTAAAAATTTATCCATCATACCACACAGTATCATAAGCAGCTTTAATATCAAGCAGTACCGTGCCAGTAGAGATCTGATTTTCAATATTGGACTTGACTGTATTCGTTATTCTAACTAAGGGGTGCACAGTGCTGTGACTTCTGCGAAACCCAAACTGCTGACAAGTTAAAATATTATTATCTTCAACAAAGTCGGCAAACCTGTTCCTTAATTACCCTTTCAAGTATCTTACTAACAGACGACAACAGAGTGATTGGGCGGTATGATGACGGGGTATCCGCTGGTTTATTTGGTTTCCTAATAGCAACGACGTTTGCCTCCTTAAAACCGTCTGGAAAATATCCCTGGTTAAGACATCCATTTATAAACATAGTCAAAAATGTATCCCAGTTCCTTGAAAGAGATCTTAGACATCTGTTGTTAATGTCATCTAGGCCGGGAGCTTTTTTGAGTTTCAAACTCTTAGTTACAGCAGAGACTTTAGTAAAAGTCGTAGGTATAAATGCCTGGTTTGAACTGGCTTCGAAATTATGAAGTGCATCTGTCACCTCAGATTCAGATTGCCTAAAGCCGGACAATATCCTGCAATCTCAATAAGATTTTAAGACCGAAAAAGAAAGCGCAAACAGACGAATCAAAATTTTTATATTAGGACGATTTGATAAAAAAAATTTCATACTTTTTCACATTTATTAGACAAACAAATTTTAACAAACATCAACGTTCTGGAATGCTTAGCTTTAATGACGGAATTTTCAAATTAAAAAAAAATAATTTCTGAAAACTCCAACAGCCATATTCACAAAACTTAATGTAGATTTGAAATAGGTTTATTTGACAGATGTCCTTTATAGAACTGCAAAAAAAAAACCTATTTTAAGGCTTGATTAAAATGTGTGAATAAGGCCGTAAATATTTCAATCATTTTTATACCCTCCACCATAAGATGGGGGGTATACTAATTTCGTCATTCTGATTGTAACTACTCGAAATATTCGTCTGAGACCCCATAAAGTATATATATTCTTGATCGTCGTGAAATTTTGTGTCGATCTAGCCATGTCCGTCCGTCTGTCCGTCCGTCCGTCCGTCTGTCTGTCGAAAGCACGCTAACTTCCGAAGGAGTAAAGCTAGCCGCTTGAAATTTTGCACAAATACTTCTTATTAGTGTAGGTCGGTTGGTATTGTAAATGGGCCATATCGGTCCATGTTTTGATATAGCTGCCATATAAACCGATCTTGGGTTTGACTTCTTGAGGCTCTAGGGTGCGCAATTCTTATCCGATTGGGATAAAATTTTGCACGACGTGTTTTGTTATGGCATCCAACATTTGTGCCAAGTATGGTTCAAATAGGTTTATAACCTGATATAGCTGCCATATAAACCGATCTTGGGTCTTGACTTCTTGAGCCTCTAGAGTGCGCAATTATTATCCGATTGGAATGAAATTTTACACGACGTGTTTTGTTATTATATCCAACAACTGTGCCCAGTATGGTTCAAATCGGTCCATAACCTGATATAGCTGCCATATACACCGATCTTGGGTTTTGACTTCTTGAGCCTCTAGAGTGCGCAATTCTTATCCGATTGGAATGAAATTTTGCACGACGTGTTTTGTTACGATATCCAACAACTTTGCCAAGTAGGGTTCAAATAGGTCCATAAATTTTGTACGACGGATTCTCTCATGACCATTAACATACGTGTTTATTATGGTCTGAATCGGTATATAGCCCGATACAGCTCCCATATAAATCGATCTCTCAATTTTACTTCTTGAGCCAACAAAGGCTTATATCCTTATATCCTTTTTTTGCCTAAGAAGAGATGCCGGGAAAAGAACTCGACAAATGCGATCCATGGTGGAGGGTATATAAGATTCGGCCCGGTCGAACTTAGCACGCTTGTACTTGTTTGTATTACATTAAAAACTTTCGAATTATTAAGATATTATATATTGGATTAAATTCTTGATAGAAACCGATTTCTATTTTTTCTGCAAATAGGACATGGGCCCAAGTTTCGGATCCCGTGTGAAAATTTTGTCGATCGGAACGAAATGGGACGCAAAGACAAGTTATAAAAATATTGTTAAAAAGTTATTAATTGTTTCATAATTATTGGCATTGAAATTTTACTTGCCATTAAATCATGACACATGAGTGGTAAAAAGACTAATGTTTACTAAATTTTTAATTGCACGAATTAAAATTGTTATTTAATAACATAAACGGTATGTATCAGTTTCCACAAAAAGCAAGATGGTATAGTGTACTCTCTATCACACACATGTAAGGCGATTTAAAGTGCAAATATGTATTTTGCTTCTCTCCAATCAAATTTTGTTTAATTTTTTGAATTCCTGATGTAATTTAAGAGAAGACAACTACCAGCATGGTTCGACGAAAATAAATTTGGCAAAAAAAAAAAAAACATTTTGAAAGTGAAAAATATTTTTAGTTTTTTTTTATGAAATTAAATAAAATAATAGTGTGAATTAGAAGGAAAATCGAAAATGTAAATATATAAATGGACGAACATTGCATCCAAAACGTACCTGAAATGGAGAACGTGGCAGAAATTAAATAAGGAATGTATATATGTACATTAATTGCCCTATTGTATTGGAATAATTAATTATTCATTTATAAATCAGGCATTTTAATATTGACCAACAGATATACAAATTTCCAAATATATCTCTTTATTTGGCTCAATACTTCGAGATATTATATACGAAATGCTAAGATTGGTATTCATTACGAATTTTTTTAATGTAAAAATTATTGAAAATTCTATAAGATCTAAAGCATATACCCAAGTGAACGACGTACAGCCTAATCCCTTTGCGAATATTCCATCTACATGCGCATATTGTCCTTTTAATGGCTTTGGTTTGAAGCCTCATTGGCAGAAAAAAGTTGACTTGCATTTTTTCGCCTTCTATATAGTCTTTGTTTTTAATAAAAAGAGAAAATATTTTAATGCAATATATTTAATTTTGTTTCCGCAATAATCGACTGAAGTAAAAAATGGTTCATTTAGGGGAAATACCAATTAGTTGTTTTAGTAATGTCAGTTAAACGTGTTTTTGAGGCAATAAACAATTTTCCAATAACTTGGTTTATTGAGGTGATAATTAAATTAATCAGCTTGTCATAAATGCAAATTGGAAAATTGTTTACTACTAATACAAATTTGTTCATAGGTTCTAGTTCAGCAACATTTTTTATTGAATATATCAATTTCTTAATTAATCAAGATTGATTTTCATCTTTTCATATACATATAATTGCTAAATTATTTTAAAATGTTGTAGTGGTTGTTCGCAATTGTAGCTCAACGCCGAACCCTTTTTTACACACAGCTATGAATATTTTAGTACACTAATTGTCCATTTCCGCATGTTTCAATAACTTTAAGCCGATATTACACGGCATTTAGTTGTCAATGTACATACGATTTATCATTTTTGCTATCACACCTGTACGTTATTTTCGTATGACATAACCTAAAAATATGAGCAAACCTGATTTTTTTTATGCGTCATGCGTGTTGCATGTTGTTAATTTTGGTCAAGTTACTAGAATTTGTTGACGTTATTTTAGTTTTTCGTCCTCTGACTTTTTAAACTAATAAAACGAATGTTATTAGTTTTACTATTCCCAACGTTTCCACATAGAATTACTCAAATTAGAAATTACCCAAACAAACATAAACATCAAAGCCACAAATAAAATATAACAACGCGTTGAATTTCACTTGCAAGCTAAATTATGGGTTGCCCAAAAAGTAATTGGGGATTTTTTAAAAGAAAGTAAATGCATTTTTAATAAAACTTAGAATGAACTTTAATCAAATATACTTTTTTTACACTTTTTTTCTAAAGCAAGCTTAAAGTAACAGCTGATAACTGACAGAAGAAAGAATGCAATTACAGAGTCACAAGCTGTGAAAAAATTTGTCAACGCCGACTATATGAAAAATCCGCAATTACTTTTTGGGCAACCCAATACATTAGACAGAGACGATTATTTGACATTCAAACAAAAACAATATAGTAAAATAAAGGCAATGGAGAAGAACTTAACAGAAAGAAAACTAAACACACTGAAAGAAATTATGTTCAATAAATTAAGATTCAAATATAACGACCACTGGATCGATAAAAGAACCGATTTAAAATTCCCGCTTGAATGCAAATGGCTACTATACCTTGGCGAAAAAGGGTGCTCTGCCCATAATAAAAAAAAATCTCACCTCTACATGCAATAGCAGACATCGAACAATGTATACTAGACTTAGAAGAAAATTAAAAGAAAAACTGCAGGACAAAAAAAGCAAGCAGAATAAACAATTTCAAAAGAATCAAAAAACTTTACCAAAAAGAACGATTCATTATGGCTGTCTATGAAAATCCGTTGTTATATTTAAAAAGAAGTACAACGGAAAAATGGAGACACCTTTACAAGACAAAAACATTTACAAAATCCTTAGAAATGACCCAACCAACAAACACCTGGTGCCCGAGCTGCATAAAAATAAACATATACACCTGTTTAAAAAGTCAAAAACTTAAATAGAGAGATCGGTCTATACGGCAACTTTATACTTTATCTGGACCGATCTGAGCCGAATTGAAGAAGAATGTCGAAGGCCCTACCACAACTCACTGTCCCAAATTTCGGCGGCATCAGACAATAAATGCGCCTTTTATGGGCTTAAAACCTAAAATCGAGAGATCGGTCTATATGACGGCTATATCCCAATCTGGGCCGATCTGAGCCAAATTATAGAAATATGTCGATGGGCCTAACACAACTCACTGTCTGAAATTTCAGCAAAATCGGATAATAAATGTGGTTTTATGGGCCTAAGACCATAAATCGGAGGATCGGTCTAAATGGGGGATATATTAAGATATAGTCCGATATAGCCCATCTTCGAACTTAACCTGCTTATGGACAAAAAAGAACCTGTGCAAAATTTCAACTCAATATCTCTATTTTTAAAGACTGTAGCGTGATTTCAACAGACAGACGGACGGACATGTCTAGATCGTCTTAGATTTTTACGCTGATCAAGAATATATATACTTTATAGGGTCGGAAATGGGTATTTCGATGTGTTGCAAACGGAATGACAAAATGAATATACCCCCATCCTTCGGTGGTGGGTATAAAAAATTACACACATCCTATAAAACAGTAAACAAATTTTCAGTGTAAACTACACCACTGGCTTGTCTGACAACCAACAACTTAGAAAAATAATAAACAACAACAACATGAACTTTGCATATAAACCAAATACAACATTAAACTCAATATGCACAAACTCTAAAGCGCCAATAGATAAACAACAACAAAAAACATCGTATACCAGATCAAATGTAAAGGATAGGGCAACGACGAATGCAACAAAAATATACATCGGGACAACAAAACGAGCACTTAGCATTAGGATGGGAGAACACAAAACAGATATTGAAAAACGAAAAGAGACAACAGCACTAGGGCAACATGCACTGAGTAAAGGCCACTCTCCAGACTTTAACAACGTCACAATATTGGACAAAGAGAGAAAGGAAAAGAAGAGACTGATGACAGAAAGCTTAAGAATCCAATAAAACATTGGCAGAACAATGAACTTAAAAGAAGACACTGACAACATTAGTGCCAGTTACAGAGTTGCCATAATGTAAATCTGTGATATTAGGTTCAAGTCGTGTTCATTGTCTTACATGTTTAATCAATGTAACGCGTCTTAAATATAATATTCTAAGTTTTGCATTGTTTCCTTTCGTATATTCGTTTTATTTTTATTTATTTAAATAGACGAATTCCCCTGAGAAAGTCACCAAAAAAGTGACGAAACGTTGGGAATAAAATAATAATAACATATTTGTTTTATTAGTTTAATAAAATCAGCGGTCGAAAAGCTAAAATAACATTAACAAATTGGTGTTGCTTTCATTCAACTGACAACACAACCAACAGATTTCTTTATGTTTTTGTCAGAAGGAATAGAGCACGCCCTATTTTGAAAAGTGATTTTCATAAGTTTGTTTCATTTGTATCACACCACATGTACAACTCTACATGTGCTTATTTTGACATGTCATAAGACACCTACATGCCGTGTAATAGAGTCTTCAGGAGCAAAGCCTCGTACACAACATGCATTTTAAGTTCAACAACAAAAACAATTACAAAGTACAAATGCACTTCAAGAAGAGATACAATACAAACAACTATTGCTCTATGCTAAGAAATAAATACTTAGCAAA
The DNA here is from genome assembly GCF_963082655.1 of Stomoxys calcitrans. Taxonomy (NCBI): domain Eukaryota; kingdom Metazoa; phylum Arthropoda; class Insecta; order Diptera; family Muscidae; genus Stomoxys; species Stomoxys calcitrans. The sequence continues at coordinate 118,007,095 of NC_081552.1, read as the reverse complement.
AACGTTTGTCTCTACTTCTAACATCCAACCAGTCATTAGTCCATCTATCTCAATGCAAGGGCCAAAGAATCAACATCAAAAATGACGGAAAAAAGAGAAGCAAGCCCAAATCCAAGCAAACGAGACGAACTCTCATTTAGTCGATAGTTTACACACATATCTCGGAACATAGGCTTTAGGGGCTTGTTATATGCAAAGCATAATTACTATCATTGCCAGAGAAGCGTTCTCGTCATCGACGCCATCAACATCATTGTGGCCGGACATCCACTTCAGTCTCCTTGCCATGAAAAAAAAGGAAAAGCGAAACAAAAATAACTTTTACAAGATTAAATGTTTTGTGCAGTGCTTTGTTTGCATGTGCTTTATTTTCCACCCCCAGTCAGAAACTAAAGGCGGCGGGATGAACGTTGTCTTCAGTTCACAAAAGGAAAAAGAAAATGCACTCGTACAAGTGCGGCCCAGAGCACTATTTTGCTAGTCTTGCCCTGACCCACCGAGACATGACGACCATTGTGGCCGGCTTCTTGCCTGTCCTGCTTTCTTTCTGACGTTCTGCACAAGGCAAGTGTATGCTAATTAAGTCACTTAGATGGCAAGAAAAACACTGACGTGCTTCGCTTGATTTCTTTTCTAAGCTGTTGTCGTTAGTTTGTGAAAAGAATTTTCATTTTGAACAAAAATTAAACGCAGTTCGTTATCACTTGCCAAGCAGCAAAAATATTTGTAAATGGGGAAATATGAAAATTAGCCAGACGTGCTGAGTGGGATAGGGGTTTTGCAAGCGGCAGCGATCGGGCTTAGTAATATTTCAAATGTATAGTAAACTAAATAGATAGAGTACAATACTTCAGATTGCATGAAAACATTAAATCCCAAATCTTTTTCGAAAGTTGGCAAAACTTTCTCTGGCTATGAACCCAAAATTAAGTGTTCGTTATTAGGACATCAATTTGGTCATTCCGTTTGAAACACATCGAAATATTCCACTCTAAACCTAAAAATTATTCTACTTCGACCATTTAGCAATGCACTCAGAACAAAAAATTAAGTTTTCTTCACATTTCGAAGACCTACCTCATATAAGTCCTACCTACATCTGTGATTTTCAATATAGACGCTATATAAAGTGACCTCTCGATTAACTACATTTTTATCTATTTTCGATGGGTTTAACGTTTGGTACACGTCCTCTTTTCTATATATATCTATATCTATCTATCTATATATATTAAAAGGAATTTGTGTTTGTTTGTTTGATTGTGGGTTGTAAATTAAAAATTGGAAAAATTGGAATTGGGCCGTCCCGAACCCAAAACCCCTTAAAATAAGTTTATTGGACGATAATCACAATATGGGACTCGAATGAAAGGTATTCGGGAGTAGATTACGAAAATGGTCAAGAAGGAGGAAAAGGCTTTTTAGTTTGTTGATATTGGAAGGGGGCGGACCATCCTCCGTCATCCAAAAAACACCACTTAAAATCAAAAGTGAATCGATAGGGACAATATGGGTATCAAATGAAAGATATTGGGGAGTAGAATACGAATATGGTATTAAAAATTGGGATAAAGTGTTCGAGGGGTCACCCAACTCCAAAAACTCCCCCAGAACAAACATATTGGACGTAAATATCAACATGGGACTCAAATGAAAGGTATTCGGGACTAGACTAGGAATATGACATAAAAAATGAGGTCCAAGTAATTGGGGGTCTCCCCATTCAACAGGAGCCATAAAGTCAGTTATAGACAACTAACACATGATGATCAATGTTATAGGCGTGTATGTTCAAAAAAGTTGTAACAGATGAGAGAAGTGTCAAATTCTCAGTCTTTCATATGCGATTGCGCAAGGATCCGGGGCGACATGAAACGGAGAACTTTTAAGTTTTTTGGGTATAAAAATGAATGGGTATATGAAATGAATTAACTGAATGGAGACGCGGTTGTTTGCTGTATTATTTATTAAATTTCCCAAGACGGGCCTTAACAATAGGTGTTTCAGGTAGTTTAAGTGGCTATCTTTGCCATAGATACAAATTTATTTAGTAGAGTGCGAATATCCAAGTTTGTGTTAAACTGTAAGAGGGGAAGGCTCAACGACACACTAAACACAGACACAGAATCAGAGCTATTGGAGAATAGGTTACGTTACAGAGGTGACATTTTTCTACGTCTTGAAAGCGAAAGGTCAGTGGAGCGGGTTTGATTGAAAATTTAGCTCCTTTTTATAGTCGAGCTCAAGTAGCGTACCGATAAGCACACATTTTTGTTTCGTTTTGTCACTCGATTCGTTCGCCAAGTCATTAAACACAATCAATGAACGAACGAATCGAGTGACATTAAACACAATCAATGAACGAACGAATCGAGTGACAAAAGTAAAAGCGTGAATAGTTCGGCCGAGCCGAATCTTACATAGCCTCTACCATTGATCTCATTTTCCATTTTTTGCCTGATATCTTTTTATAGTCAAACAAAGGATAATAGTTAAAAATTTCAAAGCTTTTGGAGCTATTTCAGGTTATCAACCAATTCGGCCCATGCTTGATTTGGCTGTTGGAGAGCATAGTAGATGTCATTGTGCGAAATGTCAGCCAAAATTGGATAAGAATTGAGCCCTTTAGTGGCTTAAGAACTAAAATCGGGAGATCGGTTCATATGGGAGCTATATCAGGTTATGGACCCATTCAGACCATATTTGGCACGTATGTTTAGCCAAAACGCATAAGAATTGCTGAAAGAGTCAAATTAGGAGATCGGTTTATATGGGAGCTATATCAAGTTTAAAACCGGTTTGAACTATACCTAGCAGAGATGTTGGAAGTCATAACAAAATATCTTATAGAAAATTTGAGACAAATCGGATAAGATTTTAGGCGTATAGGGGCTCAAGAGGTCAAGATCGAAAATGGCAGCTATTGTGATATAGCATAGGCCAATATGACCCATTTAAAATCCCAACTGACCTAAAATAATAGGAAGTATTTGTGCAAAATTTCATAAGCCTAGCTTTATCCCTTCGAAACTTAGCGTGCTTTCGACAGATGGACGGACCCACATGGTTAAATTGACTTAGAATGCCAAGACGATCAAAAATATATATATATACTTTGTTGGGTCTCAGATGAATATTTCGATGCTTTACAAACAGAATGACGAAATTAGTTTATGATGGAGGGTATAAAAAGAAACAAATTTAGTGGTCTAGGCCGTCAGTTTTTGTACTGTAGTCTTAAATGGATAATGATTATTATCGCAACTATTATTGAAGGAATATCCAGTGCTGAAATTTTTTTCTGATATTTAAGCCATGGGTAAGCCGAAGATACTTACCCCTGCGCAAGGGTGACATTAGATAGGCCGACATAAGTGGAAATTCGATTGAATTCAAAAATAGGGTTCAGCTAGCCTTATATATAAAAATCAATTTTGTTTGTTTGTAGGTTTGTTTGTTTGTGTATTCCTTATAGACTCAGAAACGGCTGAACCAATTTTCTTGAAATTTTCACAGATGGTGCATAATGATCCCGTGGTGAAAAAAGGGTACTACATTTTTTGATATCTGAAGGGGGGCGGACCCTCCCCCTTACCCTAATTTTCAGAAACGCCAGATCTCGGAAATGGGTGGTGCGATTTAAGCGAAATTTTGTGTGCTCTCATATAGTACCCTAAAAATAAAAATTTGGTATCCAAATTTCGGATGGGGTACCTTGGCGGACCGCCCCACCTTAAAACCTATCAAACATATATTAAGACCAATCACGACAATATTGGACTCAAATGAAAGGTACTTAGGATAAGAAAACGTATCTGATATCGATATTGGCGGACGCCTAAATCGGACATATTTACCGACCATGGTAATATGTGACTCAAATGAAAAGTATTTGAGAGTAGAATACGAATCTGATATCCAAACGTGGGACCACGTTTCTGGGGGTCCACCCCTTCCCCAAATCACCCCCCAGGTATTTGAAAGGTATTTGAGTGTAGAATTCGAATCTGATATCCATATATGGGATCAAGTGTTTGGGGGGCCGCATCTCACCAAAAACATCCCCGAAAGGGGAAAAATTTACGACCATAGCAATATGGGGCTCAAATGAAAGGACCTTGGGAGTAAAGCAGGAATCTGATATCAATATTCGGGAAAAGTGTCTATGGGGCCACCCCACCGCCACAACACCACCCAAATAGGAAGTATTTGCTGACTATTGCAATATGAGGCTCAAATAAGAGGGTTTTTAGAGTAGAACACGAATTCGATATATATTTTCAAGGCCAATTCACTGAGTGGCCGCCCATCCCACAAAACACCCCCCATGTTTGCCGACTATGGAAATATGGGGCTCAAATTAAAGGTATTTGCCAATATGTGGCTCAAGTGGAAGGTATTTGCGATTAGAAAACGAATTTGATAACCTATTTTGGGGTCATGTGTTTGGGGGACGCCTCATCGTGTAAACTCCCCTAAACTAGTCAGCTAGTCCTCCATATAAAAAACATGTCAATCTTGTCAAATCTGTTTTATTGGGGAAGTACTACTTTACTGTAACTGTGTAACATTTTAGACCAGTGTTGAACGCTAGTCGTGAACTTGGTACTTTTTGATGTTTCAGTCACTTTAATTATGGTAAAACCTTTATGACCTACGGCTGTGGTAAAGGATGACTGTTTACACGAAAATTCAAAAAATCTTTAAAGACAAAAATATTTCGTTTACCCTAAAAGCACCTGAGAAAACAGGTCCTTTCGAGATGTTTACCATCTCGGAAACAAAAGAAGTTTGAGGGCCTTAATAGTCGCACCAATCCTCCGTCGGTCGATTTTTGGAGAAATAGGATAAGTATATATTTTATTCTCCAAAGACTGAATCGAAAAATGAATAAGCAGGAGAGACGACAGCTTATAGCAACCATATTCCATTAGTGCAGTTATTTGGCAATTCTTTTTTTTCTGTTGGCAATAAGCCAGGCACGAAACTAAAAAAATGGAATATTCCCAAACAAGGGACAAAAAGGCCCATCAACTTCTATGGTTGGCAGGGACCATTCAATGCTGCAAACGAAGTAAGTGCAATGACGGTGCTCTTAAGTCCGACAGTTGGAGACAAAATTACAAATTGTTATTGCGAAGAGGCCATTCTGCATGATACTGCATTACGTTGAGCAACGTGTTTTTTGTGCACATTGCTATTGCTTGCGCCCCTCCACCTCTATATATACGAATGAAATTACAGCCTCATAAACGCTTCTGGCTGTCTAGCATAGTTTACTGTGTAAATGGTCGTTGGAGTACATGGAGAGACCAAAACTGGAGGAGTATATACATATATACATACATTCACATACATGTCTACACACGTACATTACAAGGCAAAGCGGTTTATGCACAAATTCTTAAAGTTCCTAGAATCAATATAATCTGCGGGAAGATGCGAGAGAGAGAGGGAGGAAAGGAATCTGAAAAAGTTTGCGGATAATAAATTTGATATTTGTTTTAGAAAAGTAAAAAATGGAAACCTTTTCTACTTGATTTCTTTGATGTCCTTAAGGATTGTAAAGGGATTAGGTTTAGTGGTAAAAATTCACCTTTTTCCCCATTCCAGGCCAAAGTGAATATTCTAGGGAATGTGTCCTTTTTATTGAAAAACAAACTCTTTTGTTAGGTTTCTTTTTGGCTTGTTTAGCTAATAAGAAAAGAAATCACATAGTTAATTTGTCTCTTTCTTTTAACTTGTTCAAATTAATAATTAAAAAATCGTGAATTAATCGCCATACACAAACAACTTTATGCCCGCCACTATAGCTGTTGAGGAGCAGGGACGTAGCCAGGATGAGGGTGGGGAGGGTGGCGAGCCGAGTCAAAATTTCAATAAAATTGTTTGTGTCTGTCCAATACATTTTTCCTAGACTTTTTTAAAGTCGTTTTGTTTTGCTTTTCTATTCTACAGAGAAACAAAAATAGGGCCCATGACTTAATCTGGACAAAATTCCAATAACAAAATAAAGTTTAATTTTATGTAAAAATTAAACTTTAAAGGTATTTTTTCTAAGAGAACATCTTAATGATTTTTTTCTAAAGACTAACACCGGTATTCACAAAACTTCATGTAGATTTCAAAATAGATTTATTTGGCAGATTTCCACAGAACTGTCAAATAAACATTTTTTTAGGGCTTCAATAAGCTTTGTGAACACAGCCGTAAATTTAAAATTTTCTCCAGACAACATTGGACATGTTTTCAAAAAGTTTTTTATTTAAAATTGTTTCGAAAGACAAACATTTCACAAAAATTTCTCAAGACATAATTCCAAATGAATTTTCTCTTAATTCTAGTTTTATTATTTTAATTGAAATTTTATCTTTAGTAAATATGTTATTTAAAAATTGTCTTTAATAAAATATTTTGTTTGTTAGTTTGAAAAACTTTAGTTAATAATAAATATGGTCTCCAAAGAACATTTAGCAAAATTCAATTATAAATAAATTATATTTGAATAAATTAAAAATACTAAAGAACACAATTTAAACCCCCCAAAAGGATCACCTTGATTAATTTACATTTTAAAATAGTTATTTCCATTTTTGTTTTTAGGCTACTTTAATTGATAACACAAAATTTCGCTAAAATCGCACCACCCATCTCCGATATCTGGCGTTTCTGAAAATTAGGGTAAGGAGGAGTGTCCGCCCCCCTTCAGATATCAAAAAATTTAGTACCCTATTTTCACCACGGGTTCATCATACACCATTTGTGAAAATTGCAAGAGAATCGGTTGAGCCGTTTTTGGGTCTATACGGAACAAACAAACACAAATTGATTTTTATATATAAGAGAAGTTTATATTACACTATAAACTTTTTTTGACACGCAAATGTTTATTTTTTTTAAAATTTGGTTGAAAAGCCAAACAATAAACACAACAACTACCGACAACTCTACGTTATCATTTCTAAATACAGAGTTGCCACTTAGATCCAATATTTTGTTTCCAAACTCATAGGCATAAAACACCGTTTTTACTTAATGAAGATTGGGGCTTGTCGCATAGCGACACCACTTGACAAAAAAGTTTTAACATGGCAGGATACCTCATAAATGAGGTATCTGATGTTCACGACGGGACTTGAACCCCGGCGTTCGGCGTCATAGGCCAATATGCTAACCTCTGGGCCACGGTGGCCACCGTAATACATTAAAGCAAATATTGAAACGGGAAAATAGTGTCAGATTCAAACAATAGTGATGGGGATGCATGCGTAGAGCGTCTGCTTTGTAAACAAGAGTCTCCTGGTTCAACTCTTGGCTCCGACAATAGTTAAAGTTTTATTTAATTTATAAATTCAATGTTTCATATTAAATTTGTCTTCTTTAAAAAAAGCTGAAAAGCTTGATAGCTTGGCGTGGGAGACAGGCGGAACTTAATGGGTTGTGTAATAAAAATATGTCTGCCAAAATTCAAAATTGTATTGAAAATTATTTTCTTACCACAAAAGTTTTTTGAAATTTTATCTTAAGACAAAATTTTAACAAAACTTTTGTGAAAAAATTATTGAAAGTTTCTTTAAAGACAACACGTCACTAACATTTTCTCTAAAAACTATATTTCGATAAAAGTTTCTCTAAGAAAAATGTCCCGGAAATTTTGACTGTTTTATTTTTTTTTAATTTTGCGGTTTTCAATTCAAGCTCAGGGTCTTTATGTTTCTTTATAGATTAGGTTGCCCAAAAAGTAATTGCGGATTTTTTAAAAGTAAATGCATTTTTAATAATACTTAGAATGAACTTCAATCAAATATACTTTTTTTCTAAAGCAAGCTAAAAGTAACAGCTGATAACTGACAGAAGAAAGAATGCAATTACAGAGTCACAAGCTGTGAAAAAATTTGTCAACGCCGACTATATGAAAAATCCGCAATTACTTGTTGGGCAACCCAATAATTTATTTAGAAATATTTCAATGGAATGCATTTTCAAGACATGATACGTCCAAATGAAAAACTAAACACGATTCTTATATAAGAAATAGAAAAAATAGAATTTAAAAACCGCAAAATTTAATACAACAGTCTACTATAAAAATAACAGCATTTTATTAATTTAATCTAAAAAAATTTTAGAATTTAAGTTTTTTTGTTTACTACTTTGTCCGGGGTCGAAGTCGAGATAATTTTCTCGAATCCGCCTCCGCAGCCCTGGTCAATGTCAATGTGCCTCCAATCTGATGTAGCTGCTAACTGAACCGATCTTCTAATTTGACTTAGTTTGCATACCAATTGGACGTAATTCATATTTGAATATTGCATCTCACCAAGTATATTTATTTATTTATTTATTTATTTATTAATAGATTGATTAAGAAATACAAAATAATACATGCATGTATATAATATTGATTCTTAAGCATACAATCTATATATGGCTTAGCACTTATGCTGCTTGCCATGTTAAAATATTTAATCATTTATATAATTTTCAAACATCAAAACAGTTTATTATTAATTTTCTATATTTGATACAGCTTTCTAAATAAGAGTACAGAGAGGTAAGATTCGTGCCATTTAGTATGTTTAATGTTTCATTTTCTTCGAGACTTATTTTGTTAAAATAAAGTTTCCTAAATTCTTTCAAAATAGGACATTTTCCAATAAAATGTAAAGTATTTTCAGGTTCATCTGTGTTACAGATAGAACATATGCCAGTAGTGTTACTTCGAAATGCCCTGGAATTCAGATCAAGCAATCCACCTCTGGCTTTAATGATCAAGCTGGTAGCACGAGCAGAAAGATTCTCTGTCAGTGTTGGGATCATATTATAATCAAGATATGGGTAGAGATCGTGAAACTGAGAATTTCTGGCTGCCGATTCAAAACTATATCGTTCCTTTACATTCAAGGCATCAATTATTTCCCTCCAATAGGCGCATAAGGGCAATCTATTGTTGGCGGGCAGATAGTTCAAATCCTGACATAATTCCGACCACACTTTTGCCCAGGAAATATTTAGTTTAAGGATTTCCTCTGCTAGAATTCGAGGAAGTCTACTAACTTCTAGTTGAAGTACCCTCTTGATGTAAAGAAAATGAGTTTTAAGGGTGGAGGAGTATAAGGAGTATAGTCCGGATTCTAGATACAACATATAATTAGGTGTGTTGTTAGGTAAGTAAAACATCTTTTTAATGAAAAAACGAAACAACTTTTCAACATCATCATATTTTTCGTAACCCCATACTTGAGCAGCATAACACATGATAGACTTTGAACAAGAGTCAAATATTTTTAATTTATTATCGTGAGAGATTCTTGGGTTATTTATATATTTCGACCACGTGGAGTTAATAGCAATTTTCGATGCCGATAATTTGTTCTTTAAATGGTCTTTGAAAGACAAATTGTACGCGATTTCCACACCGAGATAAGTATATCTGTTAACTATTTCTATATCTTCATCGTTGTAGCGGAAACGAAGACCGGACGATATCCTAGTACTCTTTCTAAAAACCATAACTTTCGACTTAGTAAGGTTTACTTTTAAGCTCCATGTACTGCAATATTCCTGCAAAGTGTCAATCATAATCTGTAAATCTTTAGGTGTATCAGACAAGATCACAATATCGTCGGCATAGAGTAGTATTTTCACGTGTGTGTTCGCGATATTTATTCCTCCAGTTAGAGCATCGGGTAAGTCATTTAAATATAGTGAAAAAAGAACTGGGCTAAGAATACATCCCTGTTTCACTCCCGACTCTACAGGAAAATATTCCGAGTATGTATTTCCATCCCATACTCTGCTTTTAGTATTCTTGTACAGTAATGTCACTATCGATACAATTTTCGTTGAAAGTCCTAAAGATGAGAGTTTGTAGAACAGACTGTTTCTTGGGATAAGATCAAAAGCCGCGGAAAAATCAACAAAAAAGGCATAAGTGGTCTTACCTTTAGCCTGGTTCAACTTCACAATGCTAACTAAATTGAAAATGTTGTCAATCGTAGAATAATCCTTTCTGAAGCCAGCCTGAAATTCATTCAAAATACTATTCATTGGCAACCAATTCGTTATCCTATTCAAAAGAATAGAGTTGAAAATTTTACAAACCGAGTCAATAAGCGATAAGCCTCTGTAGTTGCTTGGTACGTTTACATCCCCTTTTTTGTGTAATGGAATCAGAATGGATTCAGTGAATGTGATTGGTATGTCTCCCTTAAGGAAGATTTGATTGAAAACGTATAACAGTTTTTGAAGGAAACATCTGGGAGCATGTCTGTAGAACTCATAAGGGATACCATCCTGCCCTGGGGACTTATTCGGTTTCAACTTCCTTATAACATTATATAATTCATAATATTCAATAGGGGAATCTAAGAACGGGTCTACGAAAAACGGCATGCACCAACTAATTTCCTGGGATTGACCAGACTTATCCAAAAGCGAGCTGAAATATCGTTTGAACTCATTTGCATCAATGTTTCCTTTCATGCTGTTCGAACTGGTACTTAATGATTTAGATAGTTCCCACCATTCCTTGCTACACTTTACTTCGTCTAACCTCACCAAGTATGTTCCAAATAAATTCGTAAATCACTAAACTTAAGTACTGAATTCCATATACGCAAGGATACTGGCATCTTACACAGTTTGGTAATAAGCTTCTAGCTGCTAATTCTTCGAGAGTAAGATCGGGTTTCGTAAAAAATTGCAATTATTATTAATTGAGACTATTAAGAGACAAGTTCTTATGGAAATAAACAAAAAATTAAACGACATACAAAATGAATAAAATGGTAAACTTATTGCAACAACGGTAAACTTCATTTTGAAATGGACAACAACAAAAATCGCTGTCATAACAATCGTTATTAATAGTCCATAATTGTAAAAGTAACCATAATTCAAGACAATTCAAGTAGTTCCTGTTCTCGTCATCTGTGTGCTTGATGAAGACAAGTTATTAGTAAATGACAAATGATCAAACACGACGAAAAGGCGCCCTTTTATAATAACAATAGGGTGTAACTAGGAATGTAAATTCATGGATAATAAACGTAAACGAATTTTCCCAAAATTCTTTAAGAGACTTACGAGTCTAGACTGAGACTCTGGTGGACAATTTGGGCGGACAATTCTGGAGGTACTATGGTATGTCTGACACCATATTTTCTAATGCGGTTTAACTTAGTTTTATTATGACATGTGATTCCACAAAAACATCTGGGAAAAATAAAAACACGTGGAAAAGTTAGTTCATACAACAGATTTTTCCCATCAAGTATTCTGTAGCAGCATACCACGAATATTGATAGTTAATTTTAGCACTGCAAAACAAATTTAAAGCATATAAATTTTGCTACGTCTACGTTTCGCTCGCAAAACATTATAAAATCTACTATGACATAAGCGAAGAGGTTTCCGATCGGATTCCTGAGATGAACGGCACAGTCTTGGATTGACGGAACCCTAGTATTGCCATCTGGAAGATCATGTTACACGGATGAATCAAAGCTAGAGGACAGAGTGGGCCTGGGGTCTACATTGAGAACCCAGGCACTGAGATCTTTCGACCTTTCGGTTCGACGCAGTCCGAGTTAACCCTGTGGAATAGCGAAACGGTCGGTAGGACGGCGAAAATCCTATGGGGGATCCAGATCCTGAGAAGACGAGGCTATTACTGAAAGGAAGTAAGAAGGAGGTCAGTATAGTTATTGGTTTCATGACGGGACACATAGAAGTACGAGCTCACTTATGTAAAATCGGTGCGGCAAGTGATAGCATGTATAGGACATGCGGGGAAGATGAAGAAGTTGGAGCATTTTTGTTGTCATTGCTCGGCTTTCGCGTCTAACAGATACCAGCACTTAGGTGGGGACACTATGCCAGACATGAACCAACTTGGGGGAGCGGCATGGAAAACAATTAAGGATTTTGTAAGTAGCACGAAATTCCTAACATACATTTTCTTTTTCGAGGTTACTTTTTTTGTATTTAGAGCACACAACAAGCCGATTAATGGCTTGGTGTATGTCCATAGTGCCATGGTGCGAATTAACATCTGCACCCTCTTTTCAACCTAACCTAACCTACTATGACATACGGCAGCGATCGGTAAAAAACCTTGGTGTTAATTTAACACACAACCATTCCTGGGAAAACCACATAGACACGATAAAAACAAAAATCTCACGAGCAACGGCAAAAAAATTTGGAACTAAACCTTCAATAGTAACAGTCCCAGTCATTTTCTTCATGTTCTTGTTTTATATGGTTATAAAAAGCAATGCACTAAAATCCTTACAACCAGCTCGGAACAAGGCTCTGAAGGTCGTATACAATTTACCTTTCGATTTTTCTACTTGACCACTCTTTCAAAATTTTGCCATTAATGTACTGCCTATAAGAGGCAATCCCATAATCCATATTCTTAAATAAGTATTCAAGTCGCTATCAAAACAATTTAATATCTGTATCTGGATGTAGAACTGAAATTACTAAACAAAGGATTGAATATGCAGGGTCTCATGAGTATAACGCAACATCACAACCTCTTAAAGATAGTGCTAGAATCTCGGTATTTAAATTAAATCTGAAAAATATTTGCTTGAGGTTATTGGAACACTTTTTTGAATTTAATCAACTCTGCATTTGATACTAAATATTCGAATTGTTAAATGATGTGACCATTTTGTTCGTCAGCATTTAAGCTAAAAGTGTTTTAATTTTTTTTTAATCTTTTTCCTATAACATATTGTTAATGTTTGCCAACTAGTCTCTATTAAAGCCTTCAGGGCGCAGACACGACATACAAATTGTACACACAGATTTAAGAACAAAAAACTTAATTAAAAAAAAAGTAGAAAAGGGTCACACCTGCCACGCCTTTTCAGAGATTAGGAGATTCATTTCATTTGCAAGGAAAACACTGTACTTTCGAAAATCTCATTTGATGTGAAATTTTCATCCAATTTGTAAGAAAAGGAAAAAAACTAAACAAGTCGAACAAGCAACTACATTTGCAAATCATCATCGCACATTCTGTAAAATCGCCAACTGGTATCTTCAACAACCAATGAATGGTGGAAACAGGGAAATTCCAAAGTGAGAGTGAATAGAAGCAAACGCAATTTACAGACAAAAAGTGCTGATGGAAATTGATGACAACTCTTAGCTGATTTTGTTTTAATTTTTGGGTGACAGTACTAACATTGCCGTGCCTAATGTTATAATACACAGAAAAAAAATTAAAATCATGGTTCAATTAAGGAACTTGTACATTCAATTAAAAATTCGCTAAAATCGACCCTAAAAACGAATTTGTATTATTGATTAACAATTTGGTAATTTGGATTTACGACAAGCCCAAAAATATAATTAAAGTAGTTATTAACTCAATAAACCAATATATTTTAAAGTTGCCTCTTCTCCCAAATAACATTTTAGCCGATATAATAATAAAAGAAAATTGATATATATATATACAGCGGTCAAAAATGCAGTTTTATGCAATAGTTTATTTTTCGTAATATGTTTTAAAATAAATTCAAAAAATAAATTTAATTAGCGCAAAAAATGCAATTTTATATAATAACACCAAAAACAGAACAAAAAAAGTATTCATCATTGATGTGCTATCATCAAAGTCAAATTCAAATATTATTTGGGAATCCCCCTTTTCTGTTTTATTTAGTAAAGGAGGCTTTGCCCTTGACAGCAAATATTTAATTTCATTGAAAATATAGTTTTTGTCAAAATGGGTCGTAAGCAAAACGAGGTTTCTGATGAGGTAAAAGTTTTGATAATAAAACACCACAGGAATGGTTTAACTCAAAAAACTATCAGTGAAATATTAAATAGACCACGATCTACTATACAATCCATCATCAGAAAGTGGACAGAAACAAAAACTGTTGACAATAAACCAAGATCTGGTCGACCAAAAGCACTTTCAGTTGGAGATGTGCGTTGGCTAGTGCGGCAAGTTCAGAAAACTCCGAAGACAAATGCGACCATTCTTCGTAAAAACACTATGGAATATTTAGGGAAGGAAGTTACTACACAAACAATTCGAAATACACTCAAAAGGCATAGTTACAGAGGAAGAACTGCACGTAAGAAGCCCTTTATAAATAAAATAAACCGAGTGAAAAGGCTAAACTTCGCAAAAATGTATGTAAAACAGCCCGAATCATTTTGGAAAACAGTCATTTTTGCAGACGAGAGCAAGTTTAATCTTTTTGGGTGCGATGGAAAGGTCATAGTGTGCAGAAAACCAAATACAGAGCTTGAAGAACGAAACACAGTTGCTACTGTAAAACATGGTGGAGGTGGTTTAATGGTTTGGGGGTGTATGGCGGCTTCAGGAGCGGGAAATCTTGAAATTATTAATGGAGTAATGGATCATAAGTATTACATTGACATTTTAAAGAGGAATTTAAAAGATAGTGCTGTAAAACTTGGGCTTGGTAATAACTTTCAATATTATCAAGATAATGACCCCAAACATTCTGCTTTAAATACCAAGATGTGGATGCTGTATAACTGCCCCAAAGTCATTAAAACTCCTCCTCAAAGTCCCGACTTGAACCCAATTGAACATCTTTGGGAACATCTCGAACGCAAATTGAGAACGCGCAATTTTTCGAGCAAGAGTCAAATGCAACAGGTGATAATGGAGGAATGGACTAATATAGACCAAAATATAACCGCTAAATTAGTCCAATCGATGTCAAACCGTTTAAAAGAATTTATAAGACGCGGTGGTCGAATAACAAAGTATTAATTTTTTTAAATTATGTTATTTATTTTTTTGTTTTTTTGCAATGATGAATACTTTTTTTGTTTAATTTTTTGTGTTCAGCTGTAAAATGGCCCTTTTTGTTCCAATAAATACTATTTTTTTCTTTAAAAACAATGAAATTGTGTACATATATATCACACAAGCACTACTGCATCATTAGTTTAATATGTTTTTATTCCAATTGTCTTTTGTAGACTTATTAAAAAAAAAACATTGAATGATGAATACTTTTTTTGACCGCTGTATATATTTTTTTTTTTTTGTATTGATAACAAAATTTGTTCATCTTCAAGTTTTTTGCCTACTAGGGCGAAGATCATTAAATTTTACAATTTTTGTTTGAGACGAGCTCAAGTACAGCTAATAGACAGGGTTGTCGAGCGTGGTTAATGTGGTATTTGTATCATAGAGGCGTTTTCGCAATAAATTCGGTGTAAGTACAACATACCAAAGTACGGCCCTTGAAGCCATCACACCTAATATGGCTGATGAGTAATTGTGACCAAACTACGAAACGCGTCCCATAGTGGTTGGTGTGTATTGCGATCTCTGGCTTTCCTTTCCACTTCCAAAAAAAATCTCCGATCGTTGAGCTCGTCTCGAAAGAAAAGCCATGTAATATAGTGCTTTAAATTATTTATTTCTTTGCCTTTCCCTAAAAGAGCCTCCGTCTGTACAAAGTATAATGAACAAAATAATATATTAACACTTTAAAGTGAATCGTAATAAATACCAATCTAGGAACTTTGCGAAATCCAGATACACATGAAGGAATACTGCATTTGTTATATTCCGTCATGTAATATATATTTATACCTCGTCTACCTTCTTCCATGTCCTAAAATTTGTTTCGTTTGGAATATACTTATTTCTTTGGTTCACATCCTAATTTTTTCTGCTTTACAATATTTTCAGCATAACACTTTTTAAAGTATATTTTTTTTTTATTTAACAATAATGTATTATACCTACCACTATAGGATGGGGTTAAACTAATCTAGTTATTCCGTTTGTAATGCGTCGAAATATTCGTCTAAGACCCCATAAAGTGTATATATTCGGCCGGCCGTATATATTCTTTAGATATAGCTCCCATAAAAACTGATCTCCCGATTTGAATTCTTGAGCCCCTGGAAGCCTCAATTTTTATCCGATTTGGCTGAAATTTTGCATGTAGTGTTCTGTTATGACTTCCAACAACTGTGTCGCTCAAAATCAGTATATAACCCCATATAGCCTTTACAAGTCGAAATTTTTGTCCGATTTAGCTGAAATTGGGCATATATTGTTTTGTTATGACTTCCAACAACTGTGTCAAGTACGGTCCAAATCAGTATATAACCTGATATAGCTCCCATATAAACCGATCTCCCGATTTGACTTCTCAGATCCTTATAAGCCGCAATATTTGTCCGATTTGTCTGAAATTTTGCATGTGGTGTTGTACCGTACTTCGGATCATCCTTATTCGGTTCCTAGAAGCTTTCATGCCCTTCAACTATATTTATTTTGTATAAATTTTTATCAGAATCCATTGTGGTTGGTTTCCGAGATTCGGCCGGCCGAACTTAGCACGCTTTTACTTGTTTATTTAATAAATTATTTTATTTTATTGAAAGATACATAAATACCACACTTTCTATTTTTATGCCCACCACCATAGGATGGGGTTATACTAATCTAGTCATTCCGTTTGAAACACTTCGAAATATTGATCTGCGACCCTATAAAGCATATATTGTATAAGCTGGATCGTCTCGACATTCTGAGTCGATCTAGCCATGTCCGCCGTCTGTCGAAATCACGATAGCGGTCGAACGCGTAAAGCTAGCCGCTTGAAATTTTGCACATATACTCTTTATTGATGTAGGCCGTTGGGGATTGAAAATGAGCCATATCGGTTCACCGATCTCCCGATTTGAGTTCTTGAGCCCCCTGGAAGCCGCTAAAATTTTACACATAGTATTTTGTTAATACTTTCAACAACTGTGCCAAGTTCGGTCTAAATCGGTCTATAACCTGATATAGCTCCCATAAAAACCAATCTGCCCGATTTGACTTCTTGAGCCCTTACAAGCCGAAATTATTGTTTTATGATTTCCAAAAACTGTGCCATGTACGGGTAAAATCGATCGATAGCCTGATATCTCCCATATAAACTGATCTCCCGATTTGACTTCTTGAGCCCTTCCAAGGCGCAATTTTTTTTTTCGATTTGGCTGAAAATTTACATGCGGTGTTCTGCTACGACTTTCAAAAACTGCGCCAAGTACGGTCCAAATCGGTCTATAACCTGATATAGCTCCTATATAAACCAGTCTCTCGATTATCCTGGTTCGGTTCCTAGAAGTATAATTTGTGCTGGTTTGACAGAAGTTTGATATGTAGAATAAAACTATGCCCTTCAACTAAATTTAGTTCGTACAAATTTTTAGCAGAATCCATGGTGGTGGGCTCCCAAGATTCGGCCTGGCCGAACTTAGCACGCTTTTACTTGTTTTTGATATTTTTGTCGACACACGCCACTATGTCTGTCTATGATAGAAACTAGACATATATTTGGCTCATTCGCACTTCTACGCATTACATATGTGGGAAAGAGGACACAACAGAACGCAGAAATCAATACTCACAATTTGTATTATTGAATAACAATTTAATGCGTATAATTAAAAATATGTTCGACGTATGCCTTCTTAACCAATCACTTGCCATGATACAAAAAAATCGGATTTGATTGTCAAAAACTATTAAGATGTTTATAAGTCAATACCATGTTTAATCGGTCAAATCTAGGTCTGTTTTTTTTCTGTGTAAAACAAGAAAGTATTTAGAATATACATAGATACAAAAACCCTATCATTGAAATAAAATAAAAACTATAAAGATGTTAGGTTCGGTCGGGCCGAAGAATGGTTTACAAGGGAAAATTCACGAAAATCTTTTCAATTAAATATGTAATTGAAAATAAAAAAAACTTTCTCAATCAAAATGAAAACTGATTTAAATATTTTTATACCCTACTCCACTACTGTGGTACAGGGTATTATAACATAGTGAATTTGTTTGTAACACCCAGAAGGAAGAGAGATAGACCCATTGAGAAGCATACCGATCCACTCAGAATCACTTCCTGATTTGATTCGATGTCTGTCTGTCCATGTTAATTTGTGTACAAAGTACAGGTCGCAGTTTTCATCCGATCATGGTAAAGTTTGTTACAGTCATGTGTTTCGGCCTAGAGACGAAGCCTATTGAAATTGGAAAAAAATCGGTTCAGATTTCGATTTCGAGCACCCATATATATGTTCGTCCGATTTGCAGTAATAAAAATGGTCATTTGTTAACCGATTCTCACGAATTTTAGCAGGAAGGATTTTCTATTGTCTCTCGACGGTTCAGATTTAGATATATTGGGTTGCCCGAAAAGTAATTGCGGATTTTTCATATAGTCGGCGTTGACAAATTTTTTCACAGCTTGTGACTCTGTAATTGCATTCTTTCTTCTGTCAGTAATCAGCTGTTACTTTATCTTGCCAAAATTTTATACAACGCTTTCCTCAACGAATACTACAATACCTGAGAAGTTTGATCGTTTGAAAATGAATCTGGACTTTTTTCAATTACGATCGTTATTGTGATTTTTGATATTTTCAATTAAAAAATGAACTGATTCCATAAAATTTTTGATTGAATCTGAAAAAAGTTCAATAAAAGATGTCATTAAAAATCATTTTTATTTTTTTTTTCGATTCGACTCGGAAAAATTTGTTAAAAGGAAGAATATCTGGATGTTTAAGAAAGTAGTCTGTCAATACCTCACAGTTCCGCTCTCAAATGAGTCATACAAAGCGGTTATACAGGATATCCACCAAGATGCAGTAATTACTTATCTTATCATACCCATGGTGTAACAGACTGAGCTCGTAACGTTCAAGGTTAGACGATACTATTACAAACATCTGCTCTGAGTGCAGCACTATTCCCCATGAGACCAATCACCTGTTTGAATGCCCAGCGATACCAACGAATCTGACTGCAGAAACACTATAGATCGATCCCGTCGAAACAACCAGATATTTAAAGCTGGAATTGGGAACTATTGGACGTTCAGGATGATATCAGAGAGAAGACTAGGACTAGGAGGACTGAAGGATAATCAATATACTTGCAACGTGTGGCTACAACAAAAACAATAGTAGTAACAATCTGGTTGCAATTTGAAATTAAGAGAAAGTTCGAATGAATTCAGTTAGAAATAATTTTTTAAAATTAAAAAATAAAAATAAAAATAAATTTCGTGATTTATATTTTTGTGATTGTTTATTTGGCAGCTATATCAGTCAAAGTCATGGCAGAACTTCACATGCACTGGGGTTCGGTTTATATGAGAGCTATATTAAAGCTTGTATCGAATTATACCAAACTCTGTATAAATTTTGGAACTTGAAATAGAACACCACATGCAAAATTTTTGCCAAAAGTAGCGTAATCCCAGAACTCTAGAAGTGAAATGAGATCGATTTATATGCCAGTGATTTGTACAAGAATAAAGCCGGATTTCTCATTCTACGGTTACAATTTATCGAATCGATATTCTTTTTGTTGACGGAATTTGTTTTTCTGAATGTATGCTTATTGCTTATCCTAACGATAGCCTTAACCGACAGATGAATGACGGTTAGTGATTCATCGTCCCGATAAATTTAAACAGATGGTTATATACAGTCAGCTTTTATTTTATTTAAGCGAAATTGTGTGTGCTCTCATATAGTACCCTACAAATAATAATTTGGTATCCAAATTTCGGATTTGGTACCTAGGGGGGCTGCCCCACCCTAAAACCTACCAAACATATATTTACACCAAACACGACAATACGGGAATCAAATAAAAGGTATTTAGGATAAGAAAATGTATCTGATGTCCAATTGTCGGACCAAGTGCTAGGGGGACCACCCCAAGCCCCAAAACCTCTAAATCGGATATATTTACCGACCATGGCAAAATGGGACTCAAATGAAAGGTATTTGCGAGTAGAATACGAATCTGATATCTAAATGTGGGACCACGTTTCTAGGGGTCCACCCCTTTCGCAAAACACCCCCAAACAGGACTTATTTACTGACCATGGAAATAGGGCGCGAAAAATAAAAGGTATTTGAATGTAGAATACGAATCTGATATCCAAATATGGGACCAAGTGTTTGGGGGGCCGCCTCTCAACAAAAACATCCCCCAAAGTGGACAAATTTACGACCATAGCAATATGGGGCTCAAATGAAAGGTCTTTGGGAGTAAAGCACAATTCTGATATTAATATTCGGGAAAATTGTCTATGGGGCCATCCCACCCCACAACACCACCCACAACACTACCCAACCCCCAAAACACCCCTAAATCGGACATATACCGATCATAGCAATATGGGACTCAAATGAAAGGTATTTGCGAGTAGAATACGAATCTGATATCCAAATGTGGGACCACGTTTCTGGGGGATGGACCCCTTCCCCAAAACACCCCCCAAACAGGACTTATTTACTGACCATGGGAATATGGGGCTTAAATAAAAGGTATTTGAATGTAGAATACGAATCTGATATCCAAATATGGGACCAAGTGTTTGGGGGGCCGCCTCTCAACAAAAACATCCCCCAAAGAGGACAAATTTACGACCATAGCAATATGGGGCTCAAATGAAAGGTCTTTGGGAGTAAAGCACGAATCTATTATCAATATTCTGGAAAAGTGTCTATGGGGCCACCCCACCCCACAACACCACCCAAATAGTAAGTACTTTCTGACCCCGTGGTGAAAATAGGGTACTACATTTTTGATTTCTGAAGAGGGGGCGGACCCTCCCCCTTACCCTAATTTTCAGAAACGCCAGATCTCGAAGATGGGTGGTGCGATTTAAGCGAAATTTTGTGTGCTCTCATATAGTACCCTAAAAATAAAAATTTGGTGTCCAAATTCGGATGGGGCACCTAGGGGGGCTGCCCCACCCTAAAACCTATCAAACATATATTTAGACCAATCACGACAATATGGGACTCAAATGAAAGGTATTTAGGATAAGAAAACGTATCTGAGATCCAATTGTCGGATCAAGTGCTAGGAGGACCACCCCAAGCCCCAAAACACCCCTAAATCGGAATATGGCGCTTTAATAAAAGGTATTTGAATGTAGAATACGAATCTGATATCCAAATATGGGACCAAGTGTTTGGGGGGAGGGGCGCCTTTCAACAAAAACATCCCCCAAAGAGGACAAATTTACGACCATAGCAATATGTGGCTCAAATGAATGGTCTTTGGAAGTAAGGCACGAATTTGATATCAATATTCAGGAAAAGTGTCTATGGGGCCACCCCACCCCACAATACCAACCAAATAGTAAGTATGTTCTGACTATTGCAATATCAGGCTCAAATAAGAGTGTTTTTAAAGTGGAACACGAATCCGATATATATTTTCAAGGCTCACTGAGTGGCCGCCCATCCCACAAAACACCCCCACGCCGGTCATGTGTGCCGACTACGGAAATATATCGCTCAAATTAAAGGTATGTGGGAGTAGACCACGTATCTGATATCAACATTAGGGGCCAACTGTCTGGCGGATGTCCCACCACCATAACAACCCCCAAATAGTACATATTTGCTCACCAAGACAATTTGGGTCTTAACGAGAGTGGAACTAAATATTCATAGCTTTTAGGGCCAATATCCCAAAACCGGACATATTTGCTGACTTTTGCAATAAGGAGTTTAAATGAGATTAGAAAACGAATTTGATATCCAATTTTGAGGGGCGGGGTTCAAAAAATGATATATAGATATATGAGAATAGTGCACGTTGCTGATATTTTTTCCGGGCTTAGTGTTTGGGGGACCACCCCATTCCCCAAAACACCCCTAAATCGGGCATATTTACCGACCATGTCCATGTGGAGCTTAAATGAAAGGTATTGCGGGGTACAACAAGAATTAATACCCATTTTCGGGTCCAATTTTCTGGGGGTCTACCACTTTCCCAAAATATTCCACAAACAGCAATTTTTAGTGACCATCGCAATATGGGGCTCAAATAAGAATACGAATTTGATATCCAAACGTAGGACCATGTATTTAGGGCATCACCCCTTTCCCAAAACACCCCCAAAGGAAAAAAAGTTTTCGACCATGCCAATATGTGGCTAAAATGAAAGGTATTTGAGATTAAAAAACGAATTTGACAACCTATTTTGGGGCCATGTGTTTGGGGAACGCCTCATCCTGTAAACTCCTCTTAAGCCAATGGCATAAATAAATGGTATTTAAGAGAAGAGCACGATGCTGATATTTTTTCAGGGCCAAGTATCTGGGGGACCACCTCTCCCCCGAAGACACCACTAAATCCGACATCAATAAAGATCATGTGGGATTCAGATAAAGGCACTTATATTGTTTAAATGTTAGTCAAGTTTGCATGGTATTTCACGAAAAGATCTTTAATTGTCGAAAATAAATATTCCAAGGAAACTCTTGTTCCATATAAAGTAAAAGAAAGCGCAGCGGGTCGGGCCCGGGTCAGCTAGTAAAAAATAAAATAAAAAATTTATACATAGAAAAAATAAAAAATTTCTAACGCACTTTTCCTCCGTAAACAAATAAATAATAATAACAAATAAGTGCGGGCTAAGTTCGGCGGGACCAAACCTTGGGAACCCACCACCATGGAATGCAAAATTTAGACAAATCGGACAAAAGTTGCGGCTTGTAAGGTCTCAAGAAGTCAAATCGGGAGATCGGTTTATATGGGAGCTATATCAGGTTTTAGACCGATTTGAACCGTACTAAGCTCCGTTTATGGAAGTCATAATAGAACACCACATGCAAAATTTCAGCCGAAAGATCGACCTACGTCAATGGTGTTGTTGTTGTAGCCACTTGTCTTTATGTGGAGGTGGCGATCCTCATCTAGCTCCTATAGGTGAGCAAGCTCGTTCCGCCTCGGGCACATCATGGCCATTGGTTATTTAAAGGCGCCAACAACTCGCCTTGTCATATCGAGCATCATAGGCACTCAGAATTTATGCAAAAGCCGGCGCCACCCGGCCTCTCACTGAGACTCTCCGCGACTGCAATTGTAGCTACTCCGTATGGAGCATTCCACTATCCGCACCACACCCATCGGAGCTCAAAGTTCCAGCCTGTGTGGTGCTCATAGTTATCCCGTGCCGGGCATAACTATGTTCGACCGCTATCGTGATTTCAGCAGACGGTCGGACGGATATGGCCACATCGACTCAGAACGTCGAGACGATCAAAAATATATATGTACTTTAAGAGGTCTCAGACGAATATTTCGAGGTGTTACAAACGGAATAACTAGATTAGTAAAACCCCATCCTATGGTGGTGGACATAAAAAGCATATTGTCATGCAGACTCGAAATGAAAGATTTTAAAATAGGACTAAATAAAATCTATGACAATAAAATAAAAAAAGAAATAAAGAATCAAATTTCTTTTGAATGCTGTAGGGCGTACAGCTAAATTTTGCGGTAAGGAATTCCACTGACGCGAACCCCGATTTTGGCAAAACCTTTCAAGAATAGTACCATTTTAACGTTCAATAATTAGCTGGGAGTTTTTGCTACTATTGGGTTGCCCAAAAAGTAATTGCGGATTTTTTAAAAGAAAGTAAATGCATTTTTAATAAAACTTAGAATGAACTTTAATCAAATATACTTTTTTTACACTTTCTTTCTAAAGCAAGCTAAAAGTAACAGCTGATAACTGACAGAAGAAAGAATGCAATTACAGAGTCACAAGCTGTGAAAAAATTTGTCAACGCCGACTATATGAAAAATCCGCAATTACTTTTTGGGCAACCCAATAGTTAGAAATAGATAGCGTTAAACAGATAACAGGGCTGTCCATATTTAATAATGCAGAAGAGATAATATAGACACCTAACGTTTATGTAATGCTCGAATGAGCATCCGAGAAATTCATTGGTATAACGGTGGTAATCGCTGGGGCAGTGATTACCATAGACGTAACGTAAAATTCTACGGTGATACAGGTATTTGTGATTATGGGGATTTAGAAGAGAATGCGCTAAGAAACGTTTACTATGCACAAGAATTATTAAATTTAAATTATACAATCTTCTAAGAATAAAATTTATTTTCAATACGACATGAGAAATATGTGATGTAAATTTCATCGAAGAGAGCAAATCAAAGGCAAGAAGTGAAACCGACTCCTTTGTATCAATATTAGAATTCTGTACTGTCAGGTAATATTAAGGAATATTGCGATCATTAGAAAATACCCAACATTAAATTTTATCGATATTCATGAGGATTCCATTTAAAATTGGCCACTCACAGACTCGACTAATGTCCTCACTCAATTGGTTAAGGCGTAACTCAATGGGTTCGGCGTTGCTAGATGCAAATAGCTGAATATCATCAGCATATATGTATATTCAGAATTGAGTGTCAAATCCATCAATGGATGTAATTAACGTATAACATAAAAAGAATCGGGCCTAAAACGGATCCATGTGGACTACCGTTGAAAGTATGGAAAGAGTTGGGGACTACACCATTAGATAATACGAATTGGGAACGATTGTGTAAAAACGATTGAATGAGATTGCAAGCAGTATGTGAAAATTTAAAATCAGAATATAGTTTTGAAAGCAAAATTGTGTGATCAATAGAATCAAAGGTTTTACTCAGATCGAGTATTGCAAGGGCACAGGCATTTTTTTTTTATCAAGACATTTTCTGACATTTTCAGCCAGATGTAAAACAAGTGGTGTCAATCCCATGGCAGCCGGTTGTACGCACCGGATAGACCCCATGGAATCCTCATCGGCAAGGGCTGCCGCCTCAGTGTACGTGTTCGTCTTTTTTCGTCATGGGAGAGGCACATCCCGGAGTGCCTTCTCCGCACGCTTCTGGTCCGTGCCGGGATTGAAAGGAACCCCGGACCCTGGTTCTGTTCGGTTTGCCGGAACCGCCTTCATCATCGGTCGGTGTCGGTGAGGTGTAACCGGTGCATGGAGTGGCCTCACTTCACTACGGGAGTATAGTCATACTGGCTATGTCGCCAGGTGTTGTGCGAACATAGCCAGCAGTGGGTCACAAGCGTAGTCGTCGTCGCCTTCTGCGTCCTCGTCGCCGGACTATGTGACCGCCCCGACCTCTCCCGTACGGCAATTAACGCAACGGCAGCATCCTAGCCCAAATATTGCCAGGCCAGTGCCGGGAAGTGTATCGTTCTTGCAGTTAAACTATAACGGACTTCGTGGCAAGATCGATGAGATCGTGGACTTCATGAGTCGGAAGAGCATATTGGTCGCAGCGATCAAGGAGACAATGCTGACCAACACCTGCAGCTTGCACAGTTGTCACGGTTACAATGTGCTATGTAAGAATCGCTCAAGTAATGGAGGTGGGGGATTGGCCTTCGTAATACACCATTCCGTGCAGTATAGACCTATCTCGCCTGCGCTTGACGCTAGTGACCCATACATGGAATGTATGGGGGTAGCAGTCAGGTCTGGTACTGCCGAGATAGAGATATACAACGTGTATACACCGCCGGTTGGTAGCTGTGTCCCGATTAATGACCAGGCCTACAGCCCCGACATAAGTGGGTTGCTATCTGGCCATGATCGTCTGGTTCTGGGGGATTTTAATGCACATCACTCTTCATGACATTCTCCCCTAGGTGACGACCAGCGTGGCATAGCTTTGGCAGAACAAATTGAAAGCTCCACGTTTTGCACGGTGAATGAGGATGCCTCCACTAGGATTACTAGGAGGTGCAGCAGCTTGCCAGACATCTCCATTGCATCCCCTGATCTCCTGAGTGACGCATCCTGGCAAGCCGTCATCTCTTTGGGGTCAGACCACCTCCCCATAATTCTCACCATCAACCGACCACCCGACTTCATAACCTCTGAGCGCCGGACGTTCATCAACTATAAGAAGGCCGATTGCACTGGCTTCAGAGAGTATACCAATCGCCGCTTCAGTGAACTCCCACCCCCCTCTGATGTGCTTGCGGCCGAGAGGAAATTCCGAGACATCATCAACGCAGCAGCCGCTCGCTTTATACCAGACGGTCGAATACCCCAAGTGCGACCCAATTTCCCGTCGCAAGCAGTGGTACTCGCAGACGAGCGTGATGGGATTCGTGCTATGGACCCCGCTAACCCCAGAATCAGCGAGCTGAATCTGGAAATAAACAGGGTAGTCAACGAACATAAGCGGAATTTGTGGCTGGAACACTTGGAGCAATGTAACTTAGGCACCGGTGCAGGCAAACTGTGGGCCACTGTTAAGTCTCTCTCGAACCCCGGTAGACGGGACGACAGGACCTCAGTCACTTTTGGCGAGATAACCGTGACTGATCCGAAGAGATGCGCCAGGTTGTTCAACCGTCAATTTATTGTGCATCCCGAGAGAGACAGGGCAAGGAGGAGAGCCATTCGCCGTGGTATATATTCGTGGTCTCCGAGCCGGTGAACAGCCATCACAATTTACCGTGGACGAAGTTACGAATGTCATCCGTGGCGCCAAACCTTCAAAGGCGTTGGGCCCCGACGGAATCTCTACATTGATGCTGAAGAATCTGGATTCACCTGGAGTTGAGTACCTTACCACTGTCCTCAACCTCAACTCATTTGCCGTGGCTTTAATCAGCCCAGGCCATGTGATAGGACGGTCCTCGTGGCACTGGACCTATCGAAGGCATTCGACACGGTCAGTCTTGACAAATTATTTGAGGACATCGCCAACACGTCCCTCCAGCCAGGCCTGAAACGATGGGTCGCGCATTATCTGTGTGGTCGCCAGTCATTTGTGGAATTTAGGAATAAGAAATCGAAACACCGTAGAGTGAAACAGGGAGTTCCCCAAGGTGGGGTGATATCTCCGGCACTGTTTAACCTCTACCTATCCTCCATTCCACCCCCTCCAGACGGCATAAAGATCGTATCATATGCGGAAGATTATACGATCATGGCATCAGGCCCCCCACCCATTTATGACACCTGCGATAGGTTGAACGTCTACCTCAACGAGCTTGCCTCATATTTCGCTGCAAGAAATCTGAAGATATCCGCCACCAAATCTTCAGCCACATTGTTCACTACAAATAGGCGTGAGGTGAATACTGAGCTGACTGTGATGGTCGATGGAGAAATTATTCCGACCATCAAGTGTCCCAAAATACTTGGTGTCACATTTAAAAGCTCTTACACATTCTCCCCACATGCCACAGCAATCTGCGATAAAGTCAAAAGTAGAAACAAGGTCCTCAAAAGAAACCTTGTTGACCACGTACAAAGCAATTGGCCGGTCTGTGGTAAGTTATGCAGCGCCAGTGTGGTCTCGTCAACTTTGTGACACGCAGTGGAATAATATTCAGATCTGTCAGAATGCCGCCCTCCGAACTGCGACGGGCTGTCTCCTCGGTTCTCATGTGGACCACTTCCTTCAAGAGACAAAGATCCTAACAGGGCGAAGACATAACTACATGCTGTCCAAGCAATACCTTTTGGGCTGTTATCGCAGAAACTATCCAAATCATTATCTTGTTGATAGATATCCACCGCCCAAAAGCCTTAAGGTAGATTTACATGATCTAGAGCGTGATGTTCAGCGCTACAAGAGAGAACCTCTAGATCAAGCGGCATATCAAGCGGGTCTAAACAACATTCATGCAGACACGGTAGCAGATGCGGTAATTGGCTACCGGGTGAATGTATTGGAGAACGCCCGCCACCCATTGCACCCGAAGAAATCGACCTCCCCCGGCAAACCAGACTATTTCTGGCTCAATTACGTTCCGGCAGATGCAGCCGCCTCAATTCCCACAGAGCTAGGATTGAGGTCGACGTGCAAGATGTATATCCCTATTGTAACCAGGGACCGCACGATACACGTCACCTGTTTAACTGCCTGGCCAGACCCACTCGACTCAGACCCAGATCCCTGTGGACGCACCCCATCTTAGTCGCAGAGTTTCTGGGTCTTGACACTCAACAGAATCAAGCATACGAAAGATAGAACACAATAAACTGCTACAACAACAACAACAAGTGGCGTAGTGCGGTGGTGCCTCCGAAATCCAGATTGACATGAACTTACAATATTTCTCTCATCTAAATAACTGGGTATATGATTCTTCAATATCTCTCACATTTTAGAAAGGGCAGGCAATATCGTCCAATATATTGGACGGTAGTCCGCGCAGTTCAATCCGGTTGTATTCCTTTTACGAAGCGGAAGGAGAAACAGAAGGAAAAACAAAACAAATTTAATAAATCTAACAGGTATTGCATCAACTCCAATATCATTCGACCTAGTTTTATATAAAACATCACGAAACTCCAAGTCGTCAACATTTCTAAAACTAAACTCGTCCAAACGAAAAACAGAGGGAAAAGTATTGTAATTGGTATAATCATAAAAATTTTACGAATACGGTCATAGTTATTGTTATGACAGTTTGTCACTCCAGTGGAAATAATCCGAGACCACAGGTGTTTCGTGTTGCTCGCACCACTAAAGAAAAAGTGGCCTTGCGAATACAATTTCGGCCAATAGTTCTAAAAATCTCTTTGTTTGCAGTTGTCAGATTCTCAATATATGCCCGGTGTGAAAGGTCACGATTTCTTACAGCTGAAGTTATTTCCGTTCGGGACATTCACGAAGGCTTATAATTAAATATTGTCGTAGACTTTTCAGTGATACTAATAATAAATGCAACTTAAACTTCCGAAATATTAGTATCGTAAATTGAAGAAAAAAAAAACGGTTCCATTAATATCATCCAATAGAAGGTTCATATGAATGGATTCATAATCACCGCAGGGTTACCTTTGAGAATTTTGAAAAGGTCGCACAAAAAGTCGAACAAAAAGTCGTTTATTCAAAAAAAGAATCTCACAATGATTATTTAACACTTAATAAAAGAATACAAAAAAAACTAAGTCGAGCGATCTGAGATTTGTTTTAGACTGCCTGACCATAATACGGCCCTGCAGACGGAGATCCGGGCGATCACGGAATGCGTGACGTCGAGTGTGAACATCTTTACCGACAGTAAAATTGCCATAAGGGCAATAACAACCAGGACGGTAAGGTAACCCCATCTCTGAGGATGGGAAAATCCGCAACGTTTGGGAGCCAGGCCATAACGGAGTAAGGGGGAATGAAAAGGCAGATAATTTGACAGTAAATGAACTTAATCCGAAGTCTTTCGGACGACGCAGTGCGACTTAAGGGTGTGGGCGACGAACGAATAAAACAAACTAATGATCTAACTTCTGTTTCAATAAAATTTCGTAGGAGATAAAAATTCCTGGAAAAATTCCAGAAATTTGCAACCTCTCATTTACAAAACTCTTCAAATGTTGTTTCTTCTCATATTTTCTTTTGCTGGAAAACGAATGACTCCGTAAAAATTTGTACGAATTTTTGAGTACGCGAACAATTTTATTGTTAATGGCTGCGCAATGTCGCCATATCTTCTAAATTACTTGGTGTCACATTTGACAGCTCTTACAGATTCTCCTCACATGCCACAGCAACTTGCGATAAAGTCAAAAGTAGAAACAAGGTCCTCAAGTCACTTACCGACAGTACTTGGGGTGCTGACAATGAAACCTTGTTGACAATGTACAAAGCAATTGGCCGGTCTGTGGTAAATTATGCAGCGCCAGTGTGGCAAACAAATCTGTCAGAATGCCACCTTTCGAACTGCAACGGGCGGTCTCCTTAGATCTCACGTGGGACACCTTCATCAGGAGAAAAGGATCCTACCCGTGCGAAGATATAACTGCATGCTGTTTAAGCAATACCTTCTGGGCTGTTGTCGCAGTGACCATCCAAATCATCATCTTGTGGGTAGGTATTCACTGCACAGAAGCCTTAAGGTAGATCTACAAGATCTGGAGTGAGATCCAGCGCTACAAGAGAACCTCTAGATTAAGCGGTATATCAAGCGGGCCTAGACAACATTCATGCAGACACGGTGAATAGCTATGTGATCCTTGGAGAACGACCGCCTTCCATTGCACCTAAAGAAATTGACCTCCCCCGGCAAACCAGAGTAGTTCTGGCTCAATTACGATCCGGCAGATGCAGCCGCTACAATTCTTACAGAGCAAAGGCTGTATGTCCTTATTATGACCAGGGACCACACGACACACGTCACCTGTTTAACTGCCCAGCCAGACCCACTCGACTCAGTTCCAGATCCCTTTGACGAACCCCATCTTAGTCGCAGAGTTCCTGGATCTGGACACTCAACAGAATCAAGCAAACGAAAGATATGACACAACACACTTGTACAACAACAAAAACAAAGATGGTTAAGTTAGATTCACTTAGACGTTTTCGTTGATTGTGATACCACAGGAACAGAAGAAGGAAGATGCTTTCTAGTTCCACCGTCAGATCGCTGTAAAAACCCAAACTACTTGCGAATGTTCACATCCGCGGGACACACACAGAGAAGGTGAACTACCCCATACAAAAAGTAATCGCAAAAATATATTGAATTTCAAAGCTAATAGTGAAACGTAACATGGCTCATGCTGCAAATAAAAATATTTAAAAGAAAATTTCCATGTTAACGGGATTTGGTAAATTTACAAAACCTTTTCAATTAATGGCTGGTACTATGTTCGTTTTTCACTGTTGAAAATCAATATTTTTCGCGATTACTTTTATCAAAAACTACGTAAATAACAAGGATAAAATTAAAATGTTATTAAAATACTACCATAAGTAATTAGGGAATATCCCACTGAACGGAATCAGAAAGTATTGTACATTTGCTTTAAAATCTGTTATCTAAAAAAAAGTAATCGGCGGAAATATTGCGAAAATCGAATATAGTAGCAGCCTTTACAGGGTACCGAAAATGATGGGTTTGAAAAATTTTTTCATAAATAAATAATTAAATAAACTTATTGCTCGAAGATTTTTATTATCTTAGAATTGCTTTTCTTGGCCACGTGCGAATGTAAGTGTTTCAAAAAGTAATCGCGAAAATATATTGACTTTAAAAGCGAAAAGTGGGCCGTAACATGGCTCATGCTGCAAATAAAAATATTTAAAAGAAAATGTCCAACTTAACGGTCTAGTTTCAAACTACCTATTTACTCATTTGTCTACATTAATTTAATATATTTCTACTTTAAATGCCGATACTTTGTCCAAATTTTACAGGGAAAAGCTTTGCACTTTTTTTCACGATAATTCTCTTGGTAATCAATTTAGAAGTTTTATAGTGATTACTTTCTGAAACTCCAACATAGTACCCACCTAACATAACAAAATTTCATTTGTTTGGGAAATACACATATGTATATATTAAATTATTTAAGTTTTATGTGTACCATTTGAGAATTGCTATCATATCTTTCAATGGTATTCGGCGTTTTTCTCAGTCTGAAGCAATTGACATCACTGTAGCCGATTGGAGTGTACTGACTGCGGAACTCAATAAGACAGCAACGAATGAAGGAGGAAAGCAAAAAACGTGACAGCAACCAACACGAGAACGAGGCGCAGTTAACTACAGCATAATGTAAGAGAAGCTAACGAAGAGAAACGCAAAAATAAATAATAAAAAAAACTAATAAAGAAAAGGAAGAAAATCAATTCTGACGAGACTGCACAACATTATACAGTATTATTACAAGACGCACCAAGTCGCTCGCCTCGCATTCATCAAATACAATGTGACGACGACGACAAAACAAAAAAAAGTCTTAAAATGCGTATATGAGCGTGCGTGGTTGGTGTTTTTTAAAATTAAAATCAACGTTTTGCTGCTCCTTTACTCCTCGGGATGGAACCATTTTCATCATCGCTGGCAAAAACCGAAGCGAAGCGCAAATCTTTATGCAAGCAAATGAAAATAACAAATTATTTTGCCGGTTGTTGTTGCTATCTTTCCACACGCCGCTAAAGTATCGCCGATCGATGCGACGGGCAGTGGGGCCAGAATTTGGAGAGCGAGCAGACACTTACTGGCAAAAATGTGTGTATGCAATGCATCTCCGATGCGATGTGTATTGTAGGCAGCCATTCTGTCCCCTAGCACAACACTACCCCACAAAAAACACATATTCCACACACGCGTACATACACTTACATGGCAAACCAAAAGAACGCGAATGCAAATTTATTCACAAAATTTTTGTATAACAAAAAAAAAAATACAGAAAGCTCAGCTCGGCAAGGCCCAAAGAACAAATTGAAATTTACCTTTGTTTTTATCTATTATCAAATCAACTGAATTTGGCTCCTTTATGTAGATAGAAGATTGGATTCTGTTATTTTACGTTTTCACAATTCATTCACACGACGACGACGATTGGGGCGATTTTGTATTGTTGTTTGTTGGTTGGTTGGTACAAGAGTAATTGAGATGTCGACGGCAGAGTAGTTACTGCTGTTAAGTTGTGTAAAATCAGTGCGAGATTGGTTTTTTTTTGGTTGTGTTTTCTTCAACAATATAACAATGGAAAAATTTCAACAAAATTCACTTTGGGTTCTGTTAAAATATCACTTTTTTGCACTTTTCATCACTTTTTGCTTCTATTCTCTTGCTGTAACTTTTTTCTTATTGCCTTTTTCTATTCTCCGCTTAATGGTGGACCCTCTGTCTGGTTAGTTTTATATGAAACGCACACACACAAAATAGACACTGTAGTATGTCAGATAAAAAAGCTACCGCCGTACAATGATCAATGGAAACAGCGAAAAACAATGCTTTCCGTTTATTTCTTGTTGTATAATTTGTAAATAAATTTCGGTGCTGATGCGATTTGTGTGAATCGACCGAACAACGTTGATGAATTTGGCAAATTTACAAAACTTTGTCAATTTACGTGGTACCGAAAATGATGGGTTTGAAAAATTTTCTTTCATAAATAAATAATTTTTTTGCTTTGTTTTCTTCTTTTGTGTTTTTCTTTGTTGTTGTTTAACGTAACGAGCGAATGCGAATGCGATACGAACACCACCAATAACTTTTCTTGAGTGAATTTACAATGGTCGTTTGGTGTACTCTAGCCTGTCAAGATGTTAAATTTTTCAATTTCGCTTTGTGTATTGCTTCTTCCAATTGCATTCTATATTGCACTAGCTATCTCATTCTGGCACCCGCTGTTTAAAAGGATGAGAGCATGTGTATGCAAATTTTGCGTTTTTGCTTTTGCGTTCTAATCGAAACGATGAGAACAAATGCTCATCACAATGGCGGGCTCTCTCTTCTGACGACGAGTTTATTGAGTGCAACCAATTTTCACTCGAACAGAATCGACTTGCCACATCGGACTTTACCTAATAACCTATACTATTCTTAAGGGTGGTTAACACTTTTTGAATAGGGTTAAATGTAAAACATCAAAGTGCATTTATAAGGTGACCGCATCGGCCAATTGCTACAACAAAGTAACTTTTTTGGGAACTTGATATGTCAAAATTAGTAAAAAGGGCGAAAAAAAAAATCGTTTCGCCTTGACATCTAAGATCTTCGGCAAATTTACTTCGACCAATCAGAGCAAAAAAAAAGAAGTTTATTAATTTTTAATGTCAAGCAAGAACAAAATTTAAAAATGGTCAAAATCCCCATTTTCTCCAGAGACTTTACCCACAAAACCACCAAGATGGCCGAATTAAATAGATTTCACTAGGTTATTGTAGCGGTAAAATAGCTGTCAAGTGAATGCCCTTAAGCTTCCACGGTAGACCAGGGTAGTTATGGCTCAATTTCAATTTGGTTGGGATT
Source organism: Stomoxys calcitrans (assembly GCF_963082655.1). NCBI lineage: Eukaryota > Metazoa > Arthropoda > Insecta > Diptera > Muscidae > Stomoxys > Stomoxys calcitrans. Next base: position 117,973,475 of record NC_081552.1, on the reverse strand, counting down.
GATTTCAACTTCGTAAACGTGTGTTTCGATTATAACCAGAAACCAGACACCACTTGTGTCAAGTGCACAGCTCTCTGGTGGACTTGAGGATTCCTCCTGAATTGAGTTCATACGATGTTGATGGCTGGATAATTAGTATTCCACTAGCAAAGGGCTCAAAAAGAATATTGTGGCTGGACCTCAACACCACAAGGAAAGTTTTTGTACCCCTTTTGAGGCTCTTTGATACTTGTGGGATTTTTCACCTAGGTGGGGTGGAGCTACCACTCTAACTACTGAAAGGCGTCCTGACAAGCCATTGCAATGGTTGGACTTTGACGTCGCGCTGGTCACATGGCGGACTTACGCATTATAGATGGTTGAGCACCTGTTGTGGCACTGCCTGCAATTGCGCCGGTATGTGCAGGATTATGGCTAAACGAAAAAGTTTTTTCCTGTCTCGGCGAATGGAAATTCTCCAACTAGGCTCGGGAGAAGTAGTCCCTCAAGCGTCTGTGCTACTGGTGAGAGTAGCGAGATCGGTCTGCATGACTCCGCCTTACTCGAATCTTTTCCTGACTGAGAGTAGGGGGATCGGTCTGCATGACTCCCCCTTACTCGGATCTTTTCCTGGCTTCAGTAGCGGGATCACTTTGCCTATCTTCTAGACATCGGGTAGTTCAAAGACAGGTTGTGGACTGTCGTAAGGTACTCGACTCCAGGTTGATCCAGATTATTGAGCATCAGTGTAGAGATTCCATCGGGGCCCAACGCCTTGGATGATTTGGCTCCACGGATGACATTCGTCCACGGTAAATTGTGATGGCTGCTCTTCGGCTGGGAGACTATGGATACGACGAATGGCTCTACTCCTAGCCCTGTCACTCCCCGGATGCACAATAAACAAATGGTTGAACAAACTGGCGCACCTCTTCGGATCAAAAGTGACTGAGGTCCTGTCGTCCCGTCTACCGCGGTTCGAGAGTGACTTAACAGCAGACCACAATTTACCTAAACCGGTACCTAAGTTACATTGCTCCAAGTGTTCCAACCACAAATTCCGCTTATGTTCGTTGACTACCCTATTAATTTCCAGTAAATTTGTGTTTCCAAGACCTCAAAATTTTATACTTCATTGATGATGTACTTCAAATTAAAAGTTAAAAACAAAATCTTTTATTTAAAGACATCTTTTATTTAAGATCAACCGAAATAATAAAACTAGAATAAAGAGAAAATTCATATAGAATCATGTCTTAGAGAAATTTTTGTTAAATTTCTGTCTTTCGGGACAATTTTTATTGAAAAAATTCTATGAAGATTACGGCTTAAAGAAAATGACAAAAATTTTTTTATTAAAATTTTTTCTATATATTTTTTTTGAAATTTGTCTTTAGAAAAGATTTAAGGAAATATTGTCGATTGGAGAGATGGTATTGCAATTTAATGAAATCTTTCTTTTAGAAAAAATAATTAAGACTAAGGCGTATCTATAAGGTGGCCACTTTGTCAAATTGGTACAACAAACCATCTTTTTTGGGAACTTGATATGTCAAAATTTATAAACGGGGCGCAAAAAATTCAATTCGCCGTGACATTTAAAAATTTCGGCAAATTTGCTTCGACCAATCAAAGCAAGAAGAAAGAAGTTTATTAATTTTTGAGTGACAAGCAAAAAAACAACAGATTTAAAAATGTTAAAATTTCTTATTAGCTCCAGACAAAACCATCAATATGGCAGGTTTAATTACAGTTCTCACTAGGTTGTTAAAGCGGTAAACTAGCTACCAAGAATGCAGAGTCCAGATCACTCTCTACGCACCCCATCTTAGTCGCAAAAGTTCCTGGGTCTTGACACTCGACAGAATCAAGCAGACGAAACAAAAAACACAACGAACTGTTACAACAACAATAACAAGAATGCATTTAATCTTCCACGGTAGACCAGGGTAGTTCTAGCTCAATTCCAATGGGGCTGGGATTGATTCCAACATCATAGACGTTTGTCACTATTATAACCAGGGACCACCATCACGCGTGTCAAATGGACTTGAGGACATGAGGATCCCTCCTGAATTGAGTTTATACGATGGTCATGGGCAGGATAGTTAGCGTACACCTTTTAGGGGCTCTTTGATAATTGTGGGATTGTTAGGACATTTGAAAAGGAGGGACTAAAGCTTGTTGGCTACGAATATGACGTTTTCAATATAGAGTGTGGTCGTTCAGAGAGCATATAAACAGTATGCTGCCAAGATTGGCCAATGGGCTTGACGTAAACCCCCGAAAGATAAAGTTGGAGCTATTCACCAATATGAAGTAATTTGGTGTGTTTGGGAGACCTCGATGGGGTGGAGCTATCGCTCTCCCTACTGATAGGGCTTCTGACAAGCATTTGGAATTTCAGGACTTTGAAATCGCGCTGGTTGCCGGTTGTGCACCTATTGTGGCACTGCCTGAATTGGTTCAGGACTATGGCTTAATTATTTTCAGGCACATAGTCCTTTTGCCATTTTCGACTGCAATAGGGGCTAGAAATGGCAGATTGGAGGAAACTTCTTCAGCCTGCTTGGCCCCCATTATTGTCATGCATGTTGGCTCCTTATCTTCTTCGTTCTAACATCTGACATTGTACTGCCGTAAATTTTGTCCTTGTTTTTCAGCGCTTTTTGAATCTATATTCGGCGGCGACGCAATAAACCTAAGTTTCCTGAGTGAAGCTGATACCGATTGAGGTTGCTATACGCGTACCATTTATAACCAAAGTTTAAGAATAAAAACAGCAGCAAACTCAAAAATCTAGGTTGCCCAAAAAGTAATTGCGGATTTTTCATATAGTCGGCGTTGACAAATTTTTTCACAGCTTGTGACTCTGTAATTACATTCTTTCTTCTGTCAGTTATCAGCTGTTACTTTTAGCTTGCTTTAGAAAAAAATTGTAAAAAAGTATATTTGATTAAAGTTCATTCTAACTTTTATTAAAAATGCATTTACTTTCTTTTAAAAAATCCGCAATTACTTTTTGGGCAACCCAATATTTATAAAATATTTCTTTTGGAGTATAAATTTTTATAAGGTGAATTCAAAAATGACGACATCAAATTCCATTAGCTGTGTTGATGCGGCCACCTTATTTAAAACGCCTTGATTAAGACTTTAAAATTTTTTGACATTTTGAAAAAGGTTTTAAAAGGTTGTCTTCAGAAAATTTCATTGCAAAATCTTGTGATTATGTGTGTGCATTATAGCTACCCAATTGTCCAGCCTGTAACCGCTTGGCCCCGTCATCTAGTAAAGTAACTCACTTTCAACGCCAGTTTTGTCTTTGCAGTTCTATTTTACGGGAAATCTAAGAAATGTAGCCATTTGTGCATTTGGCTGACAAGGTCAAATACTTAGGTGTGATCTTGGACAGGAAACTGAAATGGATGTGTCACATTCAGGAGCGTACTGAGAAGGCTCATAGATGTTGGGCACTATGTAGATCGGCCCTAGGCTCGAAATGGGGCATGAATCTTAGGATAGTCCACTGGCTCTACAGGAGCGTGATTAGACCAATACTTACTTACGCCTCAGTAGTTTGATGGACGATACAACAGGTTCAGAGAACATGTTGTCTTGGCATAGGCGGAGCGATGAGGACCAAACCCACTAGAGCACTGGAGACTATTCTAGATATCCGAACCATTGACATACAAATTAAGTGTGAGGCAGCCACTGCGGCTATGAGACTTAAGGCGGTGGGAGAATGGATTGAGGATGGGAGCAGCTCATACCATCGCGGTATAATCGAGGCGACAATAGGAAACCTGGGAGGAAGGGTAGATGTTTCCGATCGGATACCTGAGATGAATCTTGAGGCACTGCTTGCGAGGCACTGCTGCCATCGGCACAGTCTTGGATTGACGGAACCCTAGTATTGCCATCTGGAAGATCATGTTACACGGATGGATCAAAGCTAGAGGACAGAGTGGGTCTGAAGGTTTACATTGAATGACATCTGTTTTAGACTGCCTGCAGGTGGAGATCCGGGCGATCACGGAATGCGTGAAGTGGTGTGGTGCTAATGCGAGGACGTCGAGCGTGAACATCTTTACCGACACTAAAATTGCAATACGTGCAATAACAACCAGGACGGTAAGGTCACGAACAGCCTTGCATTGTAAGAAGTAGGATGGTAAAATCCGCATCGTTTGGGTGCCTGGCCATAACGGAGTAAGGGGAATGAAAGGGCAGACGATTTGGCGGTGAAGGCCAGAGGACTGCCGTCAATAAACTTGGTTAACCCGAAGCCTTTCGGGTCGACGCAGTCCGAGTTAAGGGAGTGGGCGACGAATGCACATGCAACATTGTGGAACAGTGAAACGGTCGGTGGGGGAGATCCAGATCGTGAAAAGACGAGGCTTTTACTGAAAGGAAGCAAGAAGGAGGTCAGTACAGCTTTTGGTATCATAACGGGACACATAGGACTACGAGCTCACTTATGTTAAATCAGTGCGACAAGTGATATCATGTGTAGTTTATGCGGGGAAGATGATGAGACGTTGGAGCATTTCCTTTGTCATTGCCCGGCTTTCGCGTCCAACAGATACCGGTACTTAGATGGAGACACAATATTAGACATGAACCAACTTAGGGAAGTGGTATGGAAAACAATTAAGGATTTTGTAAGTAGCACGGAATTCCTAACTTAACATTTTTTTAGAGGTTACTTTATAGCTTTTAGAGCGCACAACAAGCCGATTACTGGCTTTGGTGTATGTCCATAGTAGCATTGGGCGGATTATAATCTATACCCTCTTTTCTATCTAACCTAAGTTATGCATTTGGCTCTCAAATATTTTTTGCCGTACTAGTTTAAAAAAAATAGTTGTTGTTGTTGTAGCAGTTTATTGTGTTCTATCTTTCGTCTGCTTGATTCTGTTGAGTGTCAAGACCCAGGAACTCCGCGACTTAGATGGGGTGCGTCCACAGGGATCTGGGTCTGAGTCGAGTGGGTCTGGCCAGGCAGTTAAACAGGTGACGTGTATCGTGCGGTCCCTGGTTACAATCGTGACATACTACCTTTAACATCGGCATCAATCCTAGTTCTGTGGGAATTGAGGCGGCTGCATCTGCCGGAACGTAATTGAGCCAGAACTACTCTGGTTTGCCGGGGGAGGTCGATTTCTTCGGGTGCAATGGGTGGCGGTCGTTCTCCAAGGACTACATTCACCCGGTAGCCAGTTAACGCGTCTGCTACCGTGTCTGCATGAATGTTGTTCAGACCCGCTTGATATGCTGCTTGATCTAGAGGTTCTCTCTTGTAGCGCTGAACCTCACGCTCTAGATCGTGTAGATCTACCTTAAGGCTTCTGGGCGGTGGGTATCTATCCACAAGATGATGATTTGGATGATTTCTGCGATAACAGCCCAAAAGGTATTGCTTAGACAGCATGTAGTTATGTCTTCGCACAGGTAGGATCTTTGTCTCCTGATGGAGGTGGCCCACATGAGAACTGAGGAGACAGCCCGTCGCAGTTCGGAGGGCAGCATTCTGACAGATCTGAATATTATTCCACTGCGTGTCACAAAGTTGACGTGACCACACTGGCGCTGCATAACTTACCACAGACCGGCCAATTGCTTTGTACGTGGTCAACAAGGATTCTTTGTCTGCACCCCAAGTGCTGCCAGCGAGTGACTTGAGGACCTTGTTTCTACTTTTGACTTTATTGCAGACTGCTGTGGCATGTGGGGAGAAAGTGTAGGAGCTGTCAAATGTGACGCCAAGTATTTTGGGACACTTGATAGTCGGAATCATTTCTCCATCGACCATAACAGTCAGCTCAGTATTCACCTCACGCGTATTTGTAGTGAACAGTGAAGATTTGGTGGCGGATATCTTCAGATTTCTTGCAGCGAAATATGAGGCAAGCTCGTTGAGGTAGACGTTCAACCTATCGCAGATGTCATCAATGGGTGGGGGGCCTGATGCCATGATCGTACAATCGTCCGCATATGATAGATCTCTATGCCGTCTGGAGGGGGTGGGATGGAGGATAGGTAGAGGTTAAACAGAGCCGGAGATATCACCCCACCTTGGGGAACTCCCTGTTTCACTCTACGGTGTTTCGAATTCTTATCCCTAAATTCCACAAATGACTGGCGGCCACACAGATAATTCGCGACCCAACGTTTCAGGCCTGGCTGGAGGGACGTGTTGGCGATGTCCTCAAATAATTTGGCATGGCTGACCGTGTCGAATGCCTTCGATAGGTCCAGTGCCACGAGGACCGTCCTATCACATGGCCTGGGTTGATTGAAGCCACGGCAAATGTGTGTGGTGATGGCATGCAAAGCTGTTGTTGTGCTGTGCAGTCTCCGAAATCCATGTTGATGCTCGGCGAATGGAAATTCTCCTACGAGGCTCGGGAGGAGTAATGCCTCAAGCGTCTTTGCCACTGGTGAGAGAAGGGAGATCGGTCTGTACGACTCCCCCAAACTCGGGTCTTTTCCAGGCTTCAGTAGCGGGATCACTCTGCCCATTTTCCAGACATCGGGAACCATAAGAGTGTTCAATGACAGGTTAAGGACAGTGGTAAGGTACTCAACTCCAGGTGCCAGATTCTTCAGCATCAATGTAGAGATTCCGTCGAGGCCCAACGCCTTGGAGGATTTGGCGTCACGGATGACATTCGTAACTTCGCCCACGGTAAATTGTGATGGCTGTTCATCGGCTCGGAGACCACGAATACGGCGAATGGCTCTCCTCCTTGCCCTGTCTCTCTCGGGATGCACAATAAATTGACGGTTGAACAACCTGGCGCATCTCTTCGGATCAGTCACGGTTATCTCGCCAAAAGTGACTGAGGTCCTGTCGTCCCGTCTACCGGGGTTCGAGAGAGACTTAACAGTGGCCCACAGTTTGCCTGCACCGGTGCCTAAGTTACATTGCTCCAAGTGTTCCAGCCACAAATTCCGCTTATGTTCGTTGACTACCCTATTTATTTCCAGATTCAGCTCGCTGATTCTGGGGTTAGCGGGGTCCATAGCACGAATCCCATCACGCTCGTCTGCGAGTACCACTGCTTGCGTCGGGAAATTGGGTCGCACTTGTGGTATTCGACCGGCTGGTATAAAGCGAGCGGCTGCTGCGTTGCACATCAGAGGGGGGTGGCAGTTCATTGAAGAGGCGTTTGGTATACTCCCTGAAGCCAGTTCAATCGGCCTTCTTATAATTGATGAACGTCCGGCGCTCAGAGGTTATGAAGTCGGGTGGTCGGTCGATGGTGAGAATTATGGGGAGGTGATCTGACAAAGAGGATACGTCAGGCTTGCCAGGATACGTCACTCAGGAGATCAGGGGATGCAATTGAGATGTCTGGCGAGCTGCTGCACCTCCTCGTAAACCTAGTGGGATCATTCACCGTGCAAAACGTTGAGCTATCTATCTGCTCTGCCAAAGCTATGCCACGCTGGTCGTTACCTAGGGGAGAATGCCATGACGTGTGATGTGCATTAAAATCCCCCAGAACCAGACGACTATGGCCAGATAGCAACCCACTTATGTCGGGGTTGTAAGCCTGGCCATTAATCGGGACACAGCTACCAACCGGCGGTATATACACGTTGTATATCTCTATCTCGGCAGTATCAGACCTGACTGCTACCCCCATACATTCCATGTATGGGTCACTAGCGTCAAGCGCAGGCGAAATAAGTCTATACTGCACGGAATGGTGTATAACGAAGGCCAATCCCCCACCTCCATTCCTTGAGCGATCCTTACGTAGCACATTGTAACCGTGACAACTGTGCAAGCTGCAGGTGTTGGTCAGCTTTGTCTCCTGGATCGCTGCGACCGATATGCTCTTCCGACTCATAAAATCTACGATCTCATGAATCTTGCCACGTAGTCCGTTGCAGTTTAACTGCAAGAACAGTTTAACTGCAAGAGGGGGGGTGGTCACATAGTCCGACGACGAGGACGCCGAAGGCGACGACGGCGACGCTTGTGACCCACTGCTGGCTATGTTCGCACAGCACCTAGCGACATAGCCAGTATGACTATACTCCCGTAGCGAAGTTAGGCCAGAGCAAGAACGGAAATGTACCCACTCCAAGCACCGGTTACACCTCACCGACACCGACCAATGATGAAGGCGGTTCTTGCAAACCGAACAGAACCAGGGTCCGTGGTTCTTTTCAATCCCGGCACGGACCAGAAGCGTACGGAGAAGGCACTCCGGGATGTGCCTCTCCCATGACGAAAAAAGACGAACACGTACATTGAGGCGGCAGCCCTTGCCGATGAGGATTACATCGGGTCAATCCGGTGCGTACAACCGGCTGCCATGGGAAAAATAATAGTGCCTCATGCTTGCGAGAAAGAACTTGGACCACCAAAAATTCACATGCCACTGATTCGCAAACCCAGGGCCCCAACCACGGCATTCGATTTCGAGATTTTTCAATCGAATTGAGACTCGATATCGAGTTTTGTTTCTACGAAATAATATTCGATTGCTCTGTTGTCATCGAGAAGGATTTCTTTGGATTGTTTGTGCATTTATCTGAACACGTAAGAATGCAAAAACCTAAACCTAAACCCAAAGAACTTATTTTTTATTTTATTGTTAACTTTTTTTTTGAAAAATTTTATATGAACTAAATAACAACTAATTCTGGTCAACTTGATGAAAAATCACCAAAAAATAATAAGATATTGCACACAGACTAATGGCTGGTACTATGTTCGTTTTTCACGACATTTTTTCGTAATTACTTTTTTAGATAATAGATTTTGAAGCAAACAAGCATGCTGATTTCATTCAAAAGGGCATTGCCTCAATACTTATGAAAAAATCTTCATTGAAGTATTACGTTTTCATTGAGATATTTGTAGTGTTTCAAAAAATTAACCGTGAAAAATTAGTGTTTTCAACTGTGAAAAACGAATATAGTACAAGCCAAGATATATTCATTTACAGGTAGCGGCAGTTGGCCAACAACAAAATCGTGAGTGCACTATCTGTCAAAATCAGTGATTAGTGTAACTCTGATTTTGTGTATGTTACTAGTTCGAGCCATTTTTCGTTTTTTGTGTGTGTGTTATGGTTCTCAACTATAATACACGCACACAACCAAAACTCGTTGACAGATAGTGCACTTCGCGAGAAAAAATTGTACTCAGCTGTTTACGGTACACTACCTGGTCATTTTGTCATGGTACCAACCTTAAGGCGACGATGACACTGTGTAAATTTGATTCCTTACTTTGCGGTATCGGTGACAGTATACATAGCTTGGAAGACGATACGTACGTGCAAGATACATATATTCATTTACAGGTAGTGAAAGTTGCCAACTACAAAATATTTAGTGCACCAACTATTTAGTTGTCAAAATCAGTGATTAGTGCAACTCTGATTTTGAGTATGTCAGCGCCATTTTTCGTTGTTTCTGTGCTATGGTTCTTAACTATAATACACACACACACACAGATATTGGACTTCGCGAGAAAAAATTGTACTCAGCTCTTTACGGTCACGGTAAAATCATTTGATTTCCAAAACCAACCACATGCATATCGAAGCGCTGCAAGAAATTTACTCCGTTCGGCCATGATATCGTTAATTCTGTATTTTTTAGAGAAATCCACCAACTACAGCACAATATCGCATAAATTTTTTTTTGTTGTGATATCTATATTTTTGTATACCCTCCACCATTGGATGGGGGTATACTAATTTCGTCATTCTGTTTGTAACTACTCGAAATATTCGTCTGAGACCCCATAAAGTATATATATTCTTGATCGTCATGTCATTTTGAGTCGATCTAGCCATGTCCGTCCGTCTAACTGTCGAAAGCACGCTAACTTTCGAAGGAGTAAAGCTAGCCACTTGAAATTTTGCACAACTACTTCCTATTAGTGTAGGTCCGTTGGGACTGTAAATAAGCCATATCGGTCCATGTTTTGATATTGCTGCCATATAAAGCGATCTTTGATATTGAATTTGACCCACTAGAGGGCGCAATTCTCATCCGATCTGGTTGAAATTTTGCATGACGTGTTATATTATGGCTTCCAACATTTGAGCTAAGTATGGTTGAAATCGGTACCTAACCTGATATCTGGGGTCTTGACTTCTTGAACCACTAGAGGACTCATTTGGCTGAAATTTTGTACAACGGCTTTTCTCACAACCTTCAAAATACGTGTCAAATATGGTCTGAATCGGTCTATAGCCTGATACAGCTCCCATATAAACCGATCTCCCTATATTACTTCTTGAGCCCCTAAAGGGCGCAATTCTTATTCAAATTGCCTCCAACATTCTATGGTCTCCAACATTCAACTCGATTATCCGAATCGGACCATAACTAGATATAGCTCAAATAGCATAGCAATTACTTTTTTATCCTTTGCTGGCCTAAAAAGAGATACCGGGAAAAGAACTCGACAAATGCGATCCATGGTGGAGTGTGTATAAGATTCGGCCGGCCGAACTTAGCCGAAATTCCATTGAATTTCAGAACAATATCATATCTAAAAAACTATGAAGTATGAAATAATTAAGAAGTTTTTTGTATTTGTACTTATTTTCTAAGGGTTGGTATTCTATTCTGCTTTCGGAATAGTCGCGGAAATCTTTAATTGTCCCGCTAGCGGAATTTGACAGTTATGTTTTTATTTTTATACCAAAAGACGTTTTTTATCTGCACTTAGGTTTTATTATTTTTTTTCGCAAATAAGTAAAATAACAAAAAGAAAAAACGAACCATTGAAACCAATAAAACAAAAATGATGCCGATAATGATGTCAAGTGTTGCCACTAAATTTTTTTTTGCCGTTTTCCTCGTTATAGACAGAGTACTTCTTTTTCTATTATTTTCCTCCAGCGTTTCGCCAAAATTTTTTTTATTATTCTTGAGTCTACATATATGGTTACAGACTTATATAAATATACATATATACAAACAACATTGATATTTAACTAGGATTTAAGTATAGTATAATTTTTATACCCTCCACCATAAGATGGGGGGTATACTAATTTCGTCATTCTGATTGTAACTACTCGAAATATTCGTCTGAGACCCCATAAAGTATATATGTATATTCTTGATCGTCGTGAAATTTTATGTCGATTTGTCCGTCCGTCCGTCTGTCCGTCCGTCCGTCTGTCTGTCGAAAGCACGCTAACTTCCGAAGGAATAAAGCTATCCGCTTCAAATTTTGCACAAATACTTCTTATTAGTGTAGGTCGGTTGGTATTGTAAATGGGCCATATCGGTGTCCATGTTTTGATATAGCTGCCATATAAACCGATCTTGGGTCTTGACTTCTTGAGACTCTAGAGTGGGCAATTCTTATCCGATTGGGATGAAATTTTGCACGACGTGTTTTCTTATTTTATCCAACAACTGTGCCATGTATGGTTTAAATCGGTTTATAACCTGATATAGCTGCCATATTAACCGATCTGGGGTCTTGATTTCTTGAGCCTCTAGAGTGCGCAATTCTTAGCCGATTGGAATGAAATTTTGCACGACGTGTTTTGTTATTATATCCAACAACTGTGCCAAGTATGGTTCAAATCGGTCCATAACCTGATATAGCTGCCATATAAACCGATCTTGGGTCTTGATTTCTTGAGCCTCTAGAGTGCGCAATTCTTATCCGATTGGAATGAAATTTTGCACGACGTGTTTTGTTATGATATCCAACAACTGTGCCAAGTATGGTTCAAATCGGTTCATAACCTGATATAGCAAACCGATCTTGGGTCTTGACTTCTTGAGCCTCTACAGTGCGCAATTCTTATCCGATTTGAATGAAATTTTGCACGACGTGTTTTGCTTTGATATCCAATAACTGTGCCAAGTGTGGTTCAAATCGGTCTATAACTTGATATAGCTGTCATATAAACCGATATTGGGTCTTGACTTCTTGAGCCTCTAGAGGGCGCAATTCTCATCCGATTAGACTGAAATTTTGCACATAGTGTTTTAATACCACTTCTAACAACTGTGCTAAGTATGGTTCGATTCGGGTCATTACCTGGTATAGCTGTCATATAAACCGATCTTGGGTCTTGACTTCTTGAGGCTCTAGAGTGCGCAATTCTTATCTGATTAGAATGAAATTTTGCACCATGTGTTTTGTTATGATATCCAACAACTGTGCCAAGTATGGTTAAAATTGGTCCATAACCTGATATAGCTGCCATATAAACCGATCTGGGATCTTGACTTCTTGAGCCTCTAGAGGTCGCAATTATTATCCGATTTGCCTGAAATTTTGTACGACGGATCCTCTCATGACCATCAACATACGTGTTTATTATGGTCTGAAACGGTCTACAGCCTGATACAGCTCCCATATAAATCGATCTCTCTGTTTTACTTCTTGAGCCGACAAAGGGCGCAATTCTTATTCGAATTGGTTGACATTTTACACAGGTCTCCAACATATAATTTAATTGTGGTCCAAACCTGACCATATCTTGATATCGCTCCAATAGCAGAGCATATCTTTTCTTATATCATTTTTTGCCTAAGAAGAGATGCCGGGAAAAGAACTCGACAAATGCGATCCATGGTGGAGGGTATATAAGATTCGGCCCGGCCGAACTTAGCACGCTTTTACTTGTTCTTTTTAATGAGTATCTATCCTCAGTAAGATCGAAAAGATGATAGTGTTTATTAAAATCTAAACAAATACGACGAAAAGGATCATTATTTGCAAAATCGCTTTGATGATATTGAATATTTCGTTGGTCTTAAAGGAACTTTAATTTTAAGCCGGCTCAAAAAAAAATCGGACTTCAAATTCCCGTGTAAAACATTTGAGATGAAAGTGATGTTCAACATTTTCCTGCGACTACTGAGAGTAGGTAGCTTAATTAAATTTAATCTAACCGTATAGGAAGGAAATGTTTGATAATTCCAACCACGATTACGAAGGTAAATAGCAGAAATTGTTTCTGCACTGACTCAATTTTATTTCTGTGAATAGTGTATACCGGATCCATATTCAAGTGTACTTCGGACAAGAGAAATATATAAGTTCTTAGTAACTGAAGGATCTTCAAATTCTTTACTCCATCTTTTCATAAATCCAAGAGAGCTAAAAGATATTCACTATTGCCTAAAGTTTAATTTACGATCTAAGAGGATCTAGAAAAGTTTCTTCTATGTCAATTTCACGACCGTTAAGATGATAATTTTTTGACAAGTGTTGCGTTCTATAGAAAGATATTAATTTACATTTCGAGATATTTAGTTCCATTAAATTTACATTACACCACAAAAAAAAATTATCAAGATCGAGTTGTAATAAATCCTGCTCAGAAGGAACACAGAGCAATTGGAAATACATTATGATTGAAGGATTTTTAATAACACAAGGTAAATCATTTATAAACAGATTAAAAATAATTGGACCTAGATGACTGCCCTGTGGAAAACCGAATTTTACAATAATTGACTTAGAAAAAGAATCGCCGAAATGTACATTCTGCACACGTCCCAGATAAGTAAGAACTAACCCAATTTAATAATACAGGAGAAAACCCGATTTTACCGAGCTACAACAAAATGAGGAAAAAGGAAAACAATTAATAATAATAAATTAAAATAAAGATACCAACAATAATAATAACAAGTAAAAGCGTGCTAAGTTCGGGCCGAATCTTATATACCCTCCACCATGGATCGCATTTGTCGAGTTCTTTTTCCGGCATCTCTTCTTAGGAAAAAAAGGATATAAGAAAAGATTTGCTCTGCTATTAGAGCGATATCAAGATATGGTCCGGTTTGGACCACAATAAAATTTTATGTTGGAGACCTGTGTAAAAAGTCAGCCAATTCGAATAAGAATTGCACCCTTTGGGGGCTCAAGAAGTACAATAGAGAGATCGATTTATATGGGAGCTGCATCGGGCTTTAGACAGATTCAGTCCATAATAAACACGTATGTTGATGGTAATGAGAGGATCCGTCGTAGAAAATGTCAGGCAAATCGGACAATAACTGCGACCTCTAGAGACTCAAGAAGTCAAGATCCCAGATCGGTTTATATGGCAGCTATATCAGGTTATGAACCGATTTGAACCTTATTTGACACAGTTGTTAAATGTAAGAATAAAATACTTCATGAAAATTTTCAACCAAATCGGATAGGAATTGCGCCCTCTAGAAGCTCAAGAAGTCAAGTCCCAAGATCTGTCTATATGACAGCTATATCAGGTTATGGACCGATTTGAACCATACTTAGCACAGTTGTTGGATATCATAACAAAATACTTCGTGCAAAAATTTCATTCCAATCGGATAAGAATTGCGCACTCTAGAGGCGCAAGAGGTCAAGACCCAAGATCGGTTTATATGACAGCTATATCAGGTTATCGACCGATTTGAACCATACTTGTCACAGTTATTGGATATCATAACGAAACACGTCGTGCAAAATTTCATCCCAATCGGATCGGTTTATATGGCAATCGGTTTATATGGCAGCTATATCAAAACATGGACCGATATGGCCCATTAACAATACCAACCGATCTACACTAATAAGAAGTATTTGTGTAAAATTTCAAGCGGCTAGCTTTACTCCTTCGGAAGTTAGCGTGCTTTCGACAGACAGACGGACGGACATGGCTAGACATAAAATGTCACGACGATCAAGAATATATATACTTTTTGGGGTCTCAGACGAATATTTCGAGTAGTTACAAACAGAATGACGAAATTAGTATACCCCCGATCCTATGGTGGAGGGCATAAAATATGAACAATAAATTTTTGCAAGAAGAAATGAAAAAAGAAAATGACTAACGTCCAACATGTATATCTTGCAGGGATAAGGCATCTTCCTGGAATGTTAAATGTTGGATGGCGCGACTGCAGTCGCCAATATTAATAGTTAATTGAGCTTCGTCCATGACTGACTCGAAATATTGCAGTCGCTGCTGTCCAATATTGGGAGGTACCACGATTGGAGTATGCATATAACATTTGACATAGCTTCTAATTTTACTCCATATGTTTCAATTGGGTGAATATGGAGCCAATCATAAAAGAGATGCAGGAGCCTGTGAAAATATTTCTTTCAATCGATTGTAGCATGGAGCGTACTCAACAACTCTGACAACTTGTTTCCCATGTCCACCCACTTTGAGAAAATTGACTGGATCCACTCCTTCGCATCAGCTCCTTTGAAAGCCACATATGCCTATTGCTCCAATGGATATTTGGTCCTCTTGGTGTTGGCATAGTCTGTAAAGCTCTGGTACCCCAAGGGACCACCAGTAATTTCTTCTGCAGAACGGGTTGAAATTTGTTTCGTCCACATAGAGCACTTGCTTCCCCCCACGAATAAATCCGTAAAGTTTTTGCACAAATTCAGACCTCTTTTGTTTGTTTATCAGGGAATTCATAGACTCCGGTTTTTGGTGGACCCGCTTGATGCTACATTTATTTTAAAATGAGCCAATTCCTTTTCCTTGGATTTTAATGAAATGGTGGGTTCCGCTTCGATCCACGTTGGTATTTTTTCAGCTTCCTGATCTAATAGAACATGTGGAAAAGGTACCCATTACGAAAAATTAAGGCCCAAAATGGACTCTAAAGACCCAACAACCGCGGGGATCGTATCAGACCGTAGCATGTTGTCCCCCCTTTTTATAGCTGTGGGTGCTTTGTCACCTGTAGTCGAGAATAATGCTTCACGTGAACAACCAGCCGTCAGACTCATTAATGAGGAAGAGACGGATAAACCAGAGGGATGCACAGTTCGTCCCCAGCCTTCAAGTAAAGGTGGTGTTTTCGATTCAGATTCAAACATCGACAGTGTCAATGAAACAGTCATCGCAGCCGAATCGAGAGACCTCATCTCTAGATTCGACAGCGCGATGACGGCAAAAGTGAGCGAGGCCTTGCTAAGCCCACAAGAAAACCGAGAAAGCAATCAAAGTACGACGAAGGAAGCGGAGGAGTATGCACGGGCAGCGCAATCGGGCGAAAGCGCAGGATGCTGGAAGGGATAGAATTGGCATTCCAGGCACTTCCCTCCCCCGAGGAACATAAAAGGCTGAAAAAGAGAAAGAACTCCCCGCTGTTAAGTACTCTGGGAAGACCAAGCCAGCCCTCCCGCAGTGGAGACTCAAGGCAGTGTCCTAAAAAATGTAAGGAGCCGCTTTATTACGCCAGAGTGACAAGGAAGCACAACAGAGATGAGCTTACTTATACAGTCATCAATATCGGCAGTGCATCCGGTGAGATTCCACCAGACCATCTGTCTCAAGTGGAGGATCTGATTAACGAGCGGATTTCCGAACATTTGTGAAACTCTGAAGAGGGTTCTCCCATATAAATGATGAGCTGCGAGTTTAGAGGATACATCATGCGCCGCGTTTTGCGTCGACGGAATGTATTGGTACCGTCAAACAGCTCGTCGGAGGAATCCACGCTCCCTGTGAGGGCGCAAAGCTCGACCTGGTGAGAAAGAGGGACATCCCCCAGCTCACAATGGCGATGGTTTTCATCAAGGGATGGAGCAGTAAATTTGCGACGGAACGCATGTTGGGATTCTTGGGCAAGGAAAACCAAGGTTTGATCGCAGAGAAGTCACAGGGAGGAGAAGAAGGATGGAACTCCTTGTGGTGGGCATTTATCAAGTCTCCGTGACAAGTCTGGCTAGATTAAAGGCGCACTACTTGAGCAAGGCTGTCTGATTTTTTCACAGTTTAGAGACAAGATGGTGCTTTAAAGAAAACAAGTAAAAAGGCGTTAAGTTCGGCCGGGCCGAACTTTGGATACCCACCACCTCGGGTATATATGTAAACCACCTTTCATCAAAATCCAGTGAAAATTGCATACCTTATGTCAAGTAGTATTTCGATCCAGATCCGATTTGGACCAAATACTAATAAATACAAGTCATTGTTCAATTATGTATAACAAAATATTGGTCTTTCTAGTAGCTATATCTAAAAACAAGTAAAAGCGGGCTAAGTTCGGCCGGGCCGAATCTTATATACCCTCCACCATGGATCGCATTTGTCGAGTTCTTTTCCCGGCATCTCTTCTTTGGCAAAAAAAGGATATAAGAAAAGATTTGCTCTGCTATTAGAGCGATATCAAGATATGGTCCGGTTTGGACCACAATTAAATTATATGTTGGAGACCTGTGTAAAATGTCAGCCAATTCGAATAAGAATTGCGCCCTTTGTGGGCTCAAGAAGTAAAATAGAGAGATCGATTTATATGGGAGCTGTATCGCGCTACAGACCGATTCAGACCATAATAAACATGTATGTTAATGGTCATGAGAGAATCCGTCGTACAAAATTCAGGCAAATCAGATAATAATTGCGACCTCTAGAGACTCAAGAAGTCAAGATCCCAGATCGGTTTATATGGCAGCTATATCAGGTTATGAACCGACTTGTACTTTATTTGACATAGTTCTTGAAAGTAACAATAAATAAAAACGTCTTGCGAAATTTCAGCCAAATCGGATAGGAATTGCGCCCTTTAGAAGCTCAAGAAGTCAAGTCCCCAGATCTGTTTATATGACAGCTATATAAGGTTAAGAACAGATTTGAACCATACTTGGCACAGTTGTTGGATATCATAACAAAACACGTCGTGCAAAATTTCATTCCAATCGGATAAGAATTGCGCACTCCAGAGGCTCAAGAAGTCAAGACCCAAGATCGGTTTATATGGCAGCTATATCAGGTTATGGGCCGATTTGAACCATACTTGGCACAGTTGTTGGATATAATAACAAAACACGTCGTGCAAAATTTCATTTCAATCGGATAAGAATTGCGCACTCTAGAGGCTCAAGAAGTCAAGACCCAAGATCGGTTTATATGGCAGCTATATCAGGTTATGGACCGATTTGAACTATACTTGGCACAGTTGTTGGATATAATAACAAAACACGTCGTGCAAAATTTCATTCCAATCGGATAAGAATTGCGCACTCTAGAGGCTCAAGAAGTTAAGACCCAAGATCGGTTTATATGGCAGCTATATCAAAACATGGACCGATATGGCCCATTTACAATACCAACCGACCTACACTAATAAGAAGTATTTGTGCAAAATTTCCAGCGGCTAGCTTTACTCCTTCGGAAGTTAGCGTGCTTTCGACAGACAGACGGACGGACGGACAGACGGACGGACATGGCTAGATCGACATAAAATGTCACGACGATCAAGAATATATATACTTTATGGGGTCTCAGACGAATATTTCGAGTAGTTACAAACAGAATGACGAAATTAGTATACCCCCCATCTTATGGTGGAGGGCATAATAAACCGATCTGAACCATATACAACATGGATGTCCAAAAGCCTAACATAAGTCAATGTGTCAAATTTCAGTTAAATCGGATTGTAAATGCGTGTTTTTCGGGGCCAAGACTTTAAATCGAGATATGGGTTAATATTGTAGCTATATCCAAATCTTGATCGATCTGAGTGAAAGTGAAGAAAGATGTCGAAGGGCCCAACACAACTCACTGTCCCAAATTGCAGCGACATCGGACAATAAATGCGCTTTTCTGCCCCAAAACCTAAAACCGAGAGATCGGTCTATATGGCAGCTATATCCAAATCTTGACCGATCTGTGCCATAATGCAGAACTATGTCAAGGGGTTTAACCTAACTCAATGTCCCAAATTTCGGCGACACTAAATCTGAGGATCGGTCTATATGGCAGCTATATCCAAATCTGGACCGATCTGAGCCAAATTGACGAAGGATGTCGAAGGGCCTAACACAACTCACTGTCTTAAATTTCAGCAAAATCGGATAATAAATGTGGCTTTTATGGGCCAAAGACCCTAAATCGGACGATCGGTCTATATGGGGTCTATATCAAGATATAGTCCGATATAGCTCATCTTCGAACTTAACCTGCTTATGGACAAAAAAAGACCCTGTGCAAAATTTCAGCTCAATATCTCTATTTTTGAAGACTGTAGCGTGATTTCAACAGACAGACGGACAAACGGACGGATCGTCTTAGATTTTTACGCTGATCAAGAATATATATACTTTATAGGGTCGGAAATGGATATTTCGATGTGTTGCAAACGGAATGACAAAATGAATATACCCCCATCCTTCGGTGGTGGGTATAATAAATGTACCAATATGTTATAAAAAGCGTTCCAACTGGCCAAGATACAAACCTCGCTAAAATAAGCATTTTTAGCAAACGAGCTGTTTTTCGCACGTTTATAGGTAGGATTTAAAAAATTTTGCAGTTTGTTAGTAGACTATATATATTAGTTGGTCAAACTGGGACTTCCGCAGCATTAATCGCACCTACATTCAGTCCTCTTTAAAACATTTAAAAGAAAATAACTCATACTGGAAGGAGAAAAAAGTTATGAAGGAATCATTGATACTACATTAAAAAAAATGCTAAATTTTGATTTTTCCGAAATTTAAGATTCTGAAGCGAATAACTTTTGATAGGAAGGGACAATTTGCATATTTTTTTTTGAAATTCGTATAATTCTGTAACCTTTCCAACGAAAATTTTCAATAGATTTCGAAACAGCCTCACAATTTCAAAAATACCGACTAAACCTTGAGAAAAATTTTCAAAAAAAAAAGAAAATCGTTGTAAGTCCAATAACTCATAAACCGTTAGAGATATACTGCGCCTTCTATTTCAGCATACTACATACATTATTTACTGCTGCGTAGCAAGATTTTTGTTCTTTCAGGCCTTAAATATTATTTTATTTTTAGACAAGTCTTCTTCCAGTCGACGAAGACTGTTCTTATATTCCTTTGGCTTTCTCTCAAATGATGTCCATCTTCTTTTTGGTTTTTGTTTTCTTCTGATAGCCTTTTGACCTCACCCTTCACTTCATTGATCGAACACATCGAACCTTGAATAACTTCCATAAATTTTGTAATAGACATATTTCCAACTTCGATATTCTTGTCTGGAGTCAATTCATTGTATTTCCTTTTTGTTGATTGACTTTCGGTTCCCCTTGTAATTGATGACGTCGGAGTACTAATTTTTTCTTGATGAAGCATACATCTAGGCATTTATAATTTTATGTTATAACAGTTGGTGTTGGGCTGCTAAGCGGCAGTGACGACAATTGACAGTATAACACTTAACAGGTGAACAATCTGGTTGTTAAATACAGAAGTTTGGCAAAAAGAAACGATTTATTTACCTTATTTACTGCTCTGCCGATTGAGTGATTGTGATATAAAACTTTTCAGACAATCCGTTGCAATACAATTCAGTATTTTGGCTTTGAAAAAAGTGTTTTCTTTTATTATTATGCGGCCTTTGTGTTTCCAACCTTTATTTACGTTTGTGTGTGGCAAGTTATAACGCCGTTCCAGCTTTCCTTAATTTTTAATGGCGGTTTTTTTACAATGTATCCAGCGTAAGTAAACTTCTCTATCTCCATCTATAAAGTAAGAATCAAATTGTACCAATTGCGGTACTAAATGTACATTTTCTCCCATCACCAGTACTATTTTTGCATTTTTCCTTTCACCCTTATCCTTTTACGCCAGATGTCTTTTAAGTCAAAGTTCCAAAGTTCGTCAATTTCGTAAATTTTTGGTACTTGTTTTAGTACCTAAAAAAAAATTTTTGAAAACTCATATGGTTACCCCATTAAGGTAGCCAAAATTTACCTAAGTTCCAGAGCTCAGCTTGTAAAAAGTATCAAAAAAGTTCCAATTTCGACCCCAAACGTACTATTTCTCCCGCTTCCGTACAATTTCCCAAAATTTTTTCTTCAAGCCTTTTTTTTCAAGACGCTTTTTAATTTGCGTCCAAGAACATTCTCCTAGCCATATCCGCTCGCCCTGGGCAAATGTACCCATTTTCGTACTATTTAGTACGAATATCACTAAAGCCGGAATTATGCAAGCTAAATTTCAGACCTCTTGCACCATCTGTAAAGAAAGTACCAAATGTGTATGCATTTTTATACCCACCACAATAAGATGGGGGTATACTAATCTAGTCATTCCGTTTGTAGCACCTCGAAATACTCGTCTAAGACCCCCATAAAGTATATGTATTCCTGAACGTCTCGGCGTTCAGAATCGTTCTAGCCATGTCCGTCCGTCAGTCGAAATCATGAAAGCTGTCGAACGCGTAAAGTCAACCGCTTGAAATTTTGCTCAGATACTTAAAATTGATGTGGGTCGTTGGGATAGCAAAAGGCTCATATCGGTTCAGATTTAGATATAGCTCCCATGTAAATCGATCTCCCGATTTGATTTCTTGAGCCCCTGGAAGTCACAATTTTTGTCCGATTTGGCTGAAATTTAGCATGTAGTGTTTTTTTATGACTTCCAACTAAGTACGGTTCAAATTGGTCTATAGCCTGATTTAGCTCCCATGTAAACCGGTCTCTCGATCATTCTTATTCGGTTCCTAGAGATTTAATTTTTGCTAGTTTGACAGAAGTGTGGTGTGTAGAATAAAATTACGCTCTTCAATTAAATTTATTTTGCATACATTTTTAGTAGAATCCATGGTAGTGGCTTCTCCAGATTCGGTCCGGCCGAACTTAGCACGCTTTTACTTGTTTATTTCTTAGTTGTATCTACATGCCAAATTTCAAACCTCTAGCTCCATCTATAAAGAATGTACCAACTAGTACTAATTTTTACACCAAAATGTACGAATTTTGAATAGATTATGACTTTCAACAACTGTGCCAAGTACGGTCCAAATCGGTATATAAACTGATATAGCTCCCATGTAAACCGGTCTCTCGATCATCCTTGTTTTCAAATATATTTCGTAGTTCATCATATATTTCTTAGTTGTACTTAGGTGCAAAATTTGAGGCCTCTAGCTCCATATGTTAAGAAAGTACCAAATGGTACCAATTGCGGTACTAAACGTACGTTTTCTCCCGTTACCAGTTTTTTGCAAAGGATGACTTTTAAGTCGAATTTCGAAATTCTAGTTCTATCCATCCGCCATGTACAAAGCTCACCCATTTTGTACATTTTTTGCACTTTTTTTAGTATCTAAATTTACAAATTTTCAAAAACTCTTACAGTCACCCAATTAAGGTTGCCGTGGTGTACCTAACTTCAATTCAGAGCTCTGGCTCAATTTACAAAGAAAGTACTAAATATTGGGTTGCCCAAAAAGTAATTGCGGATTTTTTAAAAGAAAGTAAATGCATTTTTAATAAAACTTAGAATGAACTTTAATTAAATATACTTTTTTTACAAGCTAAAAGTAACAGCTAATAACTGACAGAAGAAAGAATGCAATTACAGAGTCACAAGCTGTGAAAAAATTTGTCAACGCCGACTATATGAAAAATCCGCAATTACTTTTTGGGCAACCCAATAGTACCAATTGAGGCATCAAACCTTCTATTTCTCTCACTTTTGGTACACTTTTCTTCAAGACATACCCAATAAATAACTTTTTTGGGTATTTATAATTTGGCAGATATCTTGGGTATAAAAAAATTTTCCATACAAGAGTTTTGATGACTTCGTATTCTTTGTATATAAATCTGATCTCACAAAGACGAATTTTAGATTTATATAGCCGCTTTATAGACCGATTTTGGTAATTTTTCATCCGATTTCGATGAAATTTGGCACAATGAGTTCTGGTAGACTCCAATTATTTTCTGCGAAGTGCGGTTCAGATCGGACTATATTTGGATATAGCTGCCCTTAGACCGATCTCCCGATATAGAGTATTGAGGCCATTAAAGATCCATTTATTACCTGAATTCGAAGAAATTTGGTACAGATCGGACCATAATTGGATATAGCTGTCATATATACCAATCTCCCGATATTGTATAATCTTATATATAAAAATCAATTTGTTTGTTTGTAGGTTTGTTTATTTGTTTGTTTGTGTGTTCCTTATAGACTCAGAAACGGCAGAACCGATTTTCTTGAAATTTTCACAGATGGTGCGTAATGACCCCGTGGTGAAAATAGGGTACTAAATTTTTTGATATCTGAAGGGGGGCGGACTCTTCCCCTTACCCTAATTTTCAGAAACGCTAGATCTCGGAGATGGGTGGTGCGATTTAAGCGAAATATTGTGTGCTCTCATATAGTACCCTAAAAATAAAAATTTGGTATCCAAATTTTGGATGGGGTACCTAGGGGGGCCGCCCCACCCTAAAACCTACCAAACATATATTTACACCAATCACGTCAAAATGGGACCCAAACGAAAGGTATTTAGGATAAGAAAACGTATCTGATATCCAATTGTCGGACCAAGTGTTAGGGGGACCACCCCAACCCCGAAAACACCCCTAAATCGGACATGGCAATATGGGACTCAAATGAAAGGTATTTGCGAGTAGAATATGAATCTCATATCCAAATGTGGGACCACGTTTCTGAGAGTCCACCCCTTCCCCAAAACACCCCCCAAACAGGACTTATTTACTGACCATGGGATTATGGGGCTTAAATAAAAGGTATTTGGTGTAGAATTTGAATCTGATATCCAAATATGGGACCAAGTGTTTGGGGGTCGCTTCTCCCCAAAAACATCCGCCAAAGGGGACAAATTTACGACCACAGCAATATTGGGCTTAAATGAAAGGTCTTTGGAAGTAAAGCACGAATCTGATATCAATATTCGAAAATAGGACGTATTTGCTCACCAAGACAATTTGGGTCTTAAAAAGAGTGGAACTAAATACTTATAGTTTTTAGTGACAATACCCCAAACTAGACATATTTGCTGACTTTTTCAAACAGGAGTATAAATGACGTTAGAAAACGAATTTGATATCCAATTTTGAGGCCAATGGCAATATGGGGTTAAAATAAATCATATATAGATATATGAGAATGGAGCACGTTGCTGATATATTTTCCGGGCTTAGTGTTTGGGAGACCACCCCAATCTCCAAAACTCCTCTAAATCGGGCATATTTACCGACCATGTAAATGTGGAGCTTAAATGAAAGGTATTGGGGCGTAGAGCAAGAATTGATACCCACTTTCGGGACCAGTTTTCTGGGGGTCTACCCCTTTCCCACCGTAGCGCAGAGGTTAGCATGTCCGTCTATGACGCTGAACGTCTGGGTTCGAATCCTGGCGACACCATCAGAAAAATTTTTCAGTGGTGGTTTTCCCCTCCTAATGCTGGCAACATTTGTGAGGTACTATGCCATGTAAAACTTATCTCCAAAGACGTGTCGCAAAGCGGCACGCCGTTCGGACTCGGCTATAAAAAGGAGGCCTCTTATCATTGAGCTTAAACTAGAATCGGACTGCACTCATTGATATCTGAAAAGTTTGCCCTTGTTCCTAAGTGGAATGTTCATGGGCAAAATTTGCATTTTTACCTCTTTCCCAAAATACCTCACAAACAGCAATTTTTTACTGACCATCGCAGAATACGAATTTGATATCCAAATGTAGGACCATGCATTTAGGGCTTTACCCCTTCCCCAAAACACCCCCCAAAGGGTAAACATTTTTCGACCATGCCAATATGTGGTTCAAATAAAAGGTATTTGAGATTAGAAAGCGAATTTGATAACCTATTTTGAGGTCATGTGTTTGGGGGACGCCTCATCGTGTAAACTCCCCTAAACCAATGGCAATATGAGGTTTAAATAAATGGTATTTGAAAGAAGAGCACGATGGTGATATTTTTTCAGGGCCAAATGCCTGGGGGAGCACCTCACCCCCGAAAACACTCCTAAATGTCGGGCTGAAATAAAGTATTTTAAGAATGGAGTACACTTTACATCCAAACTTAAATTCGTAGACCTATAAAGTTATGGGATTCAGACTGTTAGTCAAGCGATACACTATTTTCGTAGCATGGTATTTCACTAAAAGCTCTTTAATTGTCGAACATAAATATTCCAAGGAAACTTTTGTTCCATATAAAGTAATAAAAGGCGCAGCGGAGCGGGCCCGGGCCCTATTTTAATGAAATTTGGAACAGCGAGTTCCGGCACCCCTCTACACCTTTTTGTTGAATATCGTCCAGATCGGACGATACTTGGATATAGCTGCTATATAGACCGATCTCCCGATATAGAGTATTGAGCTTATATTGGTACAAAAATAAGCGATATTCAAACATGTGTATCTGATATAAAGTATGATTAGAATCAAGTTTATAACTGCGCAAAAAATAATAAACTTTGCATAAATCCATCAAAGTCGAAACTACTCGTAATTTATAGACGTGAACTAACTGTCCTGGATAATTTAATTGTACATCTTAATAACACTTCAATACTACAAGTTGAAACAGCTTGTAACTTGGGTTTAACTTTTAACTGCAATTTAACCTGGACTAATCACATTATTAACACTCTTGGCAATGTGTATGGAATGCTGCGTAACCTGTGGGCAGTCCGCCTCTCTACACCATTTCAAATCCGCATGCTGCTTGCAAAAACATATCTGATTCCACTCTCCTATATGGCTGCGAAGTTTTCTACAACTGTGATTTTGAAAATAATCGCAGGCTTACTGTTGCCTTCAATGACATTACCAGATACAACATCGTTTAATAGAAAACGTCATGAAAGTATTTCACAATTTGCGCTACAAGTTTTTAATGTGTCCTTTAAAAACTATCTAAATATTAGAAGTCTAATTCTGCTTCACAAAATTATCCAAACAAAAGAACCTGGGTATCTCTTCGCTCATCTAAAATTTGCACGATCTAATAGAGGACAGAAAATTATATCACCAAGAATAAACTGAGAGACAATTCTTCATTGCTACAATACGTATCTGGAACAACCTTCCTTCCTTACAACTTTCAGAAAAGAGCTTTTCTCATTTTTCCAATAATATTAATAATTTAATATTTTTATACGCTCCACCATAAGATGGGGGGTATACTAATTTCGTCATTCTGATTGTAACTACTCGAAATATTCGTCTGAGACCCTATAAAGTATATATATTCTTTATCGTCGCGACATTTTATGTCGATCTAGCCATGTCCGTCCGTCTGTCCGTCCGTCTGTCTGTCGAAAACACGCTAACTTCCGAAGGAGTGAGGCAAGGCGCTTGAAATTTTGCACAAATACTTCTTATTAGTGTAGGTCGGTTGGTATTGCAAATGGGCTATATCGGTCCATGTTTTGATATAGCTGCCATATAAACCGATCTTGGGTCTTGACTTCTTGAGCCTCTAGAGTGCGCAATTCTTATCCAATTGGGATGAAATTTTGCACGACGTGTTTTGTTATGATATCCAACAACTGTGCCAAGTATGGTCCAAATCGGTTCATAACCTGATATAGCTGCCATATAAACCGATTTTGGGTCTTGTGCGCAATTCTTATCCGATTGGAATGAAATTTTGCACGACGTGTTTTGTTATTATATCCAACAACTGTGCCAAGTATGGTTCAAATCGGTTCATAACCTGATATAGCTGAAATTTTGCACGACGTGTTTTGTTACGATATCCAACAACTGTGCCCACTATGGTTTAAATCGGTCCACTACCTTATATAGCTGTCATATAAATCGATCTTGGGTCTTGACTTCTTGAGCCTCTAGAGGGCGCAATTCTTATCCAATTTGAATGAATTTTGACACGTAGTATTTTGTTATGATATCCAACAACTGTGTCGAATATGGTTCAAATCGGTTAATAACCTGATATAGCTGTCATATAAACAGATCTGGGGACTTGACTTCTTGAGCTTCTAGAGGGCGCAATTTCTATCTGATTTGGCTGAAATTTCGCAAGACGTTTGTTATTGTTACTTTGAACAACTATGTCAAATAAAGTACAAGTCGGTTCATAACCTGATATAGCTGCCATATAAACCGATCTGGGATCTTGACTTCTTGAGCCTCTAGAGGTCGCAATTATTATCCGATTTGCCTGAAATTTTGTACGCCGGTTCTCTCATGACCATTAACATACAGACCATGTTTATTATGGTCTGAATCGGTCTATAGCCTGATACAGCTCCCATATAAATCGATCTCTCTATTTTACTTCTGAGCCCCCAAAGGGCGCAAATCTTATTCGAATTGGCTGACATTTTACACAGGTATCCAACATATAATTTAATTGTGGTCCAAACCGGACCATATCTTGATATCGCTCTAATAGCAGAGCAAATCTTTTCTTATATCCTTTTTTTTGCCTTAGAAGAGATGCCGGAAAAAGAACTCGACAAATGCGATCCATGGTGGAGGGTATATAAGATTCGGCCCGGCCGAACTTAGCACGCTTTTACTTGTTATTTTTAAATATTAAATTTTTGTACTATTTAAATTAATTTTTTTTTTCAATTTTAATATTTTAAATTACAATGCTTCAATTTTTATAATTCTTTTGTAAACTAGACTTAATTATTAATTACAATTGTGTTGGTTAAATGTTCGAATTTCAAAAAAAAAAAAAATCCTTGTCCGCCGATTTATACTATCCCTATTTTGAGAACTGTTACTCAATCTGTTTTGAGAGTACAGTTTGGTATGTTTTAGGATTTTAAAATACAAATTTCAAAAATTCTTCAATCGGACGAAATGTACTCTCAAGATGTACCTGTATCCCAAATTTCAGAGCTCTAGCTCAGTTCGTAAAGAAAGTACCATTTTGTACGGTTTAGTATTCAAATGTACGATTTTCAACAAAATCTCCTATCCGCCCAAGATATACTGCCAAGGTGTATCTGTATCCCAATTTAAAATCTTAAATGTACAAATTCCAAAAAAATCTTCTAGTCATCCGATACAAAATGCCAATATGTACCTGTATGCCAAATTTCAGAGCTGTAGCTCAGTCCATAAAGAAAGTACCATTTTGTACGTTTTAGTACGAAAATGTAAAAATTTCAAAAAAAAAAAATGTTTTGGTCGCCCGATAAATACTGCCGGGATGAACCTGCATTCCTAATGTACCATTTTGTACGTTTTAGTACCAAAATGTGAGAATACCAATAAAATCTTTTAGTCGCCCGGTACATACTGATGTACCTGTATCCACTTTTTGTACCAAAATGTACGATTTGTGATAAAATCACTAAGTCAGTCAACATATGTTTCCTAGTTGAACCTACATTTTAATTTCAGAGCTCTAGTTCAATTCGTAAAGAAATAACGAAATGGTATCAAACACGGTACTAAACGTACGTTTCACCCATTTCATGTATTATGTTCATATTTTTTCTAACTACCACCTTTTTTCGCAACAACAATCATTTGTGACAAATTTCGAAGTTCAAGCTCTACTCGTTCGCCCTGTGCAAACTTCGCCTATTTCGTACCTTTTTTGGTACTTTTTTGTACCTTAAAGTCCAAAAGTCCAAAAACTCTTTTGGCCTCCCAATTTAGGTTGCCATACCTTATTACCAAAATTCAATGCTTTAGCTCAATTAACAAAAAAGGTACAAAAAGTACTAATTGCTGTGCTAAACGTACTAGTGCTCCCACTTCCGATATGATTTTCCCAAATTTTCGAGGCGCTCTTTCATTTGCACCCAAAAACATTTTTCTATCCCTTTCCGTTCATCCTGGACAAAAATTCACCATTTCGTACTTTAAAGTACATAAACGTGCGAATATCACCAAATCCCGTCTTATTCCGTGCCTACGACCCAGCAGCAATATTCGTACAAAATTTCATGATTCTAGCTTTGGCCGTTTGGGCTGGGAGGTGTCGGCCCGGCCGACACGAGATAACTATGACCACCACACAGGCTGGAACTTTAAGCTCTGACTTGTTTGGTGTCCATCATTATCACGGGAAGCTTAGCTGAAAGCTACACCGCGCGTCCATAGGCTGCGGATAGTAGAAAGCTTCATACGCGGGCAGTCAGCGATTTTCGGGAGGAGAGTCTCAGTGAGGGGTCAGGTGGCAATGGCTCTTAATTAAATGCTGAGTGCCAATGATACTCGAGATGATAAGGCGAGTTATTGGCGCCTTCAAATAACCAATGGCCAACAATAGCGCCTGTTCCCAGGTAAGGGGCAATAACAACCAGGACGGTAAGGTCACAACAGTGTTGCAGTGTAAGAAGGAGATTAGCGCCTTCTCTAAGTATGGCAAAATCCGCATTGTTTGGGTGCCGGGCTATAACGGAGTAAGTTGAAATAAAAAGGCAGACGATTTGGCGATAAAGGGCAGAGGACTGCCGTCAATAAACTTGGTTAACCCGAATCCTTTCGGGTCCACACAGTCCGAGTTAAGAGAGTGGGCGATGAATGCGCATGCAATATTGTGGAACAGCGAAACGGTCGGTAGGACGACCAAAATCCTATGGGGGGATAAGATCGTGAGAAGACGAGGCTATTACTGAAAGGAAGTAAGAAGGAGGTCAGTATAGCTATTGGTATCATAACGGGACACATAGGATTACGAGCTCACTAATGTAAAATCGGTGCGGCAAGTGATAGCATGTGTAGAGCATGCGGGGAAGATGATGAGACGTTGGATCATTTCCTTTGTCATTGCCCTGCTTTCGCGTCTAACAGATACCGACACTTAGGTGGGGACACAATACCAGACATGATCCAACTTAGGGGAGTGGTATTGAAAACAATTAAGGATTTTGTAAGTAGCACGGAATTTTTAACTTAAAATTTTCTTTAAAGAGGTTACTTTACAGTTTTTAGAGCGCACAACAAGCAGATTACTGGCTTAGGAGTATGTCCATAGTGACATGGGGCGGATTAATATCTGCACCCTCTTTTCAAACTAACCTAACCAAAAGGTGACGAACTATACTATAGCTGCCAAAACATGAATCATGAATTTGGCTGTAGATTTGTGGCTAATCGGGGACTGAAACACCTTGTCTCTAGCTTTACTCCGGTAGATGAAAGTCTAGCCACAATTTGCCTTATTTGTGTCCATGTCCCGACGGAAGACAAGGACGAGCAGACCAAGGATATTTTCTACGCGCGCCTAGAGAGAGAATATTACCGATGCCCCGGCTATGATATTCAAATCGTTCTGAGATATTTTAAAGCGAAAATAGGGAAGGAAGACAGAAGGCTAATAGATTTCGCCGCGGCAAAAAACATGGTAGTTAGCAGCACCAGATTTCAACATAAAAATATTCACCCTATCAAACCACGAGGAACCAAATTGATGTCGTTGTGATATATGGAAGGCATTCATCCAGCGTGTTAGATGGAGCGAATATAGATCCGGTTCATTATTTCTTTGCAGCAAAGGTTCGCACATGGCGAGGAAAGTACGATTTGACACTGCGCGGAAGCTGGATATTGAAAAGCTGCAAGCAAAACAGATGGCAACGGCCTACTCCACTCGACTGACTCAACTGTTTGATGAAAGCACTCCTTCTTCCGAAGTTATAATGGCGCAGTGGCAAACCATTGCACAATCCATGGAAAATGTCGCGACATCCGTAACTGGGTACCGGAAGCCTCTCCCAAGAAACCCGTGGTACGACTAAGAGTGTAGAGATGCTAATGAAGCCAAGCATCTGGCATACAGAGCAACCCTGCAATCAGTAGCAACTCGCCAAAAGAAGGAGAGGTAGAAAAGGAGAGAGGAGGTCGAGAAAACGAGGGAGGAGAAACGTCTATTCGGCAGAAATAAAACGGAAATGAAAGACGTGAGTGTGATTGAATTGAGATGTAAAGGAGTCAGAATAAAGTACGGAAATTCTACAAAAGACTTAAATTTTAAACCGATGGCTTTGGTGCAGGCACATCCTCCTGCAGAAACAAAGAAGGAAATCTGATAACCGACACAGATAGCGTGTCGAGGATATGGAAAAAACATTTTATCCAGCTGCTAGTATCCGACAGTGGCGAGGAAGAGGATACCACAGAACCAATCCCAGATGATAGTATAGAATGTTTACATCCTAGTCAGAATGAGGTCCAAGTATCAATGACCCGACTAAAGAACAACAAGGCAACAGGAGCTGACGGGTTACCCGCTGAACTATTTAAAACAGGAGGCGGCAGGCTGATAAGGCGTATGCATCAGCTTGTCTGGGCAATCTGGCTAGAAGAACGCATACCCGATGATTGGAATGTGCTAACAACAGAGGAATTAGTCTTCTCCCCACCGCATACTCTCGAGCGCACTGTGTAAAAGATTAAAACCTAAAGTCAATTAGATAATTGCGCCCTATCAATGCGGCTTTAGACCAAATAAATCCACCCTATACCAGATGTTTGAGAGAAAGATTTTCGTAAAATATATGGACCAGTTTGTGTTAATGGAGAACATAGGCGTCATGTGAACCACGACTGTGTTGGCTAGGCCATGTTGTTAGAATGAATGAAGAAGCTCCAGCAAAAAAGTCTCTTGAAGGCAAACTGGGACGACAAAAACCCCGATGGAAAGATCACGTGGTACGAGACATCTCGAAACTTGGTGCCATAGATGGCACACCCGGCTAATGGAACAAATGTTCTGCCATCGGCAATTAAAATAAGTAAAACAAGTAAAAGCGTGCTAAGTTCGGCCGGGCCGAATCTTATATACCCTCCACCATGGATCGCATTTGTCGAGTTCTTTTCCCGGCATCTCTTCTTAGGCAAAAAAGGATATAAGAAAAGAGTTGCTCTGCTATTAAAACGATATCAAGATATGGTCCGGTTCGGACCACCATTAAATTATATGTTGGAGACCTGTGTAAAATTTCAGCCAATTCGTATAAGAATTGCGCCCATTGGGGCTCACGAAGTAAAATGGAGAGAACGATTTTTATGGGATCTGTATCGGGCTATAGACCGATTCAGACGTTTGTTGACACGATTCAGACACGTTTGTTGATGGTCATGAGAGGATCCGTCGTACAAAATTTCAGGCATATCGGATAATAATTGCGACTTCTAGGGGTCAAGAAGTCAAGATCCCAGATCGGATTATATGGCAGCTATATCAGGTTATGAACCGATTTGAACCTTATTTGACACAGTTGTTGAAAGTAAAAATAAAATACGTCATGCAAAATTTCAGCCAAATCGGATAGGAATTCCGCCCTCTAGAAGCTCAAGAAGTCAAATCCCCAGATCTGTTTATATGACAGCTATATCAGGATATGGACCGATTTCAACCATACTTGGCACAGTTGTTGGACATCATAATGAAATACTTCGTGCAAAAATTCATTCCAATCGGATAAGAATTGCGCACTCTAGAGGCTCAAGAAGTCAAGACCCAAGATCGGTCTATATGGCAGCTATATCAGGTTATGGACCGATTTAAACCATACTAGGCACAGTTGTTGGGTATCATAACGAAACACGTCGTGCGAAATTCCATTCCATTCGGATAAGAATTGCGCCCTCTAGAGGCTCAAGAAGTCAAGACCCAAGATCGGTTTATATGGCAGCTATATCAGGTTATGAACCGATTTGAACCATACTTGGCACAGTTGTTGGATATCATAACAAAACACGTCGTGCAAAATTTCATTCTGATCGGATAAGAATTGCGCACGCTAGAGGCTCAAGAAGTCAAGACCCCAGATCGGTTTATATGGCAGCTATATCAGGTTATGGACCGATTTGAACCATACATGGCACAGTTGTTGGATATCATAACAAAACACGTCGTGCAAAATTTCATTCTGATCGGATAAGAATTGCGCACGCTAGAGGCTCAAGAAGTCAAGACCCAAGATCGGTTTATATGGCAGCTTTATCAGGTTATGAACCGATTTGAACTATACTTGGCACAGTTGTTGGATAACATAACAAAACACGTCGTGCAAAATTTCATTCCAATCGGATAAGAATTGCGCACTCTAGAGGCTCAAGAAGTCAAGACCCAAGATCGGTTTATATGGCAGCTATATCAAAACATGGACCGATATGGCCCATTTACAATACCAACCGACCTACACTAATAAGAAGTATTTGTGCAAAATTTCTAGCGGCTAGCTTTACTCCTTCGGAAGTTAGCGTGCTTTCGACAGACAGACGGACGGACGGACATGGCTAGATCGACATAAAATGTCACGACGATCAAGAATATATATACTTTATGGGGTCTCAGACGAATATTTCGAGTAGTTACAAAAAGAATGACGAAATTAGTATACCCCCCATCTTATGGTGGAGGGTATAAAAACCAGTAAGGAAGGGCAAAAGTCGGGCGGTGCCGACTATATAATACCCTACACCTATCCTAAGTACAATGTGGGAGCTATATCCAATTCTGAACCAATTTTGATGGACCTCGATGATGTATTCTGATGGGTTGTTAAGCAATCTTTATCAAATTTCGAGTAAATATGTTCAAACTGTAATAACTGCGATAGACAAATTACAACATCATTGAAAATTACTCAAATTCTGACGAACATATATATGGGAGCTTTATCTAATTCAGAACCGATTTCGAACAAATTTCGCAGATAATGTGGTAGGTGCCGAGGAAAGCGATGTGCAAAATTGTGGCAATATTGGTCAATAAATGCGCTTGCAGTAATCCTAGAAGTGAAAATCGGGCGACATACACATATGACAGCTATATTTAAATTTAGGCCGAATTCTATGAAATTCACCTAGACATTCCAGAGTCATAAGAAAATCCTTTCTGCCAAACTTGGAGAGAATCGGTCAAAAAATGAGAACTTTAGTGCAATATTTCTCAAAATCGGACTATATATGGGAGCTATAAATCTGAAACGATTTAAAGCAAACTTCTCAGATACTGTGGCAGTCATTGAAAAAAGCTTTTTGCACAATTTTGGCAAGATGGGTCAATAAATGCGATTTCTGAGACTCAAGAAGTTAAAATCGATCTATATATATATATATATATATATATATATATATATATATATATATATATATATATATATATATACTAGCTGACCCGGGCCCGCTCCGCTGCGCCTTCTTTTACTTTATATGGAACAAAAGTTTCCTTGGAATATTTATTTTCGACAATTAAAGAGCTTTTAGTGAAATACCATGCTACGAAAATGGTATATCGCTTGACTAACAATTTAACAATATAAGTGCCTTTGTCCGAATCCCATATGATTTTTATTGGTCTACGAATTTAAGTTTGGATGTAAAGTGTACTCCATTCTTTAAATACTTTATTTCGGCCCTCTCATGATATCTGATTTAGGGTTGTTTTCGGGGGTGAGGTGGTCTCCCAGGCACTTGGCCCTGAAAAAATATCAGCATCGTGCTCTTCTTTCAAAAACCATTTATTTAAACTCCATATTGCCATTGGTTTAGGGGAGTTTACACGATGAGGCGTCCCCCAAACACATGACCCAAAATAAATAGGTTATCAAATTCGTTTTCTAATTTTAAATACCACATATTGGCATGGTCGAACATTTTTTATACCCACCACCGAAGGATGGGGGAATATTCATTTTGTCATTCCGTTTGCAACACATCGAAATATCCATTTCCGACCCTATAAAGTATATATATTCTTGATCAGCGTAAAAATCTAAGACCATCTAGACATGTCCATCCGTCTGTTGAAATCACGCTACAGTCTTTAAAAATAGAGATATTGGGCTTTGCAGAGATTCTTTTTTTGTCCATAAGCAGGTTAAGTTCGAAGACGGGCTATATCGGACTATATCTTGATATAGCCCCCATATAGACCGATCGGCAGATTTAGGTTCTTAGGCCCATAAAAGCCACATTTATTATCCGATCTTGCTGAAATTTGGGACAGTGAGTTGCTTTAGTCCCTTCGATATCCTTCCTCAATTTGGCTCAGATCGGTCCAGATTTGGATATAGCTGCCATATAGACCGATCCTCCGATTTAGGGTCTAAGGTCCATAAAAGCCACATTTATTATCCGATTTGCTGAAATTTGGGACAGTGAGTTGTGTTAAGCCCTTTGACATCTTTCTTCAATTTGGCCCAGATCGGTTCAGATTTGGATATAGCTGCCATATAGACCGATTTCTTGATTTATGGTTTTGGGCCCATAAAATGCTTATTTATTATCCGATGTCGCCGAAATTTGGGACAGTGAGTTAAGTTAAACCCCTAGATATACTTCTGCAATATCGCACAGATCGGTTCAGATTTGGATATAGCTGCCATATAGACCGATATCTAGGTTTTAGGTTTTGGGGCCATAAAAGACGCATTTATTGTCCGATGTCGCTGAAATTTGAGACAGTGAGTTTGGTTAGGCTCTTCGAAGTCCTTCTTCAATTTTGCCCAGATCGGTCCATATTTGAATATAGCTGCCATATAGACCGATATCGTGATTTAAGGTCTTGGCCCCATAAAAGGCGCATTTATAATCCGATTTCACTGAAATTTGACACAGTGACTTATGTTAGGCTTTTCGACATCCGTGTCGTATATGGTTCAGATCGGTTTATTTTTAGATATAGCTAGTGTACTTTTAGTACTTGGTCCAAATCGGAACATATTTTGATATAACTGATATGGGACATAAGGTATGAAATTTTCACCGAATTTTGATTTGAAAGGTGGTTTACATATATTCCCGAGGTGGTGGGTATCCAAAGTTCGGCCTGGCCGAACTTAACGCCTTTTTACTTGTTACCCTTTGCGGGGTGTTTTGGGGAAGGGGTGATTCTCTAAATACATGGTCCTAAATTTGGATATCAAATTCGTATTCTACTCCCAAATACATTTATTTGAGCCCCATTTTGCGATGGTCACTAAAAAATTGCTGCTTGTGGAGTATTTTGGGAAAGGGGTTGACCCCCAGAAAATTGGTCCCGAAAGTGGGTATCAATTCTTGCTCTACCCTCCAATACCTTTCATTTAATCTCCACATTGACATGGTCAGTAAATATGGCCGATTTAGGGGTGTTTTGGGGATTGGGGTGGTCCCCCAAACACTAAGCCCGGAAAATATATCAGCAACGTTTCTATTCTTGTTTATCTATATATGATTTAT
The DNA here is from genome assembly GCF_963082655.1 of Stomoxys calcitrans. NCBI lineage: Eukaryota > Metazoa > Arthropoda > Insecta > Diptera > Muscidae > Stomoxys > Stomoxys calcitrans. Next base: position 117,937,624 of record NC_081552.1, on the reverse strand, counting down.
TTGTAGCCCATATTTTGGGAATGCGGTTGACACCCAGAAAATTGGTCCCGAAAGTGGGTATCAATTCTTGCTCTACCCTCCAATACCCTTTATTTAAGCTGCACATTGACAAGGTCGGTATATATGGCCGATTTAGAGGTGTTTTGGGGATTAGGGTGGTCGCCCAAACACTAAGCCCGGAAAATATATATGCAACGTGCTCTATTCTCATATATCTATATATGATTTATTTGAACCCCATATTGCCAATGCCCTCAAAATTAGATATAAAATTCGTTTTCTAATCTCATTTAAACTCCTTATTGCAAAAGTCAGCAAATATGTCCGGTTTGGGTTATTGGCCCTTAAAAATAATAAATATTTAGTTCCACTCTCTTTACCACCCAAATTGTCTTGGTGAGCAAATACGTCCTATTTGGGGGTTGTTATGGTGGTGGGACGTCCCCTCGACAGTTGGTCACTAATGTTGATATCAGATACGTGGTCTACTCCCAAATACCTTTAATTTGAGCCCCATATTTCCATAGTCGGCAAACGTGACCGGCTTGGGGAGTGTTTTGGGTGATGGGCGGCCACTCAGCGAGTTGCCCTTGAAAATATATATCGGATTCGTGTTCCACTCTAAAAACCCTCGTATTTGAGCCTCTTATTGCAAAAGTCAGCAAATACTTACTATTTGGGTGGTGTTGTGGGGTGGTCCCATAGGCACTTTTCCCAAATATTGATATCAGATTCGTGCTTTACTCCCAAAGACTTTTAATTTGAGCCCCATATGGCTATGGTCGTAAATTTGTTCCCTTTGGGGGATGTTTTTGGGGAGAGGCGGCCCCCAAACACTTGGTCCCATATTTGTATATCAGATTCTAATTCTACACTCAAATACCTTTTATTTAAGCTCCATAGTAAATAAGTCCTGTTTGGGGGGAGTTTTGGGAAAGGGTCCACCCCCAGAAACGTGGTCCTATATACGAATACGAATCTGATATCCAAATGTGATATCAGATTCGTATTCTACTCGCAAATACCTTTCATAAACACTTTTCCCGAATATTGAGATCAGGTTTGTGCTTTACTCCAAAAGACCTTTCTTTTGAGCCCCATGTGGCTATGGTCGTAAATGTGTCCCCTTTGTTTTGGGGGTTGGGGTGGTCCCCCTAGCACTTGGTTCGACAAATAGATATCAGATACGTTTTCTTATCCTAAATACCTTTCATTTGAGTCCCATATTGGCGTGATTGGTCTAAATATATGTTTGGTAGGTTTTAGGGTGGGGCGGCTCCCCTAGGCACCCCATCCGCAATTTGGATACCAAATTTTTATTTTTAGGGTACTATATGAGAGCACACAAAATTTCGCTTAAATCGCACCACCCAGATATCAAAAAATGTAGTACCCTATTTTCACCATGGGATCATTATGCACCATCTGTGAAAATTTCAAGAAAAGCGGTTCAGCCGTTTCAGAGTTTTTAAGGAACACACAAACATACAAACAAACCATTGATTTTTATATAAGATATACATATATATATATATATATATATATATATATATATGTATATATATATATATATATATATATATATATATACGTATATATATATATATATGGCAGCTATATCAGGTTATGAACCGATTTAAACCATACTTGGCACACTTGTTGCATATCAAAACAAAACACGTGGTGCAAAATTTCATTCCAATCGGATAAGAATTGCGCACTTAAGAATTCAAGACCCAAGATCGGTTTATATGGCAGCTATATCAAAACATGGATCGATATGACCCATTTACAATACCAACCGACCTATTCTAATAAGAAATATTTGTGCAAAATTTCAAGCATCTAGCCTTACTTCTTCGGAAGTTAGCGTGCTTTCGACAGACAGACGGACGGATGGACGGACGGACGGACATGGCTAGATCGACATAAAATGTCGCGACGATCAAGAATATATATACTTTATGGGGTCTCAGACGAATGTTTCGAGTAGTCACAAACAGAATGACGAAATTAGTATACCCCCCATCCTATGGTGGAGGGTATAAAAATCAATTTGTGTTTGTTTGTAGGTTTGTTTGTTTGGGGCTCAAATAAAGGTATTTGGGAGTAGAATACGAATTTGATATCCAAATGTAGGACCATGTATTTAGGGCATCACCCCTTTCCCAAAACACCCCCAAAGGATATAAAATTTTCGACCATGCCAATATGTGAATCAAATGAAAGGTATTTGAGATTAAAAAACGAATTTGATAACCTATTTTGAGGGGGCTGACCCTCCCCCTCACCCTAATTTTCAGAAACTCCAGATCTCGGAGATGGTTGAAGCGATTTAAGCGAAATTTTGTGTGCTCTCATATAGTACCCTAAAAATAAAAATTTGGTATCCCAATTTCGGATGGGGAACCTAGGGGCGCTGCCCCATCCTAAAACCTACCAAACATATATTTAGACCAATCACGACAATATGGGACTCAAATGAAAGGTATTTAGGATAAGAAAACGTATCTGATATCCAATTGTCGGACCAAGTGCTAGGGGGACCACTTCAAGCCTCAAAACACCCCTAAATCGGACATATTTACCGACCATGGCAATATGGGACTCAGGTATTTACGAGTAGAATACGAATCTGATATCCAAATGTGGGACCACGTTTCTGGGAGTCCACACCTTTCGCAAAACTCTCCCCAAACAGAACTTATTTACTGACCAAGGGAATATGGGGCTTAAATAAAAGGTATTTTAATGTAGAATACGAATCTGATATCCAAATATTCCCCAAAGAGGACAAATTCACGACCATAGCAATATGGGGCTCAAATGAAAGGTTTTTGGGAGTAAAGCACGAAGCTGATATCAATATTCGGGAAGAAAGTCTATGGGGCCACCCCACCCCACAACACCACCCAAATAGTAAGTATTTTCTGACTATTTGCAATATAAGGCTCAAATAAGAGGGTTTTTAAAGTGTTACACGAATCCGATATATATTTTCAAGGCCAACTCACTGAGTGGCCGCCCATCCCACAAAACACCCCCCAAGTCGGTGATGTGTGCCGAAATATATGGCTCAAATTAAAGGTATGTGGGAGTAGACCACGTATCTGATATTAATATTAGGGGCCAACTGTCTAGCGGACGTCCCACCACCATAACAACCCCAATAGTACATATTTGCTCACTAAGACAATTTGAGTCTTAAAGACAGTGGAACTAAATATTCATAGTTTTTAGGGCCAATACCCTAAACCAGACATATTTGCTGACTTTTGCAATAGGGAGTTTAAATGGGATTAGAAAAGCGAAATTGGTATCCAATTTTGAAGGCAATGGCAATATGGGGTTCAAATAAATGATATATAGATATATGAGAATAGTGCACCCCTATCCCCAAAACACCTCTAAATCGGGCATATTTATCGACCATGTCCATGTGGAGCTTAAATGAAAGGTATTGGGGGGTAGAGCAGGAATTGATACCCATTTTCGGGACCAATTTTCTGGGGGTCTACCACTTTCCCAAAATACCCCACAAACACTAATTTTTTAGTGACCATCGCAATATGGGGCTCAAATAAAGGCATTTGGGAGTAGAATACGAATTTGATATCCAAATGTAGGACCATGTATTTAGGGCATCACCCCTTTCCCAAAACACCCCCAAAGGAAAAAAATGTTTTCGACTATGCCAATATGAGGCTCAAATGAAAGGTATTTGAGATTAGAAAACGAATTTGATAACACATGGCCCTATTTTGGGGTTCTTAGGCCCACTAAAGGTTAAACCGATGAATGTTGTACAATGAGTTTTGTTACACCTTACGCCTTCTTAAAAATGGTGGAGATCGATGGTGGCCCATATTGGTCCATATTTACATATAGGTGTTATATATAGCGATCTGCCGATATATGGTCTTGTGTGAAAAGAAGATGCATTTAATAGCCGATTTCGCAGAAATGACATTGAGAAACACAAGGTCCCTCTATTTCCGCACCGATTATTGTGTAGATCGGACCATATTTAGATATAGCTGTCATATACACTGATTCCGGATTTATGGACTTAAGCCCATTTACGGCTCATTTGTTTGTTGATTTTCTGATTTTTGAAACAGTGGATATATGTATATTATTTGAATACAGATGCTTATAGAACATCTTGCGTATTAAGGACTTGAATAAACCTTATTTCAAAAAATAATCTTATAGTCCCCAATATACTGCCAAGGTGTAGCTCTATGCCAATATTCAGGGCTCTGGATCAATCCATACGGAAATTATTTTTATACCCTCCACCATAGGATGGGGGTATACTTATTTCGGCATTCCGTTTGTAACAACTCGAAATATTCATCTAAGACCCCATAAAGTAAGTAAGTAAGTCCATCTAGCCGTGTCCGTTCGAGTAAAGCAAGGCTCTTAAAATTTTGCAAAAATACTTCTTATTAGTATAGGTCAGTTGGCACTGTAAATGGGCCAAATCGGTCCATGTTTTCATATAGCTGCCATATAAACCAATCTAGGGTCTTGACTTCTTGAGCTTCTAAAGGGCGCAATTCTTATCCGTTTTGACTGAAATTTTGCATATATTATTTTGGTATGACTTCCAACAACTTTGTCAAGTATGGTCTAAATAAGTCTATATCCTGATATAGCTGTCATATAAAACAACTTCCCGCTTAGACTTCTTCAGCCTCTAGGGGGCGCGATTGTTATCTAAGAACATGTCGTTTTAGTATGACTTTCAAAAACTGTGCCAGGTATCGTCTGAATCAATCTGTAACCTGGTATAGCCGCCATAAAAATCGATTATCTGATTTGACATATCGAGTCCAAGACGGCGCCATGTAAAAGGATCTCCCAATTTGACTTTATGAGCCTTTTGAAGGCGCAGATTATCTCCAATACCTTACATTTGATGCGTATATTGTCCCGATCGGTCCACTATGGATTTTGGGTTATGTTTTTGTCATGTCGAAAAATTATAAAGCTAATGCTTCCTTCCAGACCAACCTACACAATATGCGAAAATTTCGAGAAAATCGGTTCTGCCGTTTTTCAGTCTATAGGGAACAAACAAACCGAGTCCCATATATCCATGATTGGCTAATATGCCCATCTTGGGTCTTTTTTGTGGGAGTGGAGTGAACACCTATACTTCGACATGAATTTGTATGCCAGATTCGTAATTTACTTTCGTATACTTTTCATTTGATACCCATATTGTCCTTAACGGTTCACTTTTGCTTTTGGGTGGTGTTTTTTGGATAACGGTGTTTTTGGGGTAACGTTATCAATAAATTATAAAGCCTATTCCTACTTCCTGGCCAAATTCGAAATCTACTCCCGAATACCTTTCATTTGAGTCCCATATTGTCATGATCGTCAAATAAGCATACTTTATGGGGTTTTGGGGCTGTGGCGGCCCAGCAGTTACTTGGACTTTTATTATGAAATTCGTATTCTACTCTTAAATACCTTGCATTTGAATGCCATATTGTCCTAATCGGACCACTTCTTTTTTTGGGGTAAGGGGGAGGGTCCGCCACACTCCCGATATCAAAAAATTATATAGCCTATATTTCCTTCCAGACCATACTACACAATCTATGTGAGTTTCAAGGTAATCGGTTCAGCTGTTTTTGAGTCTTTACGAATCAAACAAACACAATTGATTTTTATATATAAGACTAGCTGAGCCCGACCCGCTCTGCTGCGCCCGATTATGCTATGTTGGAGAGAAGTACTCTAAATTTGAACATTTCTGCGTAATTGTAGTTGGAAATGTATTCCAATTTTCCTATGGATTTTTCTACACTCAAGTACCCCACTTTGCAATGGTCAGTAAAAGTCCTTCTTGGGGTGTGGTGGACCCCCAGATACTTGGTCCCAAAAGTGAAAGTCAATTTCGTGCTCCATTCCCAAAGACCTTTCATTTAAGATCCATATTGCCATGGTCGGTAAATATGTCCGATTTGAGGGGTTTCATAGTGGTGGGGCGACCCACGAAACACTTAGTTCCGCAATTGGATATCAGATTAATTTTCTTCTCTCAAATACCTCAAATTGTAGTGGTTTGTCTATAAATCCGTTTGCCGGGTTTTGAGGTTGGGCGGCTCTCCTAGGCATCCCACCCCAGAACTTAATACCAAATTTTTTTGCTTTTAGATCCTTCCTATATTCATATATTTTATTTTTATTTATTCAAAGGACCGATAGGTTCTCATAACAAAAATACATGCTGATGATTAATTTTTACCACTCTGCCCTCTCTCTGTTCATGCTGGCATGCTTTTAATTGGATCAACTAAATCCAATTGGATCAAACAATTTCAGTTGAAGACTGCCAGATGACGCTAATTTAAATGTTAATGCTACTCATCATTTTGTCTTTTTTAATACCCACCACCGAAGGATGGGGGTATATTCATTTTGTCATTCCATTTGCAACACATCGAAATATCCGTTCCGACCCCACAAAGTATATATATTCTTGATCAGCGTAAAAATGTAAGACGATCTAGACATGTCCGTCCGTCTGTCTGTTGAAATCACACTACAATCTTTAAAAATAGAGATATTGAGCTGACACATTGCACAGATTCTTTTCTTATCCATAAGCTGGTTAAGTTCGAAGATGGACCATATCGGACTATATCTTGATATAGCCCCCATATAGACCGATCCGCCGATTTAGGTTCTTTGGCCCACAAAAGCCACATTTATTATCCGATTTTGCTAAAATTTGGGACAGTGAGTTGTGTTAGGCCCTTCAAAACCCTCGCCAATTTGGCTCAGATCGGTCCAGATTTGGATATAGCTGTCATATAGACCGCTCCTCCGATTTAGGGGCTTAGGCCCATAAAAGCCACATTTATTATCCGATTTTGCTGACATTTGGGACAGTGAGTTGTCTTAGGCCCTTCGACATCTTTCTTCAATTTGGTCGTGATCGGTTCAGATTTGGATATAACTTCCATATAGACCGATTTCTCGATTTAAGGTTTTGGGCCCATAAAAGGCGCATTTATTGTCCGATGCCGCCGAAATTTGAGACAGTGAGTTAAGTTAAGCCCCTTGATATACTTCTGCAATATCGCATAGATCGGCCTAGATTTGGAATCTGCCATATAGACCGGTATCTCGGCTTTAGGTTTTGGGTCCACAAAAGGCGCATTTGTTGTCCGATGTCGCTGAAATTTGAGACAGTGAGTTTAGTAAGGCTCTTCGACAGTCTTCTTCAATTTGGCCTAAATCGGTCCAGATTTGAATATAGCTGCCATATAGATTGATCTCTGGATTTAAGGTTTTGGGCCCATAAACGGCGCATTTATTGTCCAATTTCGCCGAAATTTGGGACAGTGCTTTGTCTTAGGCTCTTCGACATTTCTCTGCAACTTGGCCCAAATCGGTCCAGATTTGGATATAGCTGCAATGTAGACCGATATCTCGATTTAAAGTCTTGGCCCCATAAAAGGCGCATTTATAATCCGATTTCACTGAACAATTGAATTGTACTTATTAATAGTATTTGGTACAAATCGGAACATATTTCGATATAACTGCTATGGGACATAAGGTATGAACTTTTCACTGAATTTTGATGAAAGGTGGTTTACATATATATCTGAGACGGTGGTTATCCAAAGTTCGGCACGGCCGAACTAAACTCCTTTAGCGTATTTTTATTACTTTAAACACAAGTAATACAAATACGTCATCAATATCGTGTATCTGAACAACAGTTCTTTGTTAATGCTATACGTCTCTGGAATAATCTTCCCAATATTATTCATATTATAAGTAATGAACGACAGTTCAAATCTTTGATTTATAATCATTTTAATTAATTATTTGTTTTGTTTTTTTTTATAACTATTTTTTTAATTTATTTTATTAGTAACTTTGATTAAATTGTTAAATTTTCTTTAAAGTTTCTTTTTGTTTTTTTTTTGTTTTGTTTAAACCTTTTTTTAACTTAAATATTGTATCAGTAACTTTGCTTAAATTGTTAAATATTTTGTACCAATTATTGTTCTATTTAAATGAAAACTTGTTGAACTCATTGTATTTATCAATTTACTAACCCATGCTTTATATAAGACACTGTCTTTTGTATGGGTTTTATCATAATAAAAATACAAATACAAATACTTGTTTTTAAATCATATTAAATTGCCATATTAAACGATTTTCTGTGGTAAAAAACTAATTTTCCAGTTAATATATTTGGTGCGGTGGCGATAGTTCTTACCGTGTAAGAACGTTACACGTCGTTTGGTCTCGTCTATCGGTGAGCTAAAACTGGATGCAACCTTATCGTTATGGATTGTAACTCCTGCTTTCACGCTGAATGTTATAATTTCGGGGCTATGGCGGCCTACACATTAATTAAATCACACAGTGTCCCGTTAGCTCGTTATAATTAATCGACTGTGAGATGGTCCGCTAGATATATGAATAGAATAATGATATCAGATTCGCTGTACACAACCTTATACCTTCCATTTAACCTCATATTGTCATGATTGGTATATACAGCCGTTTGGTGGAGGGCTGAGGGTTGTGCGCCACACTGCCACTTGAGCACAAATTTGAATGACGCATTCATGTCAAAAAAATCGATCACTTGATTCCCCATTGTTTTTATAGGTCAAATAACCTATTGGAGACGATTTTAGGAGGTAAAACACCACCTAGGTTCTTGGGCACAAAGTTTAATGTCATATTCGTAATCTGCTCTCAAATGCCTATCATTTGAGTTTCATCAAGCTATGATTGAGTAGTATTCCCATTTGGGGTGCTTATCGGGGATGGGGCGACTATCAATTACTTGGACCTCGTTTTTTATGTCATATTCATAGTCTACTCCCGAATACCTTTCATTTGAGTCCTATATTAATATATACGTCCAATATGTCTATTTGGAGCAGTTTTCGGGCTTGGGCTACCCCTTGGATACTTGAACCCAAGTTTTTATACCACATTCGTTTTCTACTCTCCAATATGTTTCATTTGATATCCATATTGTCCTTATTGGTCAACTTTTGATTTTGGGTGGCGTTTTTGGCGTAACGAGGGAGGGTACGTCCCCTCCAACATCAACAAATTACATAGCCTATACCTCCTTCCTGACCACATTCGTAATCTACTCGCGAATACCTTTCATTCGAGCCCCATATTGTCTTTATCGCCCAATAAACCAATTTGGGGGGTTTTGCTGTCGGGGCGGCCCCCCAATTACTTGGACTCAATTTTTAATATGGAATTTGTACTCTACTCTTGAATACCTTTAATTTAAATCCCATCCCAATGCGATATCAAAAAAATTATAAAGCCTATTGCTCCTTTCGGACCACTCCCCACAATCTGCGAAAATTTCAAAGAAATCGGTTTAGCCGTTTTTGAGTCTATACGAAACAAACAAATTTACAAACCCCCAAACAAACATACAAACAAATAAACAAACATACAAACAAACAAACATACAAACAAACAAACAAACACAAATTCATTTATATTGGGTTGCCCAAAAAGTAATTGCGGATTTTTTAAAAGAAAGTAAATGCATTTTTAATAAAACTTAGAATGAACTTTAATCAAATATACTTTTTTTACACTTTTTTTCTAAAGCAAGCTAAAAGTAACAGCTGATAACTGACAGAAGAAAGAAAGCAATTACAGAGTCCCAAGCTGTGAAAAAATTTGTCAACGCCGACCATATGAAAAATCCGCAATTACTTTTTGGGCAACCCAATATATATATATATATATATATATATATATATATATATATATATATATATATATATATATATATATATATATATATATATATATATATATATATATGGGGAGTATATATATATGGAGTCGCAGATTAATACGTCGAGTTGTTACAAATGGAATTGGTATACCGCCGTCCTATGGTGGTGGGTATAAAAAAATTTCTTTTTGTAACTTTCTTAATATTTTATGACCATATAGCGAAGAAAAGTGGACAATGACTTTGACAAACAACCGAGCCTGCTTTCAAAAGAAGTAAGCTTATCGCCATTAACTTTTTTTAACATAAAAATCTTCATCATCTAAAACATTTCCCAGAAATCTCACTCCTATGACTTTGTTCATTTTTTATTTGAATTTTCGAGGTATACAAAATTGCCGACTATCGGCAAGACAAATTTCCCCCAAAACATGACCTAATATGACGGGACATTTTTTAAAACTAATTTCATTAGGCCATTTTACGCTGTTGCAAATTTTATTAGTTTACCTCTTTCCTACCGTTCTGAGTACCGACTGTTCGAAAACTGAGCTTATTCAAGAACAGGTGCACGTTTTTAATATTTGTATATCCTGCACCACTACTATTGTACTAGAAAGAGAGATAGACCCCTTAACAAGCTTACCGACTGACTTAGAATCACTTTCTCTTTCAATTTAGCTATGTCCGGCCATCTGTCTGCCTTTCTGTCCATATTATTGTGTGTACAAATTTATTTCAGGAAGAAAATTTATTATTGGTAGAAATCGGTTCAAATTTGAATATAGCTCGTCCTATTTGGACTGATACTGCAATAACATCCTAATTTCTCAACCGATCCTTGCAAAATAAGGCATGACGGTTCTCTTATGATTTTTCTGATCGCTAGTTATTCTCATAGAAAACGGTGCAACTTTAAATATATCTCCCATATATATTGGGTTGCCCAAAAAGTAATTGCGAATGTTTTAAAAGAAAGTAAATGCATTTTTAATAAAACTTAGAATGAACTTTAATCAAATATTCTTTTTTTACACTTTTTTTCTAAAGCAAGCTAAAAGTTACAGCTGATAACTGACAGAAGAAAGAATGCAATTACAGAGTCACAAGCTGTGAAAAACTTTGTCAACGCCGACTATATGAAAAATCCGCAATTACTTTTTGGGCAACCCAATATGTGTCGCCCGATTTTTTATAACCTTTGCCACCGTAGCGCAGAGGTTAGAAGGTCCGCCTATGATGTTAAATGCCTGGGTTGGAATCGTGGCGAGACAATCATAAAATTTTTATTGCTGGTTGTTCCCTCCTAATGCTGGAGACATTTGTGAGTTACTATTCCATAAACATTGCTCCTCAAAAGAGATGTCACACTGCGGCACGCCGTTCGGACTCGGCTATAAAAAGGAGGCCCCTAATCATTTAGCTTAAACTTGAATCGGACTGCACTCATTGATACGTGAGAAGTTTGCCCCTGTTCATTAATGGAATGCTCAAGAGCAAATTTGCATTAGTCTTTGTCAACCGATCTTCTCAAAATTTTGCACAACTATTTCCTCTAAGACTCCTAAAATAAGTGCAGATTTGGATCAAAATTCTACATACAGACAAGATTTTAATAAAATTTTTCCAAAAACAAAGTCTCATTGCAATTTGTTTAGACAAAATTTAAATGCAATTTGTATGGACAAAATTTCAATGAAATTTTTCTAAAGATTAAAATTTTAATGAAAAATGTTTAAAGCATTAAATTTGAATGCAATTTTTTCCAAACAAAAAATTTAAAATTTTTTATTCAAACGCAAATTTTCAATAAAGTGTTTTTTTTTTATCAAAATATTAAAGCAAGTTTTTCAACGAATTTTTTCATGAAATCATTTTTACTAGATTCTGTCTCTGAGAAAATTGCTCGAGTCCGGAGCAGACTCCAAGCACATATTTTTTTAATTTTTTTTTTTAACAAAAAAAAAAAATTATTCCTGTGGCTGGAACCACAAGAAACCACAACTAGCAAAAATTGTACCAATTCCAAAGGTCAACAAAAAATACCGCCCTAGCTATTCTCACTTTTTTATCTAGGCTAAGTTAGGCTTAAGTGGCAGTCTGTCATCAGACTCACATAGATGTTTTCGTCCATTGTGAAACCACAGGAACAAGTGATAACATGCAGATCACTTTGAAAAGCCCAAAAACATACGAATGTTCACATTCGCTAAATCGGGCATGTTTTCAAAAAAATGAGAACCAAAATGGAACTCCTTCTGACTGCTAGTGCCGGACATACACAGCTCACAGCTTCTGCAAAAGTCGTTGCTGGCAACCTATCAGTCTATCAGACAGTGAACTGTCATGACGGACATAATGACTGAAACGTCTGTTCTAGTCAGCCCCAGCAAAGCGGTAGACCACTTCAAATCTAAATAAGGCCACATAATTTTGGAATGCTCGCAACCCCCTTTGTGACTACCTTTCATTTGTTGCCCCTCGAGCCAAACCCTGAAAAGCTTACATGTCGCAAGAGGCATGCCCACAGACTCCAGTTTCCCTGGAATGTGTATGCAAGTTTCTAGTCTTACAAGCTAGTCTGCTATACAATACCCTGGAATATCAACGTAGCCCAGCAGCCAGAACAGGTCTATTGTGAACTGTTCAACTATATCGTTGAGAGATCTGCGACAGTCGAGAGCGTTTTTTGAATTCAGAAATACGTTCTCCAGGGATTTAATGGCTGTCTGAGAAGATATTTATGCCAGTTGTCGTTGTGACGTTATAACTAAGCCATCGCACCAGTTATAATGCGATGTGACCAGTTATAATTTTTCAGAGTACACCCCAACACCCCACCTTGTCGTTTAGAACCATCCGTGTAGAAGTCTATGTAACTTCCAATACCAGGGATATCGTGGTTTCAATCGGTTCTATCAGGAATAGTGGTACAGTACTTTTTGTCAAAAAGCGGTTCAGGCAGGGTGTAATCCACACTGCCTGGAACATCGGCAAATGACCTAAGGGAAAGCTCCCTTAGCCTCACGGCAGAGGTAGCAGCAACTTGTCTAGCCACAATGTCCAGAGGCATTAGATGTAGCATTACATTCAGTGCATCAGAAGGTGTCGTCCTCAGTGCGGCTGTGATGCACAAACAAGCCATCCTTGGATCCGGTTGAGTATTGAACAGTAGGTGGACTTTTGAAGTGTCGTCCACCAGACCACAACACCATATAGCATTATAGATCTGAGAACTGCAGTATATACCCAGTGAATGACACGCGGTTAAAAAAGGGAACCGGAGCGGGTACGTTTTTCCGCTCCGCTCACTGCCGCTCCGGCAAAAAATTTTCCGCTCCGCTTCTGCTACTTTGCTTTTAAATTTACTATTTATTTTTAAATTTTCTTCTTATACATCGTGTGCCCTATAAAGTGATTAATTTTGTCGTAACGTTTACAACATTAAGCAATATTCACACACTGATTATATGTATTCATGATCGCCGTCTATGTCGGGCTATATCCGTATAAAGCCCCAATATAAACCGATTCAATTAAGGAGGAATTGATTTTTAGCCTCTAGAGGGAGCAATTCTTATTTTTCTTAATATAGCTAACATTTTGCAAACCGGTTTCTTTTATGACCTCCAACATTTTGGTAAAGTAAAATCTCAATCGGTCCATAACCGTTCATAACCCTCATATAAACCGATCTCCCGATTGCACATCTTGAGTCCCTAGAGGGTGCAATTCTCATCAAATTTGGGTAAAATTTTGCATAATTTCTTCAAACACCTCCAACTCCCGTATAATCCGATCTTCCGATTTTACTCCCTAAGCGTCCAGGGGGCTCAATTATTATTTGATTTGACCGAAATTTATCATGTTGATTACTTCTATAACCTCCAACACTCGTGCCAAGTATGGTCTGAATCTGTGTACATTGCTCCTATATAAACAGATCATCCGACTTTACTTGTTATGCATATACCGGTACTATTTCTTAAAAAAAACGTAAAAACACAAAAAGTTCAGCCGTGCCGAACTTTAGACATCCACCACCATAGATATATTTATTATCCTCTTTTATTAAACACCTACTATATCAATATTATTGTCCAAGTATGGGTCGATTTGGATCATATTCGGTTCAGGTACCGAGAAGTGTCACACTTTAAAACTTTAAGGAAATCAGGCTATAAATGAGAATTTTATGGCTTAAGATCCCAGATCTGGAAAACGGTCCGTATGGCAAATATATACAGACATGGTCTGATATGGACCATATGTCTGATACCATATGCGGGTGACCAAGTGCAACTCCTTGTTTCAATGTATATCAATGTATGATCCGACCTGGATCAAATTTGATTCGGACAACGGGAGTTCTAGTTGCTATAAATTTCAGCGAAATAGGCAAATGAGACTCCCGGCCGACATGGGATAACTATGAGCACCACACAGGCGGGAACTTTGAGCTCTGACTTGCATGGTGTCCACCGTTATCACGGAAAGCTTAGCTAAAAGCTACCGGGCGCGTCCGCACGTTGCCGATAATGGAAAGTTTCGTGTTTATGCGGAATAGCTGCAAATGCGGCCGCGAGCAGTCAGCGACTCTGGCTTCTAATTAAATACTGAGTACCAATGATACTCGAGATGACAAACGAGTTATTAGCGCCTTCAAATAACCAAGGACGATCATCAGCGTCTGTTCTCAAGTTAGGGGCGGCTGGAAGCGAGCGTCCGATCTTGGAGTAAGCGCCGGGACCCCGGAAAACTATAAGAATCAGTCTTAGAAACAAAAGAATAGTAAAACGGACCCCCCTAACGTTGACGACCCACGCAAACGAATAAAGGACCAAGATTTGCAGACCTGCACCTGGAATGTCCGCACTCTTTAAATAGAAGGTGCAGTATACGCCTTACAGGAATGGCTTCAAAACAGCACCAAAAGGTGACGAATTATGCTATAGCTACCATAACACGAGACATGAATTTGGCTGCGGATTTGTGTTTAGCCGAAGACTGAAACACCTTTTCTCAAGCTTTACTCCGGTGGATGAGAAGCTAGCCACACTGCTTGCTAGCCGCATAAAAGAAAATTCTTCAACAACAGCCTTATTTGTGTCCATGCCCCAAAGGAAGACAAGGATGAGCAGACCAAGGATATTTTCTTCGAGCGCCTAGAGAGAGAATATGATCGCTCCCCCGCCCATGATATTACAATCGTTCTGGGAGATTTCATTGCGAAGATAGGGAGAGAAGACATATTTGGTGCAACAGTCGGAAAGTTTAGCCTTCACGAGATAACGTCCGGTAACGGATTGAGCCTGATAGATTTCGGAGCGGCAAAAAACGTGGTAGTTAGCAGCACCAGATTTCAACATTAACAAGTAAAAGCGTGCTAAGATCGGCCGGGCCGAATTTCGGGAACCCACTCCATGGATTCTGTTAAAATTTTATACAACATAAGTTTAATTGAAGGGCACAGTTGTTGGAAGTCATAACGAATGTGCAAAATTTAACCTAAATCGGACGAAAAATGCGGCTTTAAGGGGACGAAAAGGTAAAATAGGGAGATCGGTTTATATGGCAGTTATATCAATTTATAAACTGATTTGGACCGTATTTGGCACAGTCGTTTCAGCCAAACCGGAAAAAATTGCGGCTTCCAGGTCCTCAAGAAGTCAAATCGGGAGATCGGTTTATATGGGAGCAACATCAGGTTATAGACCGATTTGGACCTGTTTGACTCAGTTGCTGAAAGTCGTAATAGAACGTTACATGCAAAATTTGAGCCAAATAGGACAAAAATTATGGCTTCCAGAGGCTCAAGAAGTCAAATCGAGAGATCGGTTTATATGGGAGCTATATCTAAATCTGAACCGATATGGCGGAGATCCGAGCGTTCACGGAATGCGTGAAGTGGTGCGAGGACGTTGAGTGTGAACATCTTTACCGACCACATGCGTGTCAAATATGGTCTGAATGGGTCCATCACCTGATATTGCTCCCATATGAACCGATCTCCCGATTTTAATTCTAAAGCCACTATAGGGCTCAATTCTAATCCAATTTTTGCTGACATTTTGCGCAATGGCATCTACTATGGTCTCCAACAGCTAAGCCATGCATGTTCCGAATTGATTGATAACCTGAAATAGCTCCAATAGCTTTGCAATTTATATCCATTATCCTTTGTTTGCCTATAAAGAGATATCGGCCAAAAAATGATAAATGAGATCCATGGTAAAGGGTATGTATGATTTGGCCCGGCCGACCTTTCCCGCTTTTACTGTTGACACTCGATTCGTTCACCAAGTCATTGAAATCAGCTATTTTCCCTTTATAAAATCAGCTGTTTTCAATGACTTGGCGAACGAATCGAGTGACAAAACGAAAAAAAATGTGTGCTCATCGGCATGCCACTTGGGCTCGACAATAAAAAAAGGCGGCTTCTTATCTTTCAACTAAATTTTCAATCAAACCCGCTCCACTGAGCTTTCGCTTTCAAGATGTAGAAAAATGTCACCTCTGTAACGTAACCTACTCTCCAACAGCTCTGATTCTGTGTACGTTCGTTGAGCCTTCCCCTCTAACAGTTTAACACGAACTGGGATATTCGCACTCTACTAAATAAATTTTTATCTATAGCAAAGATAGCCACATAAATTACCTAAATTATCTATCTAAGGGTGGGAAATTTGCAAAAAATAGTACAGCAAACAACCACAACGAAATTCCTAGACTTTATTTTTCTTTATTTTACTGACCGATAGGTTGCCATAACAAAGATAAATGCTGCATGATCAATTTTTACCTCTCTGCCCTCTCTCTGTTCGTGGTGGCGTCTCCATTCAGTTGATCCATTTGCAAACATAATAGATGGCGCTTATGTAAATATTAGTGCTGCCATCGATAAGGGAAAGGTTTAGACTTTAATACCCAAAATGTTTTACTTTATATGGAACAAAAGTTTCCTTGGAATATTTATTTTCGACAATTAAAGATGCTTTGTGAAATACCATGCAAACTTGACTAACAGTTTAAAAATATAAGCGCCTTTATCTGAATCCCACATGATCTTTATTGGTCTACGAATTTAGGTTTGGATGTAAGGTGTACTTCATTCTAAAATACTTCATTTCAGCCCGATATTCTCATGATGTCTGAATTAGTGGTGTCTTCGGGGGAGAAGTGGTCCCCCAGATACTTGGCCAGCATCGTGCTCTTCTCTTTACCATTTATTTAAACCCCATATTGCCATTGGCTTAAGAGGAGTTTACAGGAAGAGGCGTTCCCCAAACACATGGCCCCAAAATAGGTTATCAAATTCGTTTTCTAATCCACATATTGGCATGGTCGAAAATTTTTTTTCCTTTGGGGGTATTTTGGGAAAGGGGTCATGCCCTAAATACATGGTCCTACATTTGGATATCAAATTCGTATTCTACTCCCAAATACCTTTATTTGAACCCCATATTGCGATGGTCACTAAAAAATTGCTGTTTGTGGGGTATTTTGGGAAAGTGGTAGATCCCCAGAAAATTGGTCCCGAAAATGGGTATCAATTCTTGCTCTACCCCCCAATACCTTTTATTTAAGCTCCACATGGACATGGTCGGTAAATATGCCCGATTTAGGGGTGTTTTAGGGATTGGGGTGGTCTCCCAAACACGGAAAAAATATCAGCAACGTGCACTATTCTCATATATCTATATATCATTTATTTGAACCCCATATTGCCATTGCCCTCAAAATTGGATATCAAATTCGTTTTCTAATCCTATTTAAATTCCCTATTGCAAATGTCGACAAATATGTCTGGTTTGGGGTATTCGCCCTAAAAACTATGAATATATAGTTCCACTCTCTTTAAGACCCAAATTGTCTTGGTGAGCAAATATGTACTATTTGGGGGTTGTTATGGTGGTGGGACATCCGCTAGACAGTTGGCCCCTAATGTTGATATCAGATACGTGGTCTACTCCCACATACCTTTAATTTGAGCCATATATTTCCATAGTCGGCAAACATGACCGACTTGGGGGTTGTTTTGTGGGATGGGCGGCCACTCAGTGAGTTGGCCTTGAAAATAAATATCGGATTCGTGTTCCACTTTCTAAACCCTCTTATTTGCGCCTCATATTGCAATAGTCAGAAAATACTTACTATTTGGGTGGTGTTGTGGGGTGGGGTGGCCCCATAGACACTTTCCCGAATATTGATATGAAATTCGTGCTTTACTTCCAAAGACCTTTCATTTGAGCCCCATATTGCTATGGTCGTAAATTTGTCCTCTTTGGGTGATGTTTTTGGGGAGAGGTGGCCCTCCAAACACTTGGGCCCATATTTGGATATCAGATTCGTATTCTACATTGAAATACCTTTTATTTAAGCCAAATATTCCCATGGTCAGTAAATAAGTCCTGTTTGTGGGGTGTTTTGGGGAAGGGGTGGACCCCCAGAAACGCGGTCCCACATTTGGATAAAAGATTCGTATTATACTCGTAAATACCTTTCATTTGAGTACCATATTGCCATGGTCGGTAAATATGTCCGATTTAGTGGTGTTTTGGGGCTGGGGGGGGGCCTCCTAGCACTTTGTCCGACAACTGGATATCGGATACGTTCTCTTATCCTAAATACCTTTCATTTGAGTCCCATATTGTCGTGATTGGTGTAAATATATGTTAGGTAGGTTTTAGGGTGGGCAGCCACCAGGTACCCTATCCGAAATTTAGATACCAAATTTTTATTTTTAGGGTACTATATAAGAGCCCACAAAATTTCGTTTAAATCGCACCACCCATCTTCGAGATCTGGCGTTTCTGAAAATTATGGTAAGGGGGAGGGTCCGCCCCCTCTTCAGATATCAAAAAATTTAGTATCCTATTTTCACCACGGGGTCATTATGCACCATCTGTGAAAATTTCAAGAAAATCGGTTCAACCGTATCTGAGCCTATAAGGAACATACAAACATACAAACAAACCTACAAACAAACACAAATTGATTTTTATATAATGAATCTATAAATTTCCTTGTCTATGCTGCTACTCGCTTGGAGCCACATAGCGCCTATAACATTGATCATCATGTGTTAGTTGTCTATAACTGACTATATGGCTACTTGTTGAATAGTCATAATTTAAATCATATTGCCATATTAAACGATTGTCTGTGGTAGCTAACTAATTTGCCGGTCTTTATATTAGGTGCGGTTTGAACATGAAAGTGTTGCCCAGCAGCACGTAGTTTGGACTTGTCTAGGAAAGGAAAGCTCCTTGTCGATGAGCTAAAAATGGCGGCCACCTTGACTTAAGGTTTGCATCTGCTCCTATCACACTGAACGTCAAAACTTTGGGGGTGCGGCGGCAGTGTCCAGTTAGGTCATTATAATTGATCAACTGTTTCGAGGTGAGGTGGTCCGCTAGATTTTTGAGCAGAATAAAGATATCATATTCGCAGTCCACAACATTATACTTTGAATTTATCCCCAAATTGTCATAATTGGTGCACACAGCCGTTTCGTGGTGGACGCCACACTCCATCTGCCACTTGAGCACAAATTTGAATGACGCACTCCACTTAAAAATATCTATTACTTGATCTCCCATTGTTTTAATGGGGAGGTAAAGCACCACCTAGATTCTTGGACACAAAGTTTAATGTTTTATTAGTAATCTGCTACCAAATGCTTTTAATTTGAGGCTCATCTAGCTAGGATCGAATTATATTCCCATTAGTAGGTGGAGAGACCCCCAATTATTTGGATCTCATTTTTATGTCATATTCGTAGTCTAATCCAGAATACCTTTCATTTGAGTCCCATATTGATATTTACGTCCAATATGTTTGTTTGGGGGAGTTTTTGGGGTTGGACGACCCCTTAAATACTTCACCACAATTTTTAATAACATATTCGTATTCTACTCCCTAATACCTTTCATTTGATACCCATATCGGGAGATAGGTTTATATGGGAGCTGT
This sequence comes from Stomoxys calcitrans, assembly GCF_963082655.1. Taxonomy (NCBI): domain Eukaryota; kingdom Metazoa; phylum Arthropoda; class Insecta; order Diptera; family Muscidae; genus Stomoxys; species Stomoxys calcitrans. The sequence goes on along the minus strand of NC_081552.1, from coordinate 117,917,877 downwards.
ATCAAGCTATTGATCGATTCAGACCATACTAGACACGTATGTTGAAGTTCATGAGAGAATCCGTCGTACAAAATTTCAGCCAAATCGGATGAGAATTGCGCCATCACTTGGCTCAAGAAGTCAAGATTCACGATCGGTTTATATGACAGCTATACCAGATTATGAACCGATTTGAATCATACTTAGCACAGTTGTTGAAAGTAATACCAAAACACTACGTGCAAAATTTTAGATAAATCGGACTATAATTGCGCCCTCTAGAGGCTCAAGAAGTCAAGACCCAAGATCGGTTTATATGGCAGCTATACCAGATTATGAACCGATTTGAACCATACTTGGCACAATTGTTTGATATTATAACAAAATACGTCGTGCAAAATTTCATTCCAATCGGATAAGATTTGCGCCTTCTAGAGGTTCAAGAAGTCAAGACCCAAGATCGGTTTATATGGCAGCTATATCAAAACATGGACCGATATGGCCCATTTACAACACCAACCGACCATCACTAATAAGAAGTATTTGTGCAAAATTTCAAGCGGCTAGCTCTACTCCTTCGGAAGTTAGCGTGCTTTCGACAGACAGACGGACGGACGGACGGATAGACGGACGAACATGGCTAGATCGACATAAAATGTCATGACGATCAAGAATATATATAAATTATGGGGTCTCTGACGAATATTTCGAGTAGTTACAAACAGAATGACGAAATTAGTATACCCCCCATCCTATGGTGGAGGGTATAAAAAAAAACCAAAAGCATTTTCCTCCTTCCTGACCATTTTCGTAATCTACTCCCAAATACCTTTCATTATCGTCCATTACACCTATTTTAGGGGGTTTTGGGTCCGGGGCGGCCCCCAGTTACTTGGATCCAATTTTTAATATGAAATTCGTAGTCTACTCTTGAATACCTTTCATTTGAATCCCATATTGTTCCGATCGGTTCAATTTTATTTTGGGGTCGTACTTGTAGGGTAAGGGGGAGGGTCCGCCCCCTACCAATATCAATAAATTATATAGCCCATTGCTCCTTTCGGACCACTCCCCACAATCTGTGAAAATTTGAAATCGGTTCAGCCGTTTTTGAGTCTATACGAAACAAACAAATTTACAAACCCACAAACAAACACAAATTCATTTTTATACCCTCCACCATAGGATGGGGGGAATACTAATTTCGTCATTCTGTTTGTAACTACTCGAAATATTCGTTTGAGACCCCATAAAGTATATATATTCTTGATCGTCGCGACATTTTATGTCGACCTAGCCATGTCCGTCCGTCCGTCTGTCTGTCGAAAGCACGCTAACTTCCGAAGGAGTAAAGCTAGCCGCTTGAAATTTTGCACAAATACTTCTTATTAGTGTAGGTCGGTTGGTATTGTAAATGGGCCATATCGGTCCATGTTTCATATAGCTGCCATATAAACCGATCTTGGGTCTTGACTTCTTGAGCCTCTAGAGTGCGCAATTCTTATCCGATTGGTATGAAATTTTGCACGACGTGTTTTGTTATGATATCCAACAACTGTGCCAAATTGGTCCATAACCTGATATAGCTGTCATATAAACCGATCTTGGGTCTTGACTTCTTGAGCCTCTAGAGGGCGCAATTCTTATCCGATTTGGCTGAAGTTTTGCAATACGTATTTTATTCTTACTTTCAACAACTATGTCAAATAAGGTTCAAATCGGTTCATAACTTGATATATCTGCCATATAAACCGATCTGGGATCTTGACTTCTTGAGCCTCTAGAGGTCGCAATTATTATCCGATTTGCCTGAAATTTTGTACGACGGATTCTCTCGTGACCATCAACATACGTGTTTATTATGGTCTGAATCGGTCTATAGCCTGATACAGCTCCCATATAAATCGATCTCTCTATTTTACTTCTTGAGCCCCAAAGGGCCCAATTCTTATTCGAATTGGCTGACATTTTACACAGGTCTCCAACATATAATTTAATTGTGATCCATACCGGACCATATCTTTATATCGCTCTAATAGCAGAGCAAATCTTTTCTTTTATCCTGTTTTGCCTTAAAAGAGATGCCGGGAAAAGAACTCGACAAATGCGATCCATGATATAGCGATCTTGATATAGCTGCCATATAAACCGATCTTGAATCTTGACTTCTTGAGCAACTAGATGGCGCAATTCTTATCCGATTTGGCTGAAATTTTGCATGAGGTGTTTTGTTATGACTTCTGACAACTGTGTCAAATATGTTTCAAATCGATAAATAACCTGATATAGCTGCCATATAAACCGATCTGGGACCTTGACTTCTTGAGCCTCCAGAGTGCGTAATTATTATCCGATTTGGCTGAAATTACATGTACAACGGCTTTTCTTATGACCTTCAACGTACGTGTTAAATATGATCCGAATCGGTCTATAGTCTGATACAGCTCCCATAAAAATCGATCTCTCTATTTTACTTCTTGAGCCTCTAAAGGTCGCAATTCTTACTCGAATTTGCTGAAATTTTACACAATGACTTCTACTACTACTATGGTCTCCGACATTCAATTTAATTATGGTCCGAATCGGACCATAACTTGATATAGCTCCAATATTAAATCAATTCTTTTCTTTTATCCTATGTTTGCCTAAAAAGAGATATCGGGAAAAGAACTCGACAAATGCGATCTATGGTGGAGGGTTTATAAGATTCAGCCCGGCAGAACTTAGCACGCTTTTACTTGTTTAATGTAGAAACCATCAAATGCTCCTAAATATATTGCCAAAATTTTTGTTTGATTTTTTGAGCTTTAAGAAATTACCAACTTTCGACAAGCCACCACCATAGGATAGGGGTATACTAATCTAGTCATTTAGTTTGTAACACCTCGAAATATTGATCTAGGACCCCATAAAGTATATATATTCTTGATCGTCTCGAAATTCTGATTCGAACTAGCTATGTCCGTCCGTCCGTCCGTCTGTCTGTCGGAAGCACGCTAACTTCCGAAGGAGTATAGCTAGCCGCTTGAAATTTTGCACAAATACTTCTTATTAGTGTAGGTCGGTTGGTATTGTAAATGGGCCATATCGGTCCATGTTTTGACATAGCTGCCATATAAACCGATCTTGGGTCTTGACTTCTTGAGCCTCTAGAGTGCACAATTCTTATTCGATTGGAATGAAATTCTGCACGACGTGTTTTGCTATGATATCCAACAACTGTGCGAAGTATGGTTCAAATCGGTCCATAACCTGATATAGCTGCCATATAAACCGATCTTGGGTCTTGACTTCTTGAGCCTCTAGCGTGCGCAATTCTTATCCGGTCTGAATGAAATTTTGCACGACGTGTTTTGTTATGATATCCAACAACTGTGCCAAGTATGGTTCAAATCGGTCCATAATCTGATGTAGCTGCCATATAAACCGATCTTGGGTCTTGACTTCTTGAGCCTCTAGATTGCGCAATTCTTATCCGATTGGAATGAAATTTTGCACGACGTGTTCTGTTATGATATCCAACAACTGTGCCAAGTATTGTTCAAATCGGTCCATAACCTGATATAGCTGCCATATAAACCGATCTTGGGTCTTGACTTCTTGAGCCTCTAGAGTGCGCAATTATTATCCGATTGGAATGAAATTTTGCACGACGTGTTTTGTTATAATATCCAATAACTGTGCGAAGTATGGTTTAAATCGGCCCATAAACTGATATAGCTGTCATATAAACCAATCTTGGGTCTTGACTTCTTGAGCCTCTATAGGGCGCAATTCTTATCCGATTTGAATGCATTTTTGCACGAAGTGTTTTTTTATTCTTACTACCAACAACTGTGTCAAATAAGTTTCAAATCGGTTCATAACCTGATATAGCTGCCAAGTAAACCGATCTGGGATCTGGACTTCTTGAGCCTCTCATGACCATCAACATACGTGTTTATAATGGTCTGAATCGGTCTATAGTCTGATACAGCTCCCATATAAATTGATCTCTCTATTTTACTTCTTGAGCCCCCAAAGGGCGCAATTCTTATTCGAATTGGCTGAAATTTTACACAGGTCTCCAACATATAATTTAATTGTGGTCCACACCGGACCATATCTTGATATCGCTCTAATAGCAGAGCAAATCTTTTCTTTTATCCTTTTTTGCCTAAGAAGAAATGCCGGAAAAAGAATTCGACAATTGCGACCCATGGTGGAGGGTATATAAGATTCGGCCCGGCCGAACTTAGCACGCTTTTACTTGTTTTCATTTGATATGGCTGAAATTTTGCACATAGTGTTCTGTTATGACTCCCAACAACGGAGCTAAGTACGGTTCAAATCAGTCAATAACATGATATAGCTCCCATATATACCGACCTCCCGATTTGACTTCTTGAGCCCTTACAAGCCGCAATTTTTTCTTCCGATTTGGCTGAAATTTTGCATATAGTATTCTGTATGACTCTCAACAAGATATGGCTCTCATATTTTAGCAGAATCCATGGTGGTGGGTTCCCAAGAATTGGCCTGGCCGAACTTAGCACCCTTTTACTTGTTTTTTATACCCACCACCGATGGATGATGGTATATTCATTTTGTCATTCCGTTTGCAACACATCGAAATATCCATTTCCGACCCTATAAAGTGTATATATTCTTGATCAGCGTAACAATCTAAGACGATCTAGACATGTCCGTCCGTCTGTCTGTTGAAATCACGCTACAGTCTTTAAAAATAGAGATATTGAGCTGAAATTTTGCACAGATTCTTTTTTCGTCCATAAGCAAGTTAAGTTCGAAGATGGGCTATATCGGACTATATCTTGATATAGCCCCCATATAGACCGATCCGCCGATTTAGGGTCTTAGGCCCATAAAAGCTACATTTATTATCCGATTTTGCTGAAATTTGGGACAGGGCGTTGTGTTAGGCCCTTCAAAATCCTTCGCCAATTTGGCTCAGATCGGTAAAGATTTGGATATAGCTGCCATATAGACCGATCCTCCGATTTAGGGTCGTAGACCCATAAAAGCCACATTTATTATCCGATTAAGCTGAAATTTGGGACAGTGAGTTGTGTTTGGCCCTCAATTTGGCTCAGATCGGTACAGATTTGGATACAGCTGCCATATAGACCGATATCTCGGTTTTAGGTTTTGGGGCCATAATAGGCGCATTTATTATCCGATTTTGCCGAAATTTGAGACAGTGAGTTTGGTTAGGCTCTTCGACGTCCTTCGTCATTTTGACCCAGATCGGTCTAGATTTGGATATAGCTGTCATATAGACCGATCTCTCGGTTTTAGGTTTTGGGACCATAAAAGGCGCATTTATTATCCAATTATGCCGAAATTTGAGACTGTGAGTTGTGCGAGGCTCTTCGACGTCCTTCTTCAATTTGGCCCAGATCGGTGCACATTTAAATATAGCTGCCATATAGACCGATCTCTCGATTTAAGGTTTTGGGCCCGTAAAAGGCGCATTTATTGTCCTATTACGCCGAAATTCGGGACAGTGAATTGTGTTAGGCTTTTCGGCATCCGGAACATATTTCGATATAACTGCTACGGGACATAAGGTATGCAATTTACACCGGATGTTTATGAAAGGTGGTTTACATATATATCTGAGGTGGTGGGTATCCAAAGTTCGGCCCGGCCGAACTTAACGCCTTTTTACTTGTTTTTTACTAGTTTCATTCGTCCACTTTTCGGTAATCCAAATTTCATTAGATTTCCTCTTTTCTAACTTGAGCCAGAATTTTTCTAAGACAGTTCTATTATTGGGTATTTTTCTACCCATTCGTCGTTAATGGGTTATATCAGTCAACCCATATTCGTCCATCCGTTCAACAGATAGCTGAAATCACGATAGCGTTCGAACGAATGAGGCAATCTGCATGAAGTTTTTTACATATACTTCTTAATGATGTAGGTGGTTGACTGTTGCAAATGGGTCATTTAGTCAAGATTGATTTTAATTTATAGTACTTAACAACTTAAAATATTTAACAATTTTTTCGTACTTCGTTTCTGAGTACGGACTTTCAAACTGCTCGAACACTTGTTAAAAAAAACTGGTGCAAATTTTTAATATTTTTTATTCTACAAGGCAATGAAAAAGACCCATTAACAAGCATACCGATCGACTCAGAATGCCTTTCTGATTCGATTTAGCTATGCCCGTCTGTCTGTCCGTCCGACTGTCGGTCAGTCTGTGTGTCTTTCTGTCAACGTTGATTTGTGTACAAATTTATTACATGCATATATTTTGGCTTAAAGACGAAACCTATTGAAATTGGAAGCAATGGGTTCAGATTTGGATATAGTTCCCATACATATGTTCGTCTCATTCCGACGAATACTTCAATATTATCGTCATTTGTCAACCGATCCTCGCGAGGTAAGGCATGGTTTCTCTTACGATTCTTCTGATTTAGATATAGCTGCACAATATTTCTTCTATGACTCCAAAAATATGTACAAAGTTTGGTGGAAATTCTACATAGAGACATATTTTTCCGAAACAAAATTTTATTGCAATTTATTTTAGAAAATTTCAATTAAAATTTTTCCAAAGCATAAAATTTTAATGATATTTTTTCCAAGCACAATATTTCGATGAAGCTTTTTTTAAACAAAATTTTAATGCAATTTTTTAAGACAAAATTTTTATAAAATTTTTGTTGAATTTTTTCCAAACACAAAATTTTAAGGAATTGTTCTTAACGAAATTGTAATGCAATCTTCGCAAGAACTTTTCTTTTTTTTTTTAAAGACAAGTTTTTAATAAAAAAAATATTCTTAATACAAAATTTCAAGGACATTTTTAGGATAATATTTCAAAGAAATTTTTAAAGATATCGATTTTATTGATATTTGTCTTAATTTTTTCTAAAGACAAAAGAGGAAAAAAATTTAATAAAAATGTTTCAATGAGTTTTTTCTGAAAAAAATTATTGGAAGTTTCTTCAAAAACAACACATAAATAAAATATTCTCTAAAAACAAAATTTCGATAAAATATTCTTGAAAATTTATCTTATATACCCTCCCCCATCGATCGCATTTGTCAAGTTCTTTGAATGATTTTTACAAACATATATGAGCTCTATTAAGTTATTGACCGATATGAATCGTACTTGTCATGGCTGTTAGAAGTCATAGGAAAACAAGTAAAAGCGTGCTAAGTTCGGCCGGGCCGAATCTTATATACCCTCCACCATGGATCGCATTTGTCGAGTTCTTTTCCCGGCATCTCTTCTTAGGCAAAAAAGGATATAAGAAAAGAGTTGCTCTGCTATTAAAACGATATCAAGATATGGTCCGGTTCGGACCACAATTAAATTATATGTTGGAGAACTGTGTAAAATTTCAGCCAATTCGTATAAGAATTGCGCCCATTGGGGCTCACGAAGTAAAATAGAGAGAACGATTTTTATGGGATCTGTATCGGGCTATAGACCGATTCAGACCATAATAAACACATTTGTTGATATCGGATAATAATTGCGACTTCTAGGGGTCAAGAAGTCAAGATCCCAGATCGGTTTATATGGCAGCTATATCAGGTTAAGAACCGATTTGAACCTTATTTGACACAGTTGTTGAAATTAAAAATAAAATACGTCATGCAAAATTTCAAAATTTCCAAATCGGATAGGAATTGCGCCCTCTAGAAGCTCAAGAAGTCAAATCCCCAGATCTGTTTATATGACAGCTATATCAGGTTATGGACCGATTTCAACCATACTTGGCACAGTTGTTGGATATAATAATGAAATACTTCGTGCAAAAATTCATTCCAATCGGATAAGAATTGCGCACTCTAGAGGCTCAAGAAGTCAAGACCCAAGATCGGTTTATATGGCAGCTATATCAGGTTATGAGCCGATTTGAACCATACTTGGCACAGTTGTTGGATATCATAACAAAACACGTCGTACAAAATTTCATTCTGATCGGATAAGAATTGCGCACTCTAGAGGCTCAAGAAGTCAAGACCCAAGATCGGTTTATATGGCAGCTATATCAGGTTATGGACCGATTTGAACTATACTTGGCACAGTTGTTGGATATCATAACAAAACACGTCGTGCAAAATTTCATTCCAATCGGATAAGAATTGCGCACTCTGGAGGCTCAAAAAGTCAAGACCCAAGATCGGTTTATACGACCTACACTAATAAGAAGTATTTGTGCAAAATTTCAAGCGGCTAGCTATACTCCTTCGGAAGTTAGCGTGCTTTCGACAGACAGACGGACGGACGGACGGACGGACAGACGGACAGACGGACGGACATGGCTAGATCGACATAAAATGTCACGACGATCAAGAATATATATACTTGGGGTCTCAGACGAATATTTCGAGTAGTTACAAACAGAATGACGAAATTAGTATACCCCCCATCTTATGGTGGAGGGTATAATAATCGAGAGATCGGTTACTATGGCGGCTGTATCAGGTTATGGACTGATTTAGACCATACTTGGCACAGTTATAGGAAGCCATACCAAAACTATATGTCCAAAATTTCAACCAAATCGGATAAGAATTGCGCTCCCAAGAAGCTCGAAAATTCTATTCGGGAGATCGGTTTATATGACAGTTATATCAAGTTATTAACTGATTTGAACCATACTTAGCGCAATTGTTGAAAGCGCTACCATACACCTCGTGCAAAGTTCCAGCCAAATCGGATAAGAATTGCGTTCTCAAATAAAAAGTATTTATGCAAAATTTTAAGCGCCTAGCTTTACTCCTTCGAAAGTTAGAGTGCTTTCAACGGACGGAGAGAAGGATGGGCAATGCTAGTTCGATTTAAAATGTAATGTCGAACAGAAAATATACACTTTATGGGGTCTTAGACGCATATTTCGAGGTGTTACAAACGGAATAACGAAATTAGTATACCCCTATCCTACGGTGGAGGGCACTACAAAAAGACCTCGAGTTTAAATTTAACAAGTAAAAGCGTGCTACGTTCGGCCGCGCCGAATCTTATATACCCTCCACCATCGATCGCATTTGGCTAGTTCTTTTCCCGGCATCTCTTTTTAGGCCGAACTTTGAATACCCACCACCTCAGGTATATATGTAAGCCACCTTTCTTAAAAATCCGGTGAAAAATGCATACCTTATGCCCCATAGCAGCTATTTCGAATATGATCCGATTTGGACCAAGTACTAATAAGTACAAATCATTGTTCAATTGTGTATAACAAAATATTGGTCTTTTTAGTAGCTATATCTAAAAATAAACCGATCTGATCGATATACGATACGGATGTCGAGAAGCCTAACATAAGTCACTGTGTCAAATTTCAGTGAAATCGGATTATGAATGCGCCAAAACCTTAAATCGAGAGATCGGTGTATAAGGCAGTTATATCCAAATATGGACCGATCTCAGCCGAATTGAAGACGGATATCGAAGGGCCTAACACAACTCACTGTCCCAAATTTTGGCAAAATCGAATAATAAATGCGCCTTTTATGGGCTCAATCGTGAGATCGGTCTATATGGCAGCTATACCCAAATCTGGACCGATCTGAGCTAAATTGCAGATATATGTCGAGGGGCCTAACACAACTTACTGTCCCAAATTTCAGATCGTCTTCGATTTTTACGCTGATCAAGAATATATATATTTTATAGGGTCGGAAATGGATATTTCGATGTATTGCAAACGGAATGACAAAATGAATATACCCCCATCCTTCGATGGTGGGTATGAAAGTTGCTATGATATTGGAGCTATATCAACTTTTGGTCCGATGGTCCGGACCATAATTTAACTAAATGTTGAAGATCATAGTAGAAGTTGTTGTGAAAAATTTCAGCCAATTCGAATAAAAATTGCGCCCTTTAGTGGCTTAAGAAGTAAAAAGGGGAGATCGGTTTATGTGGGAGCTGTATCAGGCTATAGACCGATTCAGACTATAATTGACACGTTGAAGACATCGTTGTACAAAATTTCAGCAAAATCTGATAATAATTCCGACCTCTAGAGGCTCAAGAAGTGAAGATCCCAGATCAGTTTATATGGCAGCTATATCAGGTTATGGGCCGATTTGAACCACACTTAGCGCTGTAATTGGAAATTATAACAAATCACCTTATGCAAAATTTCAGTCAAATCGGGTGAGCATTGCGCCCTCTAGTAACTCAAGAAGTCAAGATCCAAAATCGTTTTATATGTCAGCAAAAAATTTAAATTTTATACTTTTCACCACTACTGTGGTACAGGGTATTATAACTAAGTGTATTCGTTTGTAACACCCAGAAGGAAGAAAGATAAACCTATTGATAAGTATACCGATCGACTCAGAATCACTTTCTGATTCGATTTAGCTATGTCCGTCTGTCTGTCCGTCTGTCTGTGTTAATTTGTGTACAAACTACAGGTCGCAATTTTCATCGTCTTCAAATTTGGTACAGGCATGTTTTTCGGTCTGGAGACGGAGCCTATTGAAATTGCAAAAAATCGGTTCAGATTTGGATAAAGCTTCCACATATATCTTTGTGCGATTTTCATTAATAATGCAAAAAAATTGTCATTTGTTAACCGATTCTCTCGAAATCGGAAATTTTTACTCTCGACATTAATAGTGAATTTCATAGAAATCGGTACAGATTTAGATATAGCTTTCATATATATAAATATCCACTGAATTTCACTCCCAGAGCCACTGCAAGTGAATTTACTGACCTATTGACCAATTAATCATTTATTGTACAGCGCATTCCCCGTCGACTTCATATTTATATATGGCTCTCATATATATGTTCGTCCGATTTCAAGAAATATTGCAATAAAGTGCTCATTTGTTAACCGATTCTCTCGAAATTTGGCAAGAAGGACTTTCTTATGACTTTTAATATTGCTGGTGAAATTTATAAAAATCGGTTCAGATATAGATATAGCTGCAATGCATGCATTTCGCCCGATTTTCACTTTTAGAGCAACTGCAAACCCATTTATTGACCAATATTGCCAAAATTGTGCACAACGCTTTCCTCGATGCCTACCACAATATCTAAGAAGTTTGGTAAAAATCGGTTCAGATTTAGATGTAGCTCCCATTATATGTTCTCCAGATTTTGGATAATTTACAATAATGTTGTCATTTGTCAACCATATCTATTACAGTTTTATCATATTTGCTTTAAATTTGATACATCCGCCGAGGTGCATAAAAATTGGTGCAGAACTAGATATAGGTCCCACTTTGTACTTATAGGGTAGGTGTATGGTATTATAAAGCGACACCGCTCAACTTTTTCTTTTCCTTACTGGTTTTATTATAAAAATTTTTAGAATTTTATTGTTTTTTGTTAAAATATTTTTTATTATTTTGTCCAGAGCCGAAATAATTTTTTCTACTCCGACTCTGCAGCCCTGAATATAACTCCCATACATGTATATGAATGCAGGATTTTCACTTAAAAGCCATAGCAAACAGAATAATTTGCAATTATTCCAGAAACTTTGCGGATTGCTTTCTTTACACAATTTACCGCATGAATGTTACACCGCATGAACGGGGATACATTTCTCGGATACTTCTCAGCATGTTTTCCGATCAGACTGTGACCTGTCAAGACGTCCGTTTTAGACAGCGACAGCAAAGCGGTAGACCAATTGAAGTCATGACTAGACCACATAATTTTGGAATGCCCACAATCCAACGGATGATATATGTCGCAGTAGTTTGTATACCCACGATATCCAGAGGCATTAGGCGTAGCATTAAATGCAGTGCGTGAAATGGTATAGTCCTCTTGAACAGTATGTGGACTTTTGAAGCGCCGTCCATCCGACCACTACCCCATATAGCATTATAGGTCTGACAACCAGTATATACCCAGTGCATGACATGCAGCTGTATAGGGCAAAAGTAGACTTTCTTGTCCTTTCCAAAATGTTGGATTCTAAGTTCAATTTCCAGTCTAGCAAAACACCTAAGTATTTTGCACTTTCAGTAAATGGAACATTCTCTCCTCCTAAGGAGACAGGTGCCTCTGTAGGTAACTTGTACCTCCTGCTGAAAATAACTACTTTTGTCTTGTACGAATTGACGCCTAGACCACTTTCGGTAGCGCACTTCGCTGTCGTACGTGGAGTTTCCTGAAGTATATCTCTAAGATATTGTTCTGCCATCTGCCATATCTCTAAGATATTGTTTTCAATCGTATAAAGTACAATACAAAACTTTTAACATTTATCTGCCATAAATAGTGTACCGGTATTGGGTTGTCTCCAAATACCTGCAGTTTTTGGCGCAGTTTGCTTGTTATTAATGAAACAAAATGCAAAATATTTGTTCTCCTGCTCTACCTTTTGTACATAGTTCGTAACAAACATATACTTGCCGACTATAGGCTTTGGTTGGAAATTGACAAATTAACCTTGCGTCATCTACCATCCTGCTTTGATATAAGCTTTAATTGCACACATTTACAAGCCGGCAAGTGGTTCTTGTATAAGCTAAGCTTTTCTTTGCAAGCATTTCCTGGTTTGACGCATCTCTACAATTTGATTGTTGTAATTGCCAAAAGCATTAAATCGTGAAGCTTAGAGATTAATTTAAACTTTTATTTTAAAGAACGCCCCTGTAGCCCAGCATCTGAAACTTAAAAATGAATTGCTCTAAGATCAACTGCAACAAGTAAAAAAGCGTTAAGTTCGGCCGGGCCGAACTTTGGATACCCACCACCTCGGGTATATATGTAAATCACCTTTCATCAAAATCCTGTAAAAATTGCATTCCTTATGTCCTATAGCAGTTATATCGAAATATGTTCCGATTTGAACAAAGTACTGTTGTTGTAGCAGTTTATTGTGTTCTATCTTTCGTCTGCTTGATTCTGTTGAGTGTCAAGACCCAGGAACTCTGCGACTAAGATGGGGTGGGTCCACAGGAATCTGGGTCTGAGTCGAGTGGGTCTGGCCGGGTAGTTAAACAGGTGACGTGTATCGTGCGGTCCCTGGTTACAATCGGGACATACATCTTGCACGTCGGCATCAATCCTAGCTCTGTGGGAATTGAGGCGGCTGCATCTGCCAGAACGTAATTGAGCCAAAACCACTCTGGTTTGCCAATGGGTGGCGGTCGTTCTCCAAGGACTACATTCACCCGGTAGCCAATTACCGCGTCTGCTACCGTGTCTGCATGAATGTTGTTCAGACCCGCTTGATATGCTGCTTGATCTAGAGGTTCTCTCTTGTAGCGCTGAACCTCACGCTCTAGATCGTGTAGATCTACCTTAAGGCTTCTGGGCGGTGGGTATCTATCCACAAGATGATGATTTGGATGGTTTCTGCGATAACAGCCCAAAAGGTATTGCTTAGACAGCATGTAGTTATGTCTTCGCACTGGTAGGATCTTTGTTTCCTGATGGAGGTGGTCCACATGAGAACTGAGGAGACAGCCCGTCGCAGTTCGGAGGGAGGCATTCTGACAGATCTGAATATTATTCCACTGCGTGTCACAAAGTTGACGAGACCACACTGGCGCTGCATAACTTACCACAGACCGGCCAATTGCTTTGTACGTGGTCAACAAGGTTTCTTTGTCTGCACCCCAAGTGCTGCCGGCGAGTGACTTGAGGTCCTTGTTTCTACTTTTGACTAACTTTGACTACTTTGGACCAAGTACTAATAAGTACAAGTCATTGTTCAATTGTGTATAACAAAATATTGGTATTTTTAGTAACTATATCTAAAAATAAACCGATCTGAACCATATACGACCCAGAAGTCGAAAAGCCTAACATAAGTCACTGTGTCAAATTTCAGTGAAATCGGATAATAAATGCGCCTTTTATGGGGCCAAGACTTTAAATTGAGAGATCGGTCTACATGGCAGCTATATCCAAATCTGCACCGATTTGGGCAAAGTTGCAGAAAAATGTCCAAGAGTGTAACACAACGCACTGTCCCAAATTTCAGCGAAATCGGACAATAAATCCGCCTTTTATGGCCCCAAACCCTAAAACCGAGAGATCGGTCTATATGGCAGCTAAATACAAATCTGGACCGATCTGTACCATATTGCAGAAGTATGTCAAGGGGCATAACTTAACTCACTGTCTCAAATTTCGGCGACATCGGGCAATAAATGCGCCTTTCATGGGCCCAAAACCATAAATCTAAAGTTCGGTCTATATGGCAGCTATATCCAAATCTGAACCGATCTGGGCCAAATTGACGAAGGACGTCGAAGGGCCTAACACAACTCACTGTGCCAAATTTCAGCAAAATCGGATAATAAATGTGGCTTTTATGGGCCTAAGACCCTAAATCGGAGGATCGATATATTTAACAGCTATATCCAAATCTGGACCCATCTGGGCCAAATTGACGGAGGATGTCGAAGGGCATAACACAATTCACTGTGCCAAATTTCAGCAAAATCGGATAATAAATGTGGCTTTTATAGGCCTAAGACTCCAAATCGGAGGATCGGTCTATATGGCAGCTATATCCAAATCTGGACCGATCTGGGCCAAATTGACGAAGGACGTCGAAGGGCCTAACACAACTCACTGTGCAAAATTTCAGCAAAATCGGATAATAAGTGTGGCTTTTATGGGCCTATGACCCCAAATCGGAGGATCGGTCTATATGCCAGCAATATCCAAATCTGGATGTCGAAGGGCCTAACACAACTCACTGTCTTAAATTTCAACAAAATCGGATAATAAATGTGGCTTTTATGGGCCTAAGACCCTAAATCGGCCGATCGGTCTGGGGGCTATATCAAGATATAGCCCGATATAGCCCATCTTCGAACTTATCCTGCTTATGGACAAAAAAAGAATCTGTGCAAAATTTCAGCTCAATATCTCTGTTTCTAAAGACTGTAGCGTGATTTCAACAGACAGACGGACGGACATGTATAGATGGTCTTAGATTTTTACGCTGATCAAGAATATATATACTTTATAGGGTCGGAAATGAATATTTCGATGTGTTGCAAACGGAATGACAAAATGAATAAACCCCCATCCTTCGGTGCTAGGTATAAAAATACCGATTCCGATGATTCGATGTTGTCTTGCTTTCTATGTTTGGATTCATAACACGTAAGATGTGTCGGATTAGCAGCACGCACTGCGTATAATTAAAGGAAGGATAAAGGTCTACGTTGGTGCTGTACCAAATGCAGAATGTTTATTAATTTATTTATTTGAAATAAATTATCTTGATAATTTACATACATCTAAATTGAAAAAATTAATTACAAAAAAACAAATGCAAAAACTACATCCATCCCAATTAGAAAACATATGAAAAATTTAATTAATAATAAAAAGCAACGTATAAAGCAAAGAAAATAAAAAATGTAGTAAAATTTAAAAAAAAATTAATTATGAAAATTATATAATAATAGGTTCGGTTAGGTTGAAAAGGGGGTACAGATATTAATCTGCCCCATGCCACTAAAGACATACATCTAAGCCAGTAATCGGTTTGTTGTGCGCTGCAAAAGCCGGACAATGACATAGGAAATGCTCCAAAGGCTCATCATCTTCCCCACATACCCTACACATGCTATAACTTGCCGCATCGATTTTGCATAAGTGAGCTCGTAGTCCTATGTGTCCCGTTATGATACCAATAGCTATATTGACCACTCCTTACTTAATTTCAGTAATAGCCTCGTCCTCTCACGATCCGGATCATCCCATAGGGTTTTCGCCGTCCTACCGACTGTTTCGCTGTGTTACATGCACGTTTGTCGCCCACGCCCTTAACTCGGACTGCGTCGACCAGAAAGGCTTCGGGTTAACCAAGTTTACCGACGGTAGTCCTCTGGCCTTCACCGCCAAATTGTCTGCCCCTTCATTTTCCCTTACCCCGTTATGGAGTAAAATGGGCCCGGCACCCAAACGATGCATATTTTGCCATCCTCAGAGAAGGCGTTAATCTCCTTCTTACACTGCAAGACTTCGTTCGTGACCTTACCGTCCTGGTTGTTATTGCCCTTATAACAATTTTACTGTCGGTAAATATGTTCACACTCGACGTCCTCGCGTTACTACAACACTACCTCACGCATTCCGTGATCGCCCGGATCTCCGCCTGCAGGACCGTATTATGGTCAGCCAGTCTAAAACAGATCTCTTCCCAATGTAGACTCCCAGGCCCACTCGTTCCCCAAGCTTTGATCCATCCGAGTAATATGATCTTCCAGACGGCAATACTAGGGTTCCGCCAGTCCAAGACTGTGCAGCTGGCACTCTACCTCAAGTGTCGTCTCAGGTATCCGATCGGAAACCTCTTACCTTCCTTTCTGGTTTCCCATCGTTGCCTCGTCTAGTAATAATCCTATAAAGAAATTGTGAAGATCTCAATTTGAGGGGAGAGTCAAAACTGTATCCATAAAGGCAATTACTTGAAGTCATGTTGGGTTCTTCTCAAGCTATAGGCATATCGTATTATGGCATTAAAAACAACATTCAGTTCAAATTTCCAAAGAGCTCACAACCATACAACAGCACTGAAACCAATATGGTCTTTGCCATCAGATCTCGTATGCTAAGTGATGTGAATGAATGCGTAAGCTATGGTGTACGTAGTTTAGTAAGCTATGGTGTACGTAGTGTGTCCAACGGCTGCATTAATATGACTTGTCCAACTAAGTGAACTGTTAAATATTACCCCTAAATTCTTCGCAGTGGGGACTATCCGAATCTTTTCATTGTTAACATATACGCCGATGCGGGGAGCTTTTCCTATTCTTGTGTAAAATCAAACACTTTGATTTGTTAGGCTTTAAGAGGAGACCATTCGCCCGGACTCATCTACGAACATTGCGAAGATCACTATTGAGGTCCACGTTGGACTGATTATGATATTAATCAGTTCAACGTGAGATGGCTACTCAAGTAAATTTGAACGTCGTCAGCATACATGTGCACTTGGCTATAAGTCAGTTGATCAGGAAGATCATTAGCTTACATTAAAAAAAGAAGTGGACCAATAATCGATCATTGAGGAACTCCTTTTCCTTCTTCTAATGGTTGCGATGGATCGATTTTCGAGAGGAGAGTCTCAGTGAGGAGTCAGGTGGCACTGGCTCTTAATTAAATACTGAGTCCGAATGATACTCGAGATGACAAGGCGATCATTCAAATATCCAATGGCCAAAATCAGCGTCTGTTCCGAGGTTAGGGAGCGAGTGTCAGATCTTGGAGCAAGCGGCTCGCCACAACGAGGGGTACATGTGCAATCCCACAAAGCCCATTCGGTTGGGGCGCTGGGGCAGTAAACCGCCCCCGGAAAACTATGAGAAACAAAGGAATAGTAAAAACGGACCCCCCAACGTTGACAACCCACGCCAACAAAAAAAGGACCATGATTTTCGGATCTGCACCTGGAATGTCCGCACTCTTTATAGAGAAGGTGCAACATGCGCGCTGGCGGATGTATTAGAGAAGTACAAGGCAGATATTACAGCCTTACAGGAAGTGCGATGGACTGGGAATGGCGTCACTACAACACCAAACGGTGACGATCTATACTATAGCTGCCTTAACACGAGGCATGAATTTGGCAGTGGATTTGTGGTTAGTCGGAGACTGAAACACCTTGTCTCCAGCTTTACTCCGGTGGATGAGAAGCAAGCTACAATTCGCATAAAAGCCAAATTCTTCAACATCAGCCTTATTTGTGCCCAAGCCCTGACGGAAGACAAAGACGAGCAGACCAAGGATATTTTCTACGACCCCCTAGAGAGAGAATATGACCGCTGCCCCGCCGATGATATTAAAATCGTTCTTGGAGATTTTAATGCGAAGATAGGGAAGGGAGACATTTTTGGTCCAACAGTAGAAAAGTTTAGCCTCCACGAGATAATGTCCAGTAACGGGTTGAGGCTGAGATGAAGGAGAGGTATCGGCAGAAAAGGAGAGAGGAGAAACGTCTATTCCGCAGAAAGAAAAAGGAAATGGAAAGACGTAAGTGTGAGCGAATTGATATGCACAGAATTAAACATCAAACGGATGGCTTTAGTGCAGGTACATCCTCCTGCAGAGACAAAGAAGGAAATCTGGTAACTGACAGAGATAACATGCTGAGGATATGAAAAGAACATTTTACCCAACTGCTAGTGTCCGACGTTGGCGACGAAAAGGATACCGCAGAACCAATCCCTGATGATGGTATAGAATGTTTATCTCCTAGTCAGAATGAGGTCCAAGTAGCAGTGACGCGACTAAAGAACAACAAGGCAGCAGGAGCCGACGGATTACCCGCTGAACAATTTAAGACCGTAGGCGACACGCTGATAAGGCGTATGCATCAGCATACTATGTCCCGTACACAAGAAAGAAGACAAGACGGAATGTTCCAACTACAGATGAATAAGTCTCCTCCCCGTCGCGTACAAGATACTCTCGAGCGTACTGTGAGAAAGATAAAAACCAAAAGTCAATGAAATAATTGGGCCCTATCAATGCGGCTTTAGACCTGGTTAATCCACCCTGGACCAGATATTCACACTGCGCCAAATCCTGGAAAGACCGGAGAAGCACAAATCAACACTTACCATCTCTTTTCGTTGACTGCAAAGCCGCTTTTGATACTCCATTACGTTCAAAGGTATTTCAAGCCATGTCTGAGTTTGGTATCCCTGCAAAATTAATAAGACTCTGCAGGATGACACTTGCTGACACGCGTTCCTCAGTAAGAATAGGAATGAATCTCTCCGAACCATTTAATACCAAATGAGGTTTCAGACAAGGAGACAGCCCATCGTGTGATCTCTTTAAAATTCTGCTGGAGAAGATTATACGAGATGCAGATGTGAATAGATATGGCACACTAATTAAAAGAGAACACATGCTACTCGCCTATGCCGACGACATCGATATCATAGGTCGGTCACCGGAAGTTTGAAAGAATCGAAAAAGAATCGGTGAAAATGGGCCTGACAATAAATAGAGCTAAGACGAAATGGATGGTATCAACTCCCAAAACGTCTTGCACAACCGAGCTGATAAAGAAAATGGAGAAAGTTGGGAACCACAACTTTGAGACAGTCAGTAAATTAACTACCTCGGCACCGCCGTAACCGAAACGAATGACCCGTTTTGAGATTAAGCGAAGAAAATACTGGCAAACAGATGCTACTTTGGACGAAGTAAGCAGTTTAGAAACAAGACCACCTCTCGACAGACGAAGATTACACTATACAAGACACTGATACTACCCATGTTGTTATATGGTTCTGAAGCATGGGTACTTGCGAAAGCAGATGAGGTAGTGCTTGGAGTATTTGAGAGATTCTTCGTAAAATATATGGACCAGTTTGCTTTAATGGAGAATATAAACATCATATGAACCACGAGCTGTATGACGACGATAGCATAGTTACATGCATTAAAATACAACGGCTGCGTTGGCTAGGTCATGTTGTCAGAATGGATGAAGAAGTTCCAACAAAGAAGTCTTTTGAAGGTAAACACGGTGGTACACGCAAACCAAAAGCCAGATGGAAACTTGGTGTCAGAGATTTTAGAACGAGAGCAGAAGATCGAGGCGCTTTGAACGCTAGTGGAAAAATGTTCTGTCACAGCCAATTAAAGTAAGTAAGTAATGGTTGCGATCTCGAGCTCCCTACGTACACCGATTGTGATCTATTAGAGAGGTAGGACATTAGAAATCTTGTTGACGTACTAGAGAAACCGAAAAATGGCGAAGTTTGAAGAAAAGATTCCGGTGGTCAACGGTATCGAATGCTTTTGATGATGAAGAAGAAGAAAACACGCCTTGTTGCCATCAATATCCGCTCTAATAGATTCAGAAACTTCTAACAAAGCTGTTATGCAACTGTGGTTGGGCCTAAAACCAATTGGCCGATATCCTTTATCCGTTTTGGGTACTGGAATAATTTTGCATGCTTTTAATTAGATGAATAAGTACTAGAAGCGAGGATATTATTAAACAAGTGGGTTATGAAGGGAATTAGACGAGGAACGAGAATGCGTATAAACCTAGGGTCGACTCTGTCGGGATCTATAGCGTTACATTTGACTGCCGCAAAACATTCCAAAACAACCTCTCGCGAGACACACCGAAACTTAAAACTACCTTCGCCAAGTATGTCATTAGATGTTCTACCATCAACATTATAAAACGAGGGATCCGCCTGCCCGGATGGTATACTGACAAATGTTCTGTTCAGTTCCTCAGGGTCTTAGTGACAAATACTAATCTCATTAGTTTTCCCAATACCAAATTCCTCAATAATTCTCCATTTACCTCTGGAGTCTAAGGCTAAACTAAATTAATTGGAATATGGAATTGAATTCTGTCTTCGCCGCTTTTATCAAATAGTTAACCCCTCTCCTCGCGGTGCGGAATTCATCATATAGAATTCATCATATTTTATGGCATTTCTAATAGATGAGCCAAAGCAAAGCACACGATTCATGTTGGTGTGTTTCCTCTTTATAGGAACAGTCACATTGTACAAATTGCATTGTAGGAAATCAAGTTACTGATCCACTACTTACATACTTCTGAAATCCCGAAACGAATACGTTCCTGCATCTATATGTAGGTTGAAATCGTAAACCAAGAACATCAAATCATGCTTGGAGAAGCCAGGAGCAGAAACCTGTTCATAAAGAAGAACATTTTTCAGGTTATTAACAAACAAGTAACAAGGAGTTAAGTTCGGTCGGGCCCAACTTTGGATACCCACCACCTCGGGTATATATATAAACCACTTTTCATCAAAATACGGTGAAAATTGCATACCTTATGTCCCTAGAAGTTATACCGAAATATGTTCCGATTTGGACCAAATACTAATAAGTACAGCAGCTACATCTAAAAATAAACCGATCTAAACCATGCACGACGGATGTCGGAAAGCCTAACATAAGTCACTGTGTCAAATTTCAATGAAATCGTATTATAAATGCGCCTTTTATGGGGCCAAGACTTTGAATTGAGATATCTTTCTACATGGCGGCTATACCCAAATCTAGACCGATTCGGGCCAAGTTGCAGAAAAATGTCGGGGAGCCTAACACAAATCACTGTCCCAAATTTTAGCAAAATCGGATCATAAATTTGTTATTTATGGGACTAAGACCCTAAATCGGAGGGTCGGTCTACATGGCAGCTAAACTCCAATCTGGACCGATCTGGGCCAAATTGAGGAATGATGTCGGAAGGCCTAGCACAACTCACTGTCCCAATTTTCAGCAAAATCGGATAATAAATGTGGCTTTTATGGGCCTAAGACCCTAAATCGGCGGATCGGTCTATATGGGGGCTATATCAAGATGTAGTCCGATATGGCCCATCTTCGAACTTAACCTGCTTATGGACAAAAAAAGAATCTGTGCAAAGTTTCAGCTAAATATCTCTATTTTTAACGACTGTAGCGTGATTTCAACAGACAGACGGACAGACGGACGGACATGTCTAGATCGTCTTAGATTTTTACGCTGATCAAGAATATATATACTTTTTAAGGTCGGAAATGGATATTTCGATGTGTTGCAAACGGAATGACATGAATATACCCCCATCCTTCGGTGGTGGGTATAAAAATAAATGAAGCAATGTGCTTGAGGAAGAATAAAGGTGAGTGGGTGTGTTCTACTAGTGGGATATAGACCAAGCGAGAACATGTTATCCGTCAAAGATGGGTCAACGAGAATATTTGACTTAAAGTCGACCGTGATGGCCACTTCATTATATCCCAGCATTACAGCCATTGAGCTGACCAAAATCAATGGTTAGATGCAACCAATTAACATTCTCCTATTATTGGACCTGAGATCAATAAAATTATATTCGATACCATCACCAGTATTCGATCTCAGACGAAATTTTGGTTTAAGAACATTCCTTGCGAAAATTGCAACATCTCCCTTACGTTTTTCCTGTCAGATCTAAATACAGAATAATCCTGCATTCCAATAAAAGCATCGGGTATTGATGGATTAAGTCATCTTTGTACTACATATAACATGAATACATGTGTTTTCAAATATGTACTTAAACTCATCGGTTTTATTTACTATACTCTGAGCGTTAAATGGCAAATTTTTAATCCCCTTCTTTGGTTTGCGAGAATTCGAAAAAGAATTCTCGTTGTGTCTTGGGAAGCACTGTCTACACAACACATCGCTGAAAGTGATAAAACGGGTAACAGCAACACATATAGTTTTGATTAGCAGGCAGTATTAAGTAAAAGCGTGCTAAGTTCGGCCGGGCCGAATCTTATATACCCTCCACCATGGATCGCATTTGTAGAGTTCTTTTCCCGGCATCTCTTCTTAGCCAAAAAAAGGATATAAGAAAAGATTTGCTCTGCTATTAGAGCGATATCAAAATATGGTACGGGTTGAACCACTATTAAATTATATGTTGGAGACCTGTGTAAAATGTCAGCCAATTCGAATAAGAATGGCGCCCTTTAGGGGCTCAAGAAATAAAATAGAGAGATCGATTTATATAGGAGCTGTATCGGGCTATAGACCGATTCAGACCATAATAAACACGTATGCTGATGGTCATGAGAGAATTCGTCGTACAAAATTTCAGACAAATCGGATAAGAATTGCGACCTCTACAGGCTCAAGAAGTCAAGATCCCAGATCGGTTTATATGGCAGCTATATCAGGTTATGAACCGATTTGAACCATACTTGGCACAGTTGTTGGATATCATAACAAAACACTACGTGCCAATATTCATTCAAATCGGATAGGAATTGCGCCCTCTAGAAGCTCAAGAAGTCAAGACCCAAGATCGGTTTATATGACATCTATATCAGGTTATAGACCGATTTCAACCATACTTGGCACAGTTTTTGGATATCAGAACAAAACACGTCGTGCGAAATTTCAACATCAGCCTTATTTGTGCCCAAGCCCTGACGGAAGACAAAGACGAGCAGACCAAGGATATTTTCTACGACCCCCTAGAGAGAGAATATGACCGCTGCCCCGCCGATGATATTAAAATCGTTCTTGGAGATTTTAATGCGAAGATAGGGAAGGGAGACATTTTTGGTCCAACAGTAGAAAAGTTTAGCCTCCACGAGATAATGTCCAGTAACGGGTTGAGGCTGAGATGAAGGAGAGGTATCGGCAGAAAAGGAGAGAGGAGAAACGTCTATTCCGCAGAAAGAAAAAGGAAATGGAAAGACGTAAGTGTGAGCGAATTGATATGCACAGAATTAAACATCAAACGGATGGCTTTAGTGCAGGTACATCCTCCTGCAGAGACAAAGAAGGAAATCTGGTAACTGACAGAGATAACATGCTGAGGATATGAAAAGAACATTTTACCCAACTGCTAGTGTCCGACGTTGGCGACGAAAAGGATACCGCAGAACCAATCCCTGATGATGGTATAGAATGTTTATCTCCTAGTCAGAATGAGGTCCAAGTAGCAGTGACGCGACTAAAGAACAACAAGGCAGCAGGAGCCGACGGATTACCCGCTGAACAATTTAAGACCGTAGGCGACACGCTGATAAGGCGTATGCATCAGCATACTATGTCCCGTACACAAGAAAGAAGACAAGACGGAATGTTCCAACTACAGATGAATAAGTCTCCTCCCCGTCGCGTACAAGATACTCTCGAGCGTACTGTGAGAAAGATAAAAACCAAAAGTCAATGAAATAATTGGGCCCTATCAATGCGGCTTTAGACCTGGTTAATCCACCCTGGACCAGATATTCACACTGCGCCAAATCCTGGAAAGACCGGAGAAGCACAAATCAACACTTACCATCTCTTTTCGTTGACTGCAAAGCCGCTTTTGATACTCCATTACGTTCAAAGGTATTTCAAGCCATGTCTGAGTTTGGTATCCCTGCAAAATTAATAAGACTCTGCAGGATGACACTTGCTGACACGCGTTCCTCAGTAAGAATAGGAAAGAATCTCTCCGAACCATTTAATACCAAATGAGGTTTCAGACAAGGAGACAGCCCATCGTGTGATCTCTTTAAAATTCTGCTGGAGAAGATTATACGAGATGCAGATGTGAATAGATATGGCACACTAATTAAAAGAGAACACATGCTACTCGCCTATGCCGACGACATCGATATCATAGGTCGGTCACCGGAAGTTTGAAAGAATCGAAAAAGAATCGGTGAAAATGGGCCTGACAATAAATAGAGCTAAGACGAAATGGATGGTATCAACTCCCAAAACGTCTTGCACAACCGAGCTGATAAAGAAAATGGAGAAAGTTGGGAACCACAACTTTGAGACAGTCAGTAAATTAACTACCTCGGCACCGCCGTAACCGAAACGAATGACCCGTTTTGAGATTAAGCGAAGAAAATACTGGCAAACAGATGCTACTTTGGACGAAGTAAGCAGTTTAGAAACAAGACCACCTCTCGACAGACGAAGATTACACTATACAAGACACTGATACTACCCATGTTGTTATATGGTTCTGAAGCATGGGTACTTGCGAAAGCAGATGAGGTAGTGCTTGGAGTATTTGAGAGATTCTTCGTAAAATATATGGACCAGTTTGCTTTAATGGAGAATATAAACATCATATGAACCACGAGCTGTATGACGACGATAGCATAGTTACATGCATTAAAATACAACGGCTGCGTTGGCTAGGTCATGTTGTCAGAATGGATGAAGAAGTTTCAACACGCTCAAGAAGTCAAGATCCCAGATCGGTTTATATGGCAGCTATATCAGGTTATGAACCGATTTGAACCATACTTGGCACAGTTGTTGGATATCATAACAAAACACTACGTGCCAATATTCATTCAAATCGGATAGGAATTGCGCCCTCTAGAAGCTCAAGAAGTCAAGACCCAAGATCGGTTTATATGACATCTATATCAGGTTATAGACCGATTTCAACCATACTTGGCACAGTTTTTGGATATCAGAACAAAACACGTCGTGCGAAATTTCATTCCAATCGGATAAGAATTGCGCACTCTAGAGGCTCAAGAAGTCAAGACCCAAGATCGGTTTATATGGCAGCTATATCAGGTTATGGACCGATTTGAGCCATACTTAGCACAGTTGTTGGATATCAAAACAAAACACGTCGTGCGAAATTTCATTCCAATCGGATAAGAATTACCGACCTACACTAATAAGAAGTATTTGTGCAAAATTTCAAGCGGCTAGCTTTACTCTTTCGGAAGTTAGCGTGCTTTCGACAAACAGACGGACGGACGGACGGACGGACATGGCTAGATCGACATAAAATGTCACGACGATCAAGAATATATATATACTTTATGGGGTCTCAGACGACAATTTCGAGTAGTTACAAACAGAATGACGAAATTAGTATACCCCCCATCCTATGGTGGAGGGTATAATTATTGTTTTATATATGAGTGTTAATAATAAAAACTGAGAGCAAGTTATGACAAAGAAATCAAAAATATGAGAAACAAGTAAAAGCGTGCTAAGTTCGGCCGGGCCGAATCTTATATACCCTCCACCATGGAGCGCAGTTGTCGAGTTCTTTACCCGGCATCTCTTCTTAAGCAAAAAGTGATAGAAGAAAAGATTTGCTCTGCTATTAGAGCGATATAAAGATATGATCCGGTTTAGACCACTATTAAATTATATGTTGGAGACCTGTGTAGAATGTCAGCCAATTCGAGTAAGAATTGCGCCCTTTGGGGGCTCAAGAAGTAAAATAGAGAGATCGATTTATATGGGAGCTGTATCGGGCTATAAACAGATTTAGACCATAATCAACACGTATGTTGATAGTCAAGAGAGGATCCATCGTACAAAATTTCAGGCAAATCGGATAATAATTGCGACTTCTAGAGGCTCAAGAAGTCAAGATCCCAGATCGGTTTACATGGCAGCTATATCAGGTTATGAACCGATTTAAACCTTATTTGACACAGTGGTTGAAAGAAAAAATAAAAAACGTCATGCAAAATTTCAGCCAAATCAGGTAGGAATTGCGTCCTCTAGAAGCTCAAAAAGTCAAGTCCCCAAATCTGTTTATATGACAGCTATATCAGTTTATGAGCCGATTTGAACCATTTTTGGCACACTTGTTGGATATCATAAAAAAAACATGTCGTGCAAAATTTCATTCCAATCTGATAAGAATTGCGCACTTTAGAGGCTTAAGAAGTCAAGACCCAAGATCGGTTTATATGGCAGCTATATCAGGTTATGGACCGATTAGGACCATATTTGGCACAGTTGTTGAATATCATAACAAAACACGTCGTGCAAAATTTCATTGTAATCGGATAAGAATTGCGCACTCTAGAGGCTTAAGAAGTCAAGACCCAAGATCGGTTTATATGGCAGCTATATCAGGTTATGGACCGATTTCAACCATACTTGGCACAGTTGTTGGATATCGTAACAAAACACGTCGTGCAAAATTTCATTCCAATCGGATAAGAATTGCGCACTCTAGAGGCTCAAGAATTCAAGACCGAAGATCGGTTTATATGGCAGCTATATCAGGTTATGGACCGATTTCAACCATACTTGGCACAGTTGTTGGATATCGTAACAAAATACGTCGTGCCAAAATTCATTCAAACCGGATAAGAATTGCGCACTCTAGAGGCTCAAGAAGTCAAGACCCAAGATCGGTTTATATGGCAGCTATATCAGATTATGAACCGATTTCAACCATACTTAGCACAGTTGTTGGATATCATAACAAAACACGTCGTGCAAAATTTCGTGCTAATCGGATAAGAATTGCGCACTCTAGAGGTTCAAGAAGTCAAGACCCAAGATCGGTTTATACGGCAGCTATATCAAAACATGGACCGATATGGCCCATTTACAATACCAACCGAACTACACTAATAAGAAGTATTTGTGCAAAATTTCAAGCGGCTAGCCTTACTCCTTCGGAAGTTAGCGTGCTTTCGACAGACAGACGGACGGACGGACGGACGGACAGACGGACGAACATGGCTAGATCGACATAAAATTTCACGACGATCAAGAATATATATACTTTATGGGGTCTCAGACGAATATTTCGAGTAGTTACAAACAGAATGACGAAATTAGTATACCCCCCATCTTATGGTGGAGGGTATAAAAATATGTAATCTAATATATAAAAATGAATTTGTGTTCGTTTGTATGTTTGTTTGTTTGATTGTTTGATTGTTTGTATGTTTGTGGGTTTGTAAATTTGTTTGTTCCATATAGACTCAAAAACGGCTGAACCGATTTCAAATTTTCACAGATTGTGGGGAGTGGTCCGGAAGGAGCAATAGGCTATATAATTTATTTATATTGGTAGGGGGCGGACCCTCCCCCTTACCCTAAAAGTACGACCCCAAAATAAAAGTGAACCGATCGGAACAATATGTGATTCAAATGAAAGGTATTGGTATTCAAATGAAAGGTATTGGGGAATAGAATACGAATATGGTATTAAAAATTGTGGTGAAGTATGCGAGGGGTCGTGCAACCCCAAAACAAACATATTTTTTTTATTGTTTGTATGCTTGTGGGTTTGTAAATTTGTTTGTTCCATATAGACTCAAAAACGGCTGAACCGATTTAAAATTTTCACAGATTGTGGGGAGTGGTCCGGAAGGAGCAATAGGCTATATAATTTATTTATATTGGTAGGGGGCGGACCCTCCCCCTTACCCTAAAAGTACGACCCCAAAATAAAAGTGAACCGATCGGAACAATATGGGATTCAAATGAAAGGTATTGGGGAATAGAATACGAATATGGTATTAAAAATTGTGGTGAAGTATGCGAGGGGTCGTGCAACCACAAAAACTCCCCCAAAACAAACATATTGGACGTAAATATCAATATGGGACTCAAATTAAAGGTATTGGGGACTAGACTACGAATATGACATAAAAAATGAGGTCCAAGTAATTGGGGGTCTCCCCACCCTCAAATGGGAATATAATTCGATCCTAGCTAGATGAGCCTCAAATTAAAATCATTTGGTAGCAGATTACGAATATGACATTAAACTTTGTGTCCAAGAATCTAGGTGGTGCTTTACCTCCCCATTAAAACAATGGGAGATCAAGTGATATATATTTTTAAGTGGAGTGCGTCATTCAAATTTGTGCTCAAGTGGCAGATGGAGTGAGGCGTCCCCCACCAAACGGGGTTAAATTCAAAGTATAAGGTTGTGGACTGCGAATATGATATATTTATTCTGCTCAAAAATCTAGCGGACTACCTCACCTCGAAACAGTTGATCAATTATAATGACCTAACAGGACACTGCCGCCGTACCCTCAAAATTATGACATTCAGTGTGATAGGAGCAGTTGCAAACCTTAAGTCAAGGTGGCCGCCATTTTTAGCTCATCGACAAGGAGCCTTCCTTTCCTATACAAGTCCAAACAACGTGCTGCTCGGCAACACTTTTATGTTAAAAAGTTTTACATGGTTTAATTACTAAGAACTGTCGCCACCGCACCTAATATAAAGACCGGCTATGACTATTCAACAGGTAGCCATATAGTCAGTTATAGACAACTAACACATGATGATCAATGTTATAGACGCTATGCCGCTCTAAGCGTGTAGCAGCATAGAGAAAGGAAATTTATATATTCATAACATGTGTTCAAAAAAGCTCTAACAGATAGAAGAAATGTAAAATTCTCAGTCATTTATATGGGATTGCGCAAGCAACCAGGGCGACATGGAACGGAGAACTTTTAAGTTACTTTGTAAACATTCTGGATATTAAAGTCCAAACCTTTCCCTTATCGATGGCAGCACTAACATTTAAATAAGCACCATCTATTATGTTTGCAAATGGATCAACTGAATGGAGACGCCACCACGAGTGGTAAAAATTGATCATGCAGCATTTATCTTTGTTATGGCAAACCTATCGGTCAGTAAAATAAAGAAAAATAAAGTCTAGGAATTTCGTTGCGGATGTTTGCTGTACTATTTTTTTGCAAATTTCCCACCCTTAGATAGATAATTCAGGTAGTTTATGAGGCTATCTTTGCCATAGATAAAAATTTATTTTGTAGAGTGCGATTATCCAAGTTTGTGTTAATCTGTTAGAGGGGAAGGCTCAACGAACGTACACAGAATCAGAGCTGTTGGAGAGTAGGTTACGTTACAGAGGTGACAATTTCTACATCTTGAAAGCGAAAGCGAAAGCTCAGTGGAGCGGGTTTGATTGAAAATTTAGTTGAAAGGTAAGAGACCTCCTTTTTATAGTCGAGCCCAAGTGGCATGCCGATGAGCACACATTTTTTTTCGTTTTGTCACTCGATTCGTTCGCCAAGTCATTGAAAACTGCTGATTTTATAAATGGTTCGGCCGGGCCAAATCATACATACCCTTGAACTTGGATCTCATTTGTCATTTTTTTGGCCGATATCTCTTTATAGGCAAACAAAGGATAATGGATATAAATTGCAAAGCTATTGGAGCTATTTCAGATTATCAACCAATTAGAAACATGTTTGGTTTGGCTGTTAGTGACCATAGTAGATGTCATTACGCAAAATGTCATCAAAAATTGGATTAGAATTGAGCTTTTAGTGGCTTAGGAATTAAAATCGGGAGATCGGTTCATATGGGAGCTATATCAGGTGATGGACCCATTCAAACTATATTTGGCATGCACGTGGAAGGTCATAGGAGAAGTCGTAAAAATAATGTTTAGCCAAATCGCATAATAATTGCGCCCCCTCAGAGGCTCAGAGAGTCATATTAGGAGATCGGTTTATATGGGAGCTACATCAAGTTTTAAACCGGTTTGAAGCATACTTAGCACAGATGTTGGAAGCCATAACAAAATATCTTATACAAAATTAGATACAAATCGGATAAGAATTGCGGCGTTTAAAAGGTCAAGATCCAAAATCGGTTTATATAGCAGCTATATCAAAACATAGACCAATATGACCCACTTAAAATCCCAACTGGAAGTATTTGTGCCAAATTTTAATGCACCTAGCTTTATCACTTTGTTAGCATGCTTTCGACAGATGGACGGATCGACATGGCTAAATCGACTTAGAATGTCAAGACGATCAAAAATATACACATATATAAATATATATATATATATTGTTGGTTCTCAGATGAATATTTCGATGCTTCACAAACGGGATGACGAAATTAGATTACGATGGAGGGTACAAAAAGAAAAACTAAATTTAGTGCTCTAGGCCGTAAGTTTTTGTACTGAAGTCATAAATGGATAATGATTATTGTCGCAACTATTATTGAAGGAATATCCAGTGCTCAAATATTTTCTGATATTTTTGGCATGGGTAAGCCGAAGATGCTTACCCATGCGTAACGGTGACATTAGATAGGCCGAAAAAAGTGGAAATTCAATTGAATTTAAAAATAGACAAAATGATGACAATGTGATTGGAAACAACAGCTAGCATGACCAACAATAACTTCAGCGCTATCTATTGGAAGATAGAAATAATTTGAATAGCCAAGCAAACCCGAACAAAGAAAAAGAGCGCGAGAGGTACAGGAGTGTGTTCAAAGTTGATCATATGCTTTTCACTACTGTTTTGACAAGTTGTCTGTCCTTCGAATAAATAAAATAAAGGAACTAACTTTTGACTGTTTTCGGTATCTTTTGTTTAACCCTCCTACCGTGGGACAAGTTTCCACAATAGTCCAAAAGTTCTATAAAAACATGGCCGCAAAATATATACCTATCTTAGTGAATGCAAAGAGGAGTAATTGAAAAGAAGGTTATAATTCATATGGTGTAAAAGGAAGCGCAGCGAAGCGGGTCGGGTTCAGCTAGTCTTATATATAAATATCAATTTGCGTTTGCTTGTTTGTGTGTACCTTATAGACTCAGAAACGGCTGAACCGATTTTCTTGAAATTTTCACAGATGATCCCGTGGTGAAAATAGGGTACTACATTTTTTGATATCTGAAGGGGGGCGGACTCTCCCCCTTACCCTAATTTTCAGAAACGCCAGATCTCGGAGATGGGTGGTGCGATTTAAGCGACATTTTGTGTGCTCACATATAGTACCCTAAAAATAAAAATTTGGTATCCAAATTTCGGATGGGGTACCTAGGGGGGCCACCCCACCCTAAAACCTACCAAACATATATTTAGACCAATCACGACAATATGGGACTCAAATGAAAGGTATTTAGGATAAGAAAACGTATCTGATATCCATTTGTCGAATCAAGTGCTAGGGGGACCACCCCAAGCCCCAAAACACCCCTTAATCGGACATATTTACCGACCATGGCAATATGGGACTCAAATGAAAGGTATTTGCGAGAAGAATACGAATCTGATAACCAAATGTAGGACCACGTTTCTGGGGGTCTACCTCTTCCCCAAAACACCCCCAAACAGGACTTCTTTACTGACCATGGGAATATGTGGCTTAAATAAAAGGTATTTGAGTGAAGAATAAGAATCTGATATCCAAGTATGGGACCAAGTGTTTGGGGGGACGCCTCTCCCCAAAAACATCCCCCAAAGGGGACACATTTACGACCATAGCTACATGGGGCTCAAATGAAAGGTCTTTGGGAGTAAAGCACAAATCTGATACCAAAATTCGGGAAAAGTGCCCATGGGGCCACCCACCCCCACAACACCACCCAACCCCCTAAACACCCCTAAATCGGACATATTTACCGATCATGGCAATATGGGACTAAAATTAAATGTATTTGAGGTTAGAAAACGAATTTCATAAGCAATTTTGGGACCATGGGTTTGGGGGACGCCTCATCCTGTAAACTCCTCTTAAGCCAATGGCAATATGGGGTTTAAATAGATGGTATTTGAGAGAAGAGCACTATGCTGATGATTTTTCAGGGCCAAGTGTAAGACATCATGAGAAAGTAAGGCTAAAATAAAGTATTTTAAGAATACCTTACATCCACACTTAAATTCGTAGACCAATAAAGATCAAAAGGGATTCAGATAAAGGCACTTATATTGTTAAACTGTTTGTCAAGCGATATACTATTTTCGTGTTTGTCAAGCGATATACAATTTAAAAGCTCTTTAATTGCCGAAAATAAATATTGCAATGAAAATTTTGTTCGATATAAAGTAAAAGAAGGCGCAGCGGAGCGGGCCCGGTCCAGCTAGTATATGTATATATATATATATATATATATATATATATATATATATATATATATATATATATATATGTATATCTATATATATCACCAAAATTTTTTATTCAATTTACAAATGTCTTAATTGAACCATGTTTTAATATTTTTTCTGTGTATTAACGCAGTTTATGATATTAAATATTCAAAGAAATCCAGTAGTTAGTTAAATGCTTCCATATTCGTTATGACTTTTATACCCACCACCATAGGACGGGGTATACTAACAGTCTCTTGCCGGCACAAGATGCTCTCTAAAGAAGAACGTCTACCTATAGTTATCTTCTTCTTATATATAAAAAATTAATTTGTGTTTGTTGTGCCGCCCCACCCCCAAAACCTACCAACTATATACATATATATATATAGTACATTCACGACAATATGGGACTCAAATGAAAGGTATTTAAAAGTAGAAAACGCCTTTCATATCCAATTGTCGGACCAAGTGCTTGGGGGACCACCCCAAAACCCCCCTAAATCGGACATATTTACTGACAATGGCAATATGGGACTCAAATGAATGGTATTTGCGAGTGGATTACGAATTTGATATCCAAATGTAGGATCAAGTTTTTGGAGGCCCACCCATTTCCCAAAATACTGCCAAAGGGGACATATTTACGACCATAGCAATATGTGGCTCAAATAAAAAGTCTTTGGGAGTAAAGCACCAATCTGATATCAATATTCAGGAAAAAGTGTTTATGGGCCACCCCAACCCCATAAAACCACCCAAATAGGACGTATTTGTGTCCATTGCAATATGGGTCTCAAATAAGAGGTATTTTAGAGTAGAACAAGAATTTGATATATATTTTCACGGCCAAGTCACTGAGTGGCCTTAAAACAGCCCCCAAAACGGTCATGTTTCTCGACTATGGAAATATGGGGTTTAAATGAAAGGTAATTGGGAGTAGACTATGAATGTGATATCAACATTCGGGATCAACTGTCTAACCGACGTCCCACCCGCAAATAGGACGTATTTGCTGACCAAGACAATTTGGGTCTTAAAGCGAGTGGAGCTCGATATTGATAGTTTTTAGGGCCCATGCCCCAAACAGGATATATTTGCTGAATTTGAATTGAATTTGAAATTAGAAAACGAATTTAATAAACAATTTTGGGGTCAAGTGTTTGGGGGACGCCTCATCCCATAAACTCCCCTTAAACCAATGGCAATATGGGGTTTAAAAAATGATTTTTGAGGACAGAGCACGATGCCAATGTTTTTTCAGGGCGAAGTGTCTGGGGGACCACCTCACCCCACAAAACATCCCTAAATTGAACAAACATATCTACCGATCTTGGCAATTAAGGGCTCAAATGAATGGTATTTTGGGAGTAGGATACGAAATTCACCAACCACCAACCTGGGCACTTCCCACTACCAAAATCCATATGAGAATATCGGGCTCCAATAAAGTCTTTTAAGTTGAAATACGTCTGACACATCCAAACTTAAATGACCATAAATCCTCCGAGCGAATTCATAGACGAATAAAGATTATATGGAATTCAGATAAAGGCATTTATATTGTTATACTGTTTCTCAAGCTATGTACACATACTATTTTCGTAGCATGGTATTTCACTCAACGCTCTTTAATTGTCAAAAATAAATATTCAAAGGATAATTTTGTTCCATATAAAGTAAAAGAAGGCACAGCGGAGCGGGTCCTGTCCAGCTAGTGGTGAATAAATCAAAGATGCAAAAACGAAAGTGTTTAAGAATATTTAAACTATAAGATATCCACAATAAAATGCAAGATTTAAATCGGTTAGTTCTGTGGCTTGAAGTTACTTCCTTCACCCACACTACGAAACACATCAAGACCTTTCGAGTGGTAGGCGCAGATTGATTCATTGCTATTGGGGCGCTAAATGTAGACAACGCCACGAAATGTGTAAGCCGCCTGTATAAGTCCTTTTTTCTTGAGATGGATGACATCTTGTAGATAGTGATAATTGGTATTAGATATATTTTCAGAGATATAATATTGAGCAGTTAATTGAATCCAATGGTATTAAATAGAAGCTTATTGGCATTAAGCTTTTTGTATGCTGCTACCGATTTCATTAAAAAAATTTCTGTCGTAAGGTGACATAAATTTTGCAATGATGACTCCATCTGGCGAATTAATTTTTCTCTTTTTTTTGTGTTATTCCTCTTTTGTAATCGATAAATGGATTTAAAACATGGTAGAGATATTCTCATGCAGTTGCATATGTCACCAAAAATATGAATCAAATTCTCATCGGCTTTAAAGGGAATACCGTCAACTCTAATATCGCAGGCTTCATGCGAATTTTCTTGTTTGAGGACTTGCATACGAAGATCTTTTATTTCTTCTTTCATATTTGAGACTTCATTAACGTAGTTTAAATCCGATCGTATGAATGAATTATTCGGAATGGGAAATCCGACAAAAGTGGCGTTTTGAACGAATTTCTAAGAGTGCATTGAAGAAGACATTCTCTGTCTATTTTGGGTGCCCGCAAAAGATGTTTACAATTTATTAGCTGTATTCGGCAATTCAAAAATTTGCTAAAATTTTTACTGGAAGTCGTACTTTATTTGCCAGGGGAAGAGAGAGTAAATTTTGACAGTTTGAAAATAGAAAACCCGCAAATTCTACTGGGAATTTATTTGGCAGCAGAAATTTGCTACTTTGAACAAATGTTTTGTGAAGATCATCCGTTTCATGAAAATCAGCTGTTACATGAAAATTCAAAAGCTAACACCAAAATCAAAAGGGCAGAGGTAAGTAAAATATATAAATATTGTGTATTGGTAATTATTATATTTGTTTCATTATACCTACACCACTACTTTGGTACAGGGTATTACAACTTAGTGCATTTGTTTGTAACACCCAGAAGAGAGAGATGTAGACCAATTGATATGTTTACAGATCGACTCAGAATCACTTTCTGATGAGATTTAGCTATTTCCGTCTATGTATCTATCCATGTTAATTCGTTTACAAACTACAGGTCGCAACAATTTTTATCCGATCATCTTCAAATATGGTACAGGCAAGTTTTTCGCCCTAGAGGCGAAGCCTATTGAAATTGGAAGCCTATTGAATCGGTTTCGATTTGGATATAGCTCGCATATATACGTTTTTCTTTATTTATTCTTTTTTATTTAAGCCTATAGATAATAAATACCCTTATAGACTTATAACAATATATATTTACAAATATATTAACCTAAGAAATTAAAAATAATATAATTTTCCCTTTTTAAACTTTCTCTATTCTCAGGTAGATCTATTATATCTTTCAGTTGATTAAATTGATAACATAGGTGCCGAAAAGGATCATTATTGGCATACTTGGTTTTATAATAAGAAATTTTCAAAAGATCAAAATATCTGGTAGGTCTGATAGGAACGTTAAAGAAAATTCGACTCAAAAGAAATCAGGAATCTATTTGGCCATGAATTAATTTAGTCAAAAACGTAATGTTTAGCATGGTTCTACGACTTTTTAATGTATGAAGCTTTATAAGATTTAATCGGTACTCGTACGAAGGTAATGAACTTCTGTCCCACCCATTTCGACGGAGACAAAATAGTTGAAATCGTTTTTGAACCGATTCTATCAAATCAGAATGAATATTGTAGTACGGATCCCATACCACTGAACCGTACTCGAGATTACTTCGTCCGATTTGCAGTAATAATGCAATAAAATGGTAATTTGTTCAGATTTAGATATAGCTTTCATATATATATCGCCCGATTTCAACTTCTAGCGCATTTATTGAACAATCTTGTCAAAATTTTGCACACCGCTTTCCTCGACAACTACCACAATATCCGAAAAGTTTAGTCGAAATCGGTTCAGAATTAAAAATAGCTCCCACATATATGTTCGTCCGACTTTGGGAAATATTGCAATAAAGTGCTCAGCTGTTAACCGATTCTCACACAAATTGGTAGGAGGGATTTTTTTTTTAGACTTTCGATATTTCTGGTGAATTTCATAGAAACCGGTGCAGATTTAGACATAGCTGGCATATATGTAAATCGCCCGATTTTCACACCAACGGCCACTGCAAAAGGATTTATTGAGCAATCTTGTCAAAATTGACTGGCTGGGCAGTTAAACAAGTGACGCACAGTGGGATTGGAAAAATGTAGTGCAAATTAGTCTGCTAATTGTGAGCGGATACAGATATTTTCAATGATAACACAGTGTCCGTAGCCGCCACATG
This sequence comes from Stomoxys calcitrans, assembly GCF_963082655.1. Lineage (NCBI taxonomy): Eukaryota > Metazoa > Arthropoda > Insecta > Diptera > Muscidae > Stomoxys > Stomoxys calcitrans. Next base: position 117,881,544 of record NC_081552.1, on the reverse strand, counting down.
AACAAATAGAAAGCTCCCTTTGCCTCACATCAGTGATGTCAAGCCACAATATCCAGAAGCATTAGCATTAAACTCAGTTCACCAGACTGTAGCAGTTGGCATTCTGACAAATCACAATATTATTCCACTGCGTGTCACATAGCTCAATAGACTACATTGCCGCAGCATAACTTACCACAGACCGGATAATTGCTTTGTACGTGGCTAGTCCAGGGTTTCTTTGTCAGCACACCCAGTGCTGACGACTAGGGACTTGAGAACGTTGTTTCTACTTTTGTGTACGGTGATGGCATGTAAAGCAGTTGTATTTCTATGCAGCCTTTGAAATGCTTGCTGATGCTCGGCGAATGGAAATTGTCCAAAGGGAGGAGCAGTCCCTCATGCGTCTTGGCTACTGATGAGAGAAGGAAGATCAGTCTGTACGACTTCTCCTTGATCGTGTCCTTTCCAGGTTTCAGTAGTGGGATCACACTGCCCATCTTCTAAACATCGGGTACTATAATAGTGTTCAAACAGGCTGAGGACAGTTGTAAGGTACTCGACTCGAGGCAGATCCAGATTCTTCAGCTTCAGTGAAGAGATTCCGTCTGGGACCAGCGCCTTGCGCGACTTCGGTCAAAGGATGACATTCGTAGCTTCGTGCGGCACGGAGATCATGGATACAATGAATGGCCCGCCTTTTAGCCTTGGCACTCTCGGGTCAATAAATTGACGTCCATCTAAGGGAATGTCTCACAAGTATCGCCAGCATTTTTTTTATTTTAAAACAATAGTTTTCCTAAGCAAGCAAATAAATAACCAATCAAAACAAAAATCAGTTATTGTTCTGCAAATTTTTACTCCAAGTCCTTCGCGTACTTTTGCTTGCAAATTTTTTAAAGAGAGTAAAATGGCTCTTAATCTCCTGCAAATTTTTACTGGAAAAGTATGCGGACAATTGTTTTGTAAATAAAAACCAACACAAAACATGTCACAACACTTCACATGAGTTATTAGACACTGGGTGTTTATTTGCATAGATTTCACAGTATTATTGATTAATAAAACAGTTAATAGTCCTAATTTGAAGGATTTTGGTGGGAGCTTAAATAAACACTCCCACTCGCGACAAAAAATAGAATTAAATTCAACGCCTTGATGAATAGATTTGTAAAATACAAAAAAATATTTGATAAAACGTCTTATTTAGATCAGTTCCTTGAATCTCCATCTGACTCACCTCGCAAAGAAAAAAGCGGTTTGATGCTGCCTATGTCAAACAAGCAACAACTAAAAGGCGTTAAGTTCGGCCGGGCCGAACTTTGGATACCCACCACCTCGGGTATATATGTAAACCACCTTTCATCAAAATCCGGTGAAAGTTGCATACCGTATGTCCCATAGCAGTTATATCGAAATATGTTTCGATTTGGACCAAATACTAATGAGTACAAGTCATTGTTCTGTTGAGTATAAAAAAATATTGGTCTTTTTAGTAGCTATATCTAAAAATAAACCAATCTGAACCGTATACGACACGGATGCCAAGAAGCCTAACACAACTCACTGTCCCAAATTTGGGGAAATCGGACAATAAATGCGCCTTTTAAAGGCCCAAAACCTTAAATCGAGAGATCGGTCTATATGGCAGCTATATCTAAATCTGAACCGATCAGGGCCGAATTGAAGGAAGATGTTGATGGGCCTAAGAAAACTCACTGTCCTAAGTTTCAGCAAAATCGGATAATAAATGTGGCTTTTATGGGTCAAGACCCTAAATCTAAGGATCGGTCTATGTGGCAGGTATATCCAAATCTGAACCGATCTAGGCCAAATTGACGAGGGATGTCGATGGGCCTCACACAACTCATTGTCCCGAATTTCAGCAAAATCGTATAATGAATGTGGCTTTCATGGGCCTAAGACCCTATATCCAAATCTGGACCGATCTGTGCCGTATTGAAGAAGGATGTCGAAGGGGCTAACACAAGTCACTGTCCCAAATTTCAGCAAAATCGGATAATAAATGTGGCTTTTATAGGCCTAAGACCCTAAATCGGCGTATCGGTCTATATGGGGCTATATCAAGATATAGTCCGATATAGCCGATAAAAAAGAATCTGTGCAAAGTTTCAGCTCAATATCCCTATTTATAAAGACTGTAGCGTGATTTCAACAGACAGACGGACGGACATGTCTACGCTGATCATGAATATATATACTTTATAGGATCGGAAATGGATATTTCGATGTGTTGCATACGGAATGACAAAATTAATATACCGGTGGTGGGTATAATTAAGTGAATACTCAAAGAAGATATCTTATATATAAAAATCAATTTGTGTTTGTTTGTTCCTTATAGACTCAGAAACGGCTAAAGTGTTTGGGGGCCGGCTCTCACCCAAAACATCCCCAAAGGGGACAAATTTACGACCATAGCAATATGGGGCTCAAATGAAAGGTCTTTGGAAGTAAAGCACGAATTTGATATCAATATTCGGGAAAAGTGTCTATGGGGCCACGCCACCCCCCCCCAACACCACCCAAATAGTAAGTATTTTCTGTCTATTGCAATATGAGCAAATTGTAAAGTGGAACTCGAATCCGATATATATTTTCAAGGCCAACTGACTGAGTGGCCGCCCATCCCCCAAAACACCCCCCAAGCCAGTCACGTTTGCCGACTATGGAAATATTAGACTCAAATTAAAGGTAAGTGGGAGTAGACCACGTATCTGATATCAACATTAGGGGCCAACTGCCTAGCGGACGTCCCACCACCATAACAACCACCAAATAGGATGTATTTGCTCACCAAGACAATTTGGGTCTTAAAAAGAGTGGAACTAAATACTTATAGTATTTAGGGCCAATACCCCAAACCGGACATATTTGCTGACTTTTGCAATAAGGAGTTTAAATGAGATTAGAAAACGAATTTGATATCCAATTTTGAGGCCAATGCCAATATGGGGTTCAAATAAATGATATTTAGATATATGAGAGTAGAGCACGTTGCTGATATATTTTCCGGGCTTAGTGTTTGGGGGACCACCCCAATCCCCAAAACACCCCTAAATCTGACATATTAACCAACCATGTCAATGTGGAGCTTAAATGAAAGGTATTGGGGGGTATAGCAAAAATTGATACCCATTTTCGGGACCAATTTTCTGGGGGTCTACCCCTTTCCCAAAATACCCCACAAACACCAATTTTTTAGTGACAATATGGGGCTCAAATAAAGGTATTTTAGAGAGGAATATGAATTTGATATCCAAATTTAGGACCATGTATTTAGGGCATCACCCCTTCCCCAAAGGGTTAAAATTTTTCGACCATGCCAATATGTGGCTCAAATGAAAGGTATTTGAGATTAGAAAACGAATTTGATACCTATTTTGGGGCCATGTGTTTGGGGAACGCCTCATCCTGTAAACTCCTCTTTAGCCAATGGCAATATGGGTTTAAGTAAATGGTATTTTAGAGAAGAGCACGATGCTGATATTTTTTTAGGGTTAAGTATCTGGGGGAGCATCTCTCCCCCGAAAACATCACTAAATCAGACATCAATGGAATATCGGTCTGAAATGAAGTATTTTAAGAATGGGGTTTGTTTGTTTATTGAGTGTAACACCAGCACAACAAGATTATATCTTATATGTTAATGTGCTGATTCGCAATAGAGTATATAAAATAATGATTATTCTTTTTAAAAGGATATTAACTAATCTTAACATTTTAAATTATAGTAGTAAATATTAAGGACATTTAAAGAAAAATAATTCGTAGTTCATTTAAAAAATTTAAATAGCTCATTTTTGAATGAAGTTGCATTGCTTATGCTCTGTATGTTGGGAGGTAGGTTGTTCCAGAGACGCGTACTATGTACAATGTACTGTCGTTCAGAGGTTCTCAAATCTCTTATCGATTAACATAAGCATTCGGTGTGGAGAGTCATAATTTGAAAGCCGCGGAGTTTTGTTGACACTTTCCTCACTTATGCTCATCCCCTCTCTCATTCGTTTTGGCGCCAACAACAGAGACTCTCCAGGAGAAATATTGTTGTTGGATGAAGATATTTTTTTCACTGATGGCACTTCAGACATGATGAGTTAACTTTAATGTTTCTCAGGGTTAATTGTTGTTGTTGTTGTTTTAGTTCTTCACTTTTTTCTAGTTTAGCACTTTGATATGTGGTTTTGTTTTGTTTTGAATTTGTATTTGAAGCCTGTGTTGTATTCTTTTTTGTAAATAACACGACGGTGATTTGCCAAGCAAACAGTATGAACAAAAATTAACAAAAATTAAACTTTGTCAGTTAAAAGACACTTTTAAACATTTGAAATAATTTATTTTTGAGGAGCGTTTTAAAAACACGTCTGTACGCAAAGAGAGTCGCTGGAGATGTGGGCCACCTTACAACCAAACTTAAATTCGAAGACTAATAAAGATCATATGGGATTCAGACAAAGGCACTTATATTGTTAAACTGTTAGTCAAGTTTGCATGATATTTCACGAAGAGATCTTTAATTTCGAAAATAAACATTCCTATAAGACTTTTGTTCCATATAAAGTAAAAGAAGGCGCAGCGGAGCGGGCCCCGGTTATCTAGTCTTACATTAAAAGCAAATCCAACACGGCCACTGATATAAAAGACTTCAAATTTAAATATGCGGAAAGTCGAAGTTAGGCCTCTTTTAAAATCATTGTTCCATTGTTCCTGAAGACGAAGGAGGCAGAGGAGTGTGAACCGGCAGCGCAATCGGGCGAAATTGCGGGATGCTGGAAGGGATACAACTGACATTTATAGAGGACTGTGACTTCCAAAAGGAGGCCACAGTCATCAAGAAAGGAAAAGATGGTCGCTGAGAATGGTAAGGAGCCGCCCTCTTACGCCAAAGTGACAAGGAAACACAACAGAGATGAACTTACTTATGCAATTATCAATATAAGCAGTGCATCCGGTAGGTTTCCACCAGATCATCGGTCCCAAGTGGAGGATCTGGTTAAGGATCGGATTTTTGAACATGTAAGTTCCACCCATACAAATGATGCGCTGTGAGTACAGAGGGGGTAACTTTACGCTGCGTTTTGCGCCGGCGGAATATATTGATGTCGAAAAAAAGCTTGTGATCTGACATCCCGCAGATCACAAAGGCGACGATCTTTAACAAGGGATGGGACAGTGAATTTGCGACGAAACGTATGTTTTGATTCTTGGGCAAGCCAAACCAAGGGTTGGTCGCAAAGAAGTGGGAGGTCTTCCACAGGGAGGGGAAGGAGGATGGAACTTTCCTTGTGGTTGGCATTGATCACATCTCCGTTACAAGTTATGTTAAGATTAAAGGCATGGCGCACTACGGGAGCAAGGCTGTCTCTTTCAAGATTGGGAAAACTAGGATAGGAAAATATCCTCATATTGACCCTTATATTAAAACAATAGGCAGCGCAGGGGCGAAATACTCAACACAGCCTAACGAACAGGGACCAAACGATGGAACCTTAAACAACATTATCAAAATTCGGAAGTCTAGAATAGGCAAAGAACCAATTACTGAAACATCAGGCAGTGCAGTGACAGGAAAGTCAATGCAACCTAAAGAACAGGGAGCGGACGATAAGACCATCACCTACTTCCAAGAAGCCCATTTTCTCAAGATTTGGAAGACTAGGATAGGCAAAGATCCTAATATTGGAACGTTAGGCAATGCAGGAACAGGAAACTCAATGAGAGCATCATTGTCCTCGATCGAGGACCTGCGCTATTCATCATAAAAATTTAAATTGAATATTTTCCCCAGAGTTGTAAACGTCGGATGCAACAGTGGTGAGACAGGGATACGGTGGAACATACCTGGCACCACTTTATCTGCCTTTCGACTCTCCGACATCGCCACCCACGTCGGAGCTGCAACGGGTGGTGAGAAAGGCAAAATAGACAGGAGTGAGGTACTAATAGGGTGCGATGCGAACTCTCACTGCATTTCGTAGTGTAGTACCAATACTAATAAGCGGGGTCAAGCCCTGGCAGAGTTCTTGAATACTAACGACCTAATAACACTTAATATTACCTTTGTTAATAGGATGGTTTTAGATGTGACAATATGTTCGGAAAACCTAGTCGATGAGGTTCAGGATTGGAGGTGCTCTATGGAACACTCTTTCTCTGACTATCCCTACATTAGATTTTAAGTCGCACGACCAGCGCTTCCGAAATAAGTTGAAAGCCAACTGGACAAAATTTGGAAGATTATTCAGAAGAAGACTTGGGCAAGATAATTAAAATTGTCCAAGCATAGACGACAATGTCATCAGGATTACGACTGCACTGTTGGGGTCTTTCAAAGATAGTTGGATGACCGGGGAGGTTCGCAAAATTGGAAAAGAGGTCCGCAGACACTTTAACAGAGCACGTCGTACAAAAGCGGACGTTTATTGGCATGTGTATTACACACGGCTCAAGGAATACAATAAAATTACCAGAGCGGCAAAGCGTGCCTTCTGAAAGCTTTTCCGCGAACAGGTCGATACTGTTAATGACGCCGCCAAGATGAAGAAGTTTCTCTCAAAACCCCATCCCCAAACTGAAACTTTAGTAGTCGACATGGGTGTGAAAGCAGAGTCAACGGAGGATATGTTGAGGATTTTTCACAGGATACGACAGGACTCACGAAAACACCGGAATCTTGGAAAATGATGTTGATAGAAGGCTTATCATTACCAAAATTTATGGTGAAGGAATCCTTAAGGAGCTTCAAACCATTTAAGTCACCCGGACCTGATGGAATATTTCCGACGTTACTACAGAAGGAGGCAGACTATCTGGCGCCCCAACTGGTCAATATTTTCACAGCGTGCCTGTAACTTGCATATACTCCGAAAGCCTGGCAGGAGGCAAGGGTGGTATTAACACCCAAGTCAGACAAGCAAGTTATGCGACACCAAAGGCCTTCAGACTTATAAGCCTAATGCCCTTTGTTTTCAAAACCGTGAAACTTATTGTGGACACCATGGCAAAGAGTAGGAAATCCAGCGAACTGCTCAAATACAAACAGCATGCCTATGTCAAGGGAAGGTCGGTGGAGACTGCCCTATACGAGGTTGTACATAAAATAGAAGATTCCTTCCTTTTAACAATGTACGCAGTGATCCAATCCTTAGATCAGTATCGGGTGGACCCGGTCCTTAGAGACTGGATACGACATATGCAAAGGAACAGGTGGGTAAATTGTGTGTCCCATGACATAAATACAATATAAGGGAGCAAGTGGCACAAGGCACACCACAGGTGTCCACCATAAATGACCTATTACGAATGCTGACTGAGGAGGGATTTGAACGTGTCAGCGTAGCAGCCGATGTTATAATACTTCTAAGGGGTAAGGATCCGAACCAGTTATGCAGAAAGGCCGAAAGGGTCATGCAGATGGCACACGATTGGGCTAGACCCAGGCCACTCAATGTTAACCCAGACAAGACTGAAATATTCCTGTTCACGAGGAAGACGAAGGTGACGCACCACGTTTCAATAAAACAATTTCGACATCGGACAAGGTCAAGGTCAAATACTTAGGGGTGATCGTGGACAGGAAACTGAATTGGAAGTGTGACATTCAGGACCATACCGAGAAGGCTCACAGATGTTGGGCACTATGTAGACGAGCCGTATGCTCGAACTTAGTTTGGTGGACTGCGATGGAGAAAAGGTGTAACGTAGGGAAAATACAACAGGTTCAGAGAACACGTTGTTTTGCCACAGGCAGAGCGATGAGGACCACGCCAACTAGGGCACTGGAGACTATTCTAGATACCTGACCAATAGATATACAGATTAAGTGCGAGGCTGCCACTGCGGCTGTGAGACTTAAGGATAGGAAATATGGAAAGAAGGGGACAGATTTTCGTTCGGATACCTGAGACGACACTTGAGTTCGAGTGCGAGGAACTGCTGCTAACGGCAGCTAGGAAGGAACTGCTGCCAGCGGAACCCTAGTATTGCCATCTGGAAGATCATGTTACACTGATGGATCAAAGCTAAAGAACAGAGTGGGCCTGTCGGTCTACGTTGACAACCCAGGGACTGAGATCTGTTTTAGACTTCCTGATTATAATACCGTCCTGCAGGTGGAGATCCGGGCGATCACGGAATGCGTGAGGTGGTGTGGTGTTAACGCAAAGACGTCGAGTATGAACATTTTTACGGACAGTAAACAGGCCTACAGGCAATAACAACCAGGACGGTAAGATCACGAACAGCCTTGGAATGTAAGAAGGAGATTAACGCCTTCTCTGAGGATGGCAAAATCCGCGACGTTTTGGTGCCGCGACATAGCGGAGTATCTGAGAATGAGAAAGCAGACAATTTGGCTGAGAACTGCCGTTAATAAGCTTGGTTAACACGAACTCGGGTCAATGCAGTCCGAGTTAAGGGCATGGGCATGCGCATTCGATGCAACATTGTGGAACAGCGAAACGGTCGGTAGAACAGCAAAAATCCTATGGGGTGGTCCAGGTGATGAAAATACGAAGCTTTTATTGAACGAAAGTAAGAAGGAAGTCAATATAATTTTCGTGTCATAATGTTTGTAATGTAATGGGACACATAGGACTACGAGCTCACTGATGTAAAATCGGTGCGGCAAGTGATAGCATGTGAAGGGCATGCGGGGAAGATGATGAGACGTTGAAGCATTTTCTATGTCATTGCCCTGCTTTCGTGTCTAACAGATACCGGCACTTAGGTGGGGACGCAATACAGACATGAACCAACAAAGGGGCGTGACATGGAAAACAATTAAGGATTTTGTAAGTAGCACGGAATTTTTAACTTAGATTTTCTTTTTCGAGGTTACTTTATTTGTATTAAGAGCGCACAACAAGCGAATTACTGACTTAGGTGTATGTCCATTGTGGCATTGAGCGGATTTATATACGCACCCACTTTTTAACCTAACCTACAATTACAATTAATTACAATGTTTGCATTGAATTTACTGAAACCTGGCTTCAAACTTTTTGTCAAAAGTTTCAGGTATTTAGACGTGATCGTGTAGATAGTTCCAAAAGAAGAGACGGTGGTGTCTTGCTAGCTGTTTCGTCCGAATTAACTACTAAAGAAATTTTCTTTCCCACACCGGCTGATATTGAGATTGCCGCTATTAAGATCCGTCTTAGATATTTATTTATATTCGTTACATGTTCATACATTCCTCCGCGTTCAAGCGTTAAAACGTACATGAAACATATTTCATTTATTCTACTTGCCTTCCAGTCTGCAAGGTCAAAGGATATATTAATCACTCTTGGTAACTTTAATCTGCCAGGTATTCAATGCATTGAGAGTCTTAATATTAATGATTTGTTACCTACTGAAATGAATGAGAGTATTGGAAATACATTGGCCCGTTAATAATTTTTGGTCTATCGCAGTTTAAAAAGGTCTATAACTTATGTGGAAGATTCCTTGACCTTGATATTCGTTAGTTAACCCCGCGATATATTGTTTTTTCCTTTTGATCCCAATACCCGTCCAGAGGATAAATATCACCGAGCTATAGGACTTCAGATCCCGCAGTCGTACCTTTCTACATGCCCTAGTAAATCATATCAAAATAAGTCTGTATATTGCTTCTCAATGACAGATTACGTTAAATTGAATTCACTTCTGAGTTCAACGGACTGGACTATTCAATTAATTTTATTCAATTTATTCAATTAAATTTTTTATTCAATTAATTCTTTCGATGAAATGCTACAGATCTTCTATCGTACTCTAAGACATTATGTATCAGAAACTGTTCCAAAGTGAGTACCCTCTACGAATGTTGGTCCCTCGTGGAATACTCTTGCGTTGTCGAAATTGAAGAACAGAAAGAATAAACTCTATAGAAAATTCCAAAAAAGTAATTCACATTTTGATTATATGAATTAGTCAGTAGCAGGGTCGAAATACTCGATTATGAATAAACAACTGTATGGCAGGTACATTACTAAAATGAAGAATGAGTTGACGTTGAATCCTAAATACTTTTATGGGTTTATTAACAATAAACGTCGATATAATGCTTTCCCAAAGAGTTTGCAATTTGGACAAGTTGCAGCGGAAATCTCAAATATCTTTGCATCTTTTTTTAGAACCACTTATTCAACCAAATAGCAGAAGGACACCTTTCAATATCTCTACCAGTTTTCTGAATTCTCATCTATACACATAGATGTCGTTAGTTTAATATTAAAAAATCTACTGGAACTAAACATTAGACCTTTTTCAGACTAGGTAGAATACAATCAAGTTATTATTTTAATGACCGTTTAATTGAATGTGTCTCATCTATGAACAATATTGGGATGCTTTTGGAGCACCAACTAGACTTCCGCGAGCATATTTCTGTAATTACCAACAAGGCATATAAAAGTCTAGTCTTGATTAAACGCTGGAGTTAAGAATTCTAAGCAATTTTAAATTTCTTTTGTTCGTTATATCTTAGAGTATGGCTCTGATGTATGGGACCCAGTTTACTTAATACATTCCAATACAGTTTTATCAGTTCAGAAACACTTTTTAGTATTTTGGGAGTCGTGCCTGGCACCACTAGAATTTGCCTAGTTGTAATTGCGGACTAAATCTTATTAAGTTACCAACTCTGAAGAGTCGTCGCACTATGCTGAATACAACTTTCTAATGAACATTATTCATGGTAAAGTACTATCGGATTTAATTTTAGATAGACTTTTTATAAACGTTCCAATCAGACCGACTCGTCATGATCAACTACTTCACATAAATCATTATACTATCAATTATGCAAATAATGAACCTTTGCGGCGCCATTTACTTGAATTCAACAAAGATTATAATCTAGTTGATCTATCAGAGTACCGTGAATCGAGGAAAACAAACTAAATTTTATACTTGAATCATATTAAGTAGGTAAACCTCTATATTCTTAACAAGTAAAAGCGTGCTAAGTTCGGCCGGGCCGAATCTTATATACCCTCCACCATGGAGCGCATTTGTCAGTTCTTTTCCCGGCATCTCTTCTTAGGCAAAAAATGATATAAGAAAAGAAAGAAAGAAAAATCTGCTATTAGAGCGATATCAAGATATGATCCGGTTTAGACCACAGTTAAATTATATATTGGAGACCTGTGTAATATGTCAGCCAATTCGAATAAGAATTGCGCCCTTTGGGGGCTCAAAAAGTAAAATAGAGAGATCGATTTATATGGGAGCTGTATCGGGCTATAGACCGATTCAGACCATAATAAACACGTATGTTGATGGTCATGAGAGGATTCGTCGTACAAAATTTGAGGCAAATCGGATAAGAATTGCGCTCTCTAGAGGCCCAAGAAGTTAAGACCCAAGATCGGTTTATATGGCAGCTACATCAGGTTATGAACCGATTTGAACCATACTTGGCACAGTTGTTGGATATCATAACAAAACACGTGGTGCAAAATTTCATTCTAATCGGATAAGAATTGCGCACTCTAGAGCCTCAAGAAGTCAAGACCCAAGATCGGTTTATATGGCAGCTATACCAGGTAATGGCCCGAACTGAACCATACTTAGCACAGTTGTTAGAAGTGATACTAAAACACTATGTGCAAAATTTCAGTCTAATCGGATGAGAATTGCGCCCTCTAGAGGCTCAAGAAGTCAAGACCCAATATCGGTTTATAAGGCAGCTATATCAGGTTATGGACCGATTTGAACCACACTTGGCACAGTTATTGGATATCAAAGCAAAACACGTAGTGCAAAATTTCATTCCAATCGGATAAGAATTGCGCACTCTAGAGGCTCAAGAAATCACGACCCAAGATCGGTTTATATTGCAGCTATATCAGGTTATTGGCCGATGTGAATCATACTTTGCACATTTATTGGATATCGTAGCAAAACACGTCGTGCAAAATTTCATTCAAATCGGATAAGAATTGTGCCCTCTAGAGGCTCAAGAAGTCAAGACCCAAGGTCGGTTTATATGGCAGGTATATCAGGTTATGGACCGATGTGAACAATACTTGGCACAGTTGTTGGATATCATAACAAAACACTTTGTGCAAAATTTCATCCCAATTGGCTAAGAATTGCGCACTCTAGAGGCTCAAGAAGTCAAGACCCAAGATCGGTTTATATGGCAGCTATATCAGGTTATGGGCCGATTTGAACCATACTTGGCACAGTTGTTGGATATCATAACAAAACACGTCGTGCAAAATTTCATTCCAATCGGGTAAGAATTGCGCACTCTAGAGGCTCAAGAAGTCAAGACCCAAGATCGGTTTATATGGCAGCTATATCAAAACATGGACCGATATGGCCCATTTACAATACCAACCGACCTACACTAATAAGAAGTATTTGTGCAAAATTTCAAGCGGCTAGCTTTACTCCTTCGGAAGATAGCGTGCTTTCGACAGACCGACGGAAAAAGTAATTCACATTTTGATTATATGAATTAGTCAGTAGCAGGGTCGAAATACTCGATTATGAATAAACAACTGTATGGCAGGTACATTACTAAAATGAAGAATGAGTTGACGTTGAATCCTAAATACTTTTATGGGTTTATTAACAATAAACGTCGATATAATGCTTTCCCAAAGAGTTTGCAATTTGGACAAGTTGCAGCGGAAATCTCAAATATCTTTGCATCTTTTTTTAGAACCACTTATTCAACCAAATAGCAGAAGGACACCTTTCAATATCTCTACCCGTTTTCTGAATTCTCATCTATACACATAGATGTCGTTAGTTTAATATTAAAAAATCTACTGGAACTAAACATTAGACCTTTTTCAGACTAGGTAGAATACAATCAAGTTATTATTTTAATGACCGTTTAATTGAATGTGTCTCATCTATGAACAATATTGGGATGCTTTTGGAGCACCAACTAGACTTCCGCGAGCATATTTCTGTAATTACCAACAAGGCATATAAAAGTCTAGTCTTGATTAAACGCTGGAGTTAAGAATTCTAAGCAATTTTAAATTTCTTTTGTTCGTTGTATCTTAGAGTATGGCTCTGATGTATGGGACCCAGTTTACTTAATACATTCCAATACAGTTTTATCAGTTCAGAAACACTTTTTAGTATTTTGGGAGTCGTGCCTGGCACCACTAGAATTTGCCTAGTTGTAATTGCGGACTAAATCTTATTAAGTTACCAACTCTGAAGAGTCGTCGCACTATGCTGAATACAACTTTCTAATGAACATTATTCATGGTAAAGTACTATCGGATTTAATTTTAGATAGACTTTTTATAAACGTTCCAATCAGACCGACTCGTCATGATCAACTACTTCACATAAATCATTATACTATCAATTATGCAAATAATGAACCTTTGCGGCGCCATTTACTTGAATTCAACAAAGATTATAATCTAGTTGATCTATCAGAGTACCGTGAATCGAGGAAAACAAACTAAATTTTATACTTGAATCATATCAAGTAGGTAAACCTCTATATTCTTAACAAGTAAAAGCGTGCTAAGTTCGGCCGGGCCGAATCTTATATACCCTCCACCATGGAGCGCATTTGTCAGTTCTTTTCCCGGCATCTCTTCTTAGGCAAAAAATGATATAAGAAAAGAAAGAAAGAAAAATCTGCTATTAGAGCGATATGAAGATATGATCCGGTTTAGACCACAGTTAAATTATATATTGGAGACCTGTGTAATATGTCAGCCAATTCGAATAAGAATTGCGCCCTTTGGGGGCTCAAAAAGTAAAATAGAGAGATCGATTTATATGGGAGCTGTATCGGGCTATAGACCGATTCAGACCATAATAAACACGTATGTTGATGGTCATGAGAGGATTCGTCGTACAAAATTTGAGGCAAATCGGATAAGAATTGCGCTCTCTAGAGGCCCAAGAAGTTAAGACCCAAGATCGGTTTATATGGCAGCTACATCAGGTTATGAACCGATTTGAACCATACTTGGCACAGTTGTTGGATATCATAACAAAACACGTGGTGCAAAATTTCATTCTAATCGGATAAGAATTGCGCACTCTAGAGCCTCAAGAAGTCAAGACCCAAGATCGGTTTATATGGCAGCTATACCAGGTAATGGCCCGAACTGAACCATACTTAGCACAGTTGTTAGAAGTGATACTAAAACACTATGTGCAAAATTTCAGTCTAATCGGATGAGAATTGCGCCCTCTAGAGGCTCAAGAAGTCAAGACCCAATATCGGTTTATAAGGCAGCTATATCAGGTTATGGACCGATTTGAACCACACTTGGCACAGTTATTGGATATCAAAGCAAAACACGTAGTGCAAAATTTCATTCCAATCGGATAAGAATTGCGCACTCTAGAGGCTCAAGAAATCACGACCCAAGATCGGTTTATATTGCAGCTATATCAGGTTATTGGCCGATGTGAATCATACTTTGCACATTTATTGGATATCGTAGCAAAACACGTCGTGCAAAATTTCATTCAAATCGGATAAGAATTGTGCCCTCTAGAGGCTCAAGAAGTCAAGACCCAAGGTCGGTTTATATGGCAGGTATATCAGGTTATGGACCGATGTGAACAATACTTGGCACAGTTGTTGGATATCATAACAAAACACTTTGTGCAAAATTTCATCCCAATTGGCTAAGAATTGCGCACTCTAGAGGCTCAAGAAGTCAAGACCCAAGATCGGTTTATATGGCAGCTATATCAGGTTATGGGCCGATTTGAACCATACTTGGCACAGTTGTTGGATATCATAACAAAACACGTCGAGCAAAATTTCATTCCAATCGGGTAAGAATTGCGCACTCTAGAGGCTCAAGAAGTCAAGACCCAAGATCGGTTTATATGGCAGCTATATCAAAACATGGACCGATATGGCCCATTTACAATACCAACCGACCTACACTAATAAGAAGTATTTGTGCAAAATTTCAAGCGGCTAGCTTTACTCCTTCGGAAGTTAGCGTGCTTTCGACAGACCGACGGACGGTCAACATTTTATGTCGATCTAGCCATATCAATCCGTATGTCCGTCCTTCCGTCCTTTCGTCAGTCTGTCGAAAGCACTCTAACTTCCGAAGGAGTATAGCTAGCCGCTTGAAATTTTTCACAAGTACTTCTTATTAGTGTAGGTCTGTTGGTATTGTAAATGGGCCATATCGGCCCATGTTTTTATATAGCTGCCATATAAACCGATCTTGGGCCTTGACTTCTTGAGCCTCTAGAGTGCGCAATTCCTATCCGATTGAAATGAAATTTTGCACGACGTGTTTTGTTATGATATCCAACAACTGTGCCAAGTATAGTTCAAATCGGTCCATAACCTGATATAGCTGCCATATAAACCGATCTTGGGTCTTGACTTCTTGAGCCTCTAGAGTGCGCAATTCTTATCCGATTGGAATGAATTTTTGCACGAAGTATTTCATTATGATATCCAACAACTGTGCCTAGTATGGTTGAAATCGGTTCATAACCTGATATAGCTGTCATATAAACAGATCTGGGGATTTGACTTCTTGAGCTTCTAGAGGGCGCAATTCCTATCGGATTTGGCTGAAATTTTGCATGACGTATTTTATTTTTACTTTCAACAACTGTGTCAAATAAGGTTCAAAACGGTTCATAACCTGATATAGCTGCCATATAAACCGATCTGGGATCTTGACTTCTTGACCGCTAGAAGTCGCAATTATTATCCGATATGCCTGAAATTTTGTACGACGGATCCTCTCATGACCATCAACAAACGTGTTTATTATGGTCTATAGCCCGATACAGATCCCATAAAAATCGTTCTCTTTATTTTACTTCGTGAGCCACAATGGGCGCAATTCTTATACGAATTGGCTGAAATTTTACACAGGTCTCCAACATATAATTTAATTGTGGTCCGAACCGGACCATATCTTGATATCGTTTTAATAGCAGAGCAACTCTTTTCTTATATCCTTTTTTGCCTAAGAAGAGATGCCGGGAAAAGAACTCGACAAATGCGATCCATGGTGGAGGGTATATAAGATTCGGCCCGGCCGAACTTAGCACGCTTTTACTTGTTTATTTTATAAAAGTAAATAATATGAATATTGCAATAACGATATATACTACTATGAGTCCTAACGCAAGTTGTTTGTGAAAGGATATTTTAGCTGTTTTTATACCCTCCACTATAGGATGGGGCTATACTAATTTCGTCATTCTGTTTGTAACACCTCGAAATATGCGTCTAAGACCCCATAAAGTATATGTATTCTTAATCGTCGTGACAGTTTAAGTCGTACTAGCCATGTCCGTCCGTCTGTCGAAAGCACGCTAACTATTGAAGGAGTTGAGCTAGCCGCTTGAAATTTTGCACAAATACTTCTTATTAGTGTAGGTCGTGCTAAGTTCGGCCGGGCCGAATCTTATATACCCTCCACCATGGTCGCATCTGTCGAGTTTTTTGCGCAGTATCTGTTGTTAGGCAAACAAAGTATAATGCATAAGGACGGAGGAGCAGCTATATCAAGTTATAGTACGATTCGGGGCTCAAGAAGCGAAATCGGGAGATCGGTTTATATGGGAGCTGTATCAAGCTATAGATCGATTCTGATCATATTGCACACGTATGTTGAAGCCATGGGAGGAGCCGTTGTACAAAATTTGTGCCAAATCGGATAAGAATTGCGCTCTCTAGAGGATCAAGAAGTCATGACCCAAGATCGGTTTATATGGCAGCTATACCAGGTTATAGACCGATTTTAACCATACTTAGCACAGTTGTTGGAAGTGATATCAAAACACTATGTGCGAAATTTCAGTCAAATCGAACGAGAATTGCGCCCTCTAGAGGCTCAAGAAGCCAAGACCCATGATCAGTTATATCAGGTTATGGACCGATTTTAACCATACTTAGCACAGTTGTTGGAAGTGATATCGAAACACTATGTGCGAAATTTCAGTCAAATCGGGAATTGCGCCCTCTAGAGGCTCAAGAAGTCAAGACCCAAGATCGGATTGTATGGCAGCTACATCAAAACATGGATCGATTTGGCTCATTCACAATACCAACCGATCTACACTAATGAGAAGTATTTGTGCAAAATTTCAAGCAGCTAGCTCAACTCCTTCAAAAGTTAGCGTGCTTTCGACAGACAGACGGACGGACGGACAGACGGACGGGCATGGCTAGTTCGAGTTAAAATGTCACGACGATCAAGAATATATATACTTTATGGGGTTTTAGACGCATATTTCGAGGTGTTACAAACAGAATGATGAAATTAGTGTACCCCCATCCTATGGTTGAGGGTATAAAAATTATTATAAGAAAATAAATTATTTGCTATTGATTGAATGAAACTTGTTTCATTAATACAATGAAGCTCTACGTTGGTTCCAAAACAACGAAAATTTTCATTGCATTAGTGTAAGATTTCATTACGGTTTCGAAGGGTTTCCTTTCAGTGTAGACTTAAGACAAATAAAAAAAAGTTCTCGGAAACTTTCTCCTTGCAGCAATAGCCACGTCATCAGCATACGCGACTACTTTTACACCTTTTTCTTTAACAGACAATAATATATTGTTAATGGTTATTACCAAAGTAGAGGAGACAGTACATTTCCATGAGGTTTTCCTCTGCTGACCCATCTTTTTAGCATGCATGCTGTTCCAGAGACTGGATATCTCCAGGAATCTTTGCCCTAAGATATATTTCTATCATCCTCTTAAGAGTCTTCAGCATAAAGGATGACAGACTAATAGGAAGAAAATCTTTCGCCTTCGTGTGGTAATGTTTTCCTGCTTTCGGAATGAAACTGACCTTTATGTCCTTCCATTCCATTCCAGTATATACGATATGCTGATAAAAGCAAAGCATATCTCCCTAAGCCAAGGAGCCAGTATGTCGGACACAGCTTGTAATTCATCCGGTGATACATCATCATGGCCTGGCGACATAAAGAAGTCAAAACTTTTTATTTACCAAGGGATTTTTGATTCAGACACAATTTCCCCAATATCCTTTAATGAATGCATATGGTGACAACTTCTTCTGGCGCCTCGATGTTCGTTGGAGAGTTTCCCGTGAAATGTGTATCAAAGAGTAGCTCTGCTGTTTCCTCACTTGACATTGACCATACATGACTGACTTCTAAATGTATCCCACCTTAATCGGTCTCGAGGATAGGATCCTTCTTAGCCTAGAGGCCTCAGATATATCCTTCACGGAGCTGCAGAATTCCACCTAGGATTCGTTCAGAGCCTTTTTCAGCTCGCCCTTGTATTTTCTTAGCTCAGCCTTGTAGACGTCCCAATCATGTGGTGCCCTTGTGGCTTTCGCCCTGTTAAAGAGTTTTCTGCAGCCCTTCCTTAGACTAATCTTGGCTTGGCACTCAGACATGCTGACACAAGCGAGTTATTCAGAGCCTTCGTGATCCGTTTGATCATTATGTCTATATCCTCCGCAGTTTTCACTCATTTTCTGGTTTAGAAAGGATAGTTCTACAGAATCTGTGCCGAAATTTATACCAATCTGCCTTTGTTCTATTCAGCCGAGTGATCACTTCAGCAGTATTTTCGCCAACACTGAAACTAATACAACGATAATCAGAGAAGCTGTAGTCATTCAAAACTTAACAGTCGCATATCCTTCCGCATATATATTCCGATAAAAAGGTGGCATCTAGTACCTTATGCTTGTTCCTGGTAATAAAGATCGGTTTCTTCCATTTGTTACAAATCGCCAGATTACAACTCATAACATATTCAATAAAAACCTCACCTCTTTCGTTTATATCCACTTCTCATATCTGATGATGTGCATTAGAATCGCTTCCCACATTGAAGGTATTTCCCCTGCAGAAGCGGCTTCAAAGAGCAACTTGCGGCTTGAAGGGGTCATCACTGAACCGCGTGCCATTTCCTTTTAAATAGCACGCGGTTCCGAGATGACCCCTTCAGCGAGCCAGTAATAAGACTTATTAATTTCCAAGCTAGCTACTGAATCCTCAGTGCTTAGTGCCGAAAGAAGAAAAAGATTTAGACTACTCTTTGTAATTATAAAGGCTTTGTGTCTCCCAATCTTTGTATCCTTGAGTAGTTTAGATCAAGGAATGTTTAGTCTACGAGCCATTCCTCCGCATGCCCATGGTTTCTGGACAAGAACCACGTCAAATCCTCCTACAATAAGAAGAACCATTAGTACTGCCGAAGCGGCCTTACAATGATGGAGATTTTTCTGCAGAAACCGGACCATAGTCAGGATTCATAACTTCCACCACTGCTCCGCAAAGAGTTCAACCTCACAAGATTCGTTAGATCTTGTCATGATGAGCTTTCGTACACACCCAGGGAACAACTTTTCCTCAGGACACCGGGCCCTTGCGGTGTGAACGCTACCTCCTTAGATGCTTCACTAGCCGCTGCTGTCGAACTACTTTTTCCGGTCCTTGCTTCCTCCCTGGCGCACACCTTGAGCCCAGACTAACTTGATGATCCATCCACACAGGGTTAGTCGGGTCCCGTTTCAATGCCTTTCTTTCCTGTCTCGATTGTGGCAGGGGGATTTTCAGTCTCCTGCAATCCCCCAGACTTTAGCGATGTGGTCGATAGTTCCTCAGGCAAGTGTTCAGCAACAACTGCTGAGTCGTCTCCTGATTCCCCAACCCCACCGCTTCTATACACCTTCAGTTAAACCTTGTTGAATCCGTAGGACTTGAGGTCTGCGGGACAGCCGGAGTTTAGCACGAATACTCCGGTCACCATCAGCCTCATCCAATCTTCCAGTCGGTGGTTGAAAGATTGCGATTACATTCCCCTAGTCTTCCAAGTATGGATTCAGGCGTATTCAGAAGGAATATCTTCTTTCTTAACTTGATCCAGTGCTGCACCTGGGCAGATCACACCACTCTTTTTTAGCGCACAACGATACATTTCAATTGAGCGTTGATCCCCGAAAGCAATTAGTCTATATCGGCCCCGATACCGCCTGCATCGTCAAAAACTGAAGGAAACCCAAGAAATTCCGCAAGAACATGGAAGTATGCTGATGACTGTCCATTGACTATCCCACTCCAATTATTCCTAGGTATGCAGCCCTGTTCTTTCACCTTGTCGACAACTGCCATCACCAAATTCTCCCTAGCGACATTAGCAAAGGTTCTTGGACCCATCTTAGTATTGTTCGTCCTAGTTCTTTTAGGCATGGGATGCCCCGCAGGTGACCGCAGCCTTTTAGCTGACTGCGGAGCAGTTTCCGAATCTAGATATGTAGTCTTTGGGGTAGCCTGCGCATCGAATCCCCGAGCCCAATTCCCCAATCCCTAACAGTGAGAGTCGTTGGATCATTCCCATCAAGCCTCTCAATAAACCTGAGAGCTATGCGCCTTCTACTATTCCAACCTCTTAACGAGCGTGTTGATTTGCCGGGGAAGGCCGATCGTCTAGGCAAATTATAGGCATGCGAAGATAGAATAGGTTCAGCCTTGTCCTTTAATCTCGAACCAGGTATTTTCGTCAAACGCCACTGCTGACCAATCGCCTGTAGGCTAGTGGATCCTGGAGCAGCCGCTCCACCAGTCGAGGTTTCCGTAGCAGACAACATGCTACTGCCTGATACCACCATCGCAGCTGTTGGGTCTTTGGAGTCCATTCTAGGCCTACTCCTGGGCTCTATATCTGCTGGCTATCCTTGAGTGACTAAAAATTTCCTGAAAATAAGTACCTATTACGAGTTACAGAAAATTCTTGAGGAGAGCAAAAAAATACGTCCGCTCCACTCAAGAAACTCATATCAATGAGTGTAGTCCGATTAATGTTTAAGCTCAATGATAAAGGGGCTCCCTTTTTATGCCGTGTCTGAACGGAGTGCCGAATTAGTGTCGCTATTTAACGTGGCAGGATACCTAACAAATGTAGCAATGATGTTCACACCGGAATTTGCACCCATGCATTTGGCGTTATTGGCGGACATGCCAACCTCTGCTTCACGATGACTTCAATTTGTGTTAGGACCGTACAATTGAAAGAAATTGTAAAGCTTTTTTATGTGGGTAATTTTTATGTTAATTTTTGGACAGCCAAAAAACAAAACTAACCCTCAATATATATCGCTCATATTTTGGAGTAGGAGAGCTCAACATGTGCTTACATAAGAGCGAGCTCCATTCGTATATGATGTACATAAGGAATGTATTATGAATACAGAAAGGAACAGCACCTATGTAACGCACACATCGTGTGATAGCAACTTAACCAGGGACCAAATGTCACTTGTTCAATCAATCGTACTCGACTTACAATCAAATCGCTATGGCCACAGTCTCGCTGAATTTACGCTACCCGCCTATAACGCTGAAAGCCTGGGTTTGAATCCTGGCGGGAACATCAGAAAAAATTTCAGCCGTGGTTATCCCCCACTTATGCTGGGGGACACATGTACGTGAGGGCTGCAGCTCTTTCTCCGCTCTCTACCATGCGATGGCGCTAAAGCTGCTATTAGACGTTAAGACTTGTCATATGTAGTTCCAAAAATAGCCACTCTGAGAGTTGTACACATCGTGTTATACGTATGAAAAAATTAATATGAGAAAAGCTTTTTGGACTAATTATCCAACTATTAAATGGAATCGTACATGTAAGCACATATCTTCAAAAAAAGTTACAATACATATAAAAATACAAGCCGATACATAATAGATAGAGGCCACCGTAGCGCAGAGATTAGCATGTCCACCTGGCGAGACCATCAGAAAAATTTTTCAGCAATGGTTTTCCCCTCAGCAATGGTTTTTTCCACTTTTCTCCAAAGTGGTGTCGTACTGCGTCACGCCGTTCGGACTCGGCTATAAAAAGGAGGCCCCTTATCATTGAGCTTAAACTTGAATCGGACTGCACTCATTGATATGTGAGAAGTTTGCCCCTGTTCCTTAGCGGAACGTTCATGGGCAAAATTTGCAATTTACATATGAGAATAGAGCGCGCTCTCTCTATTCATATTCATAGGAAAGTTTTATCAATACAGAAAGTGACAGCTCATATGACAAGTTTTATCGTGTAATAACAGCTTCAGCCTAAAATCTTAAATCCAGAATATTGATGTCTCAGAAGTAAAAGTCTGCGGAGAAACGATTGATAGAATCTCTTACAAAACTTTTTAGCTTGTTAAACATTTGTCAAATTTTCAGAAAAAAACCTTATCTTACTTAACCTATTTCGATGGCAAGCGCTTTTGAGAATTTACTAATTGACTTTAAGCGTCCAATATAACTTTAATGTACCAGATGGCTGCAGTGTAAGTGCGGGGAGGGCACTGTGTAAAAAACATTGATTGCCTGCTTTGTGTGTCTGATATTTGAAATCAATACTTCTTTACTTCAGTATCAGCATCAATAACGACGACGAAGTCCTTTCGGTCTGGATGTCCTTTATTGAATTTGAAAAGCTTTTAGTCGCATTTTCGAAATTAAATAATAAAAATACAGAAGCGGATACTTTCATTATTTTCCCCTTGTGAAGAAAAGTTCACGTTGCTTACACGCACAAAAACAGACACAGTTGTGTATGAGCAGAACAGCACCTTTACTTTTACTACTTATTTTTCTTTTTCAATATCAATTGATTGATTGAATTGACTTTTCGCCATTAAGCATTTTTTTTAATTTTTTCAATAGTGCTTATAGTTAAATCAAGTTATTTTTAAAGCATTAATTGCATGCTGGTGACGGTCTGTTCTTTCTACTCAGCCCCGCAATTTGGAAGCATGAATTTTCGAATATGTATTTAATTATTGTTTTTGTTGAAATTTTCATTAGGGAGGCTAAGAGGCGCGGGTTGTTCTGCTTAAACTTTTCACTTCTTAAAAATCGAATTTCAGCAAACAATACAAGCAAAAACGCACCGGCCGGACCGAACTTTGAGCGCCACCACTTCGTGTATATTATCCACTGTTCGTAAAAATCTCGTAAAAAAATCACAATTTATGAACTCTTGGCAGCTACATGGTCCGATCTGGACCAAACTCGGAACGTATGTCGAAAGGTTCGCACCCGTTTAAGCATGGCGACGAAAGTACGATTTGACACTGCACGGAAGCTGGACATTGAAAAGCTGCAAACACAACATGTGGCAACGGCATTCTTCACTCGACTGACCCAACTGCTTAATGAAAGCATTCCTTGTTCCGATTATAAAACGGCGCAGGGGCAATCCATTGCCCATTCCATGGAAAATGCCCATTCCATGGAAAAACGTGAAAGCCGTACTTGGGTATCGGAAGCCTGCCCCATGCTACTGAAGCCATGAATGCAACCCTGCAATCAGTATCGGGAGAGAGGAGAAACGTCTATTCCGTAGAAAGAAAAAGGAAATGGAAAGACGTAAGTGTGAATGTGAGCGAATTGCGATGCACAAAAGTCAGAATGAAGTCCGGAAATTCTACCTACTTAAATATTGAACTGATGGCTTTGGTGCAGGCACATCCTCCTGCAGAGACAAAGAAGGAAAACACAAAGAAGTAACTGACACAGATAGCATGCAGAGTATATGGAAAAAACCTTTTATCCTGGAGCTAGTATCCGACGATGGCGACGAAGAGGATACCGCAGAACTCGTGTGACTCGACTGAAGACCAGCAAGGCAGCAGGAGCCGACGGGTTACCCGTTGAACTATTTAAGACCTGAGCCGTCACGCTAATAAGGCGTATGCAACAGCTTGTCTGCACGATCTGGCAAGAAGAACGCTTACCCGATGGTTGAAACCACAGAAAACTATGTCCCGTACACAAAAATGGAGACAAGACGGAATGTGCCAACTTCAAAGTATTAAGAATTAATACCTAAAATCAATGAGATAATTGGGCCCTATCAATGCGGCTTTAGATCTGGTAAATCCACCCCAGACCAGATATTCACACTGCACCAAATCCTGGAAAAGACCCGAGAAGGACAAATTAACACCTACCATCTCTTTGTTGACTACAAAGCCGCCTTCGATACTCGTTTACGTTCAAAGGTATTTCAAGCCATGTCTGAGTTTGGTATCCCTACAAAATTAATAAGACTCTGAAGGATGATACTTGCTGAAACACGTTCCTCAATAAAAATTGGAAAGAATCTCTCCGAACCATTTAATACCAGACGAGGTTTCAGACAAGGAGACAGCCTATCATGTGATCTCTTTAATATCCTGCTGGAGAAGATTATACGAGATGTAGATGTGAATAGATATGGCACACTAATCACAAGAGAACACATGCTACTCGCCTATGCCGACGACATCATCATCATAGGTCGGTCACCGAAAGTAGTAACTGCAGCCTTTGAAAGAATCGAAAGTGAATCGGTGAAAATGGGCCTGGCAGTAAATGGAGATAAGACGAAATGGATGGTATCAACTCCCAAAACGCCTTGTATAACCGATGAGATAAAGAAAATGTACAAATCTCGGCATTCGCCGTAACCGAAAGGAATAGGACCTGTTTTAAAATAAAGCGAAGAAAAATACTGGCAAACAGATGCGTCATATGAATCACGAGCTGTATGACGACGATAGCATAGTTACACGTATCAAAATACAACGGTTGCGTTGGCTAGGTCATGTTGTCAGAATGGATGAAGAAGCTTCAGGAAAGAAGTCTTAATGGCGATCACGGTGGTACACGCAAACCGGCACGACCAGAAGCACGATGGAAAGATCATCGGTATAAAAAGCAGCTACATATATTCAAATAATGCCCGATCTGAGTCATATACGGTATCAATGGTCTTAATGCAACTCACTGTACCATATTTCAGCGAAATCGAGCAATAAAAGCGCTTTTTGTGAGCACAAGTTCTTAAATTTTGAGGTATGGCAGTGGGGCAATATGTATTTATTGATTGACGTTTGATGTGTTTTATTTTAGTACTGAATAGATAAACCGTGAAGAGCAAAACTAAAATGCAAAAAATGTTTCCAGTGCAAGTCTGTTTGTTTGCCATGAGGTGGTAACGCCAGTTGCCAACCTGTCAAAACAATACGAGAAAAAAAGTGAAAATATTTGTAAAATTGGTAAATACAATGTGCAAAACATGTGTGGGCATAGCAGCCAATTTACTAAGATTTGTGCACGCAATTTTATAAATAATTAGTTTTAATATTATTTCGCCATTCACAGTATAAGATTTCTGTGGGTGGCCACACTAATTTGTGAAAAACATATGACAATCCTGACGACAAATGCTCTACATAAGCTTTCGTTGTCCTAGATAGATGTTATTTTCGTATAAATTTCACTATAAAGTACTAAAATAAAACACAGCTAATAATAAGAAAGTTTAACATTTTCAGACACTAAGATTAATTGTGGTAAGAGATAGGCCATACCGTAGATGGACATGTGCTATACAAGTTTTTTAGTTAGTGGGGAATGAAATATGGTATACGTGATCCTAAAAATGTGTATTCACTTTTAAGACGTTTTCATTAACATCTTGTAGAAGATATACTCCTATACAAAAAAGTCAGCATATTTTTTTCATAAATTTTCATTAACGAATTTTTTTGAACATAAATGTGTTTGTTTGTGGTACGTGGGTTTTTCTATTTGTGGGTTTTTTTTATTTTTCGTGTCTGTGTCCGTTAGAAATGTGTAGGTTTTTTGCGTTTTTGTTGTTGGACACGCATGAACGTATTGTGGCGTGTGGATCATTGGCTATAAGCTTTTTATTTGGCAGTTTCCTATATTACTTGATAAAATACGGTTCGTTAGAGAGCAACGGAAAAAAAACGTGGCTAGATGAAAACAAGTTAAACCGTGCTAAGTTCGGATTCTGATAAAATTGTATACAAACTAAGTTTAGTTGAAGGGCATAATTTTATTCTACGAACCACACTTCTACCAAACCAGCAAAATTTAAAGCTTCTTGGAACCGAACAAGGATAATCGAGACACCGGTTTATATGGGGGTCAGGGATGTAGCTAGGATTTTATTTTTTTTTTTTTTTCGAAAATTGTGATCGCTTTTGTGTGCAGGAACTGACCTATCGGCCGTGACATGTGGTCATAAAGACAGAGATGAATTTTGTACTGCTTGCCAACACACCGATCCTCATCTTTCAAAGTGTGGTTGTTTTTGCGAATATCTAAGTTTTATAGTGGAAGTTTCGGCAAATCAGCTTCAGTATTTTTTCCATTTGCGCTCATTTTTGCTATCAAACTTGTTTTATGACTTTAACAGGTTATTGTTTGTGTCGGTCTATTAGTTTTAAATGAATTTTATTTTCATAAAAGTGTACGTAAACAAACTGAAAACATTGAGCAACAATAATTGTAAGATATTTCAAAACTAAATTTTGACCAATTTTTACGAAGAACCATCTACATTCTGCTTAAATTATGTCGCTAGTTTCGTCTTCGAATTTGATTAAAATCGATCGAAAATTCGGTTTTAATGGAAATGATGTCCGATAAAAATTGCATCCAACTATTGCCGTATAAGCTTATAACTTGCATCATGTCTTTATAAGTCCTAAAGTTTTCCTAATTTATTGGAGATAAAATGGAAAAAGGAGGTAGAAATAACAAGTAAAAGCATGCTAAGTTTGGCCGAGCCGAATCTTATATACCCTCCACCATGGATCGCATTTGTCGTTTTCTTCTCCCGGCATCTCTTCTTAGGCAAAACAGGATATAAGAAAAAATTTGCTCTGCTGTTAGAGCGATATCAAGATATGGTCCGGTTCGGACCACAATTAAATGATGTGTTGGAGACCTGTGTAAAATGTCAGCCAATTCCAATAATATTTGCGCCCTTCCGACCTAACTTAACACAGTTATTGGAAGTCATAGCAAAACACGTCGTGCAAAATTTCAGTCCAATCGGAATTGAATTGTGCAAAATTTCAAGCGGCTAGGTTTACTCCTTCGAAAGTTACCGTGCTTTCGACAGACAGACGGACGAGCGGGCATGGCTAGATCGACATAAAATGTCACGACGATCAAAAATATATATATACTTTACGGGGTGTCAGACGAATATTTCGAGTAATTACAAACAGAATGACAAAATTAGTATATCCCCATCCTATAGTGGAGGGTATAAAAATCAGAAGCACCAAGAGATTTCTACGTTATTGTAATTGGAAATTCTTTCTTTGCACAGCGGCAAACGTAAGTGTAATATAAAACTTGCTCTCATAGATAAGTCTGCTGACTTATATTTTTTTAATACATTTGCTCACTTAAGGTGGGTATTAAATTCGTGTTTCACAGTAAAAATTAATATTTTTACGATTAATTTTTGTAGACAATAGGTTTTAAAGCAAAAAGCTGCTGATTTCATTATTTATTCCCATTATTTACGATAAAATTGTTAGAAAAGTGTTACGTTATCTGTTCGGGGTCAATCTAAGGGAGAATTAGGGGGTTCAAATTCAAGGTTGTTGTAATTGTTTATTTTGTTTTTTTTTCTTCATTCAATGTTATTTAAAATTCATTAGGGATAAGTAGCAATTGAGTTTTAGTTTAAAAGCAAATGTAACATTTAGGTTTAGATAGCAACGTTTATGTTTAGTTTTTAGTAGTACAATTAAATATTAGGCATAAGTAGATAAATTTACACTTGAACTTTTGGGCCTAGGGAAATTGTGCAATATTTGGATTTGTTGTTGGTATGGATAGTGGCCCGCACTTGTGTTTGGTGTTGGTGTCCCGCACTTTGGTTGCTTTACATATATATGTTGTGTTGGGTTTATTACTTAATGAGTCTTTGTGTTGTACCTTAGTGTCACTTCACGTCTGGAAATTACATTTTGTTAGCTTTGTTTCACTGTTTGTTTCTCAATATTGTTCAATGATCATACATTGCTTGTTTGTTGGTTAACGTTCACATTTCACTTGTTGTCACTAAAAGGGGGGAGATCACGATAGCGCGGGTTAAGTTTTCAAAGGAGACTGATCTTTTTATACCCTCCACCATAGGATGAGAGTATACTAATCTCGTCATTCTGATTGTAACTACTCGAAATATTCGTCTGAGATCCCATAAAGTATATATATTCTTGATCGTCGTGAAATTTTATGTCGATCTAGCCATGTCCGTCCGTCTGTCTGTCGAAAGCACGCTAACTTCCGAAGGAGTAAAGCTAGTCGCTTGAAATTTTGCACATATACTTCTAATTAGTGTAGGTCGGTTGGTATTGTAAATGGGCCATATCGGTCCATGTTTTGATATAGCTGCCATATAAACCGATCTTGGGTCTTGACTTCTTGAACCTCTAGAGTGCGGAATTCTTATCCGATTGGGATGAAATTTCGCACGACGTGTTTTTTTATGATATTCAACAACTGTGCCAAGTATGGTTCAAATCGGTCCATAACTTGATATAGCTGCCATATAAACCGATCTTGGGTCTTGACTTCTTGAGCTTCTAGAGTGCGCAATTCTTATCCGATTACAATGAAATTTGGCACCACGTGTTTTGTTATGATGTCCAACAACTGTGCCAAGTATGGTTCAAATCGGCCCATAACCTGATATAGCTGCCATATAAACCGATCTGGGGTCTTGACTTCTTGAGCCTCTAGAGTGCGCATTGAATGAAATTTTGCACGACGTGTTTTTTTATGATATCCAACATCTGTGCCAAGTATGGTTCAAATCGGTTAATAACCCGATATAGCGGTCAAATAAACCGATCTTGGGTATTGACTTCTTGAGCCTCTAGAGGGCGCGATGCTTATCCAATTCGAATGAATTTTGGCACGTAGTATTTTGATATGATATTCAACAACTGTGCCCAGTATGGTTCAAATCGGTTCATAACCTGATATAGCTGTCATATAAACAGATCTGGAGACTTGACTTCTTGTGCTTCTAGAGGGCCCAATTCCTATCCGATTAGGCAGAAATTTTGCAACACGTTTTTTATTGTTACTTTGAACAAATATGTCAAATAAGGTACAAGTCGGTTCATAATCTGATATAGCTGCCATATAAACCGATCTGGGATCTTGACTTCTTGGGCCTCTAGAGGTCGCAATTATTATCCGATTTGCCTGAAATTTTGTACGACTGATTCTCTCATGACACATACAGCGATACAGCCCCCATATAAATCGATCTCTCTATTTTACTTCTGAGCCGCAAAGGGCGCAATTCTTATTCGAATTGACTGACATTTTACACAGGTCTCCAACATATAATTTAATTGTGGTCCAAACCGGACCATATCTTGATATCGCTCTAACAGCACATAGCAGAGCAAATCTTTTCTTATATCCTTTTTGTCTAAGAAGAGATGACGGGAAAAGAACTCGACAAATGCGATCCATGGTGGAGGGTATATAAGATTCGGCCCGGCCGAACTTAGAACGCTTTTACTTGTTTTGCCTAAAAAGAGATGCCGGGAAAAGAACTCGACAAATGCGATCCATGGTGGAGGGTATATAAGATTCGGCCCGGCCGAACTTAGCACGCTTTTACTTGTTCTAATTGTTGCTTGTCACTTAGACCCCCCGAAAACGGTTGGCTTTCCGAGCGACAAACAACAATTCCAGGTAAACAAATGCGCAAACAAAAGGAAACAGCTATTAAGAAATAACATCAATGTACCGTTATGTACAGTGGGTCGTGTGCATACATGAGCACACGTCTGCACATGGGTACACACAGCTTTATGTTCAAACATACTTTGAAAATTATCAATGATTTTTTTGGAGTTTTTCAAAAATGTGATCATGAAAATTATGGATATATCACTGTGAAACATGAACTTAATACCCACCTTTTTGTAAACATGCAATTTGACTCGTCGACATAATATTGGGTTGCCCAAAAATTAATTGCGGATTTTTCATATAGTCGGCGTTGACAAATTTTTTCACAGCTTGTGACTCTGTAATTGCATTCTTTCTTCTGTCAGTTATCAGCTGTTACTTTTAGCTTGCTTTAGAAAAAAAGTGTAAAAAAGTATTTGATTAAAGTTCATTCTAGGTTTTATTAAAAATGCATTTACTTTCTTTTAAAAAATCCGCAATTACTTTTTGGGCAACTCAATACATGACGAAATCAATATTCGAAAATTCTTTGTAAATTCATTGTAAAAAAAATTTTCTTGGAAGAAAATCAAAAGATTTAAAAATGTTTTAAATAATATTTCAATGTGCTCAAATCTACGGCCGAAACCAACAGACCTAACAAATTTCTACTTGAATTTTCGTCTCTTCCTATCAATTGCCTTAAATACTGTTTTATGGAATTCAAAGAAAGAAAACGAAATGGTTTTATTTGATATAACTATTTTAAAATTTACGGTAATCTGGGTGATTATTTCGGGGTTCTTAAATTCCCTAAAATTTTTCCTTTCATTGGTGATGTTATTCTAATGATTCATAATTAAATATTCCTAATTATTCTTTAGAAAATTTTTCAGAATCACAAGTAAAATATTTCATTTAAAGACATTTTTTAAATATTTTTTTCTGCAGATAAAATTTCAATTAAAATAATAAAACGGGAATAAAGAGGAAATTCATATAGAATTATGTCTCAGAATTTTTTTTTTAAATGTTTGCCTTTCGGAAAAACTTTTATAAAAAACAAGTAAAAGCGTGCTAAGTTCGGCCGGGCCGAATCTTATATACCCTCCACCATGGATCGCATTTGTCGAGTTCTTTTCCCGTCATCTCTTCTTAGGCAAAAAAGGATATAAGAAAAGAGTTGCTCTGCTATTAAAACGATATCAAGATATGGTCCGGTTCGGACCACAATTAAATTATATATTGGAGACCTGTGTAAAATTTCAGCCAATTCGTATAAGAATTGCGCCCATTGGGGCTCACGAAGTAAAATAGAGAGAACGATTTTTATGGGATCTGTATCGGGCTATAGACCGATTCAGACCATAATAAACACGTTTGTTGATGGTCATGAGAGGATCCGTCGTACAAAATTTCAGGCATATCGGATAATAATTGCGACTTCTAGGGGTCAAGAAGTCAAGATCCCAGATCGGTTTATATGGCAGCTATATCAGGTTATGAACCGATTTGAACCTTATTTGACACAGTTGTTGAAAGTAAAAATAAAATACGTCATGCAAAATTTCAGCCAAATCGGATAGGAATTGCGCCCTCTAGAAGCTCAAGAAGTCAAATCCCCAGATCTGTTTATATGACAGCTATATCAGGTTATGGACCGATTTCAACCATACTTGGCACAGTTGTTGGATATAATAATGAAATACTTCGTGCAAAAATTCATTCCAATCGGATAAGAATTGCGCACTCTAGAGGCTCAAGAAGTCAAGACCCAAGATCGGTTTATATGGCAGCTATATCAGGTTATGGACCGATTTAAACCATACTAGGCACAGTTGTTGGGTATCATAACAAAACACGTCGTGCGAAATTCCATTCCATTCGGATAAGAATTGCGCCCTCTAGAGACTCAAGAAGTCAAGACCCAAGATCGGTTTATATGGCAGCTATATCAGGTTATGGGCCGATTTGAACCATACTTGGCACAGTTGTTGGATATCATAACAAAACACGTCGTGCAAAATTTCATTCTGATCGGATAAGAATTGCGCACGCTAGAGGCTCAAGAAGTCAAGACCCAAGATCGGTTTATATGGCAGCTATATCGGGTTATGGACCGATTTGAACTATACTTGGCACAGTTGTTGGATATCATAACAAAACACGTCGTGCAAAATTTCATTCCAATCGGATAAGAATTGCGCACTCTAGAGGCTCAAGAAGTCAAGACCCAAGATCGGTTTATATGGCAGCTATATCAAAACATGGACCGATATGGCCCATTTACAATACCAACCGACCTACACTAATAGGAAGTATTTGTGCAAAATTTCAAGCGGCTAGCTATACTCCTTCGGAAGTTAGCGTGCTTTCGACAGACAGACGGACGGACGGACATGGCTAGATCGACATAAAATGTCATGACGATCAAGAATATATATACTTTATGGGGTCTCAGACGAATATTTCGAGTAGTTACAAACAGAATGACGAAATTAGTATACCCCCCATCTTATGGCGGAGGGTATAAAAATGTTGGCAAAAATATTCCATGAAGCAATTTTAATACGCCAAAACTCAAACGAAAAAATTTCCCAAAATTCTTAGGAGTGAGATTTCTGGAATCCGTTTTAATGTCTTGTTGGATTTGATGGTTTCTATATTATTATTATGGAGACCACCGGAGCGTCTGGCGAGACCATCAAAATAATTTTTAACGCTGGTTTTCCCCTCCTAATGCTGGCAACATTTGTAAGGTACTATGCCCTGCACAACTTCTCTCCAAAGAGGTGTCGAACAGCGGCACGCCGTTCGGACTCGGCTATAAAAAAGATGCCCCTAATCATTGAGCTTAAACCTGAATCGGACTACACTCATTGATATGTGAGAAGTTTGCTCCTGTTGCTTAGTGGAATGTTCATGTGCAAAATTTGCAAATATTAAAAAATAGATTTATCGCAATAATCCTACTTATTTTGACAGCAGGTGTCATTTTATGTCATAATCATTAAAGCCAGCTTTCTTCGCTTAATGGTCATAAAATATTAAAAAAATTATTGTTTTTGTTGTAGAGGAAAAGGAAATAAAATGATTTTTGTTTTCAAAAATTTTTAAAATTCAAAATATTTAATTAATGGTCATAAAATATTAAGAAAATGATTTTTTGTTGTAGAGAAGGCCACCGTAGCGCTGGGTTAGCATGTCCGCCTATGACGCTGAACGCCTGGGTTCGAATCCTGGCGAGACCATCAGAAAAAATGTTCAGCGGTGGTTTTCCCATCCCTCTCCAAGGAGGTGTTGCACTGCGGCACGCCGTTCGGACTCGGCTATAAAAAGGAGGCCCCTTATCATTGAGCTAAAACTTGAATCGGACTGCACTCATTCATATGTGAGAAGTTTGCCCCTGTTCCTTAGTAGAATGTTCATGGGCAATATTTGTTGTTTGTTGGATGGGGAAATACAAAGATTTTTGTTTTATTTTTTATTTAAATTAAAAATATATCATTTTGTTGTTGGTTTAACCAGCTTAGACCAATGTGTTTTTATTTATTGCTTCTTTTTCAAAACAAAACAAAAACACTTTAAAGAGCCTCAACATTTGTGGTGTGTTAAATGTGTCAAGGGGCGGGCTGCAATGATCACGATTTCGGCCTTTGCCAGGGTCCTCGCCAGACTGCTATGCCACCAAAAGATAACATGCTTCCACCTACTCACTAATCAGTGAGCAGTGCAATAGTAGAAGCATGCCCTCTGAATGCAAAGTTGGGTCTTGTTATTCAACCTTTTCTTATAGCGCAGTAAGAGAAAAGTTAAATTCTAACAGCCAACATCTCTTCAAAAAGACATCTAACATCAACAATACACACTTGTTATGCGGACAAACTTCGCTTGCCAAACTAAAGAATCACAAAGGAATGAATGAGGGCACGATCAGCATGTCGATGGGAGCTATATCAGGTTATAGACTGATTTGGATCGCACTTAGCACAGTTGTTGGAAGTCGTTACAGAATACTGCATGCATTTCTGCCAAATCGGACACAAATTGCGGCTTGTAAGGGCTCAACAAGTTAAATCGGGAGATCGGTTTATATGGGAGCTATATCAGGTCATAACAAAACACTATGTGCAAAATTTAATCCAAATCGGACAAAAATTGCGGCTTGTAAGAGCCAAAGAATTCGAATCGGGAGTTCGGTCTATATGGAAGCCAGGGACGTAGCCAGGATTTTATTTTGGCTGGGGCCACCCCACATTTTTTCAAAATCCAAAATTGCCAAAATTCTTCTCTTACTATGCAATTGTTAAAGATACCTCAATTTTCTTTCTGAAAATTGTGGTCGCTGTTGTGTGCAAGAACTGACCCATCGACGGTGACATTTGGTAATAAAGTCAGAGCTGAATTTTGTACTGATTGCCAACATATAATTTATAGGCCGATCCTAAGTTTTCAAAGTGTGGGTGTCTTTGCGAATGTCTTAGTTTTATTGCGAATCAGCCTAAGTATTTCGATGAATTTTTTTCATTTGCGCTCATTGTTGCTTTCGAACTAGTTTTAAGATTTCAACAGGTTATTGTTTGTGTCGGTCTATTGGTTTTACATTACTTTTATTTCCATAAAATTTTACGCAAATAAACTGAAAACGTTAAATATATAAAAAATAAATGTCGACCAATTTTTAGGAAGAACCATCTGCATTCTGCTTAAATGATGTCGCTAATTTCTTCTTCGAACTTTACTAGCATCAATTGAAAATCACATTTTCATGGAAAAGATGTCCGGTAAAAACTGGATCTATTGCCCTTTATACTTATAATTTGCATCAAGTCTTTATAAGTCTAGGTTGAGTTAGGCCGAAAAGAGGGTGCAGATATTAATCCGCCCCATGCCACTATAGACTAAAAACTCAAAAGTAACCTCGAAAAAGAAAATTTTAAGTTAGGAATTCCGTGCTACTTACAAAATCCTTAATTGTTTTCCATACCACTCCCCTAAATTGGTTCATGTCTGGTATCATGTACCCATGTAAGTACCGATGTCTGCTAGACGCTAAAGCCGGGCAATGACATAGGAAATGCTCCAACGTCTCATCATCTTACCTACACGCCTTACACATGCTATCACTTGCCGCACAGATTTTGCGTAATTGAGCTCGTAGCCCTATGCGTCTTGTTAGGACATCAGATGCTATACGGACCTCTTTCTTTCTTCCTTTCAGTAAAAGCCTCGTCCTCCCATAATCCGGATCACCACATAGGATTTTCGACGTCCTACCGATCGTTTCGCTGTTCCACAGTCGCCCATGCCCTAAAATCGGACTGTGTCGAACCGAAAGGATTCGAATTAACCAAGTTTATCGATGGCAGTTCTCTGGCCTTCACTGCCAAATCGTCTGTCCTTTCATTCCCCTTACTCCGTTATGGCCCAGCACCCAAATGATGCGGATAGTGCCATCCTCTGAGAAGGCGTTAATTTCCTTCTTACATTCCAAGACTGTTCGTGGCTTTACCGACCTCGACGTCCTCGCGATAACACCACACCACCTCACGCATTCCGTGATCGCCCGGATCTCTGCCTGCAGGACCGTGTTATGGTCAGGCAGCCTAAAACAGATCTCAGTCCCTGGGTTCTCAATGTAGACCCTCAGGCACACTCCAGCTTTGATCCATCCGTGTAACATGATCTTCCAGACAGCATTACTAGAGTTCCATCAGTCCAAGACTGTGCCGCTGGCAGCAGTTCCTCGCACTCGACCTCAAGTGTCGATTCAGGTATCCGATCGGAAACATCTTCCCTTCCTTCCAGGATTTCTATCGTCGCCTCGATTATACCGCGATGGTATGAGCTGCTCCCATCCTCAATCCATTCTCCCATCGTCTTAAGTCTCATAGCCGCAGTGGCTGTCTCACTTTTAATCTGTATATCAATGGGTCGAATATCTAGAGTAGTCTCCAGTATCCTAGAGGGCGTGGTCCTCTTCGTTCCGTCTATGCCAAGACAATTTGTTTTCTGAACTTGTGGTATGGTCCTAACGTCGGATTCAGGTCCCATTTGAAGCCTCTCGGATTCAGGTCCCCTACGGCTCATCTGCATAGTGCCCAATATATGTGAGCCTTCTCAGTACGCTCCTGAATGTGACGCTTCCAATTAGGTTTCCTATTCAAGATCACTCCTGAGTATTTGACCTTGTCAAATATCGAAATCATTTTATTGAGGAAACGATAAGACCGGAAAATATATCAGAAACGTGCTCTACTCTCATATATCTAAATATCATTTATTTGAACCCCATATTGGCATTGGCCTCTAAATTGGATATCAAATTCGTTTTCTAATCTCATTTAAACTCCTTATTGCAAAAGTCAGCAAATATGTCCGGTTTGGGGTATAGGCCCTAAAAACTATATATATTTAGTTCCACTCTCTTTGAGACCCAAACTGTCTTGGTGAGTAAATACGTCCTATTTGGGGGTTGTTATGGTGGTGGGACGTCCGCTAGACAGTTGGCCCCTAATGTTGATATCAGATACGTGGTCTACTCCCACTTACCTTTAATTTGAGTCCCATATTTCCATAGTCGGCAAACGTGACCGGCTAGGGGGGTGTTTTGGGGGATGGGCGGCCACTCAGTGAGTTGGCCTTGAAAATATATATCGGATTCGTGTTCCACTTTAAAAACCCTCTTATTTGAGCCTCATATTGCAATAGACAGAAAATACTTACTATTTGGGTGGTGTTGTGGGGGGTGGCGTGGCCCCATAGACACTTTTCCCGAATATTGATGTCAAATTCGTGCTTTACTTCCAAAGACCTTTCATTTGAGCCCCATATTGCTATGGTCGTAAATTTGTCCCATTTGGGGGATGTTTTGGGCCGGCCCCCAAACACTTAGTCCCATATTTGGATATCAGATTCGTATTCTACATTCAAATACCTTTCATTTGAGTCCCATATTGTCGTGATTGGTCTAAATATATGTTTGGTAGGTTTTGGGGTTGGGCGGCCCCCCTAGGTACCCATCCGAAATTTGGATACCAAATTTTTATTTTTAAGGTACTATGAGAGCACACAAAATTTCGCTTAAATCGCACCACCCATATCCGCGATCTGGCGTTTCTGAAATTAAGGTTAAGGGGGAGGGTCCGCACCCCCTTTAGATATCAAATACACCATCTGTGAAAATTTCAAGAAAATCGGTTCAGCCGTTTCTGAGTCTATAAGGAACACACAAAGATACAAACAAACACAAACTGATTTTTATACCCACCACCGAAGGATGAGGGTATATTCATTTAGTCATTCCGTTTGCAACACATCGAAATATCCATTTCCGACCCTATAAAATATATATATTCTTAATCAGCGTAAACATCTAAGACGATCTAGCCATGTCCGTCCGTCTGTCTGTTGAAATCACACTACAGTCTTTAAAAGTAGAGATATTGAGCTAAAATTTTGCACAGATTCTTTTTTTTGTCCATAAGCAGGTTAAGGTCGAAGATGGGCTATATCGGACTATATCTTCATATAGCCCCCATATAGACCGATCCGCCGATTTAGGGTCTTAGGCCCATAAAAGCTACATTTATTATCCGATTTTGCTGAAATTTGGGACAGAGATTTGTCTTAGGGCCTTCAACATCCTTCATTAATTTGACCCAGATCGGTCCAGATTTGGATATAGCTGCCATATAGACCGATCCGCCAATTTAGGGTCTAAGGCCCTTAAAAGCCACATTTATTGTCTGATTTTGCTGACATTTGGGACAGAGGGTTATCTTGAGCCACTCGACATCCTTCCTCAATTTGGCTAGATCGGTCCAGATTTCGATATAGCTGCCATATAGACCGATCCGCCGATTTAGGGTCTTACGTCCATAAAAGCCACATTTATTATCCGATTTTGCTGACATTTAGGACAGAGTTATATGGTTATCTGAGCCACTCGACATCCTTCCTCAATTTGGCTAGATCGGTCCAGATTTCGATATAGCTGCCATATATACCGATCCGCCGATTTAGAGTCTAAGGCCCATAAAAGCCACATTTATTGTCCGATTTTGCTGAAATTTGGGACAGAGAGTTATGTAAGGCCACTCGATATCCTTCCTCAATTTGGCTCAGATCGGTTTAGATTTGGATATAGCTGCCATATAGACCGATCTCTCGAGTTAAGGTCTTGCGCCCATAAAAGGCGCATTTATTGTCCGATGTCGTCGAAATTTGGGACAGTGAGTTAAGTTAAGGCCCTTGACATACTTCTGCAATAAGGCACAGATCGGTCCAGACTTGGAAATAGCTGCCATATAGACCGATCTCTAGATTTAAGGTTTTGGTTCAATAAAAGGCGCATTTATTATCCGATGTCTCGGAAATTTGGGACAGTGAGTAGTGTTAGGACCTTCGACATCCTTCGTCATTTTGGCCCAGATCGGTGCAGATTTGGATATAGCTGCCATATAGACCGATCTTCGCATTTAGGGTCTTAGGCCCATAAAAGCCACATTTATTATCCGATTTTACTGAAATTTAAGACAGTGAGTTGTGTAAGGCCCCTCGACATTCTTCGTTAATTTGGTCTAGATCGGTTCAGATTTGGATATAGCTGCCATATAGACCGATCCTCCGATTTAAGGTCTTAAGCCCATAAAAGCCACATTTATTATCCGATTTTGCTGAAATTTGGGACAGTGAGTTGTGTTAGGCCCTTCGACATCCTTTGTCAATTTGGCTCTGATTGGTCCAGATTTGGATATAGCTGTCATATAGACCGATCTTCCTATTTAGGGTCCAAGGCCTATAAAAGGCGCATTTATTGTCCGATGTCGCCGAAATTTGGGACATTGAGTTAGGTTCAACCTCTTGACATAGTTCTGC
This sequence comes from Stomoxys calcitrans, assembly GCF_963082655.1. Lineage (NCBI taxonomy): Eukaryota > Metazoa > Arthropoda > Insecta > Diptera > Muscidae > Stomoxys > Stomoxys calcitrans. Next base: position 117,843,189 of record NC_081552.1, on the reverse strand, counting down.
ATTATGGCACAGATCGGTCAGGATTTGGATATAGCTGCCATATGACCGATCTCTCGGTTTTAGGTTTTGGGGCCAGAAAAGGCGCATTTATTGTCCGATGTCGCCGAAATTTGGGACATTGGGTTAGGTTCAACCTCTTGACATAGTTCTGCACTATGGCACAGATCGGTCAAGATTTGGATATAGCTGCCATATAGACCGATATCTCGATTTAAAGTAAAAAAAGTAAAAATTTGACACATTGACTTATGTTAGGCTTTTCGACTCCATATTGTATATGGTTCAGATCGGTTTATTTTTAGATATAGCTAAAAGGACCAACATTTTGTTATACATAATTGAACAATGACTTGTACTTATTAGAATTTGGTCCTAATCGGATCATATTTCGATATTACTGCTATGGGACATAAGGCATGGAATTTTCGCTGGATTTTGATGAAAAGTGGTTTACATATATACCCGAGGTGGTGGGTATCCAAAGTTCGGCCCGGCCGAACCTAACGCCTTTTTACTTGTTAAATCTCAAATACCTTTCATTTGAGCCACATAATACCATGGTCGGTAAATTTTTACTATTTGGGGGGTGTTTTAGGGGAAGGGGCGGTGCCCCAAATACATATTTCCACTTTTGGATATCAGATTCGTATTGTACACCCAAATACCTTTATTTGAGCCCCATATTGCGTCGGTCAGTAAATAATAGCTGTTTGTGGGTTGTTTTTGGGGAAAGGGTAGACACCCAGAAAATTGGTTTCGAAAGTGGGTATCAATTTTGTGCTCCACTCCCCAATACCTTCCACTTGAGCTTCACATATACATGGTCGGCTAATATATCCGATTTAGAGGTGTTTTGGGAAGTGTGGTGGTTACCCAAACACCCTGCAAATACATCAGCATCTTGCTCTACTCTCATATTGGATATCAAATACGTTTGCTAATCTCAAATACCTTTTATTTAAATCCCTTACTGCAAAAGTCTTGCTGACTGATATGTCCGGTTTGGGGTATGGGCCCTAAAAACTATCAATATCGAGCTCCACTCTCTTTAAGACCTAAATTGTTATGGTCAGTAAATACGTCCTATTTGCGTGTGGGACGTCGGTTAGACAATTGGCCCCGAATGTTGATATCACATTCGTAGTCTACTCCCAATTGCCTTTCATTTGAGCCCCATACTTTCATAGTCGAGAAACATGACCGTTTTGGAAGTTGTTTTGTGGGATGGGGCGGCCACTCAGTGACTTGACCCTAAAAATATATACCAGATTCTTGTTCTACTCTAAAATACCTCTTATTTGAGCCCCATATTGCATTGGTCAGCAAATACGTCTTATTTGGGTGGTTTAATGGGGTTGGGGTGGCCCATTAACACTTTTTCCCGGGTGGTGTATTGGGAAAGGGGTGGACCCCCAGAAACTTGGTCCCACATTTGGATATCAAATTCGTACTCTACTCGCAAATACCATTCATTTGAGTTCCATATTTCCATTGTCAGTAAATATGTCCGATTTTTATACCCACCACCGAAGGATGGGGGTATATTCATTTTATTATTCCGTTTGCAACACATCGAAATATCCATTTCCGACCCTATAAAGTATATATATTCTTGATCAGCGTAAAAATCTAAGACGATCTAGACATGTCCGTCCGTCGGTCCGTCTGTCTGTTGAAATCACGCTACAGTCTTTAAAAATAGAGATATTGAGCTGAAATTTTGCACAGATTCTTTTTTCGTCCATAAGCAAGTTAAGTTCGAAGATGGGCTATATCGGACTATATCTTGATATAGCCCCCATATAGACCGATCCGCCGATTTAGGGTCTTAGGCCCATAAAAGCCAAATTTATTATCCGATTTTGCTGAAATTCGACATCCTTCGTCAATTTGGCCCAGATCGGTCCAGATTTCGATATAGCTGCCATATAGACCGATCCTCCGATTTAGGGTTTTAAGCCCATAAAAGCCACATATATTATCAGATTTTGCTTAAATTTGGGACAGGGAGTTGTGTTAGGCCCTTCAACTTCTTTCGTTAATTTTGCCTAGATCGGTTCAGATTTGGATATAGCTGCCATATAGACCGATCCTCCGAATTCGGGTCTTAGGCCCACAAAAGCCACATTTATTATCCGATTTTGCTGAAGTTTGGGACAGTGAGTTGTCTTAGGCACTTCGACATCTGTCTTCAGTTTGGCCCAGATCGGTTCAGATTTGAATATAGCTGCCATATAGACCGATTTCCTGATTTAAGGTTTTGGGCCCATTAAATACTCATTTATTGTCTGATGTCGCTGAAATTTGAGACAGTGAGTTTAGTTAGGCTCTTCGACGTGCTTCTTCAATTTTGCCCAGATCGGTCTAGATTTGAATATAGCTGCCATATAAACCGATCTCTCGATTTAAGGTTTTGGGCCCATAAAAGAGGCATTTATTGTCCGATTTCGACATTTGGGACAGTGCTTTAAGTTAGGCTCTTCGACATTTTTATGCAAATTGACCCAAATCGGTCCAGATTTGGATATAGCTGCCATGTAGACCGATATCTCGATTTAAAGTCTTGGCCCCATAAAATTCGCATTTATAATCCGATATCACTGAAATTTGACAAAGTCTTATGTTATGTTTTTTTTTTATTTAAGTCTATAGATAATGAATACCCTTACTGACTAATAACAATATATATACAAATGTATTAACCTAAGAATTTAAAAATAATATAATTTTCCTTTTTAAACTTTCTCGATTCTCAGATAGATCTTTAATATCTTTTAGTTGATTAAATTGATAACATACTTACTTACTTTAATTGGCTATGACAGAATATTTCTTCCACTAGCCGAACGTAGAATAGCGTTCCAAGCGCCTCGATCTTCTGCGCTCATTCTAAAATCTCTGACACCAAGTTTCGAGGTGTCTCCCACAACTTGATCTTTCCATCGGGCTTTTGGTCTTCCCGGTTTGCGTGTACCACCGTGTTTTCCTTCAAAAGACTTCTTTGCTGGAGCTTCTTCATCCATTCTGACAACATGACCTAGCCAACGCAGCCGTTGTATTTTGATGCGTTTAACTATGCTATCGTCGTCATACAGCTCATACAGCTCGTGGTTCATACGTCGCCTATATTCTCCGTTAACGCAAACTGGTCCATATATTTTACGAAGAATCTTTCTCTCAAATACTCCAAGCACTGCCTCATCTGCTTTCACAAGTATCCATGCTTCAGAACCATATAACAGCAGTGGTAGTATCAGTGTCTTGTAAAGTGTAGTCTTCGTCTGTCGAGAGATGGCCTTGTTTCTAAACTGCTTACTTAGTCCAAAGTAGCATCTGTTTGCCAGTATTATTCTTCGCTTTATCTCAAAACTCGTGTCATTCGTTTCGGTTACGGCGGTGCCGAGGTAGATAAAGTTACTGACTATCTCAAAGTTGTGATTCCCAACTTTCTCCATGTTGTTTATATGCTCGGTTATACAAGGCTTTTTGCGAGTGGAGACCATCCATTTCGTCTTATCTCCATTTACTGCCAGACCCATTTTCACTGACTCTCTTTCGATTCTTTCAAAGGCTGCAGTTACTACTTCCCGTGACCGACCTATGATATCGATGTCGTCGGCATAGGCAAGTAGCATGTTCTCTCTTGTGATTAGTGTGCCATATCTTTTCACATCTACATCACGTACAATCTTCTCCAGCAGGATATTAAAGAGATCACACGATAGGCTGTCCCCTAGTCTGAAACCTCGTTTGGTATTTAATGGTTCGGAGAGATTCTTTCCTATTCTTACTGTCGAACGCGTTTCAGCAAGTGTCATCCTGCAGAGTCTTATTAAATTTGCAGGGATACCAAACTCAGACATGGCTTGAAATACCATTGAACGTAAAGGAGTATCAAAGGCGGCTTTGTAGTCAACAAAGAGGTGGTAGGTTTTGATTTGTCCTTCTCGGGTCTTTTCCAGGATTTGGCGCAGTGTGAATATCTGGTCTAGGGTGGATTTACCAGGTCTAAAACCGCATTGATACGGCCCAATTATCTCATTGACTTTAGGTTTTAATCTTTCACACAGTACGCTCGAGAGTATCTTGTATGCGATGGGGAGGAGACTTATTCCTCTGTAGTTGGCACATTCCGTCTTGTCTCCTTTCTTGTGTACGGGACATAGTATGCTGAGGTTCCAATCATCGGGTATGCGTTCTTCTAGCCAGATTGCGCAGATAAGCTGATGCATACGCCTTATCAGCGTGTCGCCTCCGGTCTTAAATAGTTCAGCGGGTAACCCGTCGGCTCCTTCTGCCTTGTTGTTCTTTAGTCGAGTTACTGCTACGTGGGCCTCATTCTGACTAGGAGGTAAACATTCTATACCATCATCGGGGATTGGTTCTGCGGTATCGTCTTCGCCGCCAATATCGGACACTAGCAGTTGGGTGAAATGTTCTTTCCATATCCTCAGCATGTTGTCTGTGTCAGTTACCAGATTTCCTTCTTTGTCTCTGCAGGAGGATGTGCCTGCATCAAAGCCATCGGTTTGGTGTTTAATTCTTTGGTAGAATTTCCAGACTTCATTCTGACTCCTGTACATCTCAATTCTCTCGCACTCACGTCTTTCCATTTCCTTTTTATTTCTGCGGAATAGACGTTTCTCCTCTCTCCTTTTCTCCCGATACCTCGCCTTCATCTGGCGCGTTGCTACTGATTGCAGGGTTGCTCTATATGCCGCATTCTTGGCTTCAGTAGCATCTCGACACTCTTGGTCGTACCGTGGGTTTTTTGGAGTACGGATTTCGCGGCATTTTCCATGGAGTGGGCATAGTTTGCCACTGCGCCATTATATCATCGGAACAAGGAGTGCTTTCGTCAAGCAGTTGGGTCAGTCGAGTGGAGTATGCCGCTGCCATTTGTTGTGTTTGCAGCTTTTCAATGTCCAGCTTCCGTGCAGTGTCAGATCGTACTTTCCTCGCCATGTTCAAACGGGTGCTAACCTTTGCTGCAACAAGGTAATGATCCGAATCTATATTCGCGTCACGGATCGATCGTACATCTAACACGCTGGATGAATGCCTTCCATCTATCACAACGTGATCAATTTGGTTTCTCGTGTTTTGATCGGGTGACAGTCATGTGGCTTTGTGGATATTTTTATGTTGAAATCTGGTGCTACTAACTACCATGTTCTTTGCCGCGGCGAATTCTATCAGCCTCAACCCATTACTGGACGTTATCTCGTGGAGGCTAAACTTTCCGACTGTTGGACCAAAAATTTCTTCCTTCACTATTTTAGCATTAAAATCTCCCAGAACGATTTTAATAATATGCGTGGGTCAGCGGTCATATTCTCTCTCTAGGCGCTCGTAGAAAATATCCTTGGTCTGCTCGTCTTTGTCTTCCGTTGGGGCATGGGCACAAATAAGACTGATGTTGAAGAATTTGGCTTTTATGCGGATTGTGGCTAGCCTCTCATCCACCGGAGTAAAGCTGAAGACTAGGTGTTTCAGTCTTCGACTAACCACAAATCCGCAGCCAAATTCATGCCTCGTGTTATGGCAGCTATAGTATAGTTCGTCACCGTTTGGTGATGTAGTGACGCCATTCCCAGTCCATCGCACTTCCTGTAAGGCGGTTATATCTGCCTTGTACTTCTCTAATACATCCGCCAGCGCGTATACTGCACCTTCTCTATAAAGAATTCGGACATTCCAGGTGCAGATCCGCAAATCATGGTCCTTTTTTCGTTTGCGTGGGTCGTCAACGTTGGGGGGGTCGGTTTTTACTATTCCTTTGTTTTTCATAGTAGTTCTATGTTTTCCGGGGGCGGGTTACTGGCCCAACGCCCCAATCGCATGGGTTTGTGGGATTGCATGTATCCCTCGTTGTGGCGAGCCGCTTGCTCCAAGATCTGACGCTCGCCGCCAGCCGCCCCTAACCTGGGAACAGACGCTGATGTTGGCCATTGGTTATTTGAAGGCGCCAATAACTCGCCTTGTCATCTCGAGTATCATTGGCACTCAGTATTAGTAAAAACGTAGCTTTCCACCATCCGCAACCTGTGGACGCGCCCGGTAGCTTTCAGCTAAGCTTCCCGTGATAACGATGGGCACCACACAAGTCGGAGCTACAAATTCCAGCCTGTGTGGTGCTCATAGTCATCCCGTATCGGCCGGGATGACTATGAGCACATAGGTTCCGAAAAGGATCATTAATGGCATAGATGGTTTTATACTAAGAAATTTTAAAAGATCAAAATATCTGGTAGGTCTGATATGAACGTTAAAGGAAATTCGACTCAAAAGAAAGCAGGAATCTATTTGGTCATGAATTAATTTAGTCAAAAACGTAATGTTTAGCATGCTTCTACGACTTTTTAATGTAGGAAGCTTTATAAGATTTAATCGGTACTCATACAAAGGTAATGAACTTCTGTCCCACCCATTTCGACGGAGACAAAATAGTAGAAATTGTTTTTGAACTGATTCTATCAAATCAGAATGAATATCGAGATTACTTCTAACTAGCGACGTATATAAGTCACAGAGAAATCGTTAAGTTTTTTACTCCAGCGTTTCATGAAGCCAAGAGCACTACGTGCTTTGTTTACAACCATTGAGATGTGTTGACGGAAGTTTAAGCGTTGATCTAGAAGAAATCCAAAGTCTTTAAAGCTATGGACTACTTCAAGTTGATTGGAACCCAAATAGTAGCTAGTTTTAAGAGAGGTTATTCTTGAAAATTATATGTGTTTGCATTTGGAAATATTAAGTTCCATAAAGTTCTGGTGGCACCATTCGTAAAGAGTATCAAGGTCATAAGATAACACTGTTCATCAGAGTCTCTCGTTGATCTGAAGATCTTTACATCATCTGCATACATCAAAATATTCGAGTGCTTTAAAGTAAAAGGGAGATCGTTTATGAACAAACAAAACAGCACAGGGCCAAGGTGACTATCCTGTGGAACACCTGAAGAGACAACAATTGATTTGGAAACTGCAGTACCAAATTTAACTCTTTGAGTACGTCCAGTCAGATGTGATCTGATCCACTTTAGTAAAGATGGACTGAAACCCATAAGATCTATTTTTCTTAACAGAAGGTTGTGGTTGACTTTATCAAATGCTTTACTAAAATCGGTATATATAGTATCCGTTTGGTAGCGTTCCCTAAAGCCATCGTTGACCAAACAAGTAAATTCTAAAATATTTGTCATCGTCGATTTCGATTTCCGGAACCCATGTTGGTAGGGAGACAATATAGAAGACACTTGATGTGAAATAGTGTCAGTCAGAATTTTCTCTAATAGCTTCGGAATAGCATTCACAATTGAAATGCCCCTGTAATTAGATACCTCATTGCGATTTCCGGCTTTAAATAACGGTCTTATATAAGATTGCTTCCACAATTCCGGCAGATATCCATGCTTTAATGAACTGTTGAAAAGTGTACAAAGGGGATACGAAAGTTCGAGAGCGCAATGCTTTAAAATGTTCGAAGTTATTTTCAGTGGCCTTAAATTTATAAGTACTACGTTTTCGCCAATCTCAGACACGTCTATAAAAGCTGAATTGTTGATTGTGTATGGATATGTTCCACATAAATCATAATAATTATCTGAGTAGGTAGTGCTAAAAAAGACAGCAGCAAAGATGACGGCAATGCCTGAATCGTTATCAGCTACTTTAGCTTTATATCTAAGAAAACTCGGTAAACTATTACAACGGCGCTTTGAATTCACAAATTTGTAGAAGGATTTAGGATTTAATTTCAAATGATTTTAATTTTATTCAGATAACTACCATACGCCAATTTGTTTTCTTTATTATATTCGCATCTTGTTAATGAATGCATCGAAAAGTCAGACGTTGACCCTGAGCGTTTAAACCTTTTATATAATTTATTCTTCCTTTTCTTCAGCCTGGAAAGTTTGGTTGTCCATGGAGGACCAGATGCGTTGCAAAAAGTAGTTTAAGGGACAGATTGAGAAATAAAGTCAAGTAGCACAGTATAAAAAGTTGAAATCATTTCATTGATATCTTTAGATCTGAAAATTTCATTCCAATGAACAGTTTTAGCAAAACAGTACACTTTTTCAATTGCTACATCTCTTTTAACTTTAGAAGTGGGATAGGGTATAAGTAATTAGAGTGTCGGATGATATCTATCCTCAGGACTTGCAACCGGATCATTAAAACTTAAACATAACTCAAATGGTTGATTAACGAAAGCAAGATCGAGTAATTTAGAAAATGAATTGTTTATGTAATTAATTTGAAAAAGACCAAAATTTAACAATATGTTGATGCATTCATTAGAAATGCCATTTGGTATCACGGGTGATAAATCATTTGACTCCGACGAATGAATCCAGTTAATTTGAGGAAGATTAAAATCATCAAGGGCAATCAATGTGTCTCTTGGTTGAGACGACTGAAATGCTGATTGGATTGCAAGTACATGTTTTAAATAAATATCCTCACATGAAGAGGGTGGGACGTAAGAACATGAAATAAATATTGAAACATTTTTCAAAAATATTTTTACGGCTACAAATTCAATATCCAAGGAAGATTCCACTATTATTTCTTCAGAAGGAAATTCAGTGGAGACCGCTATTAGCACACCACCGCCAGATTTTTTTATTTTATCGTTCCGATCACGCCTATATATTTGATATTTGGAATGTAATATTTCAGAATCGTATACCTTATTCTGAAGCCAAGTTTCAATAAAAGCGATGATATGATAATCGAAAATAAAGCTATCTGAGTAAAATGACGACAGTTTTGTATTTAACCCTCTAACATTTTGATATACTAGAGATATGTAATCAGCAGCAAATGATAAATTCAGTTTTTGGCATAATTTCAGAGTTAGAATTAGTTGGGAGGTAAACAACATCAAATCGAGGCGTATCCTTAAAGATATATTCTCGGATAAATGCCTTAGCGGGCCAAAAATCGGGATTTATAACGACTTCAAAAATGTCTTCTGGAACAATGATTCGGAAAGAAGCTTAGGGGGGTTTTGGGGGTTGCGGTGGTTCCCAAACACTTGGTCCGACAATTGGATATCAAATACGTTTCCTACTCTTAAATACCTTTCATTTGAAAATATTTCGAATTTAAACTAAAGAATCTTACAAGATGCCCTCTCCCTAAAAAGAAAGAAACTTTTCGCCCAGCCCATATTTTCAAAGGACAAGTGTATGTGAAGCGTGATCCCAGCGACGTTCCGGAATGCATTGAAAATTTTGATACTTTAAATGGGTTTTGTCATACTAACCAAACACAAAATCCTACTACTAACATCATCTCATAAACTACGGCTAATCGCATGTCATTTATGTTATCCTCTATTTAGTTCTGTCATTCGTTTTTTACATTTTTTTTATAGTATCTTATCATTCATCAAAATTAATTTATGTTCATTCATAACATTTCTCATCTTGCGAGTTGCTGAGAATTTAATTAAATCATTTTACTTCTTTAAATATGATTGCTACAACTAATACTAGAGATGCAACAGCGAATATGATCAGGATATTGTCTAAGCAACATAATGGATTAAATATCTGTCATATTAATGCCCAAAGCCTGAATAACAAGCTTGACGAATTGTGTGTGTATCGGAGACGTGGCTGATTCAGTCAACACCTGATGCGTTTATTGATCTTTCAGGATATTGTGTGCACAGAGCTGATAGATTACGTCGTGGGGGTGGCATCGCTCTGTATGTGAAAAACTACCTGAATACTCAGTTATGTATAAAGTCGAACCCAGGTGGCCCAATTGAGTGTGTTTTTGTTGAGGTGTCTGCTGTCGATAACAAGCTCCTAGAGGGATGCGTTTATAGACCGAACAACCGTACAAATACGCGAGATTATTTCCCTGTCTTTCAACCTCTCTCTCTTGCTTACTCAGACGTTGTGGTTGATGGGAACTTCGACTCGGGCTTGACGTTTGAAATGTTTTCCTTGGGACTTTTGCCTGTCAATTCAACAATTTCCACCCATTTTTCGCATCCTCCAGCGCGCTTTTTCGATCTGTTCTTTGCTAGTGACACTTCTCATGTTTTTCGAACCATGACTTGATCTTTTTATGTTATGAATTTGAGCTCACCAAGACTATGGAAACTTATTCATATAGAGATTTTGCCAGTCTTAACCATGATTTTTTGCTTTCGAGTGCTGTGCTTATTGACTGGGATCTGATATTTCGCATGGAAACTACCGATGAACAAACTGACTTTCTACAGATGAAAATCCGTGACCTACAGGAACTTACGGTTCCACTCAAGACTATGGAAGTGTCATCCAGAACGAAACCGTGGTTCTCCCGGGATATTCGTTCGGCTATTCATGAGAAGAATATGTCGCATCGTATGTGGAGACGTTTCGACGCCTAAGTTACATGATGCCTTTCGCTCGGCAAGAGACCACGTCAATTAGTTGATTAAGATAGCCAAAAAAGACTACTATTACAGACGCCTTTCTTCTCCAATAGTCTCCAAGAGAACTTGGATATACATAGGAATTGGGAAAGAAACAAATAGATGTTCAACAAACCTGGACATTAATGGGCTTAATGATGCCTTTGTAAATGTCCCACTGATCCCAGTTTCTATGGCTTCAATATCTCCCCCTCTCTCGATGGCTTCAACTGTGTTGGTCCGGCTGATTTCCTTGAGTGTGTCGCGACTGTAAAGTCCACTTATTATTCCTCATTTAACCTGTGTTTTCAATAGGATTTTGACCACGAGTTATTTTCTATTAGCGTAGAAGCATGCCAAAGTCATCCCACTGCCTAAGAATTCCAAGGAATATAGACCAATTGCGATTCTTTGTTACTTGTCAAAGGTCTTTGAGAAATTGCTGTATTTGCAAATGTCGTCTTCTGTCAACGAGAACTCTTTGTTAAATGTGAGACAGTCCAGGTTTCGTCCTGACTATAGCTGCATAACTGCCCTGGCAGAGGTCACAGAGAGGATCAGGGTCAATTTGGAGAATGACAAGATAAACTTTCTTGTTCTTCTTGACCATTCTAAGGCATTTTACACTGTGGATCATTCCTTGTTTTGTGATAAGATGAGACATCATATCAATTTTTCTCCTACGTCCGTTCGTCTTATTTTGTCGTACCTGTCACATCGCACTCAGTCCGTCAGTTTTAAGTCTTCTGTATCGTCGCCTCTGCTTGTTTTAATATTCCTCAGGGATCAATTCTGGGACATCTTCTCTTTCATTGTACAGTAACGACTTGGCGAGTCAATTGTCTTCTTCTGAGGTACATATGTGCGCTGACGATGTACAAATATATATCGGCAGTACGAGGGATGAGATCGCTGAAAACATACGTCTGCTTAATCATGATCCGTCAAGAGTCAGCACGTGGGCGAAAGCCATTGGCCTGTGTCTCAACCCTGTAAAGTCCAAGTGTGTTGTTATCAGAAGCAGGCTGTCTTGTTTTTCATGTGATGTCAGTTTATTCATTAACGACGCTAGATTGGAAATCGTTGCTCATGCAAAGAACTTGGACGTGGTTATTAATAGGACTCTGATTTGGAGTAATCATATCGACTCTGTCGTTGGTCAGGGATATTCAAAATTCCGTGCTCTCGGGGCCACTCACTCGGTTACTCCGCTGCGGGTCTCTCTTGGCAAAGACTTATTTTGTTCCTGGCAATCTCTACGGCTGTGAGTTGTTTGCTAATTGCGACTCGGTAAGTAGACGCAAGCTGAATTAACTCTTTTAATAGCGTTACTCGTTATGTATTTGGCTTGAGACGGCGCGACTCCATCTCTGAATACTCTTTATCCCTGTATGGCGTCTCCTTACACCACTTGTTGTACTTGAGATCGCTTAATTTCCTGCACAAACTGATCTACACGCAGGCACCACAATATCTTTACGGATTCATTGATTTCACCAGATTTATTAGCGGTAAAAAAATCATTCCCAAAATTCATCGGAGGCTGGTTTCTGAATGGCACATGTTCATATTCGCTGTACGTCTCTGGAACTCACTTCCTTACCACCTGCAATTACTCAGTAACTCGGCAATATTTAAAACCAGACTTTTGAAACATTTTACTACATTAAGTTGATCAATTTCCTGAAACCATAATTTCTTTTTTTTCGGATCAACTAAGTCTATTTTTCTATTCCCGAAGGATGGGGGCATATTTTGTTATTCCATTTACAACACAACGAAATATCAATCTATATAATCTTGATCAGCGTAAAAATCTAAGACGATCTAGCCATGTCCTGCCGTCTGTCTGTCTGTTGAAATCACGCTACAGTCTTTAAAAATAGAGATATTTAGCTGAAACCTTGCACAGATTCTTTTTCTTTTTTGTCCATAAGCAGGTAAAGTTCGAAGATGGGCTATATCGGACTATATCTTGATATAGCCCCCATATAGACCGATCCGGCGATTTAAGTTCTTAGGCCCATAAAAGCCTCATTTATTATCCGATTTTGCTGAAATTTGGGACATTGAGTTGTGTTAGCCCAGTCGACATTCTTTTTCAATTTGGTCCAGATCGGTCCTGATTTGGATATAGCTGCCATATATAGCCATCTCTCGATTTGAGGTTTTGGGCCCATAAAAGGCACATCTATTGTCCTATTTCGTTGAAATTTGGGACAGTGAGTTGTGTTAGGCCCATTGTCAGCCCTCTTGAATTTGGCTCAGATCGGTGTAGATTTGGATATAGCTGTCATATAAACCGATCTCTCGATTTAAAGTCTTGACCCCATAAAAGGCGAATTTATAATACGATTTCGCTGAAATTTGACACAGTGACTTACGTTAGGCTTTTCGACATCCATATCATATATGGTTCAGATCGGTCTATATTTGGATATAGCTACCAAAAAGACCAATATTTTGTTGTACAAAATTGGACAATGACTTGCACTTAATATACCACTCAATATCCGTGTCAAATTTGGTCCGGACATATTTACATAAAGCTGCAATGGAACCATAAATTATGCATTTTTCACCGGATTATGACGAAAGGTCTTTTATATACATACCCGAGGTGGTGGGTATCCAAAGTTCGGCCCGGCCAAACATAACGCGTTTTTACTTGTTGGTTTTTCTTTTAAATTAAAATCTCCAAAGCCACAAATGTTTGTTTTTTGTATATGTGTATGTATGTATGGATATATATGTATATATATATATATATATATATATATATATATATATATATAGATAGATATGGGTATGTAAATGTATGTATATATATACATATATTAAATAGTATTTTTCATAAATCTACCAATTTGTATCAAATTATTTCAATCTAAAAATCTGTGATGTATAGTATAGCTATAGATTCTTTGTCTTAAGTCTTTACTATGTACAATTGTTGGAGAAATCCGTACTTTACGTTATAGACTGGTTTGGAACGTGCTTGACACTCTTGTTGGAAGTCGTAACAGAACTCCGCTTTCAAAATTTCAGCCAAATCGGACAAAAATTGCGCATTGTAAAGGCTCAAGATGTCAAATCGGGCGATCGGTTTATATAGGAGCTATACCAGGTTATAGACCGATTTGGACCGTACTTGGCACAGTTGTTGGAAGTCATAGCAGAACACCAAGCAAATAGTTTCAGCCAAATATTGAGGCTTCCAGGGGCTCAAGAAGTTAAATCGGGAGATTAATCTGAACCGATATAGTCCATTTGCAATCCCCAACGATTTACATTGATATTAAGTATCTGTGCAAAATTTCCATATCCATATCTTTTTTTATCATTTGTTAATATATTTATATTATTATTGAAAATATTTAAAAATAAATCAACCAACCTTCAATATTTTTGAAGTAAAGGTGTTCAATAACATTATAGTGGACTTCACCCTTCGAAAATCGCACAATTTATTGATTTAGACCAGTTGAAAAAAATAACGATTTGCTGTCGGTTTTTTCTCAACATTTTGACGATTTTGTTCTTAGTTTTGACAATTTTTTTGAAAAAAGTCTGGCAACACTGGCTGTTCACTACCTGTGTTAATTTGTCTTGTGTAAATGCCCCATTTTTGTTTATTTTGCTAGACGCCATCAACGCCATATCGAAACCATTTGAGTGAAATGAAATGAATCCAAATGATGTTTTAACCTGCTTTTCTACGGAGTAAAATGGACATTGGAGTGAAGAAAATATAAAACCCATAGAATGTAATTTACCTCCTATTTTATGGCGTTAAATGGACGCCTGCAAATAATGGTATAGGCTTCTTTTCGGTGGGAATCGGTAAGATTTGGATAAAGCTCTCATGTAAATCGATCTACGGTTTTAATTTTTTAATCTCGTAGAAGTTTAAATGTTTATGCAATTTGATTAGAATTTGGTACTAGAGTTGCTCTGTGCCCATAAAACCTCAACCAAATGCCGGCCAGGTGGATCCAAAAAAAAATATGGCCATAGGCAAAATTTTTGATATACAAGTTGTGGAAAACTATCTCCATATTTGAATTCTTGAACACAACAAAAATTATTTTGATAAATATTGGAATTGCACTCCGAATTTCCATAATTATTAAAATTTAATGAAACTTTGCACAATGAGTTCTCTTATGCATACATGATAAGTTTAGTATAAATCGGTTTATAACGGTATACTAACCTAGTTGAGAAACTGCAATGCGATTTACAACCGTTGAATACCGATGTCCATTACAAAGGACATTACTATATCGGACTACACTACACTCACATTGGGCTTGTTCTCTAATTTAGACGATATCGTAACACAAAATGAACCTGATCAAATAGGTGTTTTGCTGTCCACCATTGATATGTAAATATAAGAACAGTGCCATTAATACGCTCAAACAAAATATAACAAAAATCATATGAGTAATAAACGTTGGACTCTCAAAGTCATGTCCTCTGTAGACAGGGCTGCCAGACGAGACGATTTTACGTCGTATTGACAATGTTGTGGCGAAAATTTGGCGTTTCCACGCTTGACGATTTTTGTTTTAAATCCCTTTACGTATTGACGATTTTTTTTTTGTTTTTAAATTTTAAGGTCACAAAGTTATCAAGGTCATCAGATCGATATTGAAAAATGGGGTTTTCTTTTGCTATATATAGTCGTACAGTCGTGTTTTTACTATTTATATCGGGTTTTGTGCAAAAAACGGCCCGTCTTTTTAAAGATGCATTATTAATTGTTCTTTGTCGTTTCTCTATTAAATCTTTATAAAAACAAAAAAAATTTCTGTGAAAAAATTTTAATTTCTTTAAAATTAAAATTTTAGAGTTTCAATAACCTACCTTTCAAAAAGTTTGTCTTTAGTCATCATTTCAATGCAATTTCATCCTGAGATACATTTTCATAATATTTTGGTAAAGATTTTATTGAAATTTTGTGTTTAAGGAAAATGTCAGTTAAATTTTACGTTTGGAGAAAATTTCAGTAGACATTGTCTCTATAGAAGATTTCATTGATATTTTATTAAATACTAGCTGACCCGGGCCCGCTCTGCTGCGCCTTCTTTTAATTTATATGGAACAAAAGTTTCCTTGGAATATTTATTGTCGACAATTAAAAAGCCTCTAGTGAATTAACATGCGACGAAAATAGTATATCGCTCGACAAACAGTTTAACAACATAAGTCCCTTTATCTGAATTTTATATGAACTTTATTGGTCTACAAATTTAAGTCTACAAGTTTAAGGTGTACTCCAATCTTAAAATACCTTATTTCAGCACGATATTCTCATGATGTCTGATTTAGGGGTGTTTTCGTAGGTGAGACACTTGGCCATGAAAATATATCAGCATCGCGCTCTTCTCTTAAATACTATTTATTTAAACCCCATATTGCCATTGGCTTAAGAGGAGTTTACAGGATAAGGCATTCCCCAAACACATGGCCCCAAAATAGGTTATCAAATTTGTTTTCTAATCTCAAATACCTTTCATTTGAGTCACATATTGGCATGGTCGAAAAATTTTTACCCTTTGGGGGTGTTTTGGGGAAGGGGTGATGCCCTAAATACACAGTCCTACATTTGGATATCAAATTCGTATTCTACTCCCAAATTTCTTTATTTAAATCCCATATTGCAATGGTCAATATGGGAAATTGGTCCCGAAAATGGGTATCAATTCTTGCTCTACCCCCAATACCTTTCATTTGAGCTCCACATTGACATGATCGGTAAATATGCCCGATTTAGGGGTGTTTTGGGGATTGGGGTGGTCCCCCAAACACTAAGCCCTAAGCGTGCTCTATTCTCATATATCTATATATCATTTATTTGAACCCCATATTGGCATTGGCCTCAAAATGGGATATCAAATTCGTTTTCTAATCTCATTTAAACTCCTTAATGCAAAAGTCAGCAAATATGTCCGGTTTTGGGGTATTGGCCCTAAAAACTATAAATATTTAGTTCCACTTTCTTTAATACCCAAATTGTCTTTGTAAGCAAATACGTCCTATTTGGGGGTTGTTATGGTGGTGGGACGTCCCCTAGACAGTTGGTCCCTAATGTTGGTATCAGATACGTGGTCTACACCCACATACCTTTAATTTGAGCCCCATAGTCTGCAAACATGACCGGCTTGGGGGTGTTTTGGGGGATGGGCGGCCACTTAGTGAATTGGCCTTAAGAATATATGTCGGATTCGTGCTCTGCTCCAAAAACCCTCTTATTTCAGCCTCATATTGCAATAGTCAGCAAATACTTCCTATTTGGGTGCTGTTGTGGAGGTGGGATGGCCCGAAAGACACTTTTCCCGAATATTGAGATCAGATTCGTGCTTTACTTCCAAAGACCTTTCATTTGAGCCCCATATTGCTATCGTCGTAAATTTGTCCCCTTTGGAGGATGTTTTTGGGAAGAGGCGTCCCCCCAAACACTTGATCCCATATTTGGATATCAGATTCGAATTCTACATTTAAATACCTTTTATTTAAGCCGCATATTCCCATGGTCAGTAAATAAGTCTTGTTTGGGTGGTGTTTTGGGGAAGGGTTGGACTTCAAGAAACATGGTCCCACATTTGGATATTAGATTCGTATTCTATTGGCAAATACCTTTCATTTGAGTCCCATATTAGCATGGGCGGTAAATATGTCCGATTTAGGAGTGTTTTCGGGGTTGGGGTGGTCCCCCTAACACTTGGTCCGACAATTGGATATTAGATATGTTTTCTAATCTTAAATACCTTTCGTTTGAGTCCCATATTGTCGTGATTGATCTAAATATATCTTTGGTAGGTTCTAGAGGGGGGCGGCCCCCCTTGGCACCCCATCCGAAATTTGGATACCAAATTTTTATTTTCAGGGTACTATATGAAAGCACACAAAATTTCGCTTAAATCACACCATCCATCTCCGAGATCTGGCGTTTCTCAAAATTAGGGTAAGGGGGAGGATCCGCCCCCCCCCCTTCAGATATCAAAAAATTTAGTACCCTATTTTCACCACGGGATCATTATGCACCATCTATGAAAATTTCAAGAAAATCGGTTCAGCCGTTTCTGAGTCTATAAGGAACACACAAACATACAAACAAACACAAATTGATTTTTATATATAAGATTGGAATATGTTATTGAAAGTAATAGAAAATCAAACGAACAGCCCTCATTAATTGAGTTTTCAGATCACAGATTTTTAGATTGAAATAAATTGTCTATAACCTGATATTGCCCCCGTGTAAACCTGTCTCTCCATCATCCTTGTTCGGTTCCTAGAAGCTTTAATTCTTGCTGGTTTGACAGAACTTGGGTATGTAGAATAAAATTATGCTCTACAGCTTAATTTTTTTGTATACATTTTTAGCGGAATCCATGGTGGTGGGTTCGCAAGATTCGGCACGTTCGAACTTAGCACGCTTTTAATTGTTTTCTCTTATTTGCGGTCAATTTCGATACAAATAAATCCCGAAAAATCGTCAATTCTCAAGGGATTCAAAGCAAAAATCATCAATCTTCTAAATGCCAAATTTTGGACAAAAACATTGTCAACATAACAAAAAATCGGCACGTCTGGCAGACCTGTGTACAGCAAACAGCTGAGTACAATTTTTTCTCCCGGAGTACACAATCTGACAACGAGATTTCATACGGTCGGTTGTGCGTGTGCTTTATAGTTAAGAACCTAGCACACACAAATAAAGAAAATGGCGCGAACTAGTAACATACTCAAAATCAGAATTGCACTAATCACTGATTTTGACAGATAGTGCTCCCAATTTTTTGTTGTTGACCAACCTGTTAAATTTGGCTTGGATTTGTAGGCCTTTGACGCCAAATGAATGCGTTTCAACCAGAAAAAGTTTTTTGCTGTGGATACGTTCCTTCTTATACGACATTTGTAAGAGTTTATTATCTTGAGCTAAAAACTGGAATCAGACAGCATACGTTGATAAAGAGCAATCTCTTGTTCCCTTATAATATGTTTATAAGAAAATTTGAAAATGCATTACCTCTTACGGCTGTTATTGGAAAATGAATTTTGAAAACTGTTTTAAATAAATTTTTATATCAAGTTATTGACCGGTATGGACCATACTTGCCATGGCTCGAGTAATAATTGCGCACTCCAGAGGTTCAACATGTCAAACTGGGAGATTGGTTTATATGACAGCTATATCGGGTTATATACTGCTTTAGACCATACTAAGCACAGTTGTTGGAAGTCATACCAAAACGATCAAATCCAATCAGAATTTCGCCCTCTAGAAGCCCAAGAAGTGAAGACCCAAGATCGGTTTATATGGCAGCTATGTCCAATAATAGATCGATATGGCCCATTTACAATCCCAGCCGACCTACAGTAACAAAAAGTATTTGTGCAAAATTTCAAGCGCCTAGCTTTGTTCCTTCGAAAGCTTGCTTTCGACAGACGGACATGACTAGATCGACTTAAAATGTCATGACGATCAAGAATATATATACTTTATGGGGTTTTAAAAGCATATTTCGTGGTGGCACAAACGGAATGACGAAATATAAAAATGATGTTGCAAAAACGTCATCTACATGGTTATCGATTTGGAAAAAACTATTATTTCTAGCACTTATTTTTATACCCTCCACCATAAGATGGGGGGTATACTAATTTCGTCATTCTGTTTGTAACTACTCGAAATATTCGTCTGAGACCCCATAAAGCATATATATTCTTGATCGTCGCGACATTTTATGTCGATCTAGCCATGTCCGTCCGTCCGTCTGTCGAAAGCACGCTAACTTCCGAAGGAGTATAGCTAGCCGCTTGAAATTTTGCACAAATACTTCTTATTAGTGTAGGTCAGTTGGTATTGTAAATGGGCCATATCGGTCCATAACCTGATATAGCTGCCATATAAACCGATCTTGGGTCTTGACTTCTTGAGCTTCTAGCGTGCGCAATTCTTATCCGATCAGAATGAAATTTTGCACGACGTGTTTTGTTGTTATATCCAACAATTGTGCCAAGTATGGTTCAAATCGGTCCATAACCTGATATAGCTGCCATATAAACCGATTTTGGGTCTTGACTTCTTGAGCCTCTAGCGTGCGCAATCCTTATCCGATCAGAATGAAATTTTGCACGACGTGTTTTGTTATGATATCCAACAACTGTGCCAAGTATGGTTCAAATCGGCCCATAACCTGATATAGCTGACATATAAACCGATCTTGGGTCTTGACTTCTTGAGCCTCTAGAGGGCGCAATTCTTGTCCGAATGGAATGGAATTTCGCACGACGTGTTTTGTTAGATACCCAACAACTGTGCCTAGTATGGTTTAAATCGGTCCATAACCTGATATAGCTGCCATATAAACCGATCTTGGGTCTTGACTTCTTGAGCCTCTAGAGTGCGCAATTCTTATCCGATTGGAATGAATTTTTGCACGAAGTATTTCATTATGATATCCAACAACTGTGCCAAGTATGGTTCAAATCGGTCCATAACCTGATATAGCTGTCATATAAACAGATCTGGGGATTTGACTTCTTGAGCTTCTAGAGGGGGCAATTCCTATCCGATTTGGCTGAAATTTTGCATGACGTATTTTATTTTTACTTTTAACAACTGTGTCAAATAAGGTTCAAAACGGTTCATAACCTGATATAGCTGTCATATAAACCGATCTGGGATCTTGACTTCTTGACCCCTAGAAGTCGCAATTATTATCCGATATGCCTGAAATTTTGTACGACGGATCCCCTCATGACCATCAACAAACGTGTTTATTATGGTCTGAATCGGTCTATAGCCCGATACAGATCCCATAAAAATCGTTCTCTCTATTTTACTTCGTGAGCCCCAATGGGCGCAATTCTTATACGAATTGGCTGAAATTTTACACAGGTCTCCAACATATAATTTAATTGTGGTCCGAACCGGACCATATCTTGATATCGTTTTAATAGCAGAGCAACTCTTTTCTTATATCCTTTTTTGCCTAAGAAGAGATGCCGGGAAAAGAACTCGACAAATGCGATCCATGGTGGAGGGTATATAAGATTCGGTTCGGCCGAACTTAGCACGCTTTTATTTGTTTTTGGCAAAGGTAGGCATATACATTTTCAAATCAAGATGCGCGGTTTAGTATTTTATTTTAGAAATATGGTTTCTTCGGAGAAGTTTCTTAGAATTTCATGAAGTTTACGGTTTTGCTATACAATTGAAAAAAAAAATTTACTCGCCCTAATAAACATACTCGGGTGCTGGTGTGGATATTAATTCGTCCTATATACACCTAAGGCAGCAGTCGGCTTGTTGTGCGCTTTAAACATAACAAGTAAAAGCGTGCTAAGTTCGGCCGGGCCGAATCTTATATACCCTCCACCATGGAGCGCAATTGTCAGTTCTTTTCCCGGCATCTCTTCTTAGGCAAAAAATGATATAAGAAAAGAAAGAAAGAAAAATCTGCTATTAGAGCGATATCAAGATATGATCCGGTTTAGACCACAATTAAATTATATATTGGAGACCTGTGTAAAATGTCAGCCAATTCGAATAAGAATTGCGCCCTTTGGGGGCTCAAAAAGTAAAATAGAGAGATCGATTTATATGGGAGCTGTATCAGGCTATAGACCGATTCAGACCATAATAAACACGTATGTTGATGGTCATGAGAGGATTCGTCGTACAAAATTTGAGGCAAATCGGATAAGAATTGCGCTCTCTAGAGGCCCAAGAAGTCAAGACCCAAGATCGGTTTATATGGCAGCTACATCAGGTTATGAACCGATTTGACCCATACTTGGCACAGTTGTTGGATATCATAACAAAACACGTGGTGCAAAATTTCATTCTAATCGGATAAGAATTGCGCACTCTAGAGGCTCAAGAAGTCAAGACCCAAGATCGGTTTATATGGCAGCTATATCAGGTTATGGACCGATTTGAACCATACTTGGCACAGTTGTTGGATGTCATAACAAAACACGTCGTGCAAAATTTCATCCCAATCGGATAAGAATTGCGCACGCTAGAGGCTCAAGAAGTCAAGACCCAAGATCGGTTTATATGGCAGCTATATCAAAACATGGACCGATATGGCCCATTTACAATACCAACCGACCTACACTAATAAGAAGTATTTGTGCAAAATTTCAAGCGGCTAGCTTTACTCCTTCGGAAGTTAGCGTGCTTTCGACAGACAGACGGACGGACAGACGGACGGACAGACGGACGGACAGACGGACGGACATGGCTAGATCGACATAAAATGTCACGACGATCAAGAATATATATACTTTGTGGGGTCTCAGACGAATACTTCGAGTAGTTACAATCAGAATGACGAAATTAGTATACCCCCCATCTTATGGTGGAGGGTATAAAAAAGTAGTTTCGGTTAGGTTGAAAAGAAGGTGCGGATATTCATGCGCTCCATGCCACTATGGACATACACATAAGCCAGTAATCAGCTTGTCTTGCGCTCTAAATACTAAATAGAAGAATCGAAAGAGAAAATCTAAGTTTAGAAATCCGTGCTACTTACAAAATCCTTAATTTTTTTCATACCACACTCCCATGTCAGGTATTGTGTACCCACGTAAGTAGCAGTTTCAGTTAGCGGCGAAAGCCGGGCAATGACATAGGAAATGCTCCGACGTCTCATCATATTCCTCACATGCCCTACACACGCTATCAATTGGCTCACCGAGTTTACATAAGTGAGCTCGTGTATCCCGTTATGATATCAAAAGCCATACTGACCTCCTTCTTACTACCTTTCAACAATAGCCTCGATTTCTCACGATCCGGATCTCCCCATAGAATTTTTGCCGTCCTACCGACTGTTTCGCAGTTCCACAGTGTTAACCCACGCCCTTAACTCGGACTGCGTCGACCCGAAAGGCTTCGGGTTTACCAAGTTTATTGACGGCAGTCCTCTGGCCTTCACTGCCAAATCGTCTGCTCTTTCATACCCTTTACTCCGCTATGGCCCGGCACCCAAACGATTCGGATCGTGCCATCCTCACAGAAGGCTTTAATCTCCTTCTTTCAATCCAAGACTGTACGTGACCTTATCGTCCTGTTTGTTATTAAACTGGCCCTAATATACCGCGATAGTATGTTCTGCTCCTATTTTTTATCCATTCCCCCATCGTCTTCAGTCTCATAGCCGCAGTGGCTGCCTCGCACTTAATCTGTATGTCTATAGGTCGGATATCTATCCTTTCCCAACATCTATAAGCCTTCTCCGTACGCTCCAGAATGCCGCACTTCCAGATATCAAAATCGTTCTATTGAAGAAACGTGGTGCATTAAATCGACCCCCTTCGTCTTCCTCGTGAACAGGCAGACTTCAGTCTTCTCTGGATTAACATTGAGACCCCTAGGTCTAGCCCAGCCGTGTGCCATTTACAAGACCCTTTCGGCCCTTCTGCACAGCTGGTTTGGATCGTTTCCCTTTAGAAGTATTATAAAATCTTCTGCGTAGCAGACTCAGACTCCCTCCCTCCCTCCTCAGTCCGAATCAGTAAAAAGCCATTTATGGTGGTCATTAAAAGGAGTGGCGATAAAATGACCCCCTGTGGCGTGCCTTATGCCACTTTCTCCCTTATATTTATGTTATGGGACCCACAATTTATCCACCTGTTCCTTAGTATATGGGTTATCCGATCTCTAAGGACCGAGTCCACCCGGTACTGGTCTACGGATTGGATCAATGTGTCAGTCCGCACATTGTTAAACGCCCCTTCGATGTCAATGAAAACCGCTAATGTGTACGTCTTGGCATCGATGGATTCTTCTATTTTATGCACAACCTCGTGTAGGGCAGCCTTCACCGACCTTTCCTTGACATAGGCATGCTGTTTGTATCTGAGCAGTTCGCTGGATGTCGTACTCTTTATCGTGGTATCCACAATAAGTTCGTTCCATGGTTTTTAAGTAGAAAGGACTTATAAGGCTTATAGGTCTGTAAGCCTTTAGTGTCGCATAACATGCCTTGCCGGACTTGGATATAAATACCACCGTTGCCTCCTGCAAGTCTTTCGGAGCATATACAAGTTTTAGGCAAGCTATGAAAATAGTGTCCATATGGGGCGCCAGATAGTCCGCCTCCTGCTGTAGTAACGCCGGAAATATTCCATGAGGTCCACGCGACTTAAATAGTTGGAATCGCCACACCCCAAAGCGGCTATTTAAAATTCAATGTTTCTTTAAATGTTATAAAGCTGGTGCCCAGTGCCATGGGTCTTTTTTTTAAAAGTACATTACTTTATTACATTAATGTCCCACAGGACCTTAATGTAATAATTAATTTTAAATTCGGGAGTATGAATTGTACCCTTCAATTTAATTCTCTAATGGCGATTTCGATTCAAGAAAAATGAAAATGGTTCCCCATCCTTTCAAAGTTTTGCACTTTTTGCAAATTCAATCGATCATGTTCGAACATATGCGAAACTTAAAATGCAAAAAATAAAAATTTTAGTTGAATATTTTTTTAGGCGTAGCGTTGTTTCGCCGCAAATGACAAATGTCATATTGCCCAAACGATGAAACAAAGCCCAACAAGTAAAAAGGCGTTAAGTTCGGCCGGGCCGAACTTTGGATACCCACCACCTCGGATATATATGTGAACCACCTTTCCTCAAAATCCGGTGCAAAATTCATACCTTATGCCCCATAGCAGCTATGTTCCGATTTGGACCAGATACTAATAAGTAAAAGTTATTGTTCAATTGTATATAACAAACTATTGGTCTTTTTAGTAGTTATATCTAAAAACAAGTAAAAGCGTGCTAAGTTCGGCCGGGCCGAATCTTATATACCCTCCACCATGGAGCGCAGTTGTCGAGTTCTTTACCCGGCATCTCTTCTTAAGCAAAAAGTGATAGAAGAAAAGATTTGCTCTGCTCTTAGAGCGATATAAAGATATGATCCGGTTTAGACCACTATTAAATTATATGTTGGAGACCTGTGTAGAATGTCAGCCAATTCGAGTAAGAATTGCGCCCTTTGGGGGCTCAAGAAGTAAAATAGAGAGATCGATTTATATGGGAGCTGTATCGGGCTATAAACAGATTTAGACCATAATCAACACGTATGTTGATAGTCAAGAGAGGATCCATCGTACAAAATTTCAGGCAAATCGGATAATAATTGCGACTTCTAGAGGCTCAAGAAGTCAAGATCCCAGATCGGTTTACATGGCAGCTATATCAGGTTATGAACCGATTTAAACCTTATTTGACACAGTGGTTGAAAGAAAAAATAAAAAACGTCATGCAAAATTTCAGCCAAATCAGGTAGGAATTGCGTCCTCTAGAATCTCAAAAAGTCAAGTCCCCAAATCTGTTTATATGACAGCTATATCAGTTTATGAGCCGATTTGAACCATTTTTGGCACACTTGTTGGATATCATAAAAAAAACATGTCGTGCAAAATTTCATTCCAATCTGATAAGAATTGCGCACTTTAGAGGCTTAAGAAGTCAAGACCCAAGATCGGTTTATATGGCAGCTAAATCAGGTTATGGACCGATTAGGACCATACTTGGCACAGTTGTTGAATATCATAACAAAACACGTCGTGCAAAATTTCATTGTAATCGGATAAGAATTGCGCACTCTAGAGGCTTAAGAAGTCAAGACCCAAGATCGGTTTATATGGCAGCTATATCAGGTTATGGACCGATTTCAACCATACTTGGCACAGTTGTTGGATATCGTAACAAAACACGTCGTGCAAAATTTCATTCCAATCGGATAAGAATTGCGCACTCTAGAGGCTCAAGAATTCAAGACCCAAGATCGGTTTATATGGCAGCTATATCAGGTTATGGACCGATTTCAACCATACTTGGCACAGTTGTTGGATATCGTAACAAAACACGTCGTGCCAAAATTCATTCAAATCGGATAAGAATTGCGCACTCTAGAGGCTCAAGAAGTCAAGACCCAATATCGGTTTATATGGCAGCTATATCAGATTATGAACCGATTTCAACCATACTTGGTACAGTTGTTGGATATCATAACAAAACACGTCGTGCAAAATTTCGTGCCAATCGGATAAGAATTGCGCACTCTAGAGGTTCAAGAATTCAAGACCCAAGATCGGTTTATACGGCAGCTATATCAAAACATGGACCGATATGGCCCATTTACAATACCAACCGACCTACACTAATAAGAAGTATTTGTGCAAAATTTCAAGCGGCTAGCCTTACTCCTTCGGAAGTTTGCGTGCTTTCGACAGACAGACGGACGGACGGACGGACGGACAGACGGACGGACATGGCTAGATCGACATAAAATTTCACGACGATCAAGAATATATATACTTTATGGGGTCTCAGACGAATATTTCGAGTAGTTACAAACAGAATGACGAAATTAGTATACCCCCATCTTATGGTGGAGGGTATAAAAAACCAATCTGAACTATATTCCACACGGATGTCGAAAAGCATAACATAAGTCAGTGTGTCAAATTTCAGTGCAATCGGATTAAAAATGCGCCTTTTATGGGGCCAAGACTTTAAATCGAGAGATCGGTTTATATGACAGCTATATGCAAATCTTGATCGATCTAGACCAACTTGAGAAAATATGTGGAGGGGCTTAACTTAACTCTTTGTCCCCAATTTCGGCAACATCGGACAATAAATGCGCTTTTTATGGCCCCAAAACCTATAACCGAGAGATCGGTCTATATGGCAGCTATATCCAAATCTGGACCGATCTAAGCCAAATTGACGGAGGATGTTGAAGGGCCTAATACAACTCACTGTCACAAATTTTCTCAAAATCGGATAATAAATGTGGCTTTTATGGGCCTAATACCCTAAATGGAGAATCGGTCTATACGGCAGCTATATCCAAATCTGAACCGATCTGAGCCATATTGACGGACGATGTCGAAGGGCCTAACACAACTCACTGTTCCAAATTTCAGCAAAATCGGATAATAAATGTAGCTTTTATGGGTCTATGACCCTAAATCGGATCGGTCTATATGGCAGCTATATCCAAATCTGAACCGATCTGAGCCGTATTGACGGAGGACGTCGAAGGGCCTAAGACAACTCACTGTACAAAATTTCGGGTAATAAATGTAGCTTTTATGGGCCTATGACCCTAAATCGGAAGTTGGGTCTATATGGCAGCTATATCCAAATCTAAACCGATCTGGGCCAAATTGACGGAGGATGTCGAAGGGCCTAACACAACTCACTGTCCCGAATTTCAGCAAAATCGGATAATAAATGTGGCTTTTATGGGTCTTTGACCCTAAATTGGAGGATCGGTCTATATGGCAGCTATATCCAAATCTGAACCGATCTGAGCCGTATTGACGGAGGACGTCGAAGGGCCTAAGACAACTCACTGTACAAAATTTCGGGTAATAAATGTAGCTTTTATGGGCCTATGACCCTAAATCGGAAGTTGGGTCTATATGGCAGCTATATCCAAATCTAAACCGATCTGGGCCAAATTGACGGAGGATGTCGAAGGGCCTAACACAACTCACTGTCCCAAATTTCAGCAAAATCGGATAATAAATGTGGCCTTTATTGGCCTAAGACCCTAAATCGGCGGATCGGTCTATATGGGGGCTATATCAAGATATAGTCCGATATAGCCCATCTTCGAACCTGCTTTTGGATAAAAAAAGAACCTGTGCAAAATTTCAGCTCAATATCTCTATTTTTGAAGACTGTAGCGTGATTTCAACAGACAGACGGACAGACGGACGGACATGTCTAGATCGTCTTAGATTTTTACGCTGATCAAGAATATATATACTTTATAGGGTCGGAAATGGATATTTCGATGTGTTGCAAACGGAATGACAAAATGAATATACCCCCATCCGTCGGTGGTAGGTATAAAAACGATGTTTTTTAAATGTCAGAAAGCTCAAATGAATGTCGCAAAAATTTTGGATTTGGATGTTGTGAAGTTTCAACATTCCAATATGCCATAATATCAAAAACCTACTGTGTCAGAAAGCCCAACCATTATTATATCATAACACACAAAATCAGAAAATTTTATAAATCCATAACTCCACATCCGCTAAATCAGACAGGTTCTCAAAGAAATGTTCTATAGTCTCTTCTTCTTCGATGTGAGGACATCTGCAAAAGCCCAATTCCCTGTTGCACGTAGAGCTTCCTGAAGTATATCTCTTAGAGTACTGGAAAACTTTCCCCTAACCGCAAAAGACACGTTATCAACATGCGCTACCACTTTTACACCTTTTTCTTCCAGAGACAATAATATATTGTTAATGGCTATATTCCAAAGTAGAGGAGGCATACACCTGCTTAAGGTGTTCCTATGCTAACCCATCTTTTTAGATCAACAAATCCCAAGCCTGCCGTAATGCACCTTTGATAGTAAAAGGTTGTATATTTTATGGAAAATAGACACTGGGGTTTTTTCTGTAAAAATTATGCAATTTTTTCAGGAAAAAGTTTTCACTAACGGCTATTCCCATAATGGACATCTTTCTTCTTTTCTTCTTCTATCATTGACTGACTGATCACTGCCCATACCAAACGGCTGAAGCTAGAATCATGAAATTTTGCTCGAATGTTAGTCCTGGGTCGTAGGCATGAGATAAGGCTGGGTTTTGCGATATTCGTGTTTTTAGGTACTAAGAAGTACAAAATGGGTACTATTTGTCCAGAGTGAACAGATAGGGATAGGAGAATGCTCTTGAGCTGAAACTAAAGAGGGTCTCGGAAGAATAAGGTTTGTTAAAAAAAACAATTCTGGACAATCGTACCGTAAGTGGAAGAAATAGTATGATTAGTGCAGTAATTTGTACTATTTGGTACTTTCTTCGTAAATTGAGCTAGATCTTTGCATTTGGGAACTTTGGTAAACAATGGCAACCTTAATTGGGTGACATTAAGAGTTTTTGGAAATTTTTACTTTCAGTTACTGGAAAAAGTACCAAAAAGGCACTAAATGGGTGAACTTTGTACAGGGCGGATGGATAGAGGTAGAATTTTGAAATTTGACTTAAAAGGTGCAAAAGGATGAGGGTGAAAAGAAACAAGCAAAAAGGCATTAAGTTCGGCCGGGCCGAACTTTGGATACCCACCACCTCGGGTATATATGTAACTTTGTCACAATTATTTGAAAATTAGATATCTTAAGCACCCAAATTTGGCACGGACATTGAGTGGTCTAATATATATGTCACAATTCAACTTTGTAGAACAAAATAATGGTCTCTTTGGCAGATATATCCAATTATAAACCGATTTGAACCATATTTAGGTGGGATATCGTGAGGCTCAGAAAAACTCACTGCTTCAAATTACAGCGAAATTTGGTAATAAATAAAGCTTTTATGGGCTTCAGTCCCCCTAACGGCAAGTCCGTCTATATGGCAGCTATATCTAAATATCCAATCTGAACCATATTCAGGTCGGATATTGGGAGGTCTTAACCCACTCACTGTTTCAAATTTCAAGGAAATCGGGTAATAAAAAAAGATTTTATGGGCTTCAGACCCCTTAACGGCAGATCGGTCTATATGACAGCTATATCTAAATATAGTCCGATGTGAACCATATTTAGGTCGGGTATCAGGAGGCTAAAAATAACTCACTTTTCCAAATTTTAGCGAAATCGGTTAAAAAACAAGTAAAAGCGTGCTAAGTTCGGCCGGGCCGAATCTTTTATACCCTCCACCATGGAGCGCAGTTGTCGAGTTCTTTTCCCGACATCTCTTCTTAGGCAAAAAGTGATATAAGAAATGATTTGCTCTGCTATTAGAGCGATATCAAGATATGGTCCGGTTTGGACCACAATTAAATTATATGTTGGAGGCCTGTGTAAAATGTCAGCCAATTCGAGTAAGAATTGCGCCCTTTGGGGGCTCAAGAAGTAAAATAGAGAGATCGATTTATATGGGAGCTGTATGGGGCTATAAACAGATTTAGACCATAATCAACACGTATGTTGATGGTCAAGAGAGGATCCATCGTACAAAATTTCAGGCATATCGGATAATAATTGCGACTTCAAGAGGCTCAAGAAGTCAAGATCCCAGATCGGTTTACATGGCAGCTATATCAGGTTATGAACCGATTTAAACCTTATTTGACACAGTGGTTGAAAGAAAAAATAAAAAATAAAAAAGTCATGCAAAATTTCAGCCAAATCAGGTAGGAATTGCGTCCTCTAGAAGCTCAAGAAGTCAAGTCCCCAAATCTGTTTATATGACAGCTATATCAGTTTATGAGCCGATTTGAACCATTTTTGGCACACTTGTTGGATATCATAAAAAAAACATGTCGTGCAAAATTTCATTCCAATCTGATAAGAATTGCGCACTTTAGAGGCTTAAGAAGTCAAGACCCAAGATCGGTTTATATGGCAGCTATATCAGGTTATGGACCGATTAGGACCATACTTGGCACAGTTGTTGAATATCATAACAAAACACGTCGTGCAAAATTTCATTGTAATCGGATAAGAATTGCGCACTCTAGAGGCTTAAGAAGTCAAGACCCAAGATCGGTTTATATGGCAGCTATATCAGGTTATGGACCGATTAGGACCATACTTGGCACAGTTGTTGAATATCATAACAAAACACGTCGTGCAAGATTTCATTCCAATCGGATAAGAATTGCGCACTCTAGAGGCTCAAGAATTCAAGACCCAAGATCGGTTTATATGCCAGCTATATCAGATTATGGACCGATTTGAGCCATATTTAGCACAGTTGTTGAATATCATAACAAAACACGTCGTGCAAAATTTCATTCTGATCGGATAAGAATTGCGCACGCTAGAGGCTCAAGAAGTCAAGACCCAAGATCGGTTTATATGGCAGCTATATCAGATTATGAACCGATTTGAACCATACTTGGCACAGTTGTTGGACATCATAACAAAACACGTCGTGCAAAATTTCGTGCCAATCGGATAAGAATTGCGCACTCTAGAGGTTCAAGAAGTCAAGACCCAAGATCGGTTATATGGCAGCTATATCAAAACATGGACCGATATGGCCCATTTACAATACCAACCGACCTACACTAATAAGAAGTATTTGTGCAAAATTTCAAGCGGCTAGCTTTACTCCTTCGGAAGTTAGCGTGCTTTCGACAGACAGACGGACGGACGGACGGACGGACGGACGGACGGACGGACGGACGGACAGACGGACGGACATGGCTAGATCGACATAAAATTTCACGACGATCAAGAATATATATACTTTATGGGGTCTCAGACGAATATTTCGAGTAGTTACAAACAGAATGACGAAATTAGTATACCCCCCATCTTATGGTGGAGGGTATAATAATGCTTTTATGGGCTTCAGACTCTTTATCGGGAGATCGGTCTATATGGCAGCTATATCTAAATATGGACCGATCTAATCCATATTTAGGTCTGATGTCGGGATGGTTAAAATAACCTACTGTTGCAAATTTCAGCGAAATCGGGTAATAAATAAAGCTTTAATGGTGTTCAGACCCTTTATGGGAGATCGGTCTATATGGTAGCTATATCTAAACATTGTCCGATCTGAACCATATTTGGGTCAGTAGCGGGAAGCCTTAAAATACTCACTGTTTCAAATTTCAGCAAAATCGGATGAAAAATAAAGTTTTTATGTGCATTAGACCCCATCATAATATCGTCTTAGAATTTTACGACGATCCGAAATATATATACTTTGTAGGGTCGGAAATTGATACTTCGATGTGTTGCGAACCGAATGACTAAATGAATATACCCCCTATCCTAGGGTGGTGGGTATAAAAATTGAAAAATACTACTGGTAACGGGAGAAACGGCACGATTAGTATCGCAATTGGTACCATTCGGTACTTTCTTTACAGATGGAGCTAGATGTGTGAAATTTGGCATGTTGGTACAACTAGCAAATATATATTGGATGACTTAATGATTTTTTTACAATTCGTATGTTTTGGTTCCGCAATTAGTACCGTTTGGCACCTTCTTCCAAATGGAGCCACACTCAACCACATTTGCTAACAATCAGTTTTTGTCTGCTGAAAGTGGGAAAGCAGACATTACTGCTGTTACAGCAAACATAGGGCTCCTGTAGTAGCAAACATTGTGGTCAGCTAAATCAAAATCTGCTGTTTTAAGTACAATGTGCTGAACAAAATGTTATTTTTTAATGATTGCCTGTTACTTGTTTTGATTACATTAGGCATTTTTTTTTTTGAAATTTTTTTTTTTGGAGGGATGATTTTCCTTTGTGGAATATTACTTTAAAGAATAAGAATACTTGACCATCCATTGGTATACATTTCGAAATGTGGCTGAGCTTTCTAGCATTTTTTGTTATTGTTCTACTAATGTGTACAAAACTGCCATGGCCTTTTATATCTAAATTTAAAGAAAAAAGATTATGGAAAGTATACATTCAGTGGTGATTATAAACACCAACTGGGACACACATTTACATTAGTATTTTATTTTTATACCCTCCACCATAAGATGGGGGGTATACTAATTTCGTCATTCTGTTTGTAACTACTCGAAATATTCGTCTGAGACCCCATAAAGTATATATATTCTTGATCGTCGTGAAATTTTATGTCGATCTAGCCATGTCCGTCCGTCTGTCCGTCCGTCCGTCCGTCCGTCTGTTTGTCGAAAGCACGCTAACTTCCGAAGGAGTAAAGCTAGCCGCTTGAAATTTGCACAAATACTTCTTATTAGTGTAGGTCGGTTGGTATTGTAAATGGGCCATATCGGTCCATGTTTTGATATAGCTGCCATATAAACCGATCTTGGGTCTTGACTTCTTGAGCCTCTAGCGTGCGCAATTCTTATCCGATCAGAATGAAATTTTGCACGACGTGTTTTGTTATGATATCCAACAACTGTGCCAAGTATGGTTCAAATCGGCCCATAACCTGATATAGCTGCCATATAAACCGATCTTGGGTCTTGACTTCTTGAGCCTCTAGAGTGCGCAATTCTTATCCGATTGGAATGAATTTTTGCACGAAGTATTTCATTATGATATCCAACAACTGTGCCAAGTATGGTTGAAATCGGTTCATAACCTGATATAGCTGTCATATAAACAGATCTGCGGATTTGACTTTTTGAGCTTCTAGAGGGCGCAATTCGTATCCGATTTGGCTGAAATTTTGCATGACGTATTTTATTTTTACTTTCAACAACTGTGTCAAATAAGGTTCCAATCGGTTAATAACCTGATATAGCTGCCATATAAACCGATCTGGGATCTTGACTTCTTGACCCCTAGAAGTCGCAATTATTATCCCATATGCCTGAAATTTTGTACGACGGATCCTCTCATGACCATCAACAAACCTGTTTATTATGGTCTGAATCGGTCTATAGCCCGATACAGATCCCATAAAAATCGTTCTCTCTATTTTACTTCGTGAGCCCCAATGGGCGCAATTCTTATACGAATTGGCTGAAATTTTACACAGGTCTCCAACATATAATTTAATTGTGGTCCGAACCGGACCATATCTTGATATCGTTTTAATAGCAGAGCAACTCTTTTCTTATATCCTTTTTTGCCTAAGAAGAGATGCCGGGAAAAGAACTCGACAAATGCGATCCATGGTGGAGGGTATATAAGATTCGGCCAGGCCGAACTTAGCACACTTTTACTTGTTTCTTCTATCATCCCCTTCATAATTAAGCAGCAGTCATTTTCAGCAAATAACAGACTTTTCAGCTGTAAGCCTGCTGCTTTGAAAATGTAGAACTACTGCTGTTGGTACATTTTGGTACAAAAATTGGTATTATTAGGTACGGTCTCTACAGATGCAGTTATAGATCTGAAATTTGCCATGAAGGTACAACCAACAAACTAAATGATTTTTTTACAATTCGTATGTTTTGGTTCCGAAATTGGTACCATTTGGCACCTTCTTTACAAATGGAGCTAGAATTCTGAAATTCGGTATATAAGTACACCTAAAGGATCTATTCACAATTTGTACATTTTGGTACCATTTCGTACCTTCTATCCAAATTGAGAGAGAGGTCTGAAATTTGGTGTGTAGGTACAACTAGAAAATATATGGTGGGTGACTAAATGATTTCTTTAAAGATGGAGATAGAGGTCGGAAACTTGGCATGTAAGTAGAACTAAGAATATATGATGATGATCTTCTCAAAAATCGTACTTTTAGGTTCCAAAAAGTTTAAAATAGTACGAAATATCTTATCTTTGCTTACAGCAATATAAGCAAACGTACTAATTGTGGTGTAATTGGTACGTTGAAAGAATATATTGGGCAACTAGAAGTTATTTTCTATTCGTATATTTATTTCTCAAACGTACAACATGGTATTTTCTTAACTCTCTAAACTGAGATACAGATACACCTTTACAGTATATGTTGGGCAACAGAAGATTTTTCAAAATCGTGCAATT
This sequence comes from Stomoxys calcitrans, assembly GCF_963082655.1. NCBI lineage: Eukaryota > Metazoa > Arthropoda > Insecta > Diptera > Muscidae > Stomoxys > Stomoxys calcitrans. The sequence goes on along the minus strand of NC_081552.1, from coordinate 117,809,311 downwards.
ATGTACTGAAACGTATAAAATGGTGCATTCTTTACGAATTGAGCTAAAGCACTCAAAATTAGAATACGAGTACACCTTAAAAGTAAATATTGTTCGGCTAGAAGATTTGTTTGTAATTCGTGCACTTAGGTATTACAACATAGAAAATGGGACTGTCTTTATATAGTGATCTTAATGTCTTAAAATTGGGGTACATCTACACCTCGATTAAATATTTTGAGCGACCAGAAGATTTTTTTGTTAAATCGTACAATTAGGTACTAAAACATACAAAATGGTACTTTCATTATAAATTGAGCCAAAGTGCTCAAACTGGGATTAATTTATACCTTGGTAATATATACACTCAACCAAATTTTTTTATTCAAAACAGCAACAATGTTCGTTAATGCAGTTTTTGTCTGCTGTCTGGAAAAACAGATATTAATGCTGTATCAGCAAACATTTCTTGATGCCATTTCAACTAAAAAAATCTTCTGTTTTGAATACACAAGTTTGCAACCAAGATTATGGTTGCCTGTTACTTGTTTTGATACTTTAGGCATTTTTTTTTAATTTTTTTTTTGAAATTTGTTGATAGGTGATTTCAGTTTGTGGAATATTACTGAAAAGAAGCTACCTGAACCATCCTTTGGTATACATTTCGAAATGTGGCTAAGCTAGTTCGCATTTTTATACCCACCACCATAGGAAGGGGGTATACTAATTTAGTCATTCCGTTTGTAACACTTCGAAATATTCGTCTGAGACCCCATAAAGTATATATATTCTTGGTCATCTCGACGTTCTGAGTCGATCTAGCCATGTCCGTCCGTCCATCCGTCTGTCGAAATCACGATAGATGTCGAACGCGTAAAGCTAGCTTTACACACATGATAATTTGCTCAGTTACTAAATATCGAGCTAGGTCGTTGGGTATTGCAAATGGGACATATCGGTTCAGATTAAGATATAGCTCCCACATAAACTGATCACCCGATTTGACTCCTTGAGCCCCTGGAAACCGCAATTTAGTCCGTTTTGGCTAAAATTTTGCATGTAGTGTATCGTTACGACTTCCAAAAACAGTGCCAAATATGGTCCAAATGGGTATATGACCAGATGTAGATAATTTTAACTCCATTGTGATACCACAGCAGCGACAGACCAAGACTTCAGGCGGGAATCGAACCCACAAGCCCTGCACTGGTAATCCAAGCTCTACCAATGTGCTCATGACTGGCGTGGCCTTTTGTATTTAAATTTAAAGAACAAAGATTATGGAAAGTATGCATTCTGCGGTGTTTATAAACATCCACTGAGATACACATTTACATATGTGTGTTTATTTTTATACCCTCCACCATAGGATGGGGGTATACAAATTTCGTCATTCTGTTTATAACTCCTCGATATATTCGTCTAAGACCCTACAAAGAATATATATTCTTTATCGTCATGACATTTTAAGGCGATCTAGCTATGTCCGTCTGTCTGTCGAAAGCACGCTAGATTTCGAAGGAGTAATGTTTGCCCCCTAAAATTTTGCACAAATACTTCTTATAAGTGTAGGTCAGTTGGGATTGTAAATGGGCCATATCGGCCCATATTTAGATATAGCTACCATATAAACCGATCTTGGGTCTTGACTTCTTGAACCTCTAGAGGGAGCAATTCCTATCCGATTTTGCGTGACGCGTTTCGTTATGACTTTCAACAACTGTGCGAAGTATGGATAAGCAAAGATCCTAATACAAAACTATCAGGCAGTGCAACGAACAGAGACCCAACGATGGACCGACTTCAAGATTCGAAGACTATAGGCATAGATTCTAGTATTGTAACATCGGGCAGTACAGGGAACGAAAACTCAATACAGCCTAACGAACAAGGATCCGACGATGGAACCATTGCCGACTTTTAAACGAGACGGAAGACTAGGATAGGCAAACAACCTAATAACATTAGGCAGTGAAGTGACAGAAAAGTCAATGCAGTCTACAGAACAGGGAGCAGACGATCATCACCTACTCCCAAGATGCCCATTTACTGGAGGACCAATTATTGAGGTAATCCAGATAAACCTCCACCGGAGCGCGACCGCTACACACGCTCTGATGGAGAAAATCAGCAAGGGCAAGATTCATATTGCCTTAATTCGGGAGCCATGGACGACCCGGAAAAAAGTTTCTGGACTGAACCATATCAACTACCAATTATTCTATGCTAACACTGGTACTCGGCCGAGGCCTGCGTAATTTGTCATAAAAATTTTAATTATATATTTCCCCATAGTTTTAAACGTCGGATTCAACAGTGGTGAGACAGAGAGACGGTGGAGCATACCTCACATAACTTTATCTACTGCAACGGCTGGTGAGGAAAGCAAAACAGACAGGAAATGAGTTATTAATAGGGTGCGATGCGAACTCTCACCACATTTCGTTGGGTAGTACTAACACTAATAAACGGGGCCAAGCCCTGGCAGAGTTCTTAAATGCAAACGATCTAATTAAACTTAATATTGGCCGCAGTGGCTGCTTCACGCTTAATCTGCATGTCAATGGGTCGGATATCTAGAATAGTCTCCAGTGCCCTAGTGGGCGTGGTCCTCATCGCTCCGCATATGCCGAGACAACATGTTCTCTGAACCTGTTGTATGGTCCTTATGTTGCACTTCTTCTCCGCAGCAGTCCACCAAACTACTGAGACGTAAGTAAGTATTGGTCTTATCACGCTCCTGTACAGCCAGTGGACTTTCCTCGGATTCAGGCCCTATTTAGAGCCTACGGCCCGTCTATATAGTGCCCAACATATGTGAGCCTTCTCAGTACGCTCCTGAATATGACACTTCCAATACAGTTTCCTGTCCAAGATCACACCTAAGTATTTGACCTTTTCAGATATCGAAATCGTTTCGTTGAGGAAACATGCTGCGTTTAATTTGCACACTTCTTCCTCGTGAACAGGAATATTTCAGTCTTCTCTCGGTCAATATTGAGACCTCTGGGTCTAGCCTAGCCATATGCAATATGCAAGACACTTTCGGCCCTTCTGCATAGCTGGTTCGGATCCTTAACCCTAAGAAGTATTGTAACATCGTCTGCGTAGCAGACGGGTTCAAATCCCTTCTTAGTCAGCATCCGTTATAGGTCATTTATGGTGGTCACCCATAAGAGTGGCGATAAAATACCCCCCTGTGGCGTGCCTTTTGCCACTTTCTCCCTTATATTTTTGTCATGAGACAGACAATTTATTCCCCTGTTCCTTTCCATATGGCTTATCCAGTCTCTAAGGGCCGGATCCACCCGGTACTGGTCTAAGGATTGGATCAGTGTGTCGCCATACCACCAGTGTGTACGCTTTGGCATCGAAGGATTCTTTTATTTTATGCCCAACCTCGTGCAGGGCAGTCTCTACCGACCTTCCCTTGACATAGGCATGCTGTTTGTATTTGAACAGTTCGCTGCATTTCCCACTCTTTGTCATGGTGTCCATATACGTTCCGTGGTTTTATAGTTCTGTAGGCCTTTGTTGTTGCATAACTAGCTTGCCTGGCTTGGGTATAAATACCACCATTGCCTCCTGCCATGCTTTCGGAGTATATGCAAGTGGCAGGCACGCCGTGAAAATATTTACCAGGTGGTGCGCCAGATAGTCCTCCTCCTTCTGTAATAACGCCGAAAATATTCCATCAGGTACGGGTGACTTATATGGTTTGAAGCTCCTCAAGGATTCCTTCTCCATAAACTCCGCAATTATAAACCTTCGATCAACATCATTTTCCAAGATTCCGGCGTCTTTGTGAGTCGCGTGGTATCCTGTGGAAAATGCGTTTTCATCAAAAGCGTCAACATGTCGTCTACTAAAGTTTCAGTTTGGACATGGGTTTTGAGAGAAACTTTTTTATCTTGCCGGCGTCATTAACGCTGTTCACAAAAAAGCATCCACGAGGCACGTTTTGCCTCTTTGGTAATCTTATTGTATTCCTTGAGCCGATGTGCTCCGTTAAAAAGTCTGCGGACCTTTTTCCCAATATTACGAATCTCCCCGGTCTTCCAGGGGTTTTCTTGGGCTGACTTCCTTTCCCGAAGAGGACAACTATCTTCGACGGGCCTCACTCACCAATGCAGTCGTAATCCTGTTGAAATTTTCGTCAATGTCTTCTATGCTTGGACAATCTAAATCATCTTGCCCAAGTCTTCTTCTGAGTACACATCCGAATTTTGTAGAGTTGGTTTTCAACTTATTCCGGAAGCTTATTGGATTCGCCACTGGCCGTGCTATTCTAAACCTAATGTAGCGATGGTCAGAGAAAATGTGTTCCATGGAGACCCTCCAATCCTGAACCTCATCGATCAAATTTTCTGAACATATCATCACATCTAATACCTCCTCCCTAATCCTATTAACAAAGGTAGCGGTGATACCAATATTAAGTGTTATTAGGTTGTTAGTATTCAAGAACTCTGCCAGGGCTTGGCCCCACTTATTAGTGTTGGTACTACCCCACGAAATGTGGTAAAAGTTTGCATCGCACCCTATTAGTACCTCGTTTCCTGTCTGTTTTGCTTTCCTCACCAGCCGTTGCAGCTCCGACGTGGGTGGCGATGTCGGAGAGTCGAAAGGCAGATAAAGTGATGCCAGGTATGCTCCGTCGTCTCCCTGTCTCACAACTGTTGCATCCGACGTTGATAACTCTGGAGAAAGTATATAATTCAAATTTTTATGACAAATAACGCAGGTCCTCGGCCGAGTACCAGTGTTAGCATAGAATAATTGGTAGTTTATATGCTTCATTCCAGAGACAGCATTGACTTTCCTGTCACTGCATTGCTTGATGTCATCGTTTTAGGTTCATTGCCTAGTCTAGTCTTCCGACTTTTTATAAAGTCGGTAATGGTTCCGTGGTCTGGTCCCTGTTCGTTAAGCTTTATTGGGTTTCCATTTCCTGTACTGCCTGGTGTTTCAATACTAGGATCTTTGCCTATCTTAGCCTTCCAAATCCTAAGTAAATGGGTTTCTTGGGAGTAGTTGATGGCACCATCATCGGCTCCCTGTTCATTGGGTTGCATTGAGTCTCCTGTCGCTGTGCTGCCTAATGTTTCAATATTATTATCTTTACCTATCCCAGTATTCCGAATATTTAAGTCGGTTATGGGTCCGTTGTCGGGTTCCTGTTTGTTAGGCTATGTTGGGTCTGTCGCCCTGCATTACCTGATATTTTAGTATTAGGATCATTGCTTTTCCTAGTCTTTCCAATATTGAGAGATGCCGTAGTTGTCTCGTTGTCGGCCCCTCTTAGTTGGGAAGTGTTGAGTCACCTGCCACTGCACGGCCTGACGTCGTAGAATGAAAATTTCTGCCTATACTAGTCTTCCCAATCTTGAACAAGTAAAAAGGTATTCGGCCGGGTCGAACTTTGGATACCCACCACCTCGGGTATATATGTAAACCGCCTTTCATCAAAATTCGTTGAAAAATTCATAACTTATGTCCCATATCAGTTATATTAAAATATGTTACGATTTTGGTCCAAATACTAATAAGTACAGTAGATATATCTAAAAATAAACCGATCTGAACCATATACGACACGGATGTCGAAAAGCCTAACATAAGACTTTGTCAAATTTCAGTGATATCGGATTATAAATGCGAATTTTATGGGGCCAAGACTTTAAATCGATATATCGGTCTACATGGCAGCAATATTCAAATCTGGACCGATTTGGGCCAAGTTGCATAAAAATGTCGAAGAGCCTAACTTAAAGCACTGTCCCAAATTGAAGCGAAATCGGACAATAAATGCCTCATTTATGGGGTCAAAACCTTAAATCGAGAGATCGGTATGGCAGCTATATTCAAATCTAGACCGATCTGGGCAAAATTGAAGAAGGACGTCGAAGAGCCTAACTAAACTCAGTGTCTCAAATTTCAGCGACATCAGACAATAAATGCGTCTTTTATGGCCCCAAAACTTAAAACCTAGATCTCGGTCTATATGGCAGCTTTATCCGAATCTGCACCGATCTGTGCGATATTGCAAAAGTATGTCTAGGGGCTTAATGTAACTCACTGTCCCGAATTTCGGCGACATCGGACAATAAATGAGCATTTTATGGGCCCAAAACCTTAAATCAGGAAATCGGTCTATATGGCAGCTATATCCAAATCTGAACCGATCTAGGCAAAATTAACGAAGGAAGTCGAAGGGCCTAACACAACTTCCTGTCTCAAATTTCAGCAAAATCGGATAATATATGTGGCTTTTATGGGCCTAAGACCCTAAATCGGAGGATCGGTCTATATGGCAGCTATATCCAAATCTGAACCGATCTAGGCAAAATTAACGAAGGAAGTCGAAGGGCCTAACACAACTCACTGTCCCAAATTTCAGCAAAATCGGATAATATATGTGGCTTTTATGGGCTTAAGACCCTAAATCGGAGAATCGGTCTATATGGCAGCTATATCCAAATCTGGACCGATCTGAGCCAAATTGACGAAGGATGTCGATGGGCCTAACACAACTCACTGTCCCGAATTTCATCAAAATCGGATAATAAATTTGGCTTTCGTGGGCCTAAGACTCTAAATCGGAGAATCGGTCTATATGGGGGCTATATCAAGATATAGTCCGATATAGCCCATCTTCGAACTTAACCTGCTTATGGACAAAAAAAGAATCTGTGCAAAATTTCAGCTCGATATCTCTATTTTTAAAGACTGTAGCGTGATTTCAACAGACAGACGGACAGACGGACGGACATGTCTAGATCGTCTTAGATTTTTACGCTGATCAAGAATATATATACTTTATAGGGTCTGAAATGGATATTTCGATGTGTTGTAAACGGAATGACAAAATGAATATACCCCCATCCTTCGGTGGTGGGTATAAAAAGACAGCCTTGCTCCCGTCACGGAGACTTGACCAATGCCGACCACAAAGAGAGTTCCTTCCCCACCCTGTAGAAGACCACCCACTTCTCTGCGACCAAATCTTCGTTTTGCTTGCCCAAGAACCCCAACATGCGTTCCGTCGCAAATTTACTGCCCCATCCCTTGATGAAGACCGTAGCCTTCGTGAGCTGGGGGATATCCATCTTTCTCACCAGGTCGAGCTTTGCGCTCTCCCAGGGAGCGTGAATACCTCTGACGAGCTGTTTGACGGTATCAATACATTCCGCCGACGCAAAACGCAGCGTAAAGATGTCCTCTCTTAACTCGCCCCTCATCATTTGTATGGGTGGACCCTCTACAGAGTTCCACACATGTTCAAAATTCAGATCGTTAACCAGTTCCTCCACTTGGGACCGATGATCTGGTGGAATCCTACCGGATGCACAGCCGATATTGAAGACTGCATAAGTCAGCTCATCTCTGTTGTGCTTCTTTGCCACTGATGGGTTACTAATCGCGGCGAAAAAATACGTCATTTGATGAAACGTCAAAACAAGATTGTAAATAATCCAATATGGTTATCTGGGGATTTTCGATAAACAAATTGGGAATGTAGTTTGACCGTAAAATATGTAGGGGTTTTGGATGTAAACATTCCGCCCCCCTTGCAGTATTACTGCAACAAATAGTTCGTACCACATCAGAATTGATTTTCCGTTTACAATTCATGTTAATTTAGTATTAAAAAATATAATTTCTACAAATAATTTTCAAATTAATTCGCTAGGTTAGGAAAGTTATGTAATTCATTGTACTCTTAAGGTTATAAATACTTCTTTGTATTTTCAATTGAAAATAGAAACTAGATTTGTATTTTTATAATAATTTTAAAATTATGTACGTATATTGAAGTGTTGGTGTTAGGTTACATTTGCTTAAGTGTTCAGTTTGCTATTTAGAGTGAGTTCAGTTTTGTTGGATTTCAGTTGATGCGAGTAATAATTCAAAGTGCAAGGTAAAAACTACATTGGGCAACTGCCATAGATGGTCCATCCAAACATAGTATTCTGGGCAGTTGGCAGACCAGAATGGTTGGAAATGCCTTCTCTTATCACTAAAGAGTATATGTCGATACCAAGTATTACATCTATGGGGCCTGGTTTGTAGAATGAAGCGTCTGCAAGCATTATATTGGTGTATTTGGCCTTTATGGATTTTGAAAGCAATTTGCCGGGTGTGCGCACGGAAATTCTATTAGTTACGCGGAGTGTAACCTCGATTCGTATGTCTGGATCGTACACGGATGCCAAAACAATTGGGCAAATTGTCTCTTCGTTTAGAGTAAGCGTTGTAAGTCCCAATTGGCGCACTAAACTTGAAGATATGCGGCTATATTGGGATCCAGTATCAAGCAAACAACGTACTCTGCATTTTCCTTTGTTACCTTCGATTTCCACAACCACGGTTGGGAGTAGCGTAACTGTATTCTGCTTTAGGATAGCAGATAAAGAAGCATTGGAAGATTTATTTTCACACGATTTCGACCTTGCAGTTGGCTTCAAATTTGGATTTGAATCCGGATTTAGTATTGGATTCGGGTTTGGCTTTGGATGTGAATTTGGAGTTTTTGAGCTTCGGGATTTATTTTTGGACTGTTTTTGTTGTGTAGAATGAGGCCGTCCTTTTTGGCTCCGAGTTTGTTGTTGTGCCTTGTGCATATGAAGTAGGCTGTGATGGTTTTTTTGGCAGTACCGGCAACCAGTCGTTGTAAAACAAGAACCTTGGGAGTGCGAATGTGCCAAGCAGTTCTTACAGTAGCCGAATTTGTTTACCAGTTGAAGCCGTCTAATAGGTTCCATTTCCAAGAACTTTTTACATTTTCGGAGTGGATGGGTCCATCTACACAATCTGCATACATATTTCCCGGGCTTCTTACTATTTGGTTTACTGGCCTTTTGGTTACCACGCATTTTTTTTTGCTAGGATTGAATGTAGTTTTAGTACCAATTAGATTTTAATCAAAGGATTAAAGTGTTAAAAGGTGGATTCGTTAGGAAGAACGACTAACTTTGTGATCGGCCTTGTTATTTTACCTTTCTCGGTAATAATCTCGGCGACACGGACTCGACCATCTGAGCCTGGACACACTTTCGAGATTCTACCCAATCGCCAACAATTTGGGGGCAAATTTTCTTCTCGAACTACAACCAACGAATTTTCTTCCAAGTTCGCAGTGGGATTTTTCCACTTGTGGCGCTTGTGGAGCTCTTTCAGGTATTCGTCCTTCCATCGAATACAAAAATGTTGGTGCATAATTTTTAATCGTTGCCATCGATTCACGAGGGATAATGAGACATTTTTCATATTTGGATCAATAGGCGTTAAAATCGGAGCCCCAATCAAGAAATGACCAGGTGTTAGGGCCGATAAATCGGATGATTCTTGAGATATAGGGCAAAGTGGGCGTGAGTTCAAACAAGCCTCAATTTTAGACAGTAAAGTTTGAAACTCTTCAAAGGTGTGTTTGGAATTCGCCGCCACCTTTCGGAAATGGGACTTAAAACTTTTTACCCCTGCCTCCCAAAGCCCACCCATATGTGGGGCTCCAGGAGGGATAAAATGCCATGCTATACCCTGGTGAGCATATTTGGACTCAAGTAACTGCTGGGATGATTGGAGGAAATCTCTTGCCAAGACCTTGGACGCACCAACGAAGTTAGTGCCATTGTCGGAATAGAGATGGAGAGGACATCCACGCCGTGAAGCAAATCTAGTAAAAGCCGCCAAAAACGTGTTGGTGGACAGATCTGATGTGGGTTCCAAATGAATGGCCTTGGTCGCAAAACACACAAAGACACATACATAGCCTTTGGTGATGCGACAGCACCGGCCGGAATAATTCTTTATATCAAATGGCCCAGTGAAATCCAGACCAGTGTGAGTAAAAGGCCTGAAAATTTCAGTTCTTTCTGGAGGCAGTGCGGACATCATTTGTCGCTGACACCGTTGCTTATAAAGGATGCACGGTTTACATCTGTTAATAATCGTCTTAATCAAATTTTTAACTTTGATTATCCAAAATTGCATACGAAGCAAACGGAGAACCAGTTGGTTGCCACCATGAATGGAAATCTCATGGGTGAATTTAACCAGGAGACGAGATAACTGGCTACTATACGGAAGTATAACCGGATGTCTTTCATTATACGACAAGACCGGAGATGATGTCAGCCTCCCACATATCCTCATAACACCTTCATCATCCAGGAATGGATTTAAACTTAATAATGAGCTTTTGGAGGCAATAGTTTTCTTCGCAGACAGTGCCAAATATTCGTCGGGAAAGTAAGCTTTCTGAGTCATGGAGAGAAGGCGGTTCTGCACCATCAAAACCTCTGATGGTGAAATTGTTGCCCTATGCCTCTGGTGCTTAGATCGGTATTTTGGATGCGTGCTGTGGAAAAACCGATATATGTATGCAATAACCCGAATGGCTCTTGAAAAAGAGGAAAACCTTTCCAGGATGTCGTCAAAATCACGAAAATAGGAAAAATGGACCTTCACAGTCTTCCTTTCAAGCTCAATAGGCTCGCTTGAACACTCGCTGAGCTTTGGCCAAGCATGCTTGGGGCTACTTAGCCACGATGGTCCATGCCACCATAGGTTGTTATTCAGAAGTTCAGTCGGATATATACCCCGACTGGCCAAATCAGCTGGATTAAAGTCAGACCTTACATGATGCCATTTAGAAACATCAATAACCTGGGTGATCCTTGATACCCGATTGGCCACGAACGTCGACCAAAAACAAGGAGGTTTACTAAGCCAAGACAGGACAATAGTGGAGTCCGTCCAACAAAACACTGAATAATCCTGGATATGTAATTGAGGAAGTAGGTGGTCAAGCATTTCAGCAAGTAAAGTTGCCCCACACAATTCCAATCGTGGAATCGAAAGTGTCTTCAATGGTGCAACTTTAGTCTTACATGAAACCAAATGGACGGATGTTGACCCCCTCTTACTGACCCGAACGTAGAGTGCAGCCGCGTATGCCTTCTCTGAGGCGTCACTGAAACCATGAAACTGGATATCACAATCTGGGCTATACTCAAACCACCTTGGCACGACAATGGAATTTATTGACGGATATGCAGACTGAAAACATCTCCAGCCAGACAATGATTGTGGGGAAACTTCCTCGTCCCACTTTGTACCTTCGGTCCAAATAGTCTGCATAATCATTTTCGCTATAACAATGCATGGGGCCAACCAACCGGCAGGGTCAAAGAGTTTGGAGATTTGCGATAAAATTTCCCTTTTCGTAAATTTGCAATTGTCGGGAAATGGTGAAGTAGAAAAGTAAAATGAATCAGAAGATGCATTCCAGCGAATGCCTAAAGTTTTAGCAGTACTTCGGTCATCTAAATTCAAAAAGTCCTCGGAAAGCAGTTGGTCAGTAGAAAGGTCGGAAAGGACCATCTTGGAATTAGATGCCCACTTCCTCATTGAAAAACCAGCGGACATCAAAGCTCTAATAAGCTGATTTCTCGACTCAATCGCATCCTCAATTGTGTGGGCACCTGCGAGAGCATCGTCCACATACATCGAATCCCGTAATATATGGGCTGCTAATGGAAATGACTCTTTCACATCGTCAGCCAACTGCAGGATAGTCCTTATGGCAAGGAAGGGGGCACAATTGACTCCGAAAGTCACCGTATCGAGTTCGTAGTCAGAAATACTTCCATTAGGGTCTATACGGTGAAGAATTCTTTGGAAAACTCTATGTTCCGGACGTATTAGTATCTGCCGATACATTTTCGTTATGTCCCCGTTGAATACATAACGGAAAAATCTCCACCTAAGAATGAGCACGACAAGGTCATTCTGTAAAACAGGGCCAGCATATAAAACATCGTTTAAACTGACACCATTGGATGAGGGGGAAGAGGCATTGAATACCACCCTCACTTTTGTCGTAGTGCTCTCGGGCTTTACAACGGCGTGATGGGGTAAATAATAATAATCGCAAGAGTGTACATCTTTAGGGGCAGAAACCCTGGACATGTGCTTTAAGGACGTATATTCCTCAAGCACTTTGTCATACTCGGACTTGAAAACTGGATTTCGGAGAAGACGTGCCTCATTCCTTATGAACTGTGCCATCGCACAGTTTCTAGAGTGACCGATGTTAACATCCTCCGGAAAACCCTCCCTAAATGGAAGTGAAACCATATATCGGCCCTCTTTATCCCTTGTAGTAGTCGCTGCATACAAATCCTCACAATACTGATCTGAACGAGATAAAAACGTCTTCCTTGGAAGGTCTTCCACCTCCCAAAAACGGGAAATCAGTGATTCTAGAGCAACTTCACAAAAATAAGACACAACTCTAGGAGATGAAGGAATGGATTCAGAAGGAATTGGACCTGTAAGGATCCATCCAAATACAGTTTCCTGTGCAAGCAACGATCCACAGACTTCTCGTCTAATGCCCGAGAGCATTATAAATGGAAGAATGTCCCCACCTAGAAGAAGATCAATTTTGGAACTTTCATAAAACCGGGGGTCTGCAAAAGGAATGTCGGGCAAATCGACTAATGAGTTCGGATGAAAGGTTCTCGATGGCAGGCTTCCTGACAAATGTGGTACCACCAGTGCTGAAGCCCAGACCTCAAAATTCGGATCCACTATTGAATTTAACTTGAAACGGCATTCCTTCTGAACGGAGGCGGAAATTGTATTATTTAACCCCGAAATACTCGCACTCATACGTTTGAACGGCAATTTAAGCTGATTGAACAACTTCTCGGAAATGAAGGTACCCTCAGAACCTGAATCAACTAGTGCTCTTGCCAGATAATCCAAACCATTATGACAAATCTTCACCATAGCCGTGCCCAACAGAACCCCTTTGGAATGACTTGAAAAGCATGTCTGTATTAAACCACCTCCGGAATTAGTGGACTGTAGAGTACAGGAATTTGGTATCGGAGATGTGACAGAACTGGAAGTGGTATGAGCGTTCGTATCGGGCTGGCCCTGGGTCGAAGGCGTCTGTTCTCGGTGTAGTAAAGAATTGTGGCGTTTGTTGCACTTCAGACAAGAAAACTTACTCGAACAGTGTCTCACGGAATGGGATTTGGAAAAACAATTTAGGCATAGACTCAATCTCTTAATTTCCGCCAACCTCTGATTCACACTCATTTGCAAAAACTTAGGACACTTTCGAATAACGTGAACCTCATTAGGGCACAGTTTGCAGTTGGACTCAGAAACTTTATTCTGAAAAGCCCTTATGTTCTTGCCCCCGGACTTCGGGCATGACCTCTGCCCCGTATTAGAGCCAGTCGACATCGTGTCCTTTTTACGGATTTCGGACACAGATTCTAAGGTCCTATGTCGATTTGTCAGAAATGTATCGAAGACAGACCATTTCGGAATTAAAGTTTTGTCCTCCAATGTCTGTTCCCATAAAGTAAGGGTCACGTCAGGAAGACGACTGGAGCATATATAAATGAAAATGGGGTCCCAACTGTCAACATCAATGTCATAAAGCTTCAACATGGAGATGCAAGCATTTATGTCTCGCTGAAGAGACTTAAGTGCGCCGGCAGATTCTGAATGAATGGAAGAAATATTAAAAAGTGCCTTCAGTTGAGTGTTGACAAGAACCCGTTTGTTCTCGTACCGTGAACAAAGACTTCTCCAAGCCAAGGCAAAATTCTCCTGAGTCAAAGGGAATTTCCTCACTATCTCATTGGCCTCTCCCTTCGTCCTTTGAGTCAGATGAAATAGCTTCTCCACCGGACTAAGACGAGAATTCCGAATACAGACCGCCGTAAACATGTCCCGGAATGTGGGCCATGTGGGATAATCGCCACCGAATGTAGGAATTTCACATGGTGGGAGTTTAAATCCCTGAGGTTGATTCGAAGCCGTTGTAGAAATGGGTTGGGAGAGCTGTTGAAGCACCTCCCCTAAATGTTCAACGCATCGACAATAAGTTGAGAAAGCACTTCTAAACTTTGACTTGACCATTTCAACCTCAGAAGCCTTCTCGTCATTTCCCCCAAAAGGCATCTCATCCCCAACTGCCTCCTCTTCCAAATCGCCAAGGCATTGCTCGTAAACTGGCTTCAGCCTATCCCAAATTTCCTTGACTTCCTCCTTGTGCGTCTCAACAGCATAACATGAGGACAACTTGGTATGCTTATCATTAAGGAGTGCCTCAAATTCGACAAGCCTGTCAGACAATCGGATGAACTTATCCAAGGACATGATCGTATCTACATTCGATTGCCTTTATACAATCTCAAAAGCACCGTGGGAAGGCAGTAGATAAAAAAAATGTGGGGAAATGCACAGCAAACCAAAAATCGACTAGGTCGAATAATTCTGTTCCTTAACAGGAAGTCTCTATTCAAACAGATTTCGCCCGTAGACAAAATATAGAATTAATTCCTGTTAATCAAACAAAGCGTAAAATGTACCTTCGAAACACAAAAGTATCTAGTCACACTGAAAAACCAAGAAAAAGAATATTCAACCACAAATGGATCCCAACAGAGATTCAAAAACATAAGTCATAGATACATCGCTAGGCTAAACTGCACTAGTGACGTCATGAATCAGCTGTAGCCTTATTCAAAACTGTTGGGGGTCAATAACCTCGAAAGAAGAAAGAAGGAATGGAGAACGGAGAACCGAAATATTTATAACTCAAGAGAGGAAATCAACCACTGCGCAGACTCCAATAAATACAGGCACCAGTGATGAAAATCAGATTGGCTCCAAACATAGAAGAGAAAATTGTACCCACAAGCGAACTTATTAGTACACAGCGCATGGGAGTAGTGTAGTCATAAAATAACTTGTTTGTACCCCTATGATACAATCGTATGACAAGTTATGATCACTGACAAAATGAAATGAAGCTTCTATGTGGAAAGATCACTTGTAAGAGAGTGCAATGGTTTGAGTGATAGAGAATAGGAGTGGTAATTAGAAAAAAAAGAGTTGACTTAGGGACAATGGGAATGAACAGAAGATATCGTAAATGACTGGATGATCTCAAATAACAACAAATAGCTGAAAATCAAAATAAGCATACATTCACTGCAAGAGAAATAACCACAGAGCACAATGAAATCCCATATCATCTTTGGCTACTGTGCATTCATGGGTATATCAACTGCAAAGTAGGAAGCGCGCACTGAACATACACCACCGATTTTACTTTGCCTCATGCACATGGATATTGAAAGAATTTTTTCTTTACTTCATTTATGGAATGTTTGTATTTTTGGATTTAAAAACACACGACTCACCAATGCTTTGTCCATGAAGGGCCCATGCCTTATGGTCCAATTAATCCAATATTTCAGGCAATGCTTGTAAACGAAGTCTTGGTGATTATTTTGTCACATTAATAAGTGTATTTTCCATAGTGACCAAACAAATGTATGATCTCCCAGTTTGGCTTATATAAATTCTGTATGCGGACTAATTAATTTATTTTCTTCTTATAGCACAATTTATAAATTTGACACGTGGTTAAATGCGCTTTTGACTGTAGCTTATTCTGTGTCAATCCTCACTCTATAGCACCTCAATAACAAATAGCTAGAACACAAAAGGCAATGTAACACTAACCTGTTTTTATCGGGATGACAAGAACTGGAACTTCTGGAATTGAAACTTCTGAGAGTGCCTGCTCCAAGAGGTCGTAGGTATCCGGTTCGAAGGACCAAAATGTTTATGTGTGCGGGAGTGCACTTCGATCTGTGGGAAGATGGTGTATTGATTGAGTCCACTGCAAAAGTCAGAAGTAACACTTCACTAATGGCTTTGCATCTTCGTAAGAATGGTTGGAGAATATGTTCCCAGTGAACATATGAAAACAAAAGGAATGAGAAAAAGCAGTGGAGTTAGGATTGAACAAATATGCTTGGATTTTATTGAGGGGGAATACGCCTTACCAGTATGAAGATGAACAGCGAATGAGACAGAAGGCCTCAGATTTTTTTGCGGAAATATCAATTTTGATGGGTTACTAATCGCGGCGAAAAAATACGTCATTTGATGAAACGTCAAAACAAGATTGTAAATAATCCAATATGGTTATCTGGGGATTTTCGATAAACAAATTGGGAATGTAGTTTGACCGTAAAATATGTAGGGGTTTTGGATGTAAACAGCCACTCTGGCTTAAGAGGACGGCTCCTTACCATTCTCAGCGACCATCTTCCCCTTCCGTGTTGGCTGTGGTCCCCTTTTGGAAGTCACAGTCCTCCATGAAGACTCAGAGGCCGTGCGCGCTTCCTTTGTTCCTGTTCCAACTTTGTCTACCTCCGCAAGACACTGTCTGGAGACTCTATTGCGGGATGGCTGGCTTGGTTTTCCCAGAATACTTGAAAGGGGGGAGCTCTTTTTCATTTTTATACCCTCCACCATAAGATGGGGGGTATACTAATTTCGTCATTCTGTTTGTAACTACTCGAAATATTCGTCTGAGACCCCATAAAGTATATATATTCTTGATCGTCGTGAAATTTTATGTCGATCTAGCCATGTCCGTCCGTCTGTCCGTCCGTCCGTCCGTCCGTCCGTCCGTCCGTCCGTCTGTCTGTCGAAAGCACGCTAACTTCCGAAGGAGTAAAGCTAGCCGCTTGAAATTTTGCACAAATACTTCTTATTAGTGTAGGTCGGTTGGTATTGTAAATGGGCCATATCGGTCCATGTTTTGATATAGCTGCCATATAAACCGATCTTGGGTCTTGACTTCTTGAACCTCTAGAGTGCGCAATTCTTATCCGATTGGCACGAAATTTTGCACGACGTGTTTTGTTATGATGTCCAACAACTGTGCCAAGTATGGTTCAAATCGGTTCATAATCTGATATAGCTGCCATATAAACCGATCTTGGGTCTTGACTTCTTGAGCCTCTAGCGTGCGCAATTCTTATCCGATCAGAATGAAATTTTGCACGACGTGTTTTGTTATGATATTCAACAACTGTGCTAAATATGGCTCAAATCGGTCCATAATCTGATATAGCTGGCATATAAACCGATCTTGGGTCTTGAATTCTTGAGCCTCTAGAGTGCGCAATTCTTATCCGATTGGAATGAAATCTTGCACGACGTGTTTTGTTATGATATTCAACAACTGTGCCAAGTATGGTCCTAATCGGTCCATAACCTGATATAGCTGCCATATAAACCGATCTTGGGTCTTGACTTCTTAAGCCTCTAGAGTGCGCAATTCTTATCCGATTACAATGAAATTTTGCACGACGTGTTTTGTTATGATATTCAACAACTGTGCCAAGTATGGTCCTAATCGGTCCATAACCTGATATAGCTGCCATATAAACCGATCTTGGGTCTTGACTTCTTAAGCCTCTAAAGTGCGCAATTCTTATCAGATTGGAATGAAATTTTGCACGACATGTTTTTTTTATGATATCCAACAAGTGTGCCAAAAATGGTTCAAATCGGCTCATAAACTGATATAGCTGTCATATAAACAGATTTGGGGACTTGACTTCTTGAGCTTCTAGAGGACGCAATTCCTACCTGATTTGGCTGAAATTTTGCATGACTTTTTTATTTTTTATTTTTTCTTTCAACCACTGTGTCAAATAAGGTTTAAATCGGTTCATAACCTGATATAGCTGCCATGTAAACCGATCTGGGATCTTGACTTCTTGAGCCTCTTGAAGTCGCAATTATTATCCGATTTGCCTGAAATTTTGTACGATGGATCCTCTCTTGACCATCAACATACGTGTTGATTATGGTCTAAATCTGTTTATAGCCCCATACAGCTCCCATATAAATCGATCTCTCTATTTTACTTCTTGAGCCCCCAAAGGGCGCAATTCTTACTCGAATTGGCTGACATTTTACACAGGCCTCCAACATATAATTTAATTGTGGTCCAAACCGGACCATATCTTGATATCGCTCTAATAGCAGAGCAAATCATTTCTTATATCACTTTTTGCCTAAGAAGAGATGTCGGGAAAAGAACTCGACAACTGCGCTCCATGGTGGAGGGTATAAAAGATTCGGCCCGGCCGAACTTAGCACGCTTTTACTTGTTTAAAAATAATGACTTATTACGAGTTACAGAGAAATTTTTGCGGAGCGAAATAACAAAACGTCTGATCCACTCAACGGTTCTAAAAAGAATCACCACAAATTCGGCTTTATAAAACCCATGGCCGTTTAATAATATGTATTCACATCTTTGGAATTTTTATACCCTCCACCATAAGATGGGGGGTATACTAATTTCGTCATTCTGATTGTAACTACTCGAAATATTCGTCTGAGACCCCATAAAGTATATATATTCTTGATCGTCGTGAAATTTTATGTCGATCTAGCCATGTCCGTTCGTCTGTCCGTCCGTCCGTCTGTCTGTCGAAAGCACGCTAACTTCCGAAGGAGTAAAGCTAGCCGCTTGAAATTTTGCAAAAATACTTCTTATTAGTGTAGGTCGGTTGGTATTGTAAATGGGCCATATCGGTCCATGTTTTGATATAGCTGCCATATAAACCGATCTTGGGTCTTGACTTCTTGACACTCTAGAGTGCGCAATTCCTATCCGATTGGAATGAAATTTTGCACGACGTGTTTCGTTATTATATCCAACAACTGTGCTAAGTATGGTTCAAATCGGTCCATAACCTGATATAGCTATATAGGATCTTGGCTTCTTGAGCCTCTAGAGGTCGCAATTATTATCCGATTTGCCTGAAATTTTGTACGACGGATTCTCTCATGACCGTTAACATACGTGTTTATTATGGTCTGAATCGGTCTATAGCCCGATACAGCTCTCATATAAATCGATCTCTCTATTTTACTTCTTGAGCCCACAAACAGCGCAATTCTTATTCGAATTGGCTGACATTTTACACAGGTCTCCAACATAAATATAATTTAATTGTGGTCCAAACCGGACCATATTTTAATATCGCTCTAATAGCAGAGCAAATCGTTTCTTATATCCTTTTTTTCGCCTAAGAAGAGATGCCGGGAAAAGAACTCGACAAATGCGATCCACGGTGGAGGGTATATAAGATTCGGCCCGGCCGAACTTAGCACGCTTTTACTTGTTTAGTATTTTAACAGTGTTATGCTCTTCGGGAGATCTAATTCTTTTTCCAGCTTCCGCTTGGAATGTCAGTTCTATCCCTTCCAGCATTCTGCACTTTCGCCCGATTACGCTACCGGTACATACTCCTCTATCTCCTTCGTCGTGCACCGGATCGCTTTCTTGGTCTGCTTGTGAGCTTAGCAAAGCCATCGCTCACTTCTGTTGTCATCCCGATGCCCTCATCTCTCGATTCGGCTGCGATGACTGCTTCATTGACACCGTCGCTGTCTGAATCCGAGTCAGAAACACCACCTTTACTTAAAGGCTGGGGACGAACTGTGCATCCCTCTGGTTTATCCGTCTCTTCCTCATTAATTAGTCTGACGACTAGTTGTGCGCTTGAAGCATTAGTCTCGACTACAAGTGCCAAGGCATCCGCATCTATAGGAGGGGAGAACAACATGCTATGGTCTGACGCCACCACCACAGCTGTTGGGTCTTTGAAGTTCATTTCTAGCCTACTCCAAAAAGGCTTTGAAATTTTTCATAATAGGTAGTACCTATTCCAAGATATGGATATTTTTTCTTTGCGGAGCGAAATAAAACAAGTAAAAGCGTGCTAAGTTCGGCCGGGCCGAATCTTTTATACCCTCCACCATGGAGCGCAGTTGTCGAGTTCTTTTCCCGACATCTCTTCTTAGGCAAAAAGTGATATAAGAAATGATTTGCTCTGCTATTAGAGCGATATCAAGATATGGTCCGGTTTGGACCACAATTAAATTATATGTTGGAGGCCTGTGTAAAATGTCAGCCAATTCGAGTAAGAATTGCGCCCTTTGGGGGCTCAAGAAGTAAAATAGAGAGATCGATTTATATGGGAGCTGTATGGGGCTATAAACAGATTTAGACCATAATCAACACGTATGTTGATGGTCAAGAGAGGATCCATCGTACAAAATTTCAGGCAAATCGGATAATAATTGCGACTTCAAGAGGCTCAAGAAGTCAAGATCCCAGATCGGTTTACATGGCAGCTATATCAGGTTATGAACCGATTTAAACCTTATTTGACACAGTGGTTGAAAGAAAAAATAAAAAATAAAAAAGTCATGCAAAATTTCAGCCAAATCAGGTAGGAATTGCGTCCTCTAGAAGCTCAAGAAGTCAAGTCCCCAAATCTGTTTATATGACAGCTATATCAGTTTATGAGCCGATTTGAACCATTTTTGGCACACTTGTTGGATATCATAAAAAAAACATGTCGTGCAAAATTTCATTCCAATCTGATAAGAATTGCGCACTTTAGAGGCTTAAGAAGTCAAGACCCAAGATCGGTTTATATGCCAGCTATATCAGATTATGGACCGATTTGAGCCATATTTAGCACAGTTGTTGAATATCATAACAAAACACGTCGTGCAAAATTTCATTCTGATCGGATAAGAATTGCGCACGCTAGAGGCTCAAGAAGTCAAGACCCAAGATCGGTTTATATGGCAGCTATATCAGATTATGAACCGATTTCAACCATACTTGGCACAGTTGTTGGACATCATAACAAAACACGTCGTGCAAAATTTCGTGCCAATCGGATAAGAATTGCGCACTCTAGAGGTTCAAGAAGTCAAGACCCAAGATCGGTTTATATGGCAGCTATATCAAAACATGGACCGATATGGCCCATTTACAATACCAACCGACCTACACTAATAAGAAGTATTTGTGCAAAATTTCAAGCGGCTAGCTTTACTCCTTCGGAAGTTAGCGTGCTTTCGACAGACAGACGGACGGACGGACGGACGGACGGACAGACGGACGGACATGGCTAGATCGACATAAAATTTCACGACGATCAAGAATATATATACTTTATGGGGTCTCAGACGAATATTTCGAGTAGTTACAAACAGAATGACGAAATTAGTATACCCCCCATCTTATGGTGGAGGGTATAAAAACACGTCCGCTCCACTCAACGGGAACTAATCTTTTTATACCCTCCACCATAAGATGGGGGGTATACTAATTTCGTCATTCTGACTGTAACTACTCGAAATATTCGTCTGAGACCCCATAAAGTATATATATTCTTGATCGTCGTGAAATTTTATGTCGATTTAGCCATGTCCGTCCGTCCGTCCGTCTGTCTGTCGAAAGCACGCTAACTTCCGAAGGAGTAAAGCTATCCGCTTCAAATTTTGCACAAATACTTCTTATTAGTGTAGGTCGGTTGGTATTGTAAATGGGCCATATCGGTCCATGTTTTGATATAGCTGCCATATAAACCGATCTTGGGTCTTGACTTCTTGAGACTCTAGAGTGCGCAATTCTTATCCGATTGGGATGAAATTTTGCACGACGTGTTTTGTTATTTTATCCAACAACTGTGCCATGTATGGTTTAAATCGGTTTATAACCTGATATAGCTGCCATATAAACCGATCTGGGGTCTTGACTTCTTGAGCCTCTAGAGTGCGCAATTCTTAGCCGTTTGGAATGAAATTTTGCACGACGTGTTTTGTTATTATATCCAACAACTGTGCCAAGTATGGTTCAAATCGGTCCATAACCTGATATAGCTGCCATATAAACCGATCTTGGGTCTTGACTTCTTGAGCCTCTACAGTGCGCAATTCTTAGCCGATTGGAATGAAATTTTGCACGACGTGTTTTGTTATGATATCCAACAACTGTGCCAAGTATGGTTCAAATCGGTTCATAACCTGATATAGCAAACCGATCTTGGGTCTTGACTTCTTGAGCCTCTACAGTGCGCAATTCTTATCCGATTTGAATGAAATTTTGCACGACGTGTTCTGCTTTGATATCCAATAACTGTGCCAAATCAAATCGGTCTATAACTTGATATAGCTGCCATATAAACCGATATTGGGTCTTGACTTCTTGGGCCTCTAGAGGGCGCAATTCTCATCCGATTAGACTGAAATTTTGCACATAGTGTTTTAATACCACTTCTAACAACTGTGCTAAGTATGGTTCGATTCGGGTCATTACCTGGTATAGCTGTCATATAAACCGATCTTGGGTCTTGACTTCTTGAGGCTCTAGAGTGCGCAATTCTTATCTGATTAGAATGAAATTTTGCACCACGTGTTTTGTTATGATATCCAACAACTGTGCCAAGTATGGGTCAAATCGGTCCATAACCTGATGTAGCTGCCATATAAACCGATCTTGGGTCTTCACTTCTTGGGCCTCTAGAGAGCACAATTCTTATCCGATTGGCATGAAATTTTGCACGACGTGTTTTGTTATAATATCTAACAACTGTGCTAAGTATGGTTAAAATTGGTCCATATCCTGATATAGCTGCCATATAAACCCATCTTGGTTCTTGACTTCTTGAGCCTCTAGAGTGCGCAATTTCTCTCCGATTTGCATGACGTATTTTATTCTTACTTTCAATAACTATGTCAAATAAGGTTCAAATTCGTGAGCCTCTAGAGGTCGCAATTATTATCCCATTTGCCAGACATTTTGTACGACGGATCCTCTCATGGCCATCAACATACGTGTTTATTATGGTCTGAATCGGTCTATAGCCCGATACAGCTCCCATATAAATCAATCTCTCAATTTTACTTCTTGAGCACCCAAAGGGCGCAATTCTTATTCGAATTGGCTGATATTTTGCTTAGGTCTCCAATATATAATTTAATTGTAGTCCAAACCGGACCATATCTTGATATCGCTCTAATAGCAGAGCAAATCTTTTCTTATATCCTTTTTGTCTAAGAAGAGATGACGGGAAAAGAACTCGACAAATGCGATCCATGGTGGAGGGTATATAAGATTCGGCCCGGCCGAACTTAGCACGCTTTTACTTGTTCTGACTAAAAGTTTACTTTCTATTGGAAATTGATACATTTTGGTACTAAACTGTACAAATGGTACTTTCTTTTCAGACTGAGCTACAATTCTGAAATTTGGGCTACTGGTGCATGTTAGCAGTAAATATATTCTTACCATATGTACAATATATTAAAGCGTAAAGTTTTAGTGAATGAACGAAGCTCAAAATGGCAAAGCCGAGAACCATTCCGTGAATGCTGACGTTGCGCAGAGGTTAGCATGATCGCCTATGATGTTGAACGCCGGTTTTCGGATCCTGGTTCGAAAAAGTTCGGTGGTGGTTATCCCCTCCTAATTCTGGCGACATGCCTTTCGAAAAAATACCAAAGGCAGTCATTTGGCACGACGTTCTGACTCGGCTATTAAAAGGAGGTCTCTTATCATTGACCTTAGACTTGAATCAGGCAGCACTCATATATATGAGAGAAATATCCCGATGTTCTTTAATGGAATGTTCATAGGAAAATTTGCATTTGTATGTGAAATTTACAAGCAATTGATGGAAATATCAGATTTTGCACTAATGGCCCTCCTTGTAAAGTTGTAACAAACCACCAACAAATTTATGCATACACACCTTAGGATGGGGGATACATTCATTTAGACATTCTGTTTGCAACATATTGACCCTACAAAAAATATGAATCTTAATCCCTATAAAATTCTAAGATAAATTAAAGATGTCCGAGTGTCTGTCTGCCCGCCTATCAGTTGCCCGCCTTTGTTGTCCAAGCGGATAATTTCTTGAATTAGCTAATTCGGAATATATTTGGATACAGCTGTCATTTAGACCGTTCTCCATATTTAGCGCCTTGAGCCCATAAGGCGCTTTTATTACTCGATTTCGATGAAATTTATCGATTTTGGGACTAAAGCCCGTAACAACCGCATTTATTTTCCGATTTCCCTGAAATTTCAAATGGTGGGCTGCCCTATGACCCATACATATAGTTGTTATATATATCGATCTGCCGATATAGGGTCTTGTGTGCATAGAAGATGCTTTTATTAGCCAATTTCGCTGAAATTAGAGACAGTGAGAAACACAAGGGGCCTAATTCTCGCATCCGCTATCGCGCGTGGATCATGGATTACGATTGTAATTTGTCAAAAAGTTATCGATTTCGGAGAAGAAAAGTCGGTACGCAGAGCATATTTTGCCATCTCAAAGGTAAACAATGCAAATGGTGGTTGTTAAAAAAAAATTATCACTACAAAAAAAAAAAAAAATAAATAAAACACTTTTTAAACAATATGCAATTGTTTTTTTTTAACGATATTTTACTGTTTTCACAATATATTGTAAATTGTGGTTTTATGTGAAAGAGGACAAAAAATATGTGTGGTACATACTCCTCTATCTCCTTCGTCGTGCACCGGATCGCTTTCTCGGTCTGCTTGTGAGCTTAGCAAAGCCATCGCTCACTTCTGTTGTCATCCCGATGCCCTCATCTCTCGATTCGGCTGCGATGACTGCTTCATTGACACCGTCGCTGTCTGAATCCGAGTCAGAAACACCACCTTTACTTAAAGGCTGGGGACGAACTGTGCATCCCTCTGGTTTATCCGTCTCTTCCTCATTAATTAGTCTGACGACTAGTTGTGCGCTTGAAGCATTAGTCTCGACTACAAGTGCCAAGGCATCCGCATCTATAGGAGGGGAGAACAACATGCTATGGTCTGACGCCACCACCACAGCTGTTGGGTCTTTGAAGTTCATTTCTAGCCTACTCCAAAAAGGCTTTGAAATTTTTCATAATAGGTAGTACCTATTCCAAGATACGGATATTTTTTCTTTGCGGAGCGAAATAAAAAAACACGTCCGCTCCACTCAACGGGAACTAATCTTTTTATACCCTCCACCATAAGATGGGGGGTATACTAATTTCGTCATTCTGATTGTAACTACTCGAAATATTCGTCTGAGACCCCATAAAGTATATATATTCTTGATCGTCGTGAAATTTTATGTCGATTTAGCCATGTCCGTCCGTCCGTCCGTCTGTCTGTCGAAAGCACGCTAACTTCCGAAGGAGTAAAGCTATCCGCTTCAAATTTTGCACAAATACTTCTTATTAGTGTAGGTCGGTTGGTATTGTAAATGGGCCATATCGGTCCATGTTTTGATATAGCTGCCATATAAACCGATCTTGGGTCTTGACTTCTTGAGACTCTAGAGTGCGCAATTCTTATCCGATTGGGATGAAATTTTGCACGACGTGTTTTGTTATTTTATCCAACAACTGTGCCATGTATGGTTTAAATCGGTTTATAACCTGATATAGCTGCCATATAAACCGATCTGGGGTCTTGACTTCTTGAGCCTCTAGAGTGCGCAATTCTTAGCCGATTGGAATGAAATTTTGCACGACGTGTTTTGTTATTATATCCAACAACTGTGCCAAGTATGGAATTGCAATTGCAATTGTTTTTTTTTAACGATATTTTACTGTTTTCACAATATATTGTAAATTGTGGTTTTATGTGAAAGAGGACAAAAAATATGTGGATTTCGTCGCCTCTAGCATTAGCAACGGTACTTGTTTAATGCTTGTTTTTTTGGGCAGGCACAAGGAGAACAACAGCCAAAGTACAATTGGATAAAGTCAGAATCTTTTCTTTGAAAAAATATCCTGCTGGCTTAAATTTAGTGATTTTGCTTTGCCGAATTGGGCTTAAGCACAAAGTTAATTTTTGTGCAATTTAAGGGACCAAAAATGTAAATATATTGTAATTATTGTATTATTTTGTGAAATAAATACTTCGAAGTCCTATTTTATTAGCCTAGTTTCTTGAAAATAAACGACAAATTTTTATTAACGATAGGTAAATTTCTGCGGGCAAAAACTCACACACATTTATTCGAAGTTTCGAATAGAATTGATGAATAACAGATGCTATAATTCAAAAAATACGAAACTCGATCGTAACTGGTCGATTTCGGATGCGAGAAATAGGCCCCAGGGTTGCTTTATTTACCCTTGAAGCGGATTTTCTGGCTTAGTTTGATTGTAGAAAAATGCTTATTAAGCGGTTTGGCTTATCTCCGTCTATTACCACCGTACATAATGACTAGAGTCCGGATTTTCATGCAAAATGCATTTTTGGTCCGATTGAACTTAAATTTCGTATTTAGCGTAGTTTTGACACAGCAAAATCATTTTTTACAGAATATTAAAATTATGCCAAAAATATGTAAAATATATTCTTTCCATATGTATATTAAACAGAAGAAAGGCAGATTGGGAAAAATTTCGGCACAAATTCTGCACGTCTATCCCTTCTAGACTAGAAAAGGAAGTGAAAACTATGGATGATATAGACATAGTCGTCTAGCGGATCACGAAGGCCCTGAATGACTCGCTTGTGTCAGCATGCCCTAGTGCCAAGCCAAGGGGCAAACAGCGACCGCCATGGTGGACCCCAGAGCTGGTTGGTCTAAGGAAGGACTGCAGAACTCTTAAACAGAGCAAAAGCCACAAGAGCACCACACGATTGAGATATCTTTAAGGCTGAGCTAAGAAAATATAAGGGGGAGCTTAAAAAGGCTCAGAACAAATCCTGGGAAGAATTCAGCAGCTCAGTGGAGGATACATCTGAGGCCTCTAGGTTAAGGAAGATGCTGTTCTCCAGACCTATTAGGGTGGGGTATATTCAGAAGTCAGAGAATTTATGGACAATGTCTAGTGACGAAACACTAGAACTACTCGTAGGCACACATTTCCCGGGGAATTCTCCAACGGACAACGTAGTGCCAGAAGATATTGTCACTGATATGCATTCGTCGGAGGCCATTAGAGAAATTGTGTCTGAGCCGAAAATCCTTTCGGAGATAAGAAGTTTCGACTCCTTTAAGTCGCCAGGCCCTGATGATGTATAGCCGGTTGAATTACCAGTTGTGTCTTATAGACTGGTTCCCTGGCTTAGGGAGATATACATTGCTTGTATCAGAATGTCATATATACCTGTGGGATGGAGGGATACGAAGTTCATTTTCATTCCGAAAGCAGAAAAACCCTACCACACGATGGCGAAAGTTTTTCGTCCTATTAGTCTGTCATCCTTTATGCTGAAGACTCTTGAGAGATTAATAGAAACATATTTTAGGGCAAATATCCCTTTAGATCGCCTGTCGTGGCAGCAGCATGTATATAATAAAGGCAAATCCACTGAAACAGCTCTTCACAAACTAGTCGGCTACATAGAAGGTTCAATCGCTGTCAAGGAATATATAATGGTAGCATTTCTTAACATTGAAGGTGCATTCAATTATGTAAAACCGACGTCAATCATGAAGGAGTTGAAGTTTCTAGGCATCAACTCTACCGTAAGAAAGTTTATTAACAACTTCCTTAATAAAAGATGCATTACGACAGGCTTGGGATCTGTGGATGTAAAACTATGGGTCAGCAGAGGAGGTGTACTGTTCCCTCTACTTTGGAATATAGCCATTAACAATATATTATTGTCTCTGGAAGAAAAAGGAGTAAAGTGGTCGCGTATGCCGATGACGTGGCAATTGCAGTTAGGGGAAAGTTTCCCACCACTCTAAGAGATATACTTCAGGAAGCTCTACGTGAAACAACCAAGAGGGCTACCGAAAGTGGTCTAGGTATAAATCTGGGCAAGACAAAAGTAGTTCTTTTCAGCAGGAGATACAAGTCGCCTACAGTGGCATCTGTCTCCTTGGGTGGAGAGAATATTTCATTTACAGAATGCGCAAAATACCTGGGTGTTTTGCTCGACAGGAAATTGAACTTCAAATCCAACATTCCGGAAAGGGCATGAAAGGCCACTCTTGCCCTATACATCTACAAGAGAGCTATTGGCAAACGTTGGGGGTTTACACCACGTGTTATGCATTGGGTATATACTTCTGTTGTCAGGCCTATAATGCTATATAGTGTTGTGGTCTGGTGGACGGCGCTTCAAAATTCCACCCACTGCTGAATACCGGATCCAAATGATGGCTTGTTTTTACATCACAGCCGCACAGGGGACGACACCATCTGATGCACTGAATTTAATGCTTCATCTTATGCCTCTGGACATTGTGGCTACCCAAATTGCAGCGACCACTGCCGTGAGGTTAATGGACCTTTCTCATTGGTCATGTGGCGGCTGCGGACACTGTGTTATCCTTGATACAATATGCGATGTTCTACACAGTATTGAATACACCCTACCTGAGCCGCTTTTTGATAAAAAGTACTGTTCCACTATTCCTTATAGAACCAATTGGAACTACCATATCCCTGGTAACAGAAGTTACATAGACTTCTATATAGATGGCTCCAAACTTAACGCCCAGGTGGGCTTGGGGTGTACTCTAAAGACCTAGAACTGGTCATATCGAAAAGGTTACCCGACCACTGCAGTGTGTATCAAGCGGAGATCCTTGCAATTAAGGAAGTGGTGGAATGGCTAAGATATAATGTCATTACGACGATTGTCATAAATATCTCATCAGAGAGCCAGGTAGCCATTAAAGCCCTGGAGAACGTACTTCTGAACACAAAAACCGTCCTCGATTGTCGCAGATATCTCAACGAGATGGCTGAACAGTTCAAAATTCTCATATTCTGGTTGCCGGGCCTCAGAGATATACCAGGAAATTGTAAAGCGGATGATCTTGCGAGACTAGGAACTACTCTCCACATTTTAGGGATACTGGAATCTGTGGGTATGCCTCTTGCAACATGTAAGCTAAGTTTTCAGGATCAGGCCCGAAGGACAACGAATGGTAGATGGTCACAAAGAGGGGATTGTGAGCATTCCAAAACTACGTAGCCTAATCTATACTTGAAGAGGTCTACTTCTTTGCTGTCATTGGCTAGAACAGATGTCTCAGTCATTGTGTCCGTCATGACAGGACACTGTCTAATCGGAAAACATGCTCACAGACTGAAGGTTGCCAGCAACGACTTTTGCAGAAGCTATGA
The DNA here is from genome assembly GCF_963082655.1 of Stomoxys calcitrans. NCBI lineage: Eukaryota > Metazoa > Arthropoda > Insecta > Diptera > Muscidae > Stomoxys > Stomoxys calcitrans. The sequence continues at coordinate 117,780,499 of NC_081552.1, read as the reverse complement.
GGTAACGAAGAAGAAGAGACTATAGAATAGCTTCTATGTGTGTGTCCCGCACTAGCAGCGGATGTGAACAGTCGCAAAATATTGGGCTTTTTAAAGCGATCTGGATGGTTCAACGGCAGGAGAACCTAACCTAACCGTTGTATATTTAAGAGTAAAGATTTAGTGAATGAACGAAGCACAAAATGACTAGGCCGAGAATCATTCCGTGAATGCTGACGTTGCGCAGAGGTTAGCATAATCGCCTATGACGTTGAACACCGGTTTTCGAATCCTGATTCGAAAAAGTTCGGTGGTGGTTATCCCCTCCTAGTTCTGGCAACATTTGTGAGTTACTTTGCCTTTCGAAAGGCAGTCATTTACATACATTTTTTTGGATGTAAGGTGTACTCTATTCTTAAAATACTTTATTTCAGCCCGATATTCTCGTGATGTCTGATTTAGTGGTGTTTTCGGGGGAGAGGCCCAGATACTTGGCCCTGAAAAAATATCAGCATCGTGCTCTTCTCTCAAATACTATTTATATAAACCCCATATTACCATTGGCTTAAGAGGAGTTTACAGGATGAGGCGTCCCCCAAACACATGGCCCCAAAATAGTTTATCAAATTGTTTTCTAATCTTAAATACCTTTCATTTGAGCCACATATTCACATGGTCGAAAATTTTTTTCCCGAAAACGGGTATCAGTTCTTGCTCTACCCCCCAATACGTTTCATTTAAGCTCCACATTGACATGGTCGGTAAATATGCCCGATTTAGGGGTGTTTTGGGGATTAGGGTGGTCCCCCAAATACTAAGCCCGGAAAATATATCAGTAACGTGCTCTATTCTCATATATCTATATATCATTTATTTGAACCCCATATTGGCATTGGCCTCAAAATTGGATATCAAATTCGTTTTCTAATATCATTTAAACTCCTTATTGCAAAAGTCAGCAAATATGTCTGGTTTGGGGTATTGGCCCTAAAAACTATGAATATTTAGTTCCACTCTCTTTAGGACCCAAATTGTCTTGGTGATCATATATGTCCTATTTGGCGGTTGTTATGTTGGTGGGACGTCCGCTAGACAGTTGGCCTCCAATGTTGATATCAGATACGTGGTCTACTCCCACTTACCTTTAGTCGGCAAACATGACCGGCTTGGGGGGTGTTTTTGGTGATGGGCGGTCACTCAGTGAGTTGGCCTTGAAAATACATATCGGATTCGTGTTCCACTTTAAAAACCCTCTTATTTGAGCCTCATATTGCAATAGTAAGAAAATACTTCCTATTTGGGTGGTGTTGTGGGGGTGGGTTGGCCCCAATAGACACTTTTCCCGAATATTGATATTAAAGTCGTGCTTTACTCCCAAAGACCTTTCATTTGAGCCCCATATTGCTATGGTCGTAAATTTGTCCCCTTTGGGGGATGTTTTTGGTGAGAGGCGGCCCCCAAACACTTGGTCCCATATTTGGATATCAGATTCATATTCTACATTGAAATACCTTTTATTTAAGCCCCATATTCAGATGGTCAGTAAATAAGTCCTGTTTGGGGGGTGTTTTGCGAAAGGTGTTGGATATTGGATATTAGATTCGTATCCTACTCGAAAATACCTTTCATTTGAGTCCTATATTGTCGTGATTGTTCCAAATATATGTTTGGTAGGTTTTAGGTTGGGGCAGCCCCCCTAGGTACCCCATCCGAAATTTGGATACCAAATTTTTATTTTTAGGATACTATATGAGAGCACACAAAATTTCGCTTAAATCGCACCACCCATCTCCGAGATCTGGCGTTTCTGAAAACTAGGGTAAGGGGGAGGATCCCCCCCCCCCCCCCTTCAGATATCAAAAAATGTAGTACCCTATTTTCACCACGGGGTCATTATGCACGATATGTTTCTGAGCCTATAAGGAACACACAAACATACAAACAAACAAACACAATTGATTTTTATATATAAGATTGATGGAAACATAAATTTTGCACTAATGGCCCTCCTTGTAAAGTTGTAACAAACCACCAACAAATTTATGTCTACACACCATAGGATAAGCGGTTCATAATTTAGACACACATCGACCCTACTAAAAATATCTCAATCCCATGGCAGCCGGTTGTACGCACCGGATTGACCCGATGGAATCTTCATCGGCAAGGGCTGCCGCCTCAGTGTACGTGTTCGTCTTTTTTCGTCATGGGAGAGGCACATCCCGGAGTGCCTTCTCCGTATGCTTTTGGTCCGTGCCGGGATTGAAAAGAACCCCTGACCCTGGTTCTGTTCCGTTTGCCAGAACCGCCTTCATCATCGGTCAGTGTCGGTGAGGTGTAACAGGTGCTTGGAGTGGGTACATTTCCGTTCTTGCTCTGGCCTAACTTCGCTACGGGAGTATAGTCATACTGGCTATATCGCTAGGTGCTGTGCGAACATAGCCTGCAGTGGGTCACAAGCGTCGCCGTCGTCGCCTTCGGCGTCCTCGTCGTCGGACTATGTGACCCCCCCGACCTCTCCCGTACGGCAATTTATGCAAAGACAGCACCCTAGCCCTACTATTGCTAGGCCAGTGTCGGGAAATGTATCGTTCCTGCAGTTAAACTGCAATGGACTGCGAGGCAAGATTGATGAGATTGTAGATTTTATGAGTCGGAAGAGCATATCGGTCGCAGCGATCCAGGAGACAAAGCTGACTAACACCTGCAGCTTGCACAGTTGTCACGGCTACAATGTGCTACGTAAGGATCGCTCAAGGAATGGAGGTGGGGGATTGGCCTTCGTTATACACCATTCCGTGCAGTATAGACCTATCTCGCCTGCGCTTGACGCTAGTGACCCATACATGGAATGTATGGGGGTAGCAGTCAGGTCTGATACTGCCGAGATAGAGATATACAACGTGTATATACCGCCGGTTGGCAGCTGTGTCCCGATTAATGGCCAGGCCTACAGGCCCGACATAAGTGGGTTGCTATCTGGCCATAGTCGTCTGGTTCTGGGGGATTTCAATGCACATCACTCGTCATGGCATTCTCCCCTAGGTAACGACCAGCGTGGCATAGCTTTGACAGAGCAGATAGATAGCTCCACGTTTTGCACGGTGAATGAGGATGCCCCCACTAGGATTACGAGAAGGTGCAGCAGCTCGCCAGACATCTCAATCGCATCCCCTGATCTCCTGAGTGACGTATCCTGGCAAGCCGTCATCTCTTTGGGGTCAGACCACCTCCCCATAATCCTCACCATCGACCGACCACCCGACTTCATAACCTCTCATAACTACAAGAAGGCCAATTGGACTGGGTTCAGAGAGTATACCAATCGCCGCTTCAATGAACTGCCACCCCCCTCTGATGTGCTTGTGGCCGAGAGGAAAATCCTGAGACATCATCAACGCAGCAGCCGCTCGCTTTATACCAGCCGGTCGAATACCGCAAGTGCGACCCAATTTCCCGGCGCAAGCAGTGGTACTCGCAGACGAGCGTGATGGGATTCGTGCTATGGACCCCGCTAACCCCAGAATCAGCGAGCTGAATCTGGAAATAAACAGGGTAGTCAACGAACATAAGCGGAATTTGTGGCTGGAACACTTGGAGCAATGTAACTTAGGCACCGGTGCAGGCAAATTGTGGGCCACTGTTAAGTCTCTCTCGAACCCCGGTAGACGGGACGACAGGACCTCAGTCACTTTTGGCGAGTTAACCGTGACTGATCCGAAGAGATGCGCCAGGTTGTTCAACCGTCAATTTATCGTGCATCCCGAGAGAGACAGGGCAAGGAGGAGAGCCATTCGCCGTATTCGTGGTCTCCGAGCCGATGAACAGCCATCACAATTTACCGTGGGCGAAGTTACGAATGTCATCCGTGGCGCCAAATCTTCCAAGGCGTTGGGCCCCGACGGAATCTCTACATTGATGCTGAAGAATCTGGATTTACCTGGAGTTGAGTACCTTACCACTGTCCTTAACCTGTCATTGAACACTCTTATAGTTCCCGATGTCTGGAAAATGGGCAGAGTGATCCCGCTACTGAAGCCTGGTAAAGACCCGAGTTTGGGGGAGTCGTACAGACCGATCTCCCTTCTCTCACCAGTGGCTAAGACGCTTGAGGCATTACTCCTCCCGAGCCTCGTAGGAGAATTTCCATTCGCCGAGCATCAACACGGATTTCGGAGACTGCACAGCACAACAACAGCTTTGCATGCCATCACCACACACATTTGCCGTGGCTTCAATCAACCCAGGTCTTGTGATAGGACGGTTCTCGTGGCACTGGACCTATCGAAGGCATTCGACACGGTCAGCCATGCCAAATTATTTGAGGACATCGCCAACACGTCCCTCCAGCCAGGCCTTAAACGTTGGGTCGCGAATTATCTGTGTGGCCGCCAGTCATTTGTGGAATTTAGGGATAAGAAGTCAAAACACCTTAGAGTGAAACGGGGAGATACCCAAGGTGGGGTGATATCTCCGGCTCTGTTTCACCTCTACCTATCCTCCATCCCACCTCCTCCAGACGGCATAGAGATCGTATCATATGCGGACGACTGTACGATCTTGGCATCAGGCCCCCCACCCATTGATGACATCTGCGATAGGTTGAACGTCTACCTCAACGAGCTTGCCTCATATTTCGCTGCAAGAAATCTGAAGATATCCGCCACCAAATCTTCAGCCACACTGTTCACTACAAATACGCGTGAGGTGAATTCTGAGCTGACTGTGATGGTCGATGGACAAATCATTCCGACCATCAGTGTCCCAAAATACTTGGCGTCAAATTTGACAGCTCCTACACTTTCTCCCCACATGCCACAGCAATCTGCAATAAAGTCAAAAGTAGAAACAAGGTCCTCAAGTCACTCGCTGGCAGCACTTGGGGTGCAGACAAAGAAACCTTGTTGACCACGTACAAAGCAATTGGCCGGTCTGTGGTAAGTTATGCAGCGCCAGTGTGGTCACGTCAGCTTTGTGACACGCAGTGGAATAATATTCAGATCGGTCAGAATGCCGCCCTCCGAACTGCGACGGGCTGCCTCCTTAGTTCTCATGTGGACCACCTCCACCAGGAGACAAAGATCCTACCAGTGCGAAGACATAACTACATGCTGTCTAAGCAATACCTTTTGGGCTGTTATCGCAGAAATCATCCAAATCATCATCTTGTGGATAGATACCCACCGCCCAGAAGCCTTAAGGTAGATCTACATGATCTAGAGCGTGAGGTCCAGCGCTACAAGAGAGAACCTCTAGATCAAGCGGCATATCAAGCGGGTCTGAACAACATTCATGCAGACACGGTAGCAGACGCGTTAACTGGCTACCTGGTGAACGTAGTCCTTGGAGAACGACCGCCACCCATTGCACCCGAAGAAACCGACCTCCCCCGGCAAACCAGAGTGATTCTGGCTCAATTACGTTCCGGCAGATGCAGCCGCCTCAATTCTCACAGAGCTAGGATTGATGCCGACGTGCAAGATGTATGTCCCGACTGTAACCAGGGACCGCACGATACACGTTACCTGTTTAACTGCCCGGCCAGACCCACTCGACTCAGACCCAGATCCCTGTGGACGCACCCCATCTTAGTCGCGGAGTTCCTGGGTCTTGACACTCAACAGAATCAAGCAGACCAAAGATAGTACACAATAAACTGCTACAACAACAACAACAACAACTAAAAATATTAATCTTAATTTCCATAAAATTCTAAGACAAATTAATTTAAATTAAATTCCTTTGTACTCCAAGCGGATAAAATCTTGAATTAATATATAATATTTGGGTACAGGTGCCATTTAGACCTTCTCCATATTTAGCGCCTTGAGCTCATAGTATGCGCATTTGTTACCCGATTTCGATGAAATTTATCGATTTTGGGACTTAAGCCCATAACAACCGCATTTAGAGAAATTATTTATATTACTTCAATATAGAAATTTCGGAAAAATCTACTAGTTGCCCAATATAAACCGATAAGATGTATCAGTATCCCTATTTTAAGAAAGAAAGTACCATTTTGTAATTTTTAGTGCCCAAATATTAATTTCAAAGAAATCGTCTAGTCCCCCAACATTTACTGTCAAGATATACCAGTATCCCAAATTTTAGAGCTCAAGGTCAATCCGTAAAGAAAGAACCAAATAGTTCCAATTACAGCACTATAGGATATTTTCTTCCACTTCTTGTATGTATATATTACCGCATATTTTGTTTTTTCAAAACTACGATAATTTTTACCAATATGCTTAATTCTAGCAGTCGCCATCCACTGTACACGAAAATAGGGTATTTCGTACTATTTTATACTTCTTGGTAAGGAATGTACGAATTTTGACAAAATCATTTTGTCGGCAAACATATATTTCCTACATGTCAAGTTTGAGAAATCTAGCTCAATCCGCAAAGAAAACATCAAATAGTACAGATTACGGCACTAAACGCATGATTTTGCAAATTTTTTTCTTTGAACGTTATTTTTTCTAGACGTTCTTAAATTTGAGCCGAATTATAATTTTCCTATCGCTATGGGCTAACATTCACCATTTTGTACTTTCTAATAGCTGAATGTACGAATATCACCAAACCCCGTATGCCTATGACTCAAGAATAACATTCGTACCAAATTTCATGATTCTAGCTGTGACCATTTGGGCTATGCGATGTGCTTCGCTATACTTTTAAGTGTTTTCGACCCCCTTTCGACATTTTCCAAATTTGAAAAATTGTTTATATTCCTATTTAACTCTCAAATACCTCTCATTAGAATCCCAAACTGTCCCGTTTGAAATACATGTCCATTTGGGACATAATTTTAGAGTGGAGCGACTAGCGCGAGTACTGGGACTCATACCTTTTGTTTGAGTCCTATATTGTCTCGTGTTTATTTGGGTCATAATTTTGGGGTGGGAATAGACCCCGACTGAGAATAGACCCCAAGCGGCACCTTTGGGACTTGACCCCAAATTTTTCTATAAGTTTCGTATACTACTTCTAAATACATTTCATTTGATTCCCAATCGGAAAAAATGTCATTCTTTGGTGTGGGGCGGGCCCCCGACACTTGGGGTTAAATTGTTATGTCAAGTTCGTACTCTACTATTAAATACCTTTCATTTGATGCCCATATTGTGCCAATCGGTAAACATGTACGTTTCAGTTTAGGCTTATACCAAAGTTTTATACCAATTTCGTGTTTTGAGTTAACATAAATGTACAAGCCAAATTTCGCTTAAGTTGGTGCACCCATCTCGGAGATCTAGCTTTTTTGAAAATTGGAACTAGGGGGAAGGTTCGCTTCGGATATCAAAAAATGGGGAGCCTCCTATCCATCATCGGTTAACATCGGTTCGCCGTTTCTGGGTCTTAGGTAACATACAAACAAAGTGCAACACATTCATCTTCATATAATAGATTGCTAGATAGCATCTCAAATGACAACACGATTACCTGTACATCATGTGGTAGTTCAATCTTCAAAGGACTTTGTGGCTTGTGATCACATTATCATAATTTTTTCATCGGCCAATATGCATGTATGGGGGAGACGGTTTGGATTTGCTCGGTCCCTAGATCATAAGATCGAAGTTTTAATATAAAATGCGTTTTCTATTCTCAAATACCTTTCACTTGAGTCCCATATGGTTCCAATGAATCAGCTTTTCTTGGTACGTTTGGGGTCCCTTTGTTGGGAAGGCAGCTCTCCTGAGACTTGACGCAAAATTTAATATCAGTTTCGTACTCTAATCCCAAACACCTTTCATTTGAATTCCATATTGTCCCAATCGGTTTGGATACCAATTTGGAGGAGGGGGGGGGGGGTTGTGTCGGTGCAGCCTCCCTGGGTCTTGACCCCAAATTTTGTTATAAGTTTCGTATTATACTCCCAAATATCCTTCATTTGAGACCCATATTGTCCCATCGGTTCACTTTTGATTTTGGGTGGTTTTTTGGTGTAGTGGAAGGTTCCGTCCCCCTTCCGATATCAAAAGCTTATGAAGGATATTTTTGATATCATGAGGCATCTATACTGGTTTTTTGATCAAATTTTAAGCTAGTTAGATTTAAACTTTGAGTTATATAATGCTAATGTCGTAAAAGCAATTTGCATATTTTTAGATTATTGCATATTTATACCCTACACCACTACTGTGGTACAGGGGATTATAACTTGTGAATTTGTTTGAAACACAAAGAAGGAAGAGAGCTAGACCCATTGATAAGTATACCGATCAACTCAGAATCATTTTCTGATTCGATTTAGCTTTGTCTGTCTGTCTGCCCATGTCAATTTGTGACCAAAGTTCAGGTCGAAATCGGCTTAAATTTGGGTATAGCATATATATATATATATATATGTTCGTCCGATTGGGGCCAATAATGAAATTTTGCACAAAGGATTCGGTGATTCATAAAAATCGAATCATATTCAGATATAGCCCACATATATATGTATCACCCGATTTTGAATTTTAGAGCCTTTCTCACCGTATTTCTTAACAGGTTTTCTCTTAATTTTGCACAATGTATTGTTGTATAATTTTAACTAGGTATACCGATTTTGGTTAAAATCTGTTTAGATTTAGATATTGTTCTCATATTTCTTTCCATCCGATTTTGACTAATATTGCAATAATTTGGTCATTTGTTAACCGATTCTCACAAAATTTAAGTCGTTATCTCGTGGAGGCTTAACTTTCCGACAGTTGGACCAAAAATGTCTTCCTTCTCTATCTTCGCATTAAAATCTCCAAGAACGATTTTAATATCATGAGCGGAGCAGCCGTCATATTCTCTCTATAGGCGCTCGTAGACAATATCCTTGGTCTGCTCGTCTTTGTCTTCCGTCGGGGCATGGGCACAAATAAGGCTGATGTTGAAGAATTTGGTTTTTATGCGAATTGTGGCTAGCTTCTCATCCACCGGAGTAAAGCTGGAGACAAGGTGTTTCAGTCTTCGACTAACCACAAATCCACAGCCAAATTCATGCCCTGTGTTATGGCAGCTATAGTATAGTTTGTCACCGTTTGGTGTTGTAGTGACGCCATTCCCAGTCCATCGCACTTCCTGTAAGGCTGTAATATCTGCCTTGTACTTCTCTAATACATCCGCCAGCGCGCACGCTGCACCTTTTTTTACTATTCCTTTGTTTCTCATAGTAGTTCTCATAGTTTTTCGGGGGCGGGTTACTGGCCCAGCGCCCCAACCGTGTGGGTTTTGTGGGATTGCACATGTATCCCTCGCTGTGGCGAGCCGCTTGCTCCAAGATCCGACGCTAGCCTCCAGCTGCCCCTAACCTGGGAACAGACGCTGATGTTGGCCATTGGTTATTTGAAGGCGCCAATAACTCGCCTTGTCATCTCGAGTATCATTGGCACTTAGTATTTAATTAAGAGCCAGTGTCACCTGACTCCTCACTGAGACTCTCCTCTCGAAAATCGCTGACTGCCCGCGGCCTCATTTGCAGTTACTCCGCATAAAAACGGAGCTTTCCACCATCCGCAACCTGTGGACGCGCCCGGTAGCTTTCAGCTAAGTTTCCCGTGATAACGATGGACACCACACAAGTCGAAGCTCAAAGTTCCAGTCGGTGTGGTGCTCATAGTTATCTCGTGTCAGCCGGTAGGCCTTTGGTGTCGCATAACTTGCCTTTCCGGGTTTGGGTATAAACACCACCCTTGCCTCCTGCCAGGCTTTCGGAGCATATCCAAATCCTTTGAAAATATTGGCCAGACAAGGCGCCAGATAGTCTGCCTCTTTCTGCAGTAACACCGGAAATATTCCATCAGGTCCGGGTGACTTAAATGGTTTGCAGCTCCTCAAGGATTCCGTCACCATAAAGACCGTAATTATGAACCTTCCATCAACATTATTATTCCAAGATTCCGGTGTCTCCGTGAGTCCCGTCATATCCTGCTGAAAATGGGTTTTCATCAAAAGCCTCAACATGTTCTCCGTTGTCTCTGCTCTCACTTCCATGTCGTATACTAAAGCTTAAGTTTGGACATGAGTTTTTGAGAGAAACTTTTTATACCCTCCAACATAAGATGGGGGGTATACTAATTTTGTCATTCTGATTGTAACTACTCGAAATATTCGTCTGAGACCCCATAAAGTATATATATTCTTGATCGTCGTGAAATTTTATGTCGATTTAGCCATGTCCGTCCGTCTGTCCGTCCGTCCGTCTGTCTGTCGAAAGCACGCTAACTTCCGAAGGAGTAAAGCTATCCGCTTCAAATTTTGCACAAATACTTCTTATTAGTGTAGGTCGGTTGGTATTGTAAATGGGCCATATCGGTCCATGTTTTGATATAGCTGCCATATAAACCGATCTTGGGTCTTGACTTCTTGAGCCTCTAGAGTGCGCAATTCTTATCCGATTGGGATGAAATTTTGCACGACGTGTTTTGTTATTTTATCCAACAACTGTGCCATGTATGGTTTAAATCGGTTTATAACCTGATATAGCTGCCATATAAACCGATCTGGGGTCTTGACTTCTTGAGCCTCTAGAGTGTGCAATTCTTAGCCGATTGGAATGAAATTTTGCACGATGTGTTTGTTATTATATCCAACAACTGTGCCAAGTATGGTTCAAATCGGTCCATAACCTGATATAGCTGCCATATAAACCGATCTTGGGTCTTGACTTCTTGAGCCTCTAGAGTGCGCAATTCTTATCCGATTGGAATGAAATTTTGCACGACGTGTTTTGTTATGATATCCAACAACTGTGCCAAGTATGGTTCAAATCGGTTCATAACCTGATATAGCAAACCGATCTTGGGTCTTGACTTCTTGAGCCTCTACAGTGCGCAATTCTTATCCGATTTGAATGAAATTTTGCACGACGTGTTTTGCTTTGATATCCAATAACTGTGCCAAGTGTGGTTCAAATCGGTCTATAAATTGATATAGCTGCCATATAAACCGATATTGGGTCTTGACTTCTTGAGCCTCTAGAGGGCGCAATTCTCATCCGATTAGACTGAAATTTTGCACATAGTGTTTTAATACCACTTCTAACAACTGTGCTAAGTATGGGTCAAATCGGTCCATAACCTGATGTAGCTGCCATATAAACCGATCTTGGGTCTTGACTTCTTGGGCCTCTAGAGAGCACAATTCTTATCCGATTGGCATGAAATTTTGCACGACGTGTTTTGTTATAATATGTAATAACTGTGCTAAGTATGGTTAAAATTGGTCCATATCCTGATATAGCTGCCATATAAACCCATCTTGGTTCTTGACTTCTTGAGCCTCTACAGTGCGCAATTTCTATCCGATTTGCATGACGTATTTTATTCTTACTTTCAATAACTATGTCAAATAAGGTTCAAATTCGTGAGCCTCTAGAGGTCGCAATTATTATCCCATTTGCCAGACATATTGTACGACGGATCCTCTCATGGCCATCAACATACGTGTTTATTATGGTCTGAATCGGTCTATAGCCCGATACAGCTCCCATATAAATCAATCTCTCAATTTTACTTCTTGATCACCCAAAGGGCGCAATTCTTATTCGAATTGGCTGATATTTTGCTTAGGTCTCCAATATATAATTTAATTGTAGTCCAAACCGGACCATATCTTGATATCGCTCTAATAGCAGAGCAAATCTTTTCTTATATCCTTTTTGTCTAAGAAGAGATGACGGGAAAAGAACTCGACAAATGCGATCCATGGTGGAGGGTATATAAGATTCGGCCCGGCCGAACTTAGCACGCTTTTACTTGTTTATCTTGCCGGCGTCATTAACGCTGTCGACCTGTTCGCAGGAAAGCTTCCAGGAGACACATCTTGCCGCTCTGGTAATTTTATTGTATTCCCTGAGCCGCGTGTAATAAACATGCTAATAAACTTCCACTATTTTGCGACGCGCTCTGTTAAGAAGTCTACGGACCTTTTTGCCAATATTGCGAATTTTCCGGTCATCCAGGGTTTTTCTTGGGCTGATTTCCTTTCTTCGACGGATCTCACCAGTACAGTCGTAATCTTGTTGACATTTTCGTCAATCTCTTCTATGCTTGGACAATCTAAATTATCTTACCCAAGTCTTCTTGTCCAGTTGGTCGCTGGCCGTGCTATTCTAAACCTAATGTAGCGATGGTCAGAGAAAATGTGTTCCATGGAGACCCTCCAATCTTGAACCTCATCGAATAGATTTTCCAAACATATCGTCACATCTAATACCTCCTCCCTAATCCTATTAACAAATATAGCGGTGTTACCAATATTAAGTGTTATTAGATCGTTAGTATTCGAGAACACTGCCAGGCCTTGACCCCGCTTATTAGTGTTGGTACTACCCCACGAAATGTGGTGAGAGTTCGCATCGCACCCTATTAGGAACTCGTTTCCTGTCTGTTTTGCTTTTCTTGCCAGTCGAAAGGCAGATAAAGTGATGTATGCTCCACCGTATCCCTGTCTCACAACTGTTGAATCCGACGTTGACAACTCTGGGGAGAATACATAATTTAAATTTTTATGACAAAAAACGCAGGTCCTCGCCTGAGTACCAGTGATAGCATAGAATAATTGCTAGTTGATATGGTTTAGTCCAGAAACTTTGTTCCGGGTCGTCCATGGCTCCTGAATTAAGGCAATATGAATCTTGCCCTTGCTGGTTTTCTCTATCAGAGCGTGTGTAGCAGTCTCTCTCCGGTGGAGGTTTATCTGGATTACCTCAATCATTGGTCATCTAATAAATGGGCATCTTAGAAGTAGGTGATGATCTCATCATCTGCTCTCTGTTCTTAAGACTGCATCCACTTCCCTGTAACTACACTGTCTGCTGTTATCGTATTAGGTTGTTTGCCTAGTCTCGTCTTCCAACTTTTTATAAAGTCGGTAATGGTCGGGTTCCTGTTCGTTAGGCTGTATTGGGTTTCCATTCCCTGTACTGCCTGATGTTTCATTATTAGGATCTTTGCCTATCTCAGTCCTCCAAATCTTAAATAAATGGGCTTCATGGGAGTAGGTGATGATACCATCATCGGCTCCCTATTCGTTGGGTTGCATTGAGACTCCTGTAGCTGCGCTGCTCAATGTTTCAATATTAGTATCTTTACCTATCCCAGTATTTCGAATCTTGAAGTCGGTCATGGGTTCGTCGTTGGGTCCTTGTTTATCAGGCTGTGTTGGGTCTCTCGCCACTGCACTGCCTGATATTTCGGTATTAGGATCTTTGCTTATCCTAGTCTTTCCAATATTGAGAGAGGCCGTGATTATCTCGTCGACGGCCTGATGTCGTAGAATGAAAATTTCTGCCTATCCTAGTCTTCTCAATCTTAAAAAATACAGATTTGTTCCCGTAGTGCGGCACGCCTTTAGTCTTAGCCGAACTCGTCACGGAGACTTGATCAATGCCAACCACAAGAAGAGTTCCTTCCTCCTTCTCCTCCCTATGGAAGACCTCCCACTTCTCTGCGATTAGAGGGTGGCTTGTTACCATTTTCAGCGACCATCTTCCCCTTCCGTGATGGCTGTGGCCTCAGTTTGGAAGTCAAAGTCCTCCATAAGGACTCAGGGGCAGTGCGCCCTTCCTTCGTTCCTGTTCCGACTTTGTCTACCTCCGCAGGAGACTGTCTGAAGTCTCCATTGCGGGATGGCTGGCTTGGTTTTCCCAGAGTACTTGAAAACGGAGAGCTCCATTTCTAGCCTACTCCAAAAGGCTTTAAATTTTTTTCGTATACGGATATATTTTTTTTCCTTGAGGAACGAAATAACACTTCCGCTCCATTCAACGGCTGCAATAATTTCTATTAAATTCACCATTAATGTCGAGACTTACATGCAAAATATCGTGGGAATCGGTTTACAAATGACGATAAAATTGCTATTTTAGTCCAAATCGGACGAACTATGTATGGGAGCTGTATCTAAATCTTAACCGATTTCAATAGGCATCGCCTCTAGGCCCAAGAAAATGCTTGTGCCAAATTTGAAGACAATCGGATCTTCAAAAAGAAAATTTTAAGTTAAGAATTCCGTGCTACTTACAAAATGCTTAATTGTTTTCCATGCCACTCCCCTAAGTTGGTTCTTGTCTGGTATTGTACCGGTGTCTTTTAGCCGCGAGGCGATGACATAAGAAATGCACATTCCTTACACATGCTATCAGTTGCCGCACCGATTTTGCATAAGTGATCTCGTAGTCCTATGTGTCCTTTAAGTAATAGCCTCGTCCTCTCACGATCCGGATAACCCCATAGAATTTTCGCCATCCTACCGACTGTTTCGTTGTTTCACAGTGTTACATGTGGGCGTTCGTCGCCCACGCCCTTAAATTGGAATGCATCGACCAGAAAGGCTTCGGGTTAACCAAGTTTATTGACAAATGGAGTTAGAGGTCTGAAATTTGGCATGCAGTTACAACTAGCAAATATATGATGGGTGACTAAATGATTTTTTTCACAATTCGTATATTTTGGTACCAACAGTACTTAGTACCTTTTTAGAACGAAATAGCTTAATTACTTTTACAATTAACGGAGACGGCTAAAACTAAATAATTTGGTAAACATGATCGTGATGTGGACAAAAATACGATAAGTTGTATTAAATACGAAATGCTGAAATCGTACCCGGAGTGCAAGAAAACGTATTTAAGTATTTGATACTATTTGGTACCAAATACTTTGTAGATTGAGCTACAGTTCTGGTTTTGGATACAGGTACATCTCGGAAGCATTTACGGGGAGACTAAAAGATTTTGTTGACATTTTTGGTACTAAAACGTACAAAATCGAGCCTTCTTTACGGATTGAGCTAAAGCTCGAGTAAAAGAGCAGTTACAGTTACATCCCGGTAGTGCTTATCGGGCGACCAACTGACTTTTTTGAAATTCGTACTTTTTTGTACTAAAACGTACAAAGTGGTACTTTCTTTGCAGACTGGCCTAGAAGTCTGAAGGCTGCAGGTACACCTTGAAATATATATTGTGCAACAAGATTTTTTTTTAATTCGTCATTAACGTTTGTACGAACAAAATGGTACGTTCTTTTCGGATTGAGCTTGACTTATGAAATTTGGAATACAGTTACACCTTGACTGTATATATAGGGCGACTAGAAGATTTTTGAGATATTCGTACATTTAGACACTAGTACTTTCAAAATGTTACTTTCTTTGCGGATTAAGCTAAAGTTCTTAAAATTGCGATACAGTTATAACTTGATATTGGGTGTAAGATCGGGGGTAGCGATGCGACCGGGCGTATGCTAGTCTCTAAATATTTAAAAGAGAAGCGTGACTGACTGATTGCCAGACTGATCACTACGTAGCCCAAACGGCTAAAGCTAGAATTATGAAATATTGCACTAATTGTCTTGGGTCGGAGACGCGAGATAAGGCCGTGTTTAGTGATATTCATACATTAGGGTACTAAATAGTACGAAATATGAACTATTTGCCCAGGGCGAACGGAAAGGACTGGGAGAATGGATTGGGCCTGACATTAAAGAGGGTCTCGAAAAATAAGGACTGAAAAAAAAAATTAATATCATACCTGAGGTAAGAGAAATAGTACGTTTAGTGCCTAAATTATTACTTTTATGGATTTAGCTAGAGGTCTGAATTTTGGTATTCAGGTACGCTATGGTAACCTAAGATGGGGGGAGCAAAAGAGTTTTTGGACATTTTTACATTTTGGAACTTAAAAAAGTACCAAAAAAGTACGAAATAGGTGAACTATGTACAGGGCGGAATAATTGAGCTAGAATTTTGAAATTTTACCTAAAAGACATCTGCTGCAAAATAATGAAAGTAAAAAAAAAAACAGTAAGGAAAGGCAAAAGTCGGACGGTGCCGGCTATATAATAGCCTACACCACCTAGTGTATGTAGTACTTTTTATATGTAGAACTTATCTCGAAATTTAGTCAGACTTTAAATTGAAATAGCAATTTAGAACCTTTAGATTTTCCTACCATAGGACAAAAGATTTGGATTTCCACATCCTTAAAAGGCCATATCGGATAAAAGATCGTATGGGAGTTATATCGAAACCTGTGCCAATTTTATTGACACATACTGGGACATGAAATAGAACATCTCACGCCCTATATTGTAGAGATGTGACCAAAATTGTGGATTTTACTGCCTTAAAAGTCCATATCGGATGAAATATACACACTGGAGGTATATCTAAATTAGGACAGATTTTAAGGAAATTTTGCGCACCTATTGGAACTTCAATTTAAACGTCTCATGCTAAATCGGACGAAAATTGTGGATTCGACAGCCATAAAAGGCCACATCGGATAAACGATATATTGGGTTGCCCAAAAAGTAATTGTCGGTAATATAATAGTAATATAGTCGGCGTTGACAAATTTTTTCAACGGCTTGTGACTCTGTAATTGCATTCTTTCTTCTGTCAGTTATCAGCTGTTACTTTTAGCTTGCTTTAGAAAAAAAGTGCGCGAAATTTTGTTTACATTTGTTTGTTTGGCGTCAATTTTAATATGGGTACCACATGTTTTGAAAGAAATTCATTTAACAAACCGAATCAACGCTTGTTTTTAAAACGAATCATAACTGGAGATGAAAAATGGATTGTTTACAACAACGTTAGTCAAAAACGATCATGGTCCAAGCATGATGAACCAGCTCAAACCACTTCAAAGACTGATTCCACCAAAAGAAGGTTATGCTGTCTGTTTGGTGGGATTGGAAGGGTGTGGTATATTTTAAGCTGCTTCCAAGGAACCAAACGATTAATTCGGAAGTTTACTGTCAACAATTGGACAAATTGAATACAGCCATCAAGGAGAAGCGACCAGAATTGGTCAATCGTAAAGGTGTCATATTCCACCAGGACAACGCTAGCCCGCACACATCTTTGGTCACCCGCCAAAAACTGAGTGAGCTTGGCTGGGAACTTTTGATGCATCCACCATATAGCCCTGACCTTGCACCATCAGACTACCATTTATTTCGATCTTTGCAGAACTCCTTAAATGGTAAAACTTTCGGCAATGATGAGGCTATAAAATCGCACTTGGTTCAGTTTTTTGCAGATAAAGGCCAGAAGTTCTATGAGCGTGGAATACTAAATTTGCCAGGAAGATGGCAAAAGGTTATCGAGCAAAATGGCAATTATATATTTGATTAAAGTTATTAAAAATGTATTTATTTTCTTCTAAAAAATCCGCAAATACTTTTTAGGCAACCCAATATTTGGGAGCTATATCTAAATCTAAACCGATTTTTATGAAATTTTGCAGACATATGAGGATGTAAAATAAAACACCCCATGCTGAATTTTGTACAGATCGGACGAAAATTGTGGCTTCTACTGCTTTAAAAGGCCATATCGGATGAAATATATGTAAGGAGCTATATCACAATCTGAATCGATTTTTATGAAATTTTGCACACATATGAAGACGTCAAATAAAGCACCTCATGCACCATTGTAAAGATCGGACCAAAATTGTGGTTTCTACAGCCTTTAAAGGCTAAATCGGATGAAAGATATATATGGGAGCTATATCTAAATCTGAACCGATTTTTATGAAATTTTACACGCATATTAGGACGTCAAATAAAACACCTCGCGCAAAATAGTTTAAATATCGGACTAAAACTGTGGCTTCTTCAGCCTTAAACGTCCATATCGGATGACAGAGCTATATCTAAATCTGATCCGATTTTAATTAAATTTTGCACACATATGTAGACCTCAAATAAAATACACAAAAATTGTGGCTTCTACAGCCTTAAAAATACATATTGGATGAAAGATATGGGAGCTATATCTAAATCTGAACCGATTTTTCTCAATTTTTTTCAAAATCAATAGAGTTTGGCCTTGGGTCAAAAAAGTGTCATGTGCCAATTTTCGTGACAATCGGACAGCAAATACGACCTGCACTTTGATTACAAGAATACATGGACTCGCAGATGGACAGACGGACATGGCTAAATCGAATCATAAAGTGATTCTGAGTCGATCGGTATACTTATCAGACCCATTGATAAATATACCGATCGACTTCTTAGCGTTGCAAACAAATGCACAAATCTATAATACCCTTTACCACAGTGGTGGTGTAGGGTATAAAAATGGAAATATATTAATGGTAACAAGAAAAAAACGTACGTTTAGTAGAACATTTGGGAATATTTTTACAGATCGAGCTAGAGGTCTGAATGTTGGCATTTTGGTACAATTAACAAATATACGATGGGTGACTAAATGATCTATTCCTAATTCATACATTTTGGTACCATTTGGTACTGTCTTACCAAATGGAGCTAGAGGTCTGAAATTAAGCACGTAGGTACAGCTAGGAAATATATGATGGGAGACAAAATGATCTTTTAAAAATTCGTTCATTTTGGTACCATAAAGTTCAAAATAGTACGATATAGCTTATCTTCGTCTATAGCGAACGGGGATAGCTAGAATTAATTAATTTGACAAAAATTATCGCAGTTTTGACAAAAATACGATATGTCGTAACAAAGCATACCAGAAGTGGAAGCAAACGTACTTATTGTGGTATAATTGATACCTCTGATGTATATATTGGTTGAGGTACCAAAACGTACGAAATGGTGCTTTGTTTGCAATTTGAGTTAAAGCTCTGAAATTTGGTATACAGGTACACCTTGACAGTATATACTGGAAACCTGGAAGATATTTTATAAATTCTGGTACTCAAACGTACAAAATCGTACTTTCTTTATGGATTGAGCTAGAATTTTGGTTACAGGTACGCCTTGTTAGTATATATCTTTTTTGCACATAGGCTTAAACCTCTACAGGGCATCTAAAAATTTATTTTTAAAATTTCATTTAGGTACTAAACCGTACAAACATTTACTTTTTTGTGGAATGAACTCTGAAATTTTAGATAAAGGTACACCTTTACAGGTATATATAGGGCGACTACAAGATTTTTTTGTAAATTGTACATTTAGGTACTAAAACTTATATAACATATTGAGGTAAAGCTCTCAAAATTGGGATACATTTACAGATGGATAGAATATATTGGGCACCTAGACGATTTGATTGAATTTCCTACATTTAGGTACTATAACGAACAAATTAATTTACACTTTGTCGATCGAGTTATAGCTCTCAAAATTGTGTTACAGTTACACTTTGGCAGTATTTATCGGGAGACTTGAATTTTTTTTTGAAAATCATACATTTATATACTAAAAAGTACAGCTCTGAAATTTGGAATACAGTTAGGTTAGGTTAGGTTGAAAAGAGGGTGCAGATATTAATCCGCCCCATGCCACTGTAGACATACTCCTAAGCCAGTAATCGGCTTGTTGTGCGCTCCAAAAACTATAAAGTAACCTCTTAAAAGAAAATTTTAGGAATTCCGTGCTACTTACAAAATCCTTAATTGTTTTCAATTCCACTCCCCTAAGTTGGTTCATGTCTGATATTGTGTCTCCACCTAAGTGCCGGTATCTGTTGGACGCGTAAGCCGGGAAATGACAAAGGAAATGCTCCAACGACTCATCATCTACCCCGCATGGCCTACACATGATATCACTTGCCGCACCCGCACTTGTGTCCCGTTATTATACCAATAGCTATAATAGTTATTATACATATAGCTATAATATACTGACCTCCTTCTTGCCTCCTTTCAGTAATAGCCTCGTCTTCTCACGATCTGAATCCCCTCATAGAATTTTCACCGTCCTACCAACAGTTTAACAGTTCCACAATATTGCATGCGCATTCGTCGCCCACGCACTTAACTCGGACTGGGTCGACCCGAAAGGCTTCCGGTTAACCAATTTTATTAACGGCAGTCATCTAGCCTTCACCGCCAAATCGTCTGCCCTTTCATTTCTCCTTACTCCGTTATGGCCCGGCACTCAAACTATGCGGATTTTGCCATCCTCAGAGGAGTCGTTAATCTCCTTCTTGCACTGTAAGACTGTTCGTGACCTTACTGTCCTGGTTGTTACTGCCCTTATGGCAATTTTACTGTCGGTAAAGATGTTCACACTCGACGTCCTCGCGTTAACAACACACCATTTCAAGCATTCCGTGATCGCCAGGATCTCCGCCTGCAAGACCGTCTAAAACAGATCTCAGTCCCTGAGTTCTCAATTAAAACCCCCAGGCCCACTCTGTCCTCAAGCTTTGATCAATCCGTATAACATGTTCTTCCAAATGGCAATACTAGGGTTCCGTCAATCCATGACTCTGCCGATGGCAGCAGTGCCTCGCACTCGACTTCAAGGTTCATCCCAGGTATCCGATCGGAAACCTCTTCCCTTCCTTCCAGGATTCCTATCGTCGCCTCGATTATACCACGATGGTATGAGCTGCTCCAATCCTCAATCCATTCTCCCATCGCCTTAAGTCTCATAGCCGCAGTGACTGCCTCATACTTAATCTGTATTTCAATGGGTCGGATATCTAGAATAGTCTCCAGTGCCTTAGTGGGCGTGGTCTAAGCTTAGACAACATGTTCTCTGAACCTGTTGTATGGTCCTTATGTTGCACTTTTTCTCCATAGCAGTCCACCAAATTACTGAGGCGTAAGTAAGTATTGGTCTAATCACGCTCCTGTAGAGCCAGTGGACTATCCTAGGATTAGGCCCCATTTCGAGCCCACGGCTTCTCAGTACGCTTCTGAATGTGACACTTCCAATTCAGTTTCCTATCCAAGATCACACCTAAGTATTTGACCTTGTCGGATATTGAGGAAACGTGGTGCGTTAAATTGGCCCACCTTCGTCTTCCTCGTGAACAGGCATATTGTCTTCTCTGGGTTAACATTAAGACCTCTGGGTTTAGCCCAGTCATATGCAATATGAAAGACCCTTTCGGCCCTTCTGCATAGCTCGTTCGGATCCTTACCCCTTAGAAGTATTATAACATCGTCTGCGTAGCAGATGGGTTCAAATCCCTCCTCAGTTAGCATCCGTAATAGGTCATTTATGGTGGTCACCCATAGGAGTGGCGATAAAATGCCCCCCTGTGGCATGCCCTGTGCCACTTTCTTCCTTATATTTATGTCAGTCTCTAAGGACCGGGTCCACCCGGTACTGGTTTAAGGATTGGATCAGTGTGTTAGTACGCACATTGTTAAAATCCCCCTCGATGTCAATGCATACCGCCAGTGTGTACGTTTTGGCATCGAAGGATTCTTCTATTTTATGCACAACCTCGTGCAGGGCAGTCTCTGGAATACAGTTACTCCTTGACAATAAATATTGAGTTACAAGACAATATCTTTGAAATTCGTAAACTAAAGTACTAAAAAGTACAAAACAGTCCTCTCTTTACGAATTGAGACAAAGCTCTTGAAACTGCGATACAATTATACCTTGCTTATATATATTAGTTGACTATTCGTCTCGAATACCAACCAAAGAGGTAGCGAAGCGGACCGGGGGTATACTAGTTATTCCCTACACCACTACTGTGGTACAGGGTATTATAACTAGTGAATTTGTTTGTAACACCCAAATGGAAGAGATATAGACCATTGACTCAGAATCACTTTTTGATTCGATTTAGCTATGTCCGTCTGTCTGTCCATGTTAATTTGTGTACAAAGTACAGGTCACAGTTTTCATCCGATCGTCTTCAAATTTGGTACAGGCATGTTTTTCGGCCTCGGAGACGAAGCCTATTGAAATTGGAAAATATCGGTTCAGATCTGGATATAGCTCCCATATATATGTTCGTCCGATTTTCAGTAATAATGCAATAAAATGGTCATGTGTTACCAATTCTCTCGAAATTCGGCATGAGGGCTTTTTTACCACTCTCGACATTACGAGTGAATTTCATCGAAATCGGTTCAGATTTAGACATAGCTGTCATATATATATATATATATATATATAGCCCGATTTTCACTCCAAGAGCCTGCAACCACATTTTTTGACCAATCTTGCCAAAATATTGCACAACGCTTTCCTCGACGACTACCACAATATACATGGAGTTTGGTCAAAACCGGTTCAGATTTAGATATAGCTCCCATATATATATTCGTCAGATTTGCAGTAATATTGCAATAAAATGGTCTTTTGTTAACCGATTTTCTCGAAATTTGGCAGGAGGGATTTTCTTTTGAAAATATTAGTGGTGAATTTCAAGGAAGTCGGTTCATATTTAGATATAGCTCTCATATATAAATATATCGCCCGGTTTTAACTTCTAAAGTCACAGCAAGCGCATTTATTGACCCATCTCG
This sequence comes from Stomoxys calcitrans, assembly GCF_963082655.1. Lineage (NCBI taxonomy): Eukaryota > Metazoa > Arthropoda > Insecta > Diptera > Muscidae > Stomoxys > Stomoxys calcitrans. The sequence goes on along the minus strand of NC_081552.1, from coordinate 117,758,313 downwards.
CCAAAATTTAGCAAAACGCTTTCCTCGACGACTGCCACAGTATCTGAGGAGTTTGCTAAAAATCGGATCAGATTTAGGTATAGCTCTCATACATATTTTTATACCCTCCACCATAAGATGGGGGGTATACTAATTTCGTCATTCTGTTTGTAACTACTCGAAATATTCGTCTGAGACCCCATAAAGTATATATATTCTTGATCGTCGTGAAATTTTATGTCGATCTAGCCATGTCCGTCCGTCTGTCCGTCCGTCCGTCCGTCCGTCCGTCCGTCTGTCTGTCGAAAGCACGCTAACTTCCGAAGGAGTAAAGCTAGCCGCTTGAAATTTTGCACAAATACTTCTTATTAGTGTAGGTCGGTTGGTATTGTAAATGGGCCATATCGGTCCATGTTTTGATATAGCTGCCATATAAACCGATCTTGGGTCTTGACTTCTTGAACCTCTAGAGTGCGCAATTCTTATCCGATTGGCACGAAATTTTGCACGACGTGTTTTGTTATGATGTCCAACAACTGTGCCAAGTATGGTTCAAATCGGTTCATAATCTGATATAGCTGCCATATAAACCGATCTTGGGTCTTGACTTCTTGAGCCTCTAGCGTGCGCAATTCTTATCCGATCAGAATGAAATTTTGCACGACGTGTTTTGTTATGATATTCAACAACTGTGCTAAATATGGCTCAAATCGGTCCATAATCTGATATAGCTGGCATATAAACCGATCTTGGGTCTTGAATTCTTGAGCCTCTAGAGTGCGCAATTCTTATCCGATTGGAATGAAATCTTGCACGACGTGTTTTGTTATGATATTCAACAACTGTGCCAAGTATGGTCCTAATCGGTCCATAACCTGATATAGCTGCCATATAAACCGATCTTGGGTCTTGACTTCTTAAGCCTCTAGAGTGCGCAATTCTTATCCGATTACAATGAAATTTTGCACGACGTGTTTTGTTATGATATTCAACAACTGTGCCAAGTATGGTCCTAATCGGTCCATAACCTGATATAGCTGCCATATAAACCGATCTTGGGTCTTGACTTCTTAAGCCTCTAAAGTGCGCAATTCTTATCAGATTGGAATGAAATTTTGCACGACATGTTTTTTTTATGATATCCAACAAGTGTGCCAAAAATGGTTCAAATCGGCTCATAAACTGATATAGCTGTCATATAAACAGATTTGGGGACTTGACTTCTTGAGCTTCTAGAGGACGCAATTCCTACCTGATTTGGCTGAAATTTTGCATGACTTTTTTATTTTTTATTATACCCTCCACCATAAGATGGGGGGTATACTAATTTCGTCATTCTGTTTGTAACTACTCGAAATATTCGTCTGAGACCCCATAAAGTATATATATTCTTGATCGTCGCGACATTTTATGTCGATCTGGCCATGTCCGTCCGTCTGTCCGTCCGTCCGTCCGTCCGTCCGTCCGTCCGTCCGTCTGTCTGTCGAAAGCACGCTAACTTCCGAAGGAGTAAAGCTAGCTGCTTGAAATTTTGCACACATACTTCTTATTATTGTAGGTCGGTTGGTATTGTAAATGGGCCATATCGGTCCATGTTTTGATATAGCTGCCATATAAACCGATCTAGGGTCTTGACTTCTTGAGCCTCTAGAGTGCGCAATTCTTATCCGATTGGGATGAAATTTTGCACAAAGTGTTTTCTTATGATATTCAACAACTATGCCAAGTATGGTTGAAATCGGTTCATAACCTGATATAGCTGCCATATAAACCGATCTTGGGTCTTGACTTCTTGAGCCTTTAGCGTGCGCAATTCTTATCCTATCAGAATGAAATTTTGCACGACGTGTTTTGTTATGATATCCAACAACTGTGCCAAGTATGGTTGAAATCGGTTCATAACCTGATATAGCTGCCATATAAACCGATCTTGGGTCTTGAATTCTTGAGCCTCTAGAGTGCGCAATTCTTATCCGATTGAAATGAAATTACTATGTGTTTTGTTATTATATCCAATAACTGTGCCAAGTATGGTTGAAATCGGTCCATAACCTGATATAGCTGCCATATAAACGATCTTGGGTCTTGACTTCTTGAGCTCTAGAGGGCGCAATTCTTATCCGATTGGAATGGAATTTCGCACGACGTGTTTTGTTATGATACCCAACAACTGTGCCAAGTATGGTTTAAATCGGTTCATAACCTGATATAGCTGCCATATAAACCGATCTTGGGTCTTGACTTCTTGCACCTCTAGAGGGCACAATCCTTATCCGATTTGAATGAGTTTTTGCACGAGGTATTTCGTCATGATATTCAACAACTGCGCCAAGTATGGTTGAAATCGGTCCATAACCTGATATAGCTGTCATATAAACAGATCTGGGGATTTGACTTCTTGAGCTTCTAGAAGCCGCAATTCCTATCCGATTTGGCTGAAATTTTGCATGACGTATTTTATTTTTTCAACAACTGTGTCAAATAAGGTTCAAATCGGTTCATAACCTGATATAGCTGCCATATAAACCGATCTGGAATCTTGACTTTTTGACCCCTAGAGGTCGCAATTATTATCCGATATGCCTGAAATTTTGTACGACGGATCCTCTCATGACCATCAACAAACGTGTTTATTATGTTCTGAATCGGTCTATAGCCCGATACAGATCCCATATAAATCGTTCTCTCTATTTTACTTCGTGAGCCCCAATGGGCGCAATTCTTATACGAATTGGCTGAAATTTTACACAGGTCTCCAACATTTAACTTAATTGTGGTCCGAACCGGACCATATCTTGATATCGTTTTAATAGCAGAGCAACTCTTTTCTTATATCCTCTTTAGCCTAAGAAGAGATGCCGGGAAAACAACTCGACAAATGCGATCCATGGTGGAGGGTATATAAGATTCGGCCCGGCCGAACTTAGCACGCTTTTACTTGTTTTTTCTTTCAACCACTGTGTCAAATAAGGTTTAAATCGGTTCATAACCTGATATAGCTGCCATGTAAACCGATCTGGGATCTTGACTTCTTGAGCCTCTTGAAGTCGCAATTATTATCCGATTTGCCTGAAATTTTGTACGATGGATCCTCTCTTGACCCTCAACATACGTGTTGATTATGGTCTAAATCTGTTTATAGCCCCATACAGCTCCCATATAAATCGATCTCTCTATTTTACTTCTTGAGCCCCCAAAGGGCGCAATTCTTACTCGAATTGGCTGACATTTTACACAGGCCTCCAACATATAATTTAATTGTGGTCCAAACCGGACCATATCTTGATATCGCTCTAATAGCAGAGCAAATCATTTCTTATATCACTTTTTGCCTAAGAAGAGATGTCGGGAAAAGAACTCGACAACTGCGCTCCATGGTGGAGGGTATAAAAGATTCGGCCCGGCCGAACTTAGCACGCTTTTACTTGTTTCGTCTGATTTTGAGAAATATTGCAAAAAAATGCTCATATGTAAACCGATTCTGTCGAAATTTTGAAGGATGGATTTTTTTATGACACTAAATATTACTGTTGAATTTTATAGAAACCGGCCCAGATTTAGATATAGCTGTCATATATGTATATCGCCAGATTTTCACCCCAATGGCTCTGCAAGCACATTGTTTGACCAATCTAGCCAAAATTTTGCACAACGCTTTCCTCGACGACTACCACATTATCTGAGAAGTTTGCTCGAAATCGGTTCAGAATTAGATATAGCTCCCATATATATGTTCGTCAGATTTTGGGTAATTTGCCATAACGTTGTCATTTGTCAACCGCATTTTTTTCAGTTTGAACATATTTGCCCGCCGAGGTCCATCAAAATTAGAAGCGTGACTGATCATCACCCAGCCCTAACGGCTAAAACTAGAATCATGAAATTTTGCTTGTTGGTCTTGGGTCAGAGGCACGTGATAAGGAAAGCGCTAGAATTATGTTCTTGGGCTCAAATTAATAAGCGTCGCGAAAAAATAAGGTTTTTGTGAAAAAAAGTACATTTAATACCTCAATTGGTACTATTTGATACTTTCTTTGGCAACCACAATTGGGTGACGATAAGACTTTTTGGAAATTTGTACATTTACCTACTAAAAAAGTACCAAAAAGGTATGAAATGGATGAACTTTGTACAGACCGGATGGATAGAGGTACAATTTTGAATTTTGACTTAAAGGAGGTATGGTGCAAAAGGACGAGGGTAAAAAGAAAAAATGGAAAAATAGTACCGGAAACGGGAGGAAATGTACATTTATTACCGCAATTGGTACCATTCAGTAATTTCATAACAGATGGAGCTAGAGGTCTGAAATTTGACATGTAGGTAAAATTAGGAAATATATGATGTGTGACTAAATGATATGTTCAAAATTCGTACATTTTAGTACCGAAATTGGTACCATTTAGTACTTTCTTTATAGATGAAGCTAGAGGTCTGAAATTTGGCATGCCGGTACAACTAGAAAAATTTTGATGGGTGTCTATGATATTTTTACAATTCGTACATTTTGATACCGATATCGGTATCATTTGGTACTTTCTGTGCTGTGAGTAAATGATCTATACAATATTCGAAACTTTTAATACCATAATTGCTACCATTTTGAACTTTCTGTTCAGATGGATCTTGAGATCTGAAATTGTATTGTACTTGTATTTTATTATCATAAAACCCGTACAAAAGACAAGGTCTTATATAAAATATGGGTTGGTAAATTAATAATTACAATGAGTTCAACAAGTTTTCATTTAAATAGAACAATAATTTGTAAAAAATATTTAACAATTTAAGCAAAGTTCCTGATACAATCTTATAAATAAAAATCAATTTGTGTTTGTTTGTAGGTTTGTTTGTTTGTGTGTTCCTTATAGACTCAGAAACGACTGAGCCGATTTTCTTGAAATTTTCACTGATGGTGCATAAATGACCGTGGTAAAAATAGGGTACTATATTTTTTCATATCTGAAGGAGGGGCGGACTCTGTCCCTTACCCTAATTTTCCATCTCGGAGATAGGTGGTGCGATTTAAGCGAAATTTTGTGTGCTCACTTATAATAACATACAAACAAAAATTTGGTATTCAAATTTCGGATGGGGTACCTAGGAGAGGCACCCCTCCCCAAAACCTACCAAATATATATATATATATATATATATATATATATATATATATATATATATATATATATATATATATATATATATATATACACCAACCACGACTATATGGGACTCAAATGAAAGGTATTTAAGATAAGAAAACGTATCTGATATCTAATTTTCCGAACAAGTGTTTGGGGGACCACCCAAACCCACAAAACACCCCTAAATCGGACATATTTACCGACCATGGCAATAAGGGACCCAAATGAAAGATATTTGCGAGTAAAATACGAATCTGACATCCAAATTTGGGACAAAGCTTCTGGGGGTCCACATCTTTCCCAAAACACCTCCCAAACAGGACTTATTTACTGACCATGACAATATGGGGCTTAAGTAAAAGGTTTTTGAGTGTAGAATACGAATATCCAGATGTGGGGCCAAGTGTTTGGGGGCATCCCATCCAAGAGAACATTCGCCAAAGAAGACAAATTTACGACCAAGCAATAAGGGACTCAAATGAAAGATCTTTGGAAGTAAAGCACGAATCTGATATCAATGTTCGGGAAAAGTGTCTATGGGGCCACCCCACCCCCATAACACCACCCAACTAGGAAGTATTTGCTGACTATAGCAATATGAGGCTCAAATAAGAGGTATTTTAGAGTAGAACACGAATGTGATATATATTTTCAAAGCCAAGTCACTGAGGGGCCGCCCCATCCCCCAAAACACCCCACAAACTGGTCATGTTTGCCGACTATGGAAAAATAGAGCTCAAATGAAGGGTATTTGATCTGACATCAACATTATAGGGGACGTCTCACCACCAAAACAACCCCCTAGTAGGACGTATTTGCTAACCAAGACAATTTGGGTCTTCAAGACAGTGGAGCTCGATATTCATAGTTTTTAGGGCCCATACCTCAAACTGGGCATATTTGCTGGCTTTTTCATTAAGGGGTTTAAGTGTAAATGGTATTTGAGAATAGAAAACGAGTTTATATCCAATTTTGAGGCCAATGGCAATATGGGGTTCATATATATGAGAATAGAGCACATTGCTGATATATTTTCAGGGCTTAGTGTTTGGGAGACCACCTCACTCCCCAAAACACCCCTAAATCGGGCATATTTACCGACCATGTCAATGTGGGGCTTAATGAAAGGAATTGGGGGTAGAACAAGAATTGATACCCACTTTTGGGACCAATTTCTGGAGTCTACCCCTTTCCCAAAATACCCCACAAATGAAAGGTATTTGAGATTAGAAAATGAATTTGGGGCCATGTTTTTGGGGGACGCCTCATCCTGTAAACTCCCCTCAAAACCAATTTCAATATGGGATTTTAGAAAATGACATTTGAGAGAAGAGCACGATGCTGATATTTTGTCAGGGCACCGAAAACAGACATCATGAGAATAATGGGCTGAAATCAAGTATTTTAAGAATGGGGTACACCTTACATCCAATAAAAATGGGATTTAGATAAAGGCACGTATATTGTTGAACTGTTTGTCAAACGATATACTATTTTCGTAGCATGGCATTTCACTATAAACTCTTTAATTGTCGAAAATAAATATTCCAAGGAAAATTTTGTTCCATATAAAATAAAAGAAGGAGCAGCGGAGCGAGTCCGGTCCAGCTAGTATTTAAATAAAAAAAGTCTAACAAAAATTTTAAAAAGCAGAAAAAGAAAAAAAGAAGAATGATAAAATAAATTAATAAATAGTTTTAAAAAAGACAAAACCAATAATTAATTAAAATGATTATAAATCGAAGATTTGAACTGTCGTTCATTACTTATAATTTGAATACTATTGGGAAGATTATTCCAGAGACGTGTAGCATTAACAAAGAACTGTTGTTCAGATACATGAGATTGATGACGTATTTATTACTTGTTTACCTCTTGTAGAGTTGGCAAAACGCAATACAACAGAAGCCATATATGACGGTTCATTGGTATAAATAATCTTGTGGATCACTTGCAACGAGCGTATCTTAAGGAAAGATTTAAATGAGACACCCTGAGACTCTTCTACGCAAACCAAAAATGTATCGAACGACATCGTTCTAGGCCAAGTGCAATTTATTCCTATGAGTTACATCACAATCGTAAAAAACCTCGCAAGAGTATAATAGTTTCGGCAGAATAAATGTCCTAGCCAAAAGCATTCTTATTGACAAAGTGGTATACTGTCGACTCATATATAAGATTCGTAAAACGAAGTAGGTCCTGCCCACTATCGCAATGACATGATTCTTCCATGGAAGTCTATCATCAAACTCAAACGAAAATGGGTACTATTTGCCAGGGCGAACGGATAAGACTAGGAGAATGTTCCTGGGCTCAAAATAGAGAACTCTCAAAAATAAGGTTCGAAGAAAAACTTTTTGAATTTCGAGGCGGAAGTGGGATAAATAGTACGTTTATTGCAAAAATTTTTACTTTTTTACCGACCTCTTTACTGACCTGACTACACTATGGTAACCTAAGATGGAGGAGCAAATGAGCTTTTAGAAATTTGTACATTTTGGTACTAAAAAAGTACCAAATAGGTGAACTTCGAACCGAGCGAACGAATAGGGCTAGAACTTTTAAATTTGACTGCAAAATAATGAAAATGAAAAGAAACAAGTTAAAGCGTGCTAAGTTCGGCCGGGTCGAATCTTATATACCCTCCACCATGGATCGCATTTGTCGAGTTGTTTTCCCGGCATCTCTTCTTAGGCAAAAAAGGATATAAGAAAAGAGTTGCTCTGCTGTTAAAACGATATCAAGATATGGTCCGGTTCGGATCACAATTAAATTATATGTTGGAGACCTGTGTCAAATTTCAGCCAATTCGTAATAGAATTGCGCCCATTGGGGCTCACGAAGTAAAATAGAGAGAACGATTTTTATGGGATCTGTATCGGGCTATAGACCGATTCAGACCATAATAAACACGTTTGTTGATGGTCATGAGAGGATCCGTCGTAAAAAATTTCAGGCATATCGGATAATAATTGCGACTTCTAGGGGTCAAGAAGACAAGATCCCAGATCGGTTTATATAGCAGCTATATCAGGTTATGAACCGATTTGAACCTTATTTGACACAGTTGTTGAAAGTAAAAATAAAATACGTCATGCAAAATTTCAGCCAAATCGGATAGGAATTGCGCCCTCTAGAAGCACAAGAAGTCAAATCCCCAGATCTGTTTATATGACAGCTATATCAGGTTATGAACCGATTTGAACCATACTTGGCACTGTTGTTGGATATCATAACAAAACACGTCGTGCAAAATTTCATTCTGATCGGATAAGAATTGCGCACGCTAGAGGCTCAAGAAGTCAAGACCCAAGATCGGCTTATATGGCAGCTATATCAGGTTATGGACCGATTTAAACTATACTTGGCACAGTTATTGGATATCATAGCAAAACACGTCGTGCAAAATTTCATTCCAATCGGATAAGAATTGCGCACTCTAGAGGCTCAAGAAGTCAAGACCCAAGATCGGTTTATATGGCAGCTATATCAGGTTATGGACCGATTTTAACCATACTTGGCATAGTTGTTGGATATAATAACAAAAGACGTCGTGCGAAATTCCATTCTGATCGGATAAGAATTGCGCCCCCTTGAGGCTCAAGAAGTCAAGACCCAAGATCGGTTTATATGGCAGCTATATCAGGTTATGGACCGATTTGAACCATACTTGGCACAGTTGTTGGATATAATAACAAAACACGTCGTGCAAAATTTCATTCCAATCGGATAAGAATTCCGCACTCTAGAGGCTCAAGAATTCAAGACCCAATATCGGTTTATATGGCAGCTATATCAGGTTATGAACCGATTTGAACCATACTTGGCACTGTTGTTGGATATCATAACAAAATACTAAGTGCAAAATTTCATTCCAATCGGATAAGAATTGCGCACGCTAGAGGCTCAAGAAGTCAAGACCCAAGATCGGTTTATATGGCAGCTATATCAGGTTATGGACCGATTTAAACTATACTTGGCACAGTTATTGGATATCATAGCAAAATACGTCGTGCAAAATTTCATTCCAATCGGATAAGAATTGCGCACTCTAGAGGCTCAAGAAGTCAAGACCCAAGATCGGTTTATATGGCAGCTATATAAAAACATGGACCGATATGGCCCATTTACAATACCAACCGACCTACACTAATAAGAAGTATTTGTGCAAAATTTCAAGCGGCTAGCTATACCCCTTCGGAAGTTAGCGTGCTTTCGACAGACAGACGGACGGACGGACGGACATGGCTAGATCGACATAAAATGTCATGACGATCAAGAATATATATACTTTATGGGGTCTCAGACGAATATTTCGAGTAGTTACAAACAGAATGACGAAATTAGTATACCCCCCATCTTATGGTGGAGGGTATAAAAATAGTACTGGTAACGGGAGAAAACGTACGTTTAGTACCGTAATTGGTACTTTCTTTACAAATAGAGCTAGAGGTCTGAAATTTGGCACG